>NC_090934.1:97427173-98052173 GCF_040938575.1 Ambystoma mexicanum
AGGGTAATGCCCTTTCATTACTGACTCTAAAATCTCACTATAGTAGGCTAATGGTTTATGTCAATTTCCTAATGTTGTTGTCTGTGTGAGCACTGCTGTCATCACTTCTACATTTGAATGTGAGAATAAGTAAAACTCCTCGTTAAAGTCTGGAATTCCTAACACAGGGGCTGTACGGATCGCCCTTATTAACTCAAATCCTTCAGTCATCTCATCTATCCGTGTTATTTTACTTGTACTTATCTGTGCTGCCTTGTGTCCTTTTAAAAATGGTTGAATGTATGTACTGTAACCAGAAACCCAGGCCCTGCAATAATTACATAGGTCTAAAAAGTGTTGCATTTCCCTCACTGTCTCAGGTGTTAAGGTTTTCATGATCGATTCGGCTCTCTCAGGTTTCACCTTTCTCCCTTCTTGAGAGATTATCTGTCCTATGTACAGGTCCTCTTCCTGGCAATATTGTAATTTCTCTTTGTCTACCTTGTATCGTTTCTCTGCTAGCACTGTCATTAGTTGAACTGAATCTTCTGTGCATCTTTCCTCTGTCTCACTGCACACTAATATGTCATCTACGTACCGAATTATCATGCTCTCAAGTTGCTCGTTACCTAGGTCCAGCTGAAGAACCCTATTAAAATTGATGTGGACTCACAGTACCCCTGGGGTAATCGTATATGTTTCCAGTGCTGGTTTCTATATGAAAATGAAGTCAAATCTTTTGAGTCTTCATGAAGGGGAATTGAACAGAAAGCGACTGTAAAATATTTGCCTTTAGTTGGGATATTAAATAATATTGTAGCAGGATTCAAAACCAGCAGAAACCCTTTTTTAACAATATTGTATAGAGGGCGTAGATCCTGAATAAATCTCCTTTACTCCCCTGTTGCTTTCTTCACCGGGTACAGAGTCGTGTTACATAGAGATTCTGATGGTATCAATATTCTCTGCTGTATTAAAGTGGACATGGTTTCAAATATGCCTTCATCTGCTTCTCCAGACACAGGAAACTGTTTTGCTTGTGGCAAGATTGCTGCTGGCTTGAGTTTTATTTTAACTGCTCATGCTCTACTTAATAAACCCACATCATACGGACTGCTGGTCCACATGATACTTGATACCTTCTCTAAACCTTCCTAACCAAATAGGCTTTAGGAAAAATGCCGAAATGATACACAGCTTCTTGAGCCGGGTATCATCAGTTGAGCATACATAGTATAGAAGAAAGGTGTTATAATACGGTGCGTTTATTAATTTTAGCTCTGCATTTGATACCGTGATGAGAAATAGGGTGTGGGGCAAACTACTCTCATGGAACATTCCTCGTGGTCTCCTAAAAATGCTCATGCTTCTTCATAAAGGAACAAGCATTAGAGTATGTTTGGATGGCCAAGGTAAACTATCGGAATATCTCTTCACCTGTAGGGTGGTTAAACAGGGAAGTATTGTCGCTGCAACACTGTTTAACTTGTATTTAGCTGATCTGTCCAATGTGGTCGAAAAACAAAATGTACATCCAGTGAAAGTAGGAACACAGCATCTAAACTGGCTTGGCTATGCCGATGGCCTACTGCTGTTCGACTATACTCCCAAGGGACTTCAAACAATGCCATACTCTCTTGGCATCTATGCTGAAATAAATGGTCTATGAGTTAATGTCACAAAAACCAAGATCATAGCATTCACAGGTAAACACAAAACGTATGGTAATAAGTATAATTGTTCTAACTTGATGGATCCGACTTGATGGTCGTGCAGTTATTAAATGCCTCCGTCCCCAAATACCGCTCGAGCAGAATATAAACACTGCCCTAGCAATCTTTGAGGCCACAGGAAGGAGTGTTGGAGTGTTGTCGTCAGCCTGGTATTGAGGATGCCGGAAGGACCCCTGAATGCTGTAATGCAAAAGTTATAATCAGGAATACTCTAGTATGACAATGGCAATGGGTAATTAATAGCATGTGTTGAAACAAGATGCAGTGACACCAGCTTACCTAATAGAATGGAATGTAGGTAGTGAACCTACGCAGAGGAATCCACGGCAGGCTGGAATGATGATGTAGGCACTCCTTCCCAGTACCTCGTGGAGTGTGGCAGGGTCTGTAGCAAAGCTTGAAGCAACCCGAAGGTTACAAAACAGAAGGGCAATCCAGAAGCAAGTCCAGGGTACAGCAAGGGTCAAGTGTCCGGTAAATCAGAGAGCACGCCAAAATCCAAAGGGTAATCCAATAGCAAGTCCGAAAAGAGTTCCAAGGTCGAAGAAAACAAGAGCAAGGGTGATGCGTGACAGTCCTCCGTGGCAGTTGAAGTAGCTGTGAAGCAAAGAGTCTTGTTTGCCGGCTGCTTTTGAAGTGGCGAGTGATATCACGTGATGCATCACGTGACTACTCGCGTACGTTGCGTGGAGCGCAACGTGGTCAGTGATTGGGGCTGCCGGCACTTCCTGTTCTCCTGACGTTGCCGGCTGTGCAGGAGGCGCCATGGCAGTCGCCAACGTGGAAAAGGGCGAAAAGTAACAGGTCCGCCCAACATGGTATTCCGCCTGCCGTGTTTTCCCTGCTGATGGTGAAAATGGGAAACACGACGGCGAGAAGCGCCTGATGAGGAGGAGGGGTGTGAAGAGGCAAGAGTTGTGTGAGAGGTCGTGACAGAGCCCCCCCTCAAAGGCCCACGACCGCGTGGGCTGGAAGGATGCTCCCGATGAAACTTGGCCACCAGGCGAGAAGCGTGAACATCTCGAGCAGCAACCCAGGAGCGATCCTCAGGGCCATAACCCCGCCAGTCCACCAGATACTGCAGCCCACCCCTGTGTATACGGGAACCCAGTATTCCCCGAACTTCAAAGACATCAGGGGAAGAGACAGAGACCGGAGCAGGAGGGGCTACCAATCGGGTTGGACCAGGGCAAGGCTTAAGCAGGGAGACATGGAAAACCGGGTGGATTCGCCAAGCAGGAGGTACAGCCAGACGCATAGCCACCGGGTTCAAAACTTTGGCCACTTTGTAAGGACCCACAAAACGAGGGAGAAGTTTGCGACAGCCAGGAATGTGTAAATGACGAGTGGAAAGCCAAACCTTGTCCCCCACCTTGTACGCAGGAGCATCCGCCCTCTTCCTGTCAGCAGTGGATTTCATGGATGATTGGGCCTCCCGTAAATGGATCAATGTCTGAGCATGGATTGAGACTAAATCCCTAGTGCAGGCCGAGGCAGCGGGGGTATCAGAAGAGGAGTAATCTGGCAGAGGAAGGGTACGAGGATGTTGGCCATAAAGAGCAAAGAATGGTGAAAAACCAGTAGCAGAATGCAAAGAATTATTGTAAGCAAATTCGGCAAGATGCAATAAATTAAGCCAAGTGTCCTGATATTGTAACGTTAGGCAACGTAGGTATTGCTCCAATGATTGGTTAACCCTCTCAGTTTGCCCGTCACTCTCTGGATGGTAAGCAGAGGAATAACGAGCATCAATCCCTAACAGAGAGGTGAGGGCCCGCCAGAAACGAGAGGTAAACTGTGTGCCCCGATCGGACACCAAAACATGGGGCAAACCAAAGAGACAGAAGATAGACCTGAAAAAATGCTTGGCCAAAACCGGGGCTGAGGGTACTCCCTTACAAGGTACAAAACGAGCCATTTTAGTATAGGAATCGACAACAACCCATATTGTATCGAAACCCTGAGTGCATGGTAAATCAGTAATCAAGTCCATTGAGACCGTGTGCCAGGGACGTGGAGGAACCGGAAGAGGAAGAAGAAGACCCAAAGGCCGGCCCCTACGTGACTTGACCTGAGCACAGATTGAACAGGTATTAACATAATTCTGTACGTCTCGTTTCATAGCCGGCCACCAACACCATCGTTTGAGTAATTCTAGGGTACGATACTGTCCGGGGTGGCCATTTATGGCAGCATCATGAGACCATTCCAACGCCAAATTCCTGGTTTCACTTGTGGGAAGGAAAAGCTTCCCATGTACAAAGGGCAGCCCATCCTGCATAACGGGATCCCATTCTGTTAGTGACTGTGGATATCGGGAGACCCATTGTCGTATGGTGGACTGCAATGTAGGTGATGGTGTACAAACACAAACCACGTGAGACTCACTCAACAAGGTTTCAGGGAAGGATGGTAGAACATCCCCCCCAGGGGAACGGGAAAGGGCGTCTGCTTTCCCATGCCCTACACCAGGTCTATGTTTGACCACGAAGTCGAACGCGGCAAAAAAAAGATGCCAACGTACTTGTCGACTATTGGTACATTTCAAGGAGGCAAGGTCTTGGAGATTCTTATGGTCGGAGAACACCACCGTCTGGTGTTTTGCTCCCAGAAGGTGATGCCTCCAGGTCTGTAAGGCGTCCTTAATGGCTAATAATTCTTTTTCTGTGACTGTGTAGTGTAATTCACTTGTTGTGAATTTGCGAGAGTGAAACGCCACCGGATGTAACCGACCAGTAGCAGGACATGGCTGGGACAGTACAGCTCCAAGTGCATAAGAGGATGCGTCTGCCTCAAGGACAAACGGAAGTTCGGGGTCGGGATGTTGTAACACCGGTGCAGTGGTGAACATGGTTTTCAATGAATCAAAAGCTTTTTGTTGTTTTTCAGACCAGACATAGGGGACTGAAGGACTAGTGAGCGCAGTGAGTGGTGCTACAATAGAAGAAAACCCAGCTATGAATCGTCGGTAAAAGTTGGCAAAACCCAAAAACGACTGTAGTTGTTTGAGTGTGGTTGGAATCGGCCAATCGTTTATTGCCCGAACTTTGGACTGATTCATGGAGAGACCTCCTGGAGAGATATGGAACCCCAAGAACTCAACTTGGTTGGTATGGAAAATACACTTTTCAGGTTTAGCAAATAGTGCATTGGCTTGAAGACGTAACAACACTTCCTTGACATGTTTGATGTGTTCCTCGAGAGAGGAAGAGAAGACTAATATGTCATCTAAATACACTACTACGTATGCGTTCAGGATATCGCCAAATATATCATCCATGAAGCGCTGGAACGTAGCAGGAGCATTACAGAGACCAAACGGCATAACTGTATACTCAAACAGCCCTTGTCGTGAGCAGAAAGCCGTCTTCCATTCATCTCCCTCTCGCATGCGTATGAGATTGTATGCACCCCGTAAATCTAACTTGGTGTAAACTGTGGCATGAGTAAGTTTGTCCAACAACGGGGTAATGAGAGGAATAGGATAGCGGTTTTTTACTGTGATGGCGTTCAAACGCCTATAATCAATGCAGGGACGGAGATCCCCTTCCTTCTTTGGCACAAAGAAGATGGGACTTGCAGCTGGAGAGGTTGATGGGCGTATATGACCTAGGCGCAGAGCCTGCTGTATGTAATCCTGAAGGACTCGCTCCTCTGTTTGGGTTAAGGAGTATATTCGCCCCTTTGGGATAGGGGCGTCTGGGATCAAATCAATGGGGCAATCGTAAGATCGATGTGGAGGAAGGTCTTCTGCAGACCCTTTGTCAAATACTGCCCGAAATTCATGATACTCAGGAGGTATGTTATTCGTGACTGCCCCTATTATGTGTGTGTCTGGGGACTCGGGCCTATCTTCTATGTCTAATGAAGCGACTACCCCTAGGATGTCTGCGGGACTGGAAACCCGAGGTGTCTCAAGCAAGCAATAGTATTGACATGTTTCGGATTCAAAAAGTACCTGACCTGTTCCCCAGTTGATCAATGGGTTATGCCTCTTTAGCCACGGAATACCCAAGATAACACCAAACTGAGGCGTCGCTATGAGGTCAAAAGACATGGTTTCTCTATGGACCTCCTGTATGACTACTTCCAGAGGGGCAGTTTGGTGTAAGATCGGTCCAGAGGCTAGAGATGTCCCATCCACTGCATGAACCGGTTCGGGGTGTTTCTTTTGGACCAGAGGTAAGTTTAGAGCATTGGCTAGTGCTATGTCTATATAGCAACCAGTAGCACCAGAGTCGATCACTATTTGTATTGCATGGGAAACTCCTGCAGCTAGATTTAATGAAGCTTGCACCACCACAGGACGAATGGGACCAAAAGCAATATCAGAGGTATTAGGTATAGGACTCGCCCCAACCCCTGATCTCAAGGGCGAGTCTTCGGAAAACCCGGAACTTTGTTTCTTGGTCGTCGTGGACACTCCTTTACAAAATGTCCATTGAGTCCGCAGTAGTAACAAGCATTGTCTGCTCTCCTGCGCTCTCGTTCGACATGTGTAATAGGACTGCGTACCCCACCGATCTGCATAGGTTCAGGTAAGGAGCTAGATGAGCCTGAAGGTGTGGTCTGGGATATCCCTACTTCCCCCTTACGTTCTGCCCGCCTGGCGTCGATTTGTAAGGTTAAATCTACCAGATCAAGAAAAAGTGAGGGAAGGGAGGGCACTACAGACAAAGCATCCTTCATGGAACCACACAGACCTCGATAATAGATAACTGCCTTCTTATTTTCTGGCCATGAGGTCTCGGTGGCGAGTTGATTAAACTTGGTAATATACTCAATGAGAGTAGACCGACCTTGAGTGAGATCTAAGAGCTCCAAGTCTCTGGATTGGGCTTTATACCTTGTGTCAAAAACCTTGGCCATTTCTTGGGTCAACAATTCAAAATCGTACAGGGCGGGGTGGTTGCTCTCTAAAAACGGATTAGCCCATGTGGCTGCCACACCCGACAAATGGGAGAGAAGAAAAGCCGCTTTAGAGACTGGATCAGAAAAAGCTTGAGGTCGACATAAGAAATGTAGTTTGCACTGATTTATAAAAGTGCGATATTTCAAAGGATCACCCTGGTACCTCTCAGGGGCTGCTAGAGGAAATGGAGTCTGAACCACCACTGACGGGGCTGGCAAAGTAGGTGGGGTGATGGGGACCGTGTTTTGGGATGAGGCAATATCGCCGAATTCAGCGTCAGCAGGTAAGGGGTGTCGGGTGCTTTGCATAGCATCAAGACGATGGTTCAGGGCAGTGGTGGCGGATGCTAAATCAGTACGGAGGGCAGTGGTAGCAGCTGCCATATCTGACCTAAGCGATGTCACTGCTTGCATTAAAGCAGTCACAGGATCCCCGGCTGAGACATCCATAACTGGACGACCATAAGGCTTCACAGTCTGTTCTAACTTGATGGATCCGACTTGATGGTCGTGCAGTTATTAAATGCCTCCGTCCCCAAATACCGCTCGAGCAGAATATAAACACTGCCCTAGCAATCTTTGAGGCCACAGGAAGGAGTGTTGGAGTGTTGTCGTCAGCCTGGTATTGAGGATGCCGGAAGGACCCCTGAATGCTGTAATGCAAAAGTTATAATCAGGAATACTCTAGTATGACAATGGCAATGGGTAATTAATAGCATGTGTTGAAACAAGATGCAGTGACACCAGCTTACCTAATAGAATGGAATGTAGGTAGTGAACCTACGCAGAGGAATCCACGGCAGGCTGGAATGATGATGTAGGCACTCCTTCCCAGTACCTCGTGGAGTGTGGCAGGGTCTGTAGCAAAGCTTGAAGCAACCCGAAGGTTACAAAACAGAAGGGCAATCCAGAAGCAAGTCCAGGGTACAGCAAGGGTCAAGTGTCCGGTAAATCAGAGAGCACGCCAAAATCCAAAGGGTAATCCAATAGCAAGTCCGAAAAGAGTTCCAAGGTCGAAGAAAACAAGAGCAAGGGTGATGCGTGACAGTCCTCCGTGGCAGTTGAAGTAGCTGTGAAGCAAAGAGTCTTGTTTGCCGGCTGCTTTTGAAGTGGCGAGTGATATCACGTGATGCATCACGTGACTACTCGCGTACGTTGCGTGGAGCGCAACGTGGTCAGTGATTGGGGCTGCCGGCACTTCCTGTTCTCCTGACGTTGCCGGCTGTGCAGGAGGCGCCATGGCAGTCGCCAACGTGGAAAAGGGCGAAAAGTAACAGGTCCGCCCAACATGGTATTCCGCCTGCCGTGTTTTCCCTGCTGATGGTGAAAATGGGAAACACGACGGCGAGAAGCGCCTGATGAGGAGGAGGGGTGTGAAGAGGCAAGAGTTGTGTGAGAGGTCGTGACAATAATTGGCGGATTAATAACCAACCTGTTGAATATATTAAATACTATAATTACCCGGGGATTATGGTGGATCAGAACTTAAGTTGGAAGTACCATTGGGACGAAACAAAGAATACATGTATGATGATTGTTCGTTTATAAGCTCTTTTATTGGAAAGTTTGGAGGATACTCCTTGAAGACCATACTACTGCTTTACACTGCAAGGATTGAACCTGAATTAATGTATGGGGTTGCAGTATGGGGGTATAACCTCATTAATGAGGTCAGCAAATTTTAAGCAAAGATCCTAAGGATTTTATTTTGGATGCCGAAAACACTTGCAGTTGAGTATTTACGACTGGAGTTCAGTCTCCTGGGTACTCCAGTAGTCTTTACTCGAATGGCGGTAGTGTGTTTTGAGAAGACACTACACCTTGAGAATGGAACTATAATTGTTTCTTGCATTCAAGCCTACATGAGATTAGATCACTTTGAGCATTTGGGCATCTTGGGGAAAATGAACACAGCACGCAAGGATTCGCTGCATCTGTAAATTGTACATCATTAAGTGCACCAAAACGCTGGTTAAATCCACAAATATAAACACAGGTCTTTTTTATTCAACATAGAATGTTGCGTAGATTCATTCCTGAATGCATATCTGCATACCTAATCATTCGACATCACTTAATGCTAAAGTTTTATGTTTGCAATGTCCTTGAAATTAAGGGAGCAAGAAGTGGACAAGTCAGATCTGAGCGCTTGTGTAGGTTATCTGGTGTAAACATGATAGAATCTTTGGAACACATTTTAACTCACTGTGAGAGTCTAAATGTGATTCGATATAAATATGTAAAATCATATAACTGCACATTTCTCAGCACTGACAGATACCTCGTGGAAAATATGGATTGAAGACAATGACATTAAAAAAAATTATTTAATGGTCAAATTGCATCTTCAATGGATTGAGATTTTAGAGGAACTTACTTAGAGCATATTGAGTGCTTTTTTTCTAAATTGTCAGAAGTGATTTAAGAATTGTATTTTTTTATATGTATACTAATTTAATTCATGCTTTACATTGTTTAGTTGATTGAGTTGCTATGTATCAAATGTGGAAATGTTATAATGAAGTGTTGCATATACAAAGCCAATTTTGGCCATGCATATGTTCAATTAAATACATTAATAAAATGAATCTTCCTAAAAGATTAACGGTTTCCTTTTCACCTATGGCATTCTCTGTGGTGTCTCTCTACTCTCAACTTTAATCCAATAAGTGAGATTTATGAAAAATACTAATTCCTCATCTGAATAATCATCTCTGAACAATTCTTCATCTGTCAAGTCTGTTAGTCTATCCTTCACCAAGAGCTATTATTGCTCTCCATCCACTCCCCTCATCATCTCTCCCATGAACAACCACCCTTTCCTCTCTTACCACCGCTGCTTCTAGTTCTAAGGGAATAACCTGTCCATCCTCATCATCCATAGGTATTTCTGCACTAAACAAAAGTTGTGTCCGGTATTCTCAACAATTTTCCTACCAGTCTTGGAAGCCATGTCAAAAAAATATTTACCCCATACAAAAATATTTCTGGGTCTAAGGCAGAGGTCTTCAAACTATGGGGTGCGGCCCCCCATATGGACATGACATTGCTGCATCCTCGGGTGGAGGGGGGGGGTGCGAGAATCCAGCATGAAATATTAAATAAAAGATTTTTTTATTTTTTTTAGATTGAAGATTTTCTTATTGTTTTTAGATTGGAGGAAATGGGCTGAGGTGGCTCACATGGTCGGACTGGAGCATACAACTGTCTCAGGCACCAATGAAAAAGTAGCCAGCAGTTGCAAATCGATATTCATTCATTTTAAAAATGCCTTTGTTGCACAATCCCCCTACCCTCCTGCCAAAATCAGCTCTACTTCTGAGGTGCTGTGTAGCCCAGGGGACAGGGATGGTATTTTTTTTTACTGGATATCTAGCATAGATGTCCAGTCAAAAATACCATGCTTTCCCCCTTGTCCCCCCAGCGCCTTGCATACACACATAATCATGTTGATTGTGTTAGGCACTGTGGGGCCCAGGGGACAGGGCTGGTAACCTTTTACTGGATATCTATCATAGATGTCCAGTAAAAAATATCATGCCTGCCCCCTGTGCCCGCCAGCGCCAATTGCAAACTGTTTGGCTTTTTACCCATTTTTTTAAAAGTATCCTCTAAAATGCAACATTTTAGCCCATTATTTAAAAAGAATTAATGGGGGAAAGAAAACCTTCCAAACCCACCTTGATTGGTTCAGGCTCCCTCGCTGCGCTCGGTCGCTATGGCATATCTGGTGGAAATATTTATGCCCCTCCTCTTAAAAAATTCACCAGCCACCACTGGCACTGGCCCTGTGGTGGGAGCAGGGCTGGGGACGCCCAGGGACTGTGGTGGGAGCAGGATGGGCAGCAGCCATGGGATAGTGGGGGGAGCCAAGGGTCTGTCACGATGCCTGCCCACAGACATCCGGAACAGGTCCATCTGTCCAGGGAACAGGCACCCAAGAAGACACAGGAATTCCCAAAACCCCGCCTAGGGGCTATATGGGTTCAGTCCTGGCACCGTAGGCACCAGGCTCATATTGCCAACTTTAAACTATGCAGGTCATCCTGCAAAGAACTCATGTACAGGCCATCATGAGGCCTTCAAGGGACTACTTTCCTTTAGGAACTATTTTGCTGCTTGGGTGTGTTACTGGACCTTCTTACCTGGGAACTACTTTTTTGATCCTATTTAAACCACGGCCGAAGAGCAGCACACGCTTCGCGTTATTCTGCATCTTAGCAGCGTAACGCTCACCGTGCCTGCAGTCCAGCATCCAGTCTACAGCCACACCCGTCTTGTGTCCGGAGGAGATCCTAGAGAAAAGGAAAGAAGAAGAGAAGGTTAGAACAAGGAGATTTCCATCTGGTCATCATCTTTTCCTGGAGCAGCCACACCTGTGGATAAAGGAAAAAGACATTAAAATAAACCGCGTCGCATTGCCAGCTGCAGCGCCGTGCCATACTCACCTGTCTTCGAGCATCTCCACGACCCTGCGCAGCACCCGTTGAATCGCCGCCCGAAACATCAGCATCTGAAAAGACAAGAACAAACAAAAGGTGAGCGGGGTTCCGCCAAAGACATTCTTTTACTTACCGCAAGATACTTACTCGGAATTTTACCGCTCGAGGCAGCGCTGGTCACCATCCTACATTAGACATTTTCGGCAAGGCGCCGCACCTGCAAAGAAGATAGAGAACTATTGGTTAATTACATTTGGAACAATATTACTTGCTAGACAGTGCTTGGAACAAACTGACTCTTACCTAAGCGCTACCTTCATCCATCGAGGCAAACTTGCAAGGGAAAAGGTATGAAAGGAGCAAGAGTGAATTAACAGACATTTGAACTCTAAAAGAACTATACATTCAGTTTACACACTACTTACCTCGGAGTCATTGTTGTCTGGAACTCTGCCAAATACCTTTGGATCAGTTAAGTAACTGAACTTCTACGCGCCCCTGTACTCCACTCAGGATGGAGAGTTCATCCTTTCAAACAATAAGGTGAGACTTTATGAAGAGGAATACTGGAAGTTTTCAGGGAAAATAGTGTTAGTGTAACCTCTCTACCATGGGTGGCTGATCCCCTTTACTGCTTTTAGGAAAATATTCTTGCGGGCCAGGCAGACGAAACTGAGTGGGCAAGTGCAGTCGATCATCACTTCGCTACGAGTCACACTGGTGGAGACCGCAGCAGTCCAGCTTCGTTCGACGGCCCTGTGGAATCCAGGTGAGCATAACAGGTCTGTGGTGGGGTGGGTAGAGCACAGGAACCGGGCAAGGAGTGGGATGAGGGAGTGATGGGAGCAGGTGGGGGACCCCAGGGACTATACTGGCAGTAGGGTGCGGTGACAGCGCCCGGTAGTTCATAGCCATTTGGGCTTACTGTCCATTTGGCATTTTTGCGGGGGACCAGCCTTCCCACATTTTGCTCGGGGGCCCAGGCATAAAAAGTTTGAAGACCACTGGTCTAAGGGAATCCGTCGTAATGCTTTTTGGCCTGTAAATGCTTATATGAATTCTCTTGCATTTATGTTGTTTATGGCTGGAGTGGAACACACTATCCCTTTGTCATTGAAAGATATTGTCATGTTTAGTTTTGTCATCAAGTCACATCCTAATATGTTAACTGGTCTCTGCCAAGAATACGATAGTCACATAGACACATCATGTTCTCCTATTTATTAAAAGTGGTATTTTGTCAGTAAAAAGGAACCAAGCTCGTAGCCCTAAAGAAACCCTGCGCATTCATAGGTACCCTGCGCACAGATATTGGGTACTTTCCCTCTCGTAAACAGGAACGAGTTGCTCCTGTGTCTACTAGGAATGGAAATGTCTTGCCTCTTATCGTTACCCTGACCCTGGGTTTCTCTTTTGGGTCTGGTGTCACAGATAGAACTGGACACATCAAGTCGCTCTGTGGGATCTCCTATTTCAGGTATAAATTCATCCCTGTGCCTGTAAAAGGATTTACTCCCACTACGGTCAAACTCCCTATCCTAGGTGTGGGTACTTGTGAGGCTTCTGTATTCGACTTACATTGTGGCACCGTTGCCTGTTACATTGGAGCATACTGTGGTTGTTGCATCTGTACTTGTTGCATTTGCATAGGCACTTGCTGTGGTTGCCCTTGTGACAATTGTGTTTGCAGCAGGATGTGCTACGGTTGCTGTGTTTGCGGCATGCATGTCTGATACTGCGTGTGTTCCTGGCCATAATACTTTTGTGGTTCTGTATTATACTGTGGAGAATAGACCATCCTCCCTCTTGGAGCTTGCCAGTACTGTTTCATGCCCCCTCTGCTTCTACATGTGCAGGCTTTATGTCCTGTCCTACCACAAATCTGACATTGCTGCGGTTGTCCTCCATTAAATCCTCCTCCACCTTAGGGGTTTTGAAATCCACCTCATCCTATTCCCTCTACTTCATGGCCAAACATGTTACCCACCTCGATTTGTAGGGTACCCTACATTGCATGGTTGCGCTGGCTTTAACTCTTGTGTGGTCACGCCTTCACCGCTTGTCAATACTGCTCCTTTTATGGCAAACTTTCACAACTTTTTTGGAACCAACTTTGCTTCCTCCTGCTTTCTAGTATCAGCTTGTTTAGTATTCTTCTCTTGTAACAGTCGACAATGATATACGATAGTCAACTGTATTTCTGGCCATGGTTTAGCTTTCATCGCTACCTGTTTCTTTATTTGTTGTTGCACTGGCTTGGGCGGTCCCTGGCATAGAACATGATAAAATAATGCTACTGTTTTATCCCACAGCTCTCTTGTCTCACGACGCCAGCGTTCTTGAATCTCCTGAATAAATGCAACAGGAGCTTTGTCCTCACGCATTTTCCTTGTCATAATCGCACCCATGTATGATGTGTCAGGATATTGTACTCTAATTACCCTCCATACATCTTCTCTACAATTATTAAATGGTGCTCCATCATGTGTCATATTTTGTGCTGTCACACTTGCATATGATATGATATGATATGGCATTTAAAATGTGCCTATATACAAGGCTTTCAAGGTGCGAAACAAAACGCATACGCTGTAAGCAGGATATGAACCTGCGCAGGGAAACCCCATTGGATTTCGAGTCCAACGCCTTAACCATTCGGCCATCACAGCTCATCTCCAAATGTTGTCAGCTCTCTCCCCTAGAAGAGCTGCTAGTAGACATTTTACATTACCCACTACTAACGTCATTCCTGCTGTCATTCTTTCTAACTCATAAATCCATTTTCCCACACCTGCAGTCAAACTAGGTAATTTACATTTCAAATTTTCATAATCCATTTGCGTCCACGGTATATATTGTGGTCGCCCTCCCCCTTTCTCTAATAATTGAGATTGTGTGAATCCTGGTCCAGAATCATATCCACCTACGCTCCTTGTCTTCCAGGTGGGGATAGTTTCACCCGTTCGTCTTCATCCTGGCAGTGACCTTAATCTACTAACATAAGGCGGGGACATAACCTCTGCACTAGGGGACCATGCTTGTGGTCGTTCAGAATATGGTGTAGGTTCTGGTGTTTTTTCTTTTGGGTCCTCTAAGTCTGACCACTTTACCCCTCTGCCTACATCTACATGTTATGTTATGTTATTTTGCATTTATATAGCGCCTTATGTACTGTTGGTATGATCTGAAGGCGCTGGTAGGTTGAACCCCCTCGGGAACCGTAGTTCAAGTCAGTAGAGAGAGAGAGAGAGTCAAAAGGTGTGTGTGAGCACCGGCTATGTGTGCAGCTGGTGTGGCACTCATATGATAGCTGCTTCTTAGCAGTAGGTGTGGTGGTTGGGAGATCAGGAGTATGTGTTCGTTCTGGCAGGGTGATATCCAGACTGATTCTGGCTGTGTTAGGCCTGAGGAGAATGCCTAGGCTGGTGGGTGTGCAGCCAGCTGTGTTTAGTTAGGATGATGGGGAGTATGTGGGAGGTGTTGGTATGAGAACAGCTATACCGAATGTGTCATAGTATCACTGTGTTCTAGTTGAGTGGTGGTATATAGAAGAGAGTAAACGTGGTGATGTGATATGGTGTTTTTCAGTAGGTGCTTGAGATCGAGCGCACATCTGAACCATTTATTCTATCTGTTATATTCACTCAGTCTGTTCAGTCAGCCTTGTCTGTGTTCAACTCTATCTGTGGAGTCTGCGCCATCCATAGTGACTATACCATGCATTCCATGCACCCCAACCATTCCATGCACCCCAACCGTTCCATGTACCCCAACCTTTCCATGCACCCCAACCGTTCTTGCACAGTGTCCGTTCCATGCCATCTATCTGTTCCAAGCATTCCGTCCTTTGCATGTACTCCCTCAGTTCAATGTACTCCATCTGTTCAATCAGTTCCATCCGCTCTCCACAGATTCTCTACCCACTCTCCATCCGTTCCATCCACTCTCCACAGATTCTCTACACACTCTCCACACACTCTCCACACAACCTCCACACACGCTCCACACACGCTCCACGAACATATGCGCCTTCCCTCTGCCCTCTCTCGTTTTCTTCCCTTTCTTCGTTTTACCTCATTATACCCAACTGGTATGACTGTTGTCCCTTTCCTCATCATCAAGATCTAATCTGTTTAAGGACAACGTTCTTTGCTCGTCCATCATTGCATCATCCAATCTATCGCCTATTTCTTTCGGTGGGGACCCCACAATGCTCCCTGTGGTCTTGTAACCATCTTTCTCTCTCATTTTCCTATATAGATCCCCAATCCTTTTCCCTATGCTTTCTGCTCCATGCTCATCAGCCCCAGTCTGTATTCTCGGTGTCCCCTGCAGCTCCCTTTGAAGCTCTTGTGACCCTCTCTCTTCTTTCCATCGTTCATGTACTTCAGTTGATTTATACATCTATTAATGATATGATCTATCTCATCATCCCTTTGTCCCGTACTCTTTCTCATTTCTTCTTCCCTTTTTCTCATCTCCCTTTTCTCTTCTTCCTCTAACCTTCTTTGCAACCTATGTTCTTTCAATCTCTCTTTCTTCGTGTTTTTTCTCCTCTATTCTCTCTTTCTCTTTTTTCTGTTCTTCATACCTTCTTAGTTCTTCCTTTCGCTTCCTTTTTCCTTCTCTTTGTATACCCTTTCGTGTTGCTTTTCCTTCGCTTCCCATCCTTTCTTTCTTTGACTTCATCAATACCTTTTCCATCTAATTTGAGTAGTATCTGTCCTCCCATCTACTCGTTCTGTAGTATTGTCAATCCACTAGCTATGTAATTCTCTCCTTTTTCTCTCTTAGCTTCTTCTTCTATCTCCATTTGCCGGCCCCTTCTTCATCATGTTCTTTATGTTTATCGCGTGTGGACATATATTTACTCTCTTTCATTTTACTCTCTACTATGTTATCTTCACTACTATAAGTGGGGGGCGCATAAATTGGATTAGATATGCGACAGATGGGGAGCAGGTGCAAGTGGTTCTTGGTCACCTGGCCTAAGCCCCACCCACCTGGTGCCTTCCTGGTTGCCACTCTTTTTCCCTACTTAAGGAGCCCTCCATCCTCTTTTCCTTTTTCTTTGCTTCATTCTTCTACCCTGCCCCCACCTCCAGCCTACTTCTGCAGGAGTCTGTCCTGATACTTTCCGGTTTCACCATCACTGTCTTGTGGCCAATGCTGGATTTGACTTTCATGGACTTCATTGATTCACGGTGCATCATCCTATCTCATAGTGGCCCTGAATCATTCTGTTCCCATCTTCATCTTGTATCCTGGCTTGCAACATTATATGTTACTACTGACTTCTGCAATTGTATTCGCTCTCCTCTATTGCTTCTCCACTCTTTTTGACTGCTTACTCTCTCTTCTCTCCTCCTCTCCCATTCTCCCTTTTCCTATCTCCTCCCCCCTTACTTTCTTCTATGCACTTACTCTATCAGAATTGTCCCTGGACCAAGTATAATAGCAACCTCGCCTGTATTCTCCTCCCTCCCCTTACTTGTTCCTCCCCTCCATCAATATCTGAAATGTCATCAGGCCTAGTAATATAGTCGTTTACTTTGTTCCTCCCCTCCTTTTCTGCACCCCTCTCCCTCACCTTTTGTTTTCTCCGGCTCTACCAGAAAATTCGTCAGGCCTAGTACGGTAGTCGCCTGTCTGTTTCCATTTCCTTCCCACTCTCTCCCTCCCTTGCTTAGCTATGTCTTAGCTCTTGCACTATCTGAAATGTTGGCAGGCCGCGTACGATAGTTAATTTCACCTCCTTACTGTCATGGCCTATACGAATTTCATTGTATTTTCCCTTGTTCCCTCCCTTGCCTTGAAACGCTTTGAAACACATTGAGTATAGGTGCTATGTAAATAACCTATCATATCTTAACATACCCCGCGGCTGCCTTTAACTCTTTTAGAGGATACATTCCCTGTTTATCGTCAATTGCACTATCATTTTTAGGAGGAGAAAGAGGAGCAGAGGGTGTTATGTCCTCCCCTTTATGCTGATTAAGCATCTATGCCTTCTCAGGCTGGTCTTCGCTCTCACTCTGATGCATTTTCCATAGTTCTAAAACAGCTAAACTTTTCTGTAACCTCTTCCATGAGTATGCAGCATGTGCATATGTTGTCATGTGTTGCAATACTGTTCTTGATAATGTACCTTCTTGAGGCCACAGCATGAACATTTTGTCAGTCGTGCGTTTTACCCACTCGTCATGATATTTCCTAATCTTAGGTGTGTAACTCGGTAATGTTTTGCACAGGTGTGAAAGGGGAGTGTCCCAAATGATTGCAGTCATTTTTGACTGTCAGTACTTATCGGTTATTAAATTCTGTTATTACTTTGATTAATTACACCACAACAATCAATTCGGGCAAGCGCCATCAATCGCCGCCCATTTCCCAAAACAATTCTCCAAACAATGTTCAAGCCTACACAATAATAACCTTTTTGCTTCTTCGTTTATGCTCTATTCTTACTATCCTGTTTTTATTATTGACAATGTAAGAATCTTACTTTATTCTATTTTTTCAACTCCTGTCCGTGTCTAATTGATTGATTGATTGGCGCCAATCACTTGTCTTTTAGGATCTAATAACGAGTTTAGTTTATTACTATTGTTCTATGGTTTCAACTTATTACTTATATTATCACAAGTAATACAAACGTCATCAGCTTTTTAGACTATTTTCACAGCCCCAAACTAAAATGTGCACACTACTTTCTGCGATCGTCTTCATTACTTTCTCTAGCAAGAGTATCTCATCCCTATTTTACCCCATTTTGCAGTGTGTCGCACACCCTTCTTTGGCTCTTAGCCCCAGGAATCCCTTAAATAATATTCTGTTCCAGAGTTTAATGCAGTCCCTTCTATTCTCCTTGAGATTAGGAATCGAGGTATCTCTACTATAACCAAATCCTGTTACGTTACCCACTAAATATACACATGTAAGATAACACCTCCCCTTTAATTTGCCACTTTTGATGCTTTTACTCACATCTGTTCAGCTTGAGCCCTTCGGTATCGAATCTTCCCCAATTGACCACTTGACCTACCGTCTGCGGGGCGCCTGTAGGGACCGGACAGGAATATCTTCAAAGCGGCACCTGCCGACCGTCTCTGGTTACATGTGTTTTTTGGCCCGCTCTCCACAGGAAACTCTATGATCTTCTGGCCGATGGTGGAAGACATCAAGAATCTGAGATTCTGGATCTTGAACCATCCACACAGCTACCAAAATGTGCAGCAGCACATGGAGCGTATCAAGTGCTGGACGGCATTACCATAACAATTAATTACGGGCACAAATAACTGGACAGATTCAATGAATATGGCAAAACACTACATTATTATGAGTTCAATAAAGCAGGAAAATCTGGCAAGCATAACAAATCGGAGCTCACCCACTCTCAACTACATTTCCATTACACAAAGGCTTTATACCGCAATGTATGTCAGCTATGATGTCATCCAACATGGCAAATAGTAAAAACATCGGGCGGAGGGCTAGGTTAAGGGAACATATCTACCTATAGCTTATTTAAGTGTTAGTAACATCATTGACTGCCCCTTATCAAGTAGTCATGCCTGGAACAACCTCTAACTACGTATAACACAGATAATAGCAGAATAACAACAGTGGATTGGTTTCTGCAACAATGTATAGTCCATCATCACATAGGCCGTCCTGATTGGTTGGCACTCTCCTCTAACCTTGGACATTCGGCTCGTTAGCAGCAGCTAAGCAAAACAAAACCCAGGTGCGGGGAACATCGTCAGGCAAATGTCTTCTTAAACTAATTAGCCTACCATTTCTCATCAGTTAGGCCATAAACCAAGGGCTCTTCTTTGTAGTTGACCTTGCTGACTGTTCTCTTTTCAAAGCTTTTAAGTTTTTAAGTGAATGTACATTGTTATCTTCATCTGGAGCATTATGAAAAAGCCTTGTTTTCTAGTCTTGCGCCATGTGTGAGACCATGATTTGTTCATCCTGTCCGTTTATTTAATGCTATTTGATTCTATTATTCTGGGTGCCATTACTCTTTTTGGCCTCTGGAGACTTGGTTGCTCTGTCTTGCATATGCTGTCTTCATTGTTAATTGTCCAACACTTGGCCCTCGCAAATGTTCACTCATTTGCCTAATCTAAGAGAAATATGTCTTACGCACACATCTTATCCTCTTCGACTCCTTTTGTACTTTGCAGTTGCTTCTCACTGTGGCTTCCTTGATCCTTAACCAAACAAATATTATTTGTTCTGGCACGATTTTGTATTTCAGTGGCTGTCAGCTCTGCAGCCTTAGTCTCTGTCCTTAGGGTTTTTAACTTATTATTACACGAAACCGACATCCATCTTCTCAACATGGCTGCTTTGCCTGTATTATAGTTTCTACTGTAGCAAACTTCTATATTTCTTATCTACCTTGCGTTTCTGCATATATACATCTACTGCATCTCTTCTTACTTATCTTCTCAGTGTATAGGATTTCTCCGTACCCATATGTTTATTTACTTTGTTACTTCAGTTACATCTTCATTCTTTGAGTATTCGTATGTCGTATCCTTGTGTCTTTTCTTCTTGATGTCACTTTACCCCTGTCAGACTTTGCTGATAGTTCTACGTCTGGTGGTGTCTGCGCACTTCCTTCTACCACGTCAGTTCGAGGGTACATTTGGTACGGTTGTCTGAGTGCTTAACGTCTTTCATATCTTCGATGCGGCATCGGGACGATACCAGATGTCATGCACAGTGCTTTCTTGCTGCTCTTCCAATATGATAGAGGTGAGGGTGCAGGCTCCATAAGTGACGTGCACATCTCCTTCTCTACAACGTGGTGTGCATGTCCTCTTGGTTAGGGCTCTGGCAGCAACTGGACCCTAACTAACACAGGGACGGGTGTTCAGCAAACTGCCCTAAAAGGAGAAAGTACAGAATCCTGAACCATGACGGTGTAATTCCAAGAGCAACGACAGCAAGTAACTATTATGAGATAAACTGAACCCTGGGGCTTGGAGGCAAATTTCCTAGTGATGGCAGGAATACCAACTGGTGTGAGAAGCACTTAAACCTCTAACTTGTGTGCAAGGTTCTTACACCAATTGAGGAAGAGACTGAGGGCAGAAACATGGAATCGTTGAAGTTCAATGCACTTTCGGTCTTCGTTTGATACAGAGAGTTAAAGAAAAAGCATGTGATACAGAAAGGCACAGGAGAAGAAGTGACTCGAGGATCTGAGAGCCATATTTCCCGGCTTCGATAGGAACTGGGAGCCAATGTTTCTGACTTCCCTTGCAAAGACACACTGAAAGATAAAATCAATGCATCCTGGAACTTGAAGTTAAAATTCCTTCCTCTTCTTGATAGACCCTGACCTGTGAATGTGATGTCACGCTCTGACTTGATTCGAAGGTCAACAGAAGTCCTAAGTGTGGGAATACGAACTGTGGCTAAGAGACAGACATTGAGTAGAGTGCCAGAATATCTGACAACCCCGGTAAACAATAGAGCGTTTGACGACTCTTCTTTGTCTACACCTCACACGCTGTGGAAAAGACATATTTTCCAGCAGTAATGTATTTCTTCAAATGGCAGAAATGAGACTGAAAGGATGGGCTGGAGCAAGGGTCAACCATCTTTGGCTCCCCAGACGTCTTGGGAGAACTCTCTTCAGCTCAAGCCAGCACAGCCAATGAGGAGAAATCATGGGAGTGGGACATCTTGGGAGAACTCTCTTCAGCTCAAGCCAGCACAGCCAATGATGAGAAATCATGGGAGTGGTAGTCCAAAACATCTGGAGTAGGGTGGCCAGACGTCCCGGTTTTGCCAGGACTGTGCCGGAATTGGGTGCCTTGTCCCTCTTTCTCAAGATAACTTTTCCATTGGAAAATTCAGTGGTCCCGGTATTAGGTAATAGGCCTTCATAGCTGTCAGGCAGGTATGCGCAATCTTGCACAAAAGAAATGCTGTCAGAAGCTCCCTTCTTTCTCACCCTTTTCTCCTTGCTGGTGTTCTTCCGGGATGCGGCTTCTTTCTTTTTCACCAACCTTGACTTGTACAAGCGTTCGATATCCAGGAACAATGTCAATAAATCCAGAAAGGAAGATATCGGAAGGGTAAGGAATTAGGGGGAAGGTTCCAGGAGTAAGGGGAAGATAGAATGCACAAAGCGCAGAGAGCGAACTCGAACAACGTCTAGTAACTTGTAGGGGTAGAGTTGAGATGCGTGGAGCCACGGGGGGGGTGCTTGTTTTCTAGGAAGCAGGTGAGTGCACGCAAAGGCTAGACTGTAACAGTTCTGACTCGGTGGCCATTTTGGATGGGTTGCAGAGTTTACGCCGCGGTGCATCATGGACCATGAAGTCCAGAAGGGTCGAAACCAGCCATTCATGACAGCATGCCTCCTCCTGAACCCGGACCCACCAGGTTTGCCTGGGTGTATTCGATGAAACCTTTGCATTAGAGGAGGAGCATTCATGTTAGAAACTGGTTCCCATGTACGCTCACTGGGGGGGGGGGGGGTAACCTTTCCACTCTACCAAGTATTGTAGTTGTCCTCATCTATACCTGGAATCACATATCCTGGAGACTTTGAATTCGACCTGATCATTGATGAGCACAGGATTAGGTCTAGGAACTGTCTGATTGGATTGTACAAATGGCTTCAATAAGGAGGTGTGAAAGACCGGATGAATTATTTTCCAGGAATCTGGGAGCTGACGTGTAACGCTCACCTGGTATCCACGGGGACGTCACTCAGCCTGTTCTGACCTCTTACGACCTTGAACCCTTCCCTGGAGGCTATTAGACTGGAGACTGGGCCTGAAACACAGGATTGGCAGAGGTTAACCCCCTATTGTCTCTTTGTGCTTGAACCCCTTCTTCCCCGGGGTCCAACACTTCCCTTTGATCCACAGCTCACCTTGGTTTCTTGGATAGTGTGCTCTCTGTCCTGCTTTCAGCGCAGGGGCGCTTTGATTGATGCAGGCTCGTTACTGCCTAGTTATTTCACTGGCAAGAGTCCGACAGGTAAGTATAATGAGTCATTTGAACAGTTCTCTAACTTCGTTCCTTTCCTTCCTTAGATGATGGCCGGCGTCCGAGGATGGCGGCGTGCTGCTGTGATGAGTAGCACTGAAGGTGAGTGAGATGCACCCCTTTCGTATTTTCATAGAGCTAAGTTCTTTTTCTGTGTCTTTTAGGTGCCGCGACGTTTTCAGCGTGGATGCCGGTTATGAAGAACAAATGCGGTGGGTAAGCGTGGTAAGTGGCACCTCTAGATGTTTCCACGCTAACCTGGAGTGTCTTTTTCCTCTTGCAGATGGATGAGAAGTTCCGGAGACAGAGTTCCCCCAGAGCGGCTGGGATTCAGGTAAGCGTTTGAAGCTCGTACAGTTTAAAATGAAGCGAAGAGTTGCAGAATGCTTACTAATGCCTTTTTTCTGTTCTTTTCCCTTTTCCTTAGGAAGCGGCGTGCCGGGATGGAATGACACCTCCGAAGATGCCCGAAGAATAGAAGGAGCGATGAATGATGGGCAGAAGCCGTGCACGGTAAGGCTGTTCCTAACGGTGTTCTTGTTCTTGCAGGAGCTGGGCGCAGAAGAAAGATGCAGGCCTACTGGAGACCGATCCGAACACGGTGAGTGTCACGCTGCAGGTGCAGAAAACGCAAAGCATGCTTCTCAGCCTGGGTGTGGCTTAAATAGACTCTGGGTATCCCAGGTGTCTCTGGGCTGAACCACACCCAAATGACTAGACCGCACGTGCAGTTCTGGGAAACCGAAATATGTGGGGGCATCCATCTTGTCCCCATCAATGCACTACAAGTCCAATCCCCAATGTTATCCTATGGGAGTAAGTGAGTCTGGTGCCACAAGCACCAAGTCTGACTCCAAGTGGGTCTTTGGAGGGATGGAGAGGCCCTTGAGGGCCATGTAGGTGATCGTGGCCTGGCTCCAGCCTGACATCTTGTGGGGCTGGGGACATGAAGGGCAGGAATCATGACATGAAGTCGATATGCCACTGGGTTAATGATTTCCTTGATGGTGAAGGGTCTGTAATACTTGGGAGCCAGTTTGTTAGGCCGTAGATGTCGAGGAAGGAGTTTGGAGGATAACCAGACTTCATCCCCTATTGAATAAGAAGGGCTAGGTCTTCGCTTGGCATCTGCATATCGTTTTACAGCTATCCTGGCCTTTTCCAAATGTTCCTTAGCATCCTTGTGAACGTTCACCAACTTTTCAATCCAGGAATCAACTGCA
Source organism: Ambystoma mexicanum (assembly GCF_040938575.1). Taxonomy (NCBI): domain Eukaryota; kingdom Metazoa; phylum Chordata; class Amphibia; order Caudata; family Ambystomatidae; genus Ambystoma; species Ambystoma mexicanum. The sequence goes on from NC_090934.1 coordinate 97,450,487, forward strand.
GGGTTGGATGTGGCAAAATTGATGGTAAAACCGCAGGATGGAATCCTTGACTGCAGAAAAATGGGCTTGTCTTGATGGCCGAATGGTCTGAATTGTTGTAAGTGAATTCAGCTACCGGAATCAATAGCGACCAATCATCCTGGACCCTGCCAGCAAAACAGCAGAGATATTGTTCTAAAGTCCAGTTGGCTCTTTCTGTGATCCCGTTGGTTTGGGGATGGTATCATGAAGACAATGCCCGCTGAATGCCTAGTATTTGGCAGTGGTGTTTCCAGAACTGGGATATGTACTGGGGACCTTTGTTGGAGATGATCTTAGGAGGTAATCCATGGAGCCTAAATATGTGTTCAATAAATATCCCAGCAAGTTCAAGTGAAGAGGGCAATTTGAACAGCAGTGTGAAATGAGCTGCATGGGTAAACAAGTCAATTGTAACCATTATGGTCATATATCCCCGGGATGGTGGTAATTCCACAATAAAATCTGTAGCGATGAACTCCCAAGGACGTGTTGGTAATGCAGGTTGATGCAGAAGACCGGCAGGTCTTCTATTGTCGTGTTTGTTTTGATTGTACACAGCACAGGATTGGATGTAGGTTTTTATGTCAGTAGTCATTCTTGGCCACCAGAATTGTCTCTGTATGAGATGAAGGGTAGTAGTAATGCCTCGATGTCCTGAATGAAAGGTGTCATGACAGAGATTCATGATTTTATCTCTCAGTCCTTGTGTAGGGATGACCAGTCGTTGGTCCTTGAAGAGATAACCATCCTTTGTGTTCAGGTTCCAATGATTATTATGAGTGTATTCTTTCCAGCGATCTGAGGAAGAAGTACGAGCATGGATGTCTTCCAGGAGGAAATTAGCTTGTGCCACAAACACAGTTTTTGGAAACATCTTGGGGAATGCCCTGACCTCGACAGATTCGTAGTCAGGACGTCTGGATAAGGTTGTCAGCGACGATGTTATTGATTCCAGGAAGGTGGTTGATTTGAAACTGGTACTGCGCGAAAAAGAAGGCCCAACGGGCCTGGCGACTGTTTCTGCATTCCAGGGATTGTAATACTTGTAAGTTCTGATGATCTGTCCGTACTTGCACTGGATATTTAGCTCCCAGGAGTAAATGACGCCAATCAGTGAATGCCAAGGTACAGGATAGGTAGGCAATTGGATGTTCCATCTTGTCCTCAAATTCTTGCTTTAGGACTGCCCCAATGGCATAGTCAGAAGCATCGGTTTCCACCAGGAAGGTTCGATCAACGTCGGGTTGGGCTAGGATTGGACCTTCCGTGAATTTTCTTTTTAGATGTTGGAAGGCCTTCTCTTGTTCTGTAGACCAAATAAACGGTGTACCCTTCTTTAAAAGTGCCATGACGGGATGTACAATTGCATAAAATGTAGGAATTAATTTTCTGTAAAAATGTGCAAGTCCCAAGAAGGAAAGTATGGAATCTATCTTACCCGGGTCCATTCCAATTCCACTAGGACTGAACACAAATCCAAGGTAATAAACGGTTTGAGTATGAAATAGACATTTTTCAGGTTTGGCCAGGAGTTTGTTTTCTCATAATCGCTGCAGAACTGCCTTTACATGCTCTTGATGAATCTGAGGATCTTTAGAATAAATCAATATATCATCCAGATACACGATAACAAAAAAGGAACAACATATCCGAAAACACTCTGTCCATGAATCGAGGAAAAACCGCAGGAGCGTTGGCAAGACCGAAGGGCATGACCAAATATTCGAAGTGGCCAAAAGGTGTTCTAAAGGCTGTCTTCCATTCATCACCTTCCTTAATTCTAATGAGATGGTAAGCACCCCTAAGGTTGAGTTTGGTGAAACTAACAGCTCCTCGAACGGCCTCCAAAATATCTGAAATGAGCGGTACTGGATAACGGTCCTTGAGGGTACATTGATTAAGACAACGGTAATCCAAACAGGGTCGTAACTCCTTTGTGTTTTTCTTGGGAACAAAAAACAAGGACGCAACAGCGGGGGACTTAGAAGTCTGGATGGTTCCATTTGCTAAGTTGGTATCTAGGTACTCACGTAAGCCTTCTTTTCAGGCTCGGATAAAATAAACATTATCCCAAATGGAATCACAGCGGAAGAATCTGTTTCAATGGCGCAGTCCTCAGGTCTGTGGGGTGGAAGAGCTTGAACAATGTCTGTTGAAAACACGTCAGAGTAGGTCTGGTAAGATTCCGGTACTTGGATAATGTTGGACACACTTAAGGAGGATGGTTCGTGGTTCTGAAAGTTTGCTAGGGAAATCCGGGACATGTCCTGACATAAACAGTGGGACATACAAAACTCTGAGCCAAGGAACAAGGAACCTGCTGTCCAATTGATGTAGGAGTTGTGCTTCTGTAACCAGGGCATGCCTAATACCATGGGATAGTGGGCAGCCTTTATGATGTCAAATCGTATTCTTTCCTGATGGTTGTTTATTGACAGTTGTAGTTCCTTAGTTTGGTGAGTAATAGGATCTGAAGACAAAGGTCTACCGTCGAATCCTTCCACTGGTTGTTTCACTTCTTTGAGCTCTCTAGGGATTTTAAGAGCGGTGGCCCATTCGTGATCAGTGAAAATCCCCATGGCACCGCAGTCCACGAGAGCCAGGATGGGAAAGGATTTGTTCCCTGTAGATGTCAGTACAGTTTGTAGAAGCACTAAGGTGTTCTGTCCAGGAGTATTCAAGGAAGGAATGGATGCGGAGCAGGCATCTCTCTCCCGAAGCTGTGCTCCGTTTAGGATCGGGAGCTGGCATTTCCCGAACTCCGGGGTGGTGCTATAGGACATTCTCTAACCAGATGTTTGTCAGAGGCACAGTACATGCAGAGACCAGTATCAATTCTGCTGAGCCTTTCTTGTGGAGATATTGGCCCCCTAAGGGCACCTAGTTTCATGGGTTCAGGATCAGGGGTACGTGGAGCAATGGTCTCTTTGGTAATTGGGTATTCAGGAGTTGTCTTTGGGAATGTTTTCACCTTTCTTTTCACAGCCTTTCTCTCCTGGATCCTAAAATCTATCTGCAAGGAAAGATCCGTAAGGGCCTGGAAGGTTCCTGGACATGCCACTCTAGCTAACTCGTCCTTTACTTCATTTAAACCCCTTCTGAAGAGAGTGGAACTGGCTTCTTGCGACCAATCTGCTTCTTTGGCTAGCTGCTTGAAGCGAGTCACATAAGAGAGCATATCCTGACTCCCTTGTTTAAATTCAAGAAGTCTTTCTTGTGAGCTGTAGACAAGCTCTGGTAAATCGAACATGGCTTTTAGGGCATCCACAAATCCTTTGTAATTATCCAAAAGCTGATCTCCGGATTTAACCAAGGGAGTTGCTCAGGTTAAGGCATTGCCCGTTAAGTGGGATATCATGAATCCAACCTTTGCTCGTGGTGTTGAAAAATAGTAGGGTTTGAAAGTGAAGTGCACTAAGCATGAATCAAGGAAGAAACATAGGGACCTAGAAGATCCATCATACTTATCCACAACACCTCCTTCCAGAATGCTTTCTTTGACTGCGGAATCCCGGGATAGGACCAGCTGTTTTAAAGCTGCATTTTCGGCATACCTCTCATGAGGTCTTGGACTGCCGCTTCCATATCTGTTTCCGTATCAGGTTCTTGGCGTCTCAATCTGTCAGAAGCTCCCTTCTTTCTCACCTTTTTCTCCTTGCTGGTGTTCTTCCGGGATGAGGCTTCTTTCTTTTTCACCGACCGTGACTTGTACAAGCCGGAACGCGAGTCCTCGGGTTCCAGCGTGGAAGCCGGCTGCCAAGCCGGTAGCGTTCGATATCCAGGAACAATGTCAATAAATCCAGGAAGGAAGATATCGGAAGGGTAAGGAATTAGGGGGAAGGTTCCAGGAGTAAGGGGAAGATAGAATGCACGAAGCACAGAGAGCGAACTTGAACAATGCCTAGTAACTCGTAGGGGTAGAGTTGAGATGCGCGGAGCCGCGGGGCGTGCTGGTTTTCTAGGAAGCTGGCGAGTGCACGCAAAGGCTAGACCACAACAGTTCTGACTCGTGGCCATTTTGGATGGGTTGCAGAGTTTACGCTGCGGTGCATCATGGACCATGAAGTCCAGAGGGGTCGAAACCGGCCATTCATGACAAATGTCGCATTTTGCAACTTAAGATAGTGGTGGTTTGTGATAAATTAATTATAATATGTGTTTATTCGAACAGTAACACTTAAACCCCCTTCTTCTCCAACTGCTACAAAGTGTAGTGATTGGACAGCCACTGTCGAAAGTTAGTCCTACTTTTATGTTAGTTGCCCTGTACCGTTTTTTTATTTTTTAAATCTGGTCATCCTAATCTGGAGAGGCACCGGTTGCAAGCCACTGGTCTGAAGTAACCTTATTTATTTATTGATCGATTTCTTTATAAAGAGTTACATGGCATTGTGTGCTCACATCTAAGCGCTTCCCGTATTTGTCAACAGGGTCAAGGTGGGCTTTCAGTGGCCCCTGGTGACTGCCTGATCGGGCAGAGGGAAGTATGACGCAGATATATTTAAAGAGAAAGGTCAGTGATTGTTGAAATGCCCTCTGGCAGAAGTTGTCGAGATGAAAACAGCAAGTAAACCCATTAAAACAGGTATTGGTGATGCCCAGTGCTGGTCATTGGGCTGGCTCTCACCGGATCCGAGATCCGACACCAGATGTGTAGCCGGATCTCGGGATCCTGCCAGAGTCACCCCCAAACCCATGCTCTGCACTGGGTTACATAAAAAAAAGAGAGCGTCCGCGACGGCGGGGGGGCAGAGTAGCGCCTTGCCGAGCCCACAATCTAATCTGTCATATACTCTTTGTGCACTGTGCTCTGCTCGCAGAGGGCAGATAAGATCTCTAAGCCCCCACCTTGCTGGGCTCGGAGTCTAATCTGCCCCCCCATGCAAGCGGACTGTGCACACTGCACAGAGCATTTTTGTTATTTTGAACTCTCTCCTTGGGTGCTTTAATTTTCATTGTGCACCCGTTTCCTTTGTCTCTCTGGTGTTTATTCTTAGTTGGTTATACTTATTTGTATAACCAACTAAGAAAAAACACCAGAGAGGCACACGGAGCCAGCACACATTCAAATCTGACCCAGTGCTGGTCATTGGGCCGGCTCTCGGCGGATCCGAGATCCGGCACCAGAAATGCCATTTGTGCCCAAATGTTTGATTATTGCTGTTTTAAACTATTATTTTGGACATTTCCTTTGATCTGATGTCAACTGCCAGCTCCACCCCCTCTAAACCCCGCCTCCTCAGACACCGCCCCCACCCCCAAACTCCACCCCGGCCCTTGTGGGATCCCCACAAAACTTTTTTCCATTTCCACCACTGGCGATGCCAGCAGTTTGGGCTTTTGTATAAGCGGAGGATAGTCACATGCCAAGCTCCGCCATACTGGTTAACATGTGTGTGGGGACGTCACATGATCGCGGGCGCGGTCTCACGAGATCTCGGCATAACAAGATCTTGTGGACCTGCGCTCCGCGAGAGAACGTGGGCGCCAGTGAAAAGGTTGGCGGAGCGCCAGACAAGAGGTCTGCAGGAGCGCTGCTCCTGATAAGCCTGGAAGTGTTTTTGTGCTGGGGAGTGGCATGCGGGTGACACGGATGGATGACAAGTGTGACAAGACAGGCAATACAGTAATGACAGTTGCAGGAATGAGGAGACTGACGACCAGGATGTGAGGTGGAAAAAACTTTGGCCACAAGCTTTATATTAGTACCAGCCATGGTGCAAAAGAAAAACCAGCCATAACATCACATAAGGATAACAATACTATATTTTGGGGACAGAGGGAACAGGTGAGCGGGGGGCCCTAATCCCAGTTAGGGGCCGCTCGAGGCTGATCCCCACCGCCATTCATATGAGAGCTTGTGACAATTGTTTGGCCACAGCGTGTGAGCTGTGACATGTTCATAATTGCTTGTCTTTGGAGCAGGTTCATCCTACTTTCTCTTGTCCTTTCCAAGTGAGGTGGTGAGGTGTGCGCTTGTGTGCCTTTTATTGCTGTCCAATCTGACCAGGTTTAGCACTTGCGCCCTCTCTTGCTCACAGGGTGATTTTCGCTGAAGTTATGGCTCTTGATCCGTATTTCTTGATAGAACAAAACCCCGCGTTGTGAAGCCTTTCACTTGATACTCCGTGGGATGTGTTCTTAGAGCCATTTAGATTTTTTGGTCATGTGTTTTGTACTTTTCCATGGATGGAGGCGTTTTAGCCTCTTGGTCCACTCTTTGGAGATGAATTTGGCACTTTCTACACACATGATCCACTTGAGTTTTTGAAGCCCCCACGCTCCGTTTGCGGGCTAGTTGTTTCCTCGGGGGTGGGTTCTAGGAGCCTTACTAGGGTCTTCCCTGCTCCTGATCCACTTGTGCTACGAGACCCCTTCCGCGCATTAGACTGCTTGTTTTTACAGCTGGGGTGGGTTCAAAGAGCCTTACTGGGTTTTTACCCTGCTCCCGATCCACTTGCATTGTGAGACCCCCTCAGCGCTTAAAGCTGCTTGGTTTTACAGCCGGGGTGGGTTCAAAGAGCCTTACTAGGTTTTTACCCTGCTCCCGATCCGCTTGCATTGTGAGACCCCCTCAGCGCTTAAAGCTGCTTGTTTTTACAGCCGGGGTGGGTTCAAAGAGCCTTACTGGGTTTTTACCCAGCTCCCGATCCACTTGCATTGTGAAACCCCCTCAGCGCTTAAAGCTGCTTGTTTTTACAGCCGGGGTGGGTTCAAAGAGCCTTACTAGGTTTTCACCCTGCTCCCGATCCACTTGCGTTGTGAGACCCCCTCGGCGCTTAAGGCTGCCTGTTTTTACAGCTGGAATGGGTTCAAAAAGAGAGCCTTACTAGAATTTTCCCTGCTCTCGATCCACTTGTGTTGTGAAACCCCTTCAGTGCTTGTGTTATACTATTTCGCTGCTGGGGTGGGTTCTAAGGGCTTAGCTGGGAACTTCCCCTGCCCACGATCCACTTGCGTACCCCAGTGCGCTTATCTTGCAAAGAGCCTTACTAGGTTTTTACCCTGCTCCCGATCCACTTGCGTTGTGAGACCCCTTCGGCGCTTAAGGCTGCCTGTTTTTACAGCTGCAATGGGTTCAAAAAGAGAGCCTTACTAGAATTTTCCCTGCTCTCGATCCACTTGTGTTGTGAAACCCCTTCGGTGCTTGTGTTGTACTATTTCGCTGCTGGGGTGGGTTCTAAGGGCTTAGCTGGGAACTTCCCCTGCCCACGATCCACTGGCGTACCCCAGTGCGCTTATCTTGCATAAAAAATGCGAGGGGGTGGGTTCCGGAGCCTTACTAGGAACTTACCCAGCTCCTGATCCACTTGTGGTGAGACCCCCCCTTCTGCATGCATGGAGGTGGATACTTGAGGCTTACTAGTACATGTTTCTGCTCAAGTTCCTCTCTCCTTTTCAGTTTTGTAATACCCCTAGCCCAGTGGCAGATTTAAGGCAAAGGGCCCCGTGGGGAGCACCTGGTGTGGGCCCTATGTGGGCGGGTGATGGAGGCGGAGCTTTGGGTGGGCGGAGTTAAGTGTGGTCACAAGAGCAGGACTATGAGAAAGAGGGGCGAGGGAGACAGGGGCAAGGGAGAAGTGAGATGAAGGGATGAGAACGAAGGAGAAAGAAATATAAGTAAAGACAGGGAGGCTGGGAGAGGTAGTAAGAAATATTATATGAAGTGAGTAAAGAGAAAGAAAGATGGAACATAGGATGGAAGAGGAAGTCGTGGGGCAAGGACGATGGGGTTAGAGAAGAACACACAGGTGAGAGAATGGTAGAGAAACAGATGAAAAACGAGATAGGGCGGGCGATGGAGGGGAAGGGAGAAGAAGGCGGGCAGGACAAGAAAGATAGAGAAACACACTCAGTTAGAGAGCCACAGAGGTAACGAGGTGGACCCCTGAGGGCATCCTGTGTGCTGCAGTGGAGCCGTGCAGCTGCTATACGCAGTGCTGCGGTCCATGAATTCCCCTCTGAGCTGAGCCCTGAGTCTCTGACTCACCGGGCCAAGGACGGTCCCTCTCCTGGGGCTTCCTTTGGGGCAGCCCCCAACTTCAGGGCGTACATCAGTGCAGGCGGCACTGTACGGGGCCGCAGCCTGTGTTCACTCCATCCAGCCAAAGGCAGGCATTTCCCTTCACTGGTGCAGGTCGTGATGGGGTAGTGGGATGGAGTGAGGCTTTCTCATTCATGATTGTCCCCAGCTCAGGGTGCTTTTCAGAAGAAAAGCCCACCAAGAAATTCAGTCCCCTTCACGGCTTCGGACTGTAGTATAGCGCCTAGGGAAGGAAACCGCGGCGCTAGCGAATAAGACAAGAAACTTGGCCCATACTTGGTGCCCTGCCTCAAACACAGCCAACATGTAACTCATACCTGGTGGCATGCCTCCCCATTCCCAAAATAACAAGCGCACACCCTGCTCTTCTTTCACAATTTTAGGCTAAACTTTTGACACTGTGAAAGAAGGGCAGAACAAACGCACACACGCCTCAACTCGAAATGGAGTGACATCACAACAGAAAGGGCCTTTTGCTTTGTGGAAGGGGTGGGGCCTGGGACAGGGGCCCTGTCGCCATTTGTCTGCCTAGCGACCGTTAGATCCGCCTCTGCCCTAGCCCCTGTATTGATGTTCTCTGGTGGATTCTGAGCGCCTTGGTCTTCTATAACTGTATTTTCCTAGAAGATTAACTAATAGACAAAAAGACCCCCCGGTATTTTAAAAAAGGCCCTTCTTGGAGTTGAATTTTTATGTTTATTTTTTTAAGTGAGGCGTTTTAGCCTCCCCTAATGATATGATTGTGTTCCATCTTCTACCTGGCACTCGCTATAGCTTTTCCTTAGTTATTTGCAGGGTGGGAGGGATGGTTTTTTAGACCTGCAGTCGTCCTGCTGCTGTTCGTGGCTGACGGGGAGGAAGCATGAGAAGGGCCACCTTGCCCCCGCCAGATAAAGGCAAAATTCGGCCTGGGGGCAAGGCGGCCCTTTCTTTGAACTTCAAAAGGCCCCCGTTCAGCATCCGCAGGATGGGAAGGGGGGCCTTTGAAGTATGGAGGGCAAGGTGACAGGGGGCAGCGACTGCCGGTTGTCGCCTGTCCCTCTCACCTCACCCTCCTGTCTTGGAGACGCGCTGTCTGGGTTCCTATTGTTAAGGGACCCAGCAGCCCGACCCCACCATGTGCATGCTAAGCAGGCGCTGCCCCACCGGACTTCGCACAAATCCCCCACCTCCCAGTTTACGGCCCCGGGCCTCCCATCCGGGTGGGCCTGGGTGTATAAGCCTGGAAGTGTTTTTGTGCTGGGGAGTGGCATGCGGGTGACACGGATGGATGACAAGTGTGACAAGACAGGCAATACAGTAATGACAGTTGCAGGGATGAGGCGACTGACGACCAGGATGTGAGGTGGAAAAAACTTTGGCCACAAGCTTTATTTTAGTACCAGCCATGGTGCAAAAGAAAAACCAGCCATAACATCACATAAGGATAACAATACTATATTTTGGGGACAGAGGGAACAGGTGAGCGGGTGGCCCTAATCCCAATTAGGGGCCCGCTCGAGGCTGATCCCCGCCGCCACCCTGAGGGGATGCTGACCGGCGCATCCTAGGTCCCACCAAAATAAGAGATTATGAATTAAGTACAGCCTCTGGCTGCCAGGGTCAAGAAAATATTCCTGGTGAAATGACCATACCTTCAATGGACAGGTGAACCCTGTCACTGCAGAACATGGCCTGGTTGTGTACCGGGATCCCATGTTTAATAAATTTGAGGCCTGAGAAAAAGGCAGAAATAGGCCACAGCTTTGTTCAGTTTGCGCCTAGAAATCTCCATGGCTTTGCTGCACTCTGCCCCATGCCACTGTTGGCGAGGGATGATTTCTGACATCATCACTTCTGTTCGAAGTCTTAGCATGTGTGCCAGGGATCTGAGGGAGGTGCAGATTTCAGCCAGAAGAAACTTCCTGCCCAGTTGAGACAAGTCATTGCCCCCGAGATGGGTGGATGATGAGATAATCGGGGGGGGAGGCGGGGAAGCTACTATTAGATCAAGTCTTTCCTGATGTATCTTTTGTAAGCCCCCGATTTCCAACCCCCAATCCCTTTTATGGCTTTTTCTTGCAACCCCCCCCCCCAATCCAGGCTGAAGTGGCTGCTCCTATCTTGAAGGAGTGGCATCCAAACTCAGTAGGATTCCATCCTATAGCTATTATAGTCTTCCTGAGGACAGACCTCACCTGGAATCTACTGAGGGCAGACCCAATTTTGTGTGTGAATAATTGTCCCCCCCCCCCCGGCTGGGGCGCTTGTGCAGATGGGGCAATATTCTGTTTCCTCCATGCAGTACAGGTTGATGATCCTCCCTTTTCTTAATTGGTCAGTTTTGGACCTACACAGTTTCACAGCCCTACCTCTGATCCTGTGTTTTTGGAGGCTATCTCGCTGATCCCGAACGCCCCAGAGTAGTTGAGGTGAAGGCAGCTCTAAATAGTGAGGTCTCGTAGGCATTGTTGCATACTGCAGGGAGGGTGTGTAGCAGGATTTTTAATTTAGCAAAATTGAGGGGGCGCCTGGTGTCTGTCTTGACCCCTTCCATTTTGGACCAACCGTTGAGAGCATATCTGGTTAGTGCGCCGTGGGTGGGGTCGGGTGCCCCCGCTAATCTAGTGTAATATGAAACTGCTGCCAGATGGGATGAAGCCCATGCCTTCTTTTTGCTTTGTTTGAAAGCCCACTCCATAAAATCATTGACATGGCACTCCTGTATATCCCTGATGTTGGTGACTTTTGTGATCCTTCCAAAATCAGTCAAGCACTTATTGTACATTTTGGCAGTTTTCTGTGCCAGCGCCTTTTTGGCCAGTTCCCCTAAGACACCTTTAGGCTCACCTGTAGGAGTGTGGTGCCGGGAAAGGCAACCCCTTTTGTCCGGGCCCGGGGGTGAGGGGAGAGCTGTGCGCGGGCATCTCATGCAAGAGCTGTGACCGGCTGGCTGGCGGGGGCTGCTTGGGGTGTGTCCATGATGGCCCAAACCTCTTCTGGAACTGCTGTCCTCCCGGCTTCTGCCTGTGGGTTTAGTGCCTTGAAAGTGGAGAACTGAAAACGGGACAGAGCGTCAGCGGCCTTATTATCTTTGCCTGCAATGTGCCGCCCAATTATTACAATGTTATTTTCCAGGGTGACTTTTTCGTCTTTTCTCTCAACACTTTTAGCACCAGAGGGCAGGAGGCAGCACCCCTGTTTAAAATGTGTACAACCGCCATGTTATCTGACCATGTGACCAGTTCTGTGTTGGCCAACAGGTCCCCCCATAGGTAGAGTGCCAGCCATATGGGGAATATCTCTAGCAATGTGATGTTCCTGGTCCAGCCCCTCTGCTGCCAGCAGGGCGGCCAGTGCTCAGCACACCACGTGTTACCAAAACATACCCCAAATCCTTTGCTGCCAGCCGCATCTGTGAACAAGGACCTTTTGTCTGCTCCATTCATGGTTTTGCGCCATATCACCTGGCCATTGAAATTGTTAAGAAATGATTCCCATATGGCCAGGTCTTGTGTTATTTCCTTGCCCAATCTGATATGGTGGTGTGGCTTAGTAACCCCCTTCATTATTAGTTCCAGGCTCCTGTTAAAGATCCGGCCTTGGAACATGATTCTGGTAGCAAAATTGAGCTTCCCAGCAAGGGACTGTATCTCCCGCGGTGTCGCCTTGTCCCTGCCTGTCATCAACCTTATTGTCTTTAGAAGGTCCTCTATTTTGTCGATGGGTAGGCAGCATTACCTCTTGGAAGAGTCAATCTCTATGCCTAAGAATGACAGGGGGTGGTGGGTCCTACTGTCTTCTCAGGCGCCAGTGGAACCCCTAATGCCTGCATGGTTTCACTAAATAACTTTATGGATGAGCTGCATAGGGGAGGCCCTGCTGGGCCAGTGAAGAAGAAATCATCTAGATAGTGTACCATTCTGGCTCTAGGCATGGCCTGTTGGAGTACTCTTTGTAGGAAAGAACCGAACTTTTCAAAGTAGGCACACGCGATGGCACAGCCCATGGTGGGGGGGGCATTTAAAAAAATAGAATTTGTTGTCAAAATGGAAACACAGCCACCGGTAGGTGTTCTTGTGCACAGGCAGCAGCCTGAATGCTGACTTAGTGTCAGCTTTCGCCATGAGAGCGTGTCTACCTGACAGTTTTACTAGGTCAACCGCATCCTGCACGCAGCTGTAAGAGACAGTAGCCTCAGTGGCAAGGATGCCAACATTGAAAGAGCTTCCGGGTGAGTGAGATAAATGGTGGATCGTCCTAAACTCCTGCTGTTTTTTGGGCACAATGGCCAAGGGGAAGCATAACAACTCAATGAAAGGAGGGTGTTGGAAGGGACCCTCAATCCTCCCTAGGTTTGGCTCTTTACCAATTTATTCTCTTATTATGTTGGCTAGGGAAGAGGCAGATTTTAGGTTTTTGGGTATAGTGGGAGATCCCTGGCCCTTGAATGGGATCTGAAACCCATCTTTGAAGCCCTGACCCAAGAATTATCTAGCTGCAGGGTCAGGGTAGTTCTCTAACATTTTTAATAGTTGGTCAAATTTTTTGGTGAGGCCCCCATCTTATAACTAGTACATGTTTTTACCCTCTGTGGCTTTTGGGCTGGGCCTGGAGGGGGAGGCTTTTGTGCAGTCGTTGCTGCTGTGGTCACCATTGCATGTGCTGCATTGGTGCTTGTATCTGCACTCAGTGCCCTTGTTGCATGACCCTCTGTTGAAATACCAGCAGGTCCCCGGGGTGCTCCCTTTGCCCCCCCCGTACTGCGGTTGCCAAACTGCCCTTGATTCTGCCCCGCTTTTTGCCCCCTTGGGGGCGGTCTCCGAAACGGGTGTTCGTTTTTGTTGGCATTTGTACTGTCTTGTTGTGACCTATGCTGGTTATGCTGCCTGTTTCTATCCCTTCTGTTGCTTTGCTGCTCTTGGTCCTTATTATTCTGAGCACACTGAGCTGAGTTTTCTTTTAAGACATGGGAAATATACAGTTTGGGGTCTTCCTCTTCCCAGCCTAGGTCAGGGAATCTCTGCATCTCCTTCCTGAACTCCCTGTCGTAGTTCAGCCATGATTTCTGCCAAAAGGTATTGTGGATCTCTAGGATTCTATGGTGGTAAGCAATCAATGCGGTGCCCTCTTCTGGGAATTTTTTTAAGAGGATGGTTGACAGGATTTGAAAAGAGGCCTCCCAATTCCGAATATTCTTTTCCAGGGTGGGCCTCTTATCTCTCGCTTTATCTTCCTCTTTCTTATCCCTCTTGGAAATAACAAAACCTAATTCTTCATATTCCAATAGGCAACAAATATCAACAAATTGCTTTTTCCAAATCTTTCTCTTAATTTTCCGCTCAATGTGCCATGCAATGGTCTTTTTTAGGCTTCTGTTTACACTTTTGCCGGTAGTGCACCGCCCATATTTAGTCATATGTGGGGTTGGAGACAGTACATCATTGCAAGGCCCAACCCATGCTTTAAGGTGGCCCTGGTCATCCTCGCCCCCAGATTCCGACTCTGTGTTTGTGCTGTCGCTCTCGCTGCTGGAGCTGCTCGAGTCATCCCTGTGCCTCTTCTTTTTCCAAGCACCCGCACACTTGTGTCATTTTAAAAATTGTTCTAGCCTAGGCCCCAAATCATTGCTTTTCACAGTACCTGATTTAGCTTTTCTTTTGGTGCCTTGGTGGGTGTCTGAAGCGGCGGGCATGCTGCGGACGTCAAGGTGCTGCTTCTTCCTGGCCGGCTGCTCCCTTTCTGCTGGCACCTCCTCGCTGTCGACCTCCTCTTCCAGGGCTCCTGCGTCATCCTCGTTGAGGCTGGTGGATGCGAGCTCTGCCATTCTCTCCTGCACCACGTCCGTGCCATGGACTGCTTCCGCTGCTTTGGCCCATTCCAGGAGTAATGTTTCTTTCAGGGATAAGGCGTTGGCCATCTCTTGCCTGTTTGGGTCTCTGCGTGCTGGTTTGTAATGGGTTGTCTTTGTGTTTCCCAACTTGCTGTGTGGGTCAGGGTCCTCTTCCCCCCCTTATTGTAGTTCCCAGGCGAAGTAAAATGCTGGGGCTCTGTGTCTGCCTCCTTCCAATGCAGGTCTGCCGAAATGTGCGCCTGGGAATTCCGGCTGTCCTCTGTCCATCTGTTAAAGCCGGTGATCTGTGTAGACCTGCTTCCCAAGCTGAAAAACACAGAAATGCGCGGCCGCCGCAAATTCTGCTCTGCTCCTTGGCTGCACGTTGCTTGTGACCTTTGACTCGGTTAGGTTTGGAATGCTGTGGCCTGTCTGTGTCAGCCCACAGTCCCCCGCTGTATCCCCAAGAAGGTATTTTTAGTTTATCTTCGCTGTCATGACACGATGTCAGATTGGGACAGGTCTCATACAGCAATTGTCCAGCTGTACCCTGTCCTATGTATGTGCAGCGTTGATTTCCTCGCAAAACACTGGCAGCAGCCCCCCCCCCAGTTGAAACAATCACCTGGATGTAGCTGGGCTCTTCCCTCGATACAATTCGCTCTGAGTGCAACAGTGTAGCACAGCGTTGGTTTCTTTCAAAAATCCCACTTCGATGGGAGGTGCAGGAGGGGCTGGGGAGCTTGCAGCCTTCTCTCCTAGGAAAGCACAGCAGCAGTGTGCCTCTCTGTCTTGTTGAAGCCTGCGGGGCTGGGGAGGCCCACTCACTGACGGGCCTTCACTGCTGGAAATATGTCAATGTCCGCTTTTTCTGTGCAGCCAGGAAAAATTGTCAGCTGGACCCAGCAAACGGTGCTCCTTCTTGTCCTGGTGCTCTGTGCAGACCTGCAGTCGTCCTGCTGCTGTTCGTGGCTTACGGGGAGGAAGCATGAGAAGGGCCACCTTGCCCCCGCCAGATAAAGGCAAAATTCGGCCTGGGGGCAAGGCGGCCCTTTCTTTGAACTTCAAAAGGCCCCCCCCCTTCAGCATCTGCAGGATGGGAAGGGGGGCCTTTGAAGTATGGAGGGCAAGGTGACAGGGGGCAGCGACTGCCGGTTGTCACCTGCCCCTCTCACCTCACCCTCCTGTCTTGGAGACGCGCTGTCTGGGTTCCCATTGTTAAGGGACCCAGCAGCCCGACCCCACCATGTGCATGCTAAGTGGGGCAGTGCCAAACAGGCGCTGCCCCACCGGACTTAGCACAAATCCCCCACCTCCCAGCTTACGGCCCCGGGCCTCCCATCCGGGTGGGCCCGGGTGTATAAGGAACCACAGTAGCTGTGGCCCAGATGAGCCTATGCAGCCAGCTATCAGGGCATAAATCCAATGCCACAGGAGGTCTCATGGGGGCCCTGGAAGCTTACAGCGTGCCATCCATGTGCACACCCTGCCTCCAGTGAAGTAACTGGGAGGCCCAGACTGGGACTGTGAGTACCTGCCCTGCCCCCCACATGGACATTTTATGCCTGCCTGTTTATCCTTTAAATAAAGGCAATTAGAATCACTTCAGGCGTCCTGTCGTCCTTGGAGGCCACCACAAAGTGGCCATTACTGTTAGCAGCTGCAAAATGGCGCTAGTGCATGGGCACATCATAAGTGTCAGACACATGTCTAGTTGAAAAAGGAAGCAAGCGTAAAGCTGGAGACTGCATTGGTTCTGTGCGTCACGCGCAGGCGGGAAGGGCAGACAATGTGGGCTGGGCTGTCCCTCTCATCTCTGCAGCCACCTCCTGGATAATAACAGGAGATGAAGTGCTCGAGGAGTTCTTGGGGAAACAAAGGCCCAAATGACTGCTTTACAGGGGTAATTACACGCCTCTGTGACATGAGTGAGGGTGGTTTTCTTGCTGAGCCCGCAAACTCTGACCTGCATTTACGAGGCAGCCCAACAACAAAGGGCGCCAGGACGCTGGGAGGTTGTAATCAGTGTGCTGTGCACGTAGTGGAACACCATGCAAGAGTGAGCTGAGCAGGACTGGCCTATGACAGAATTGTGGGACTTCAGGCTGGTGGCGTATCCGACAAGCATGCCTGGGGTTGGACATGCGTAGTGCACACTTGCACGCTTAAGGTCCTGCTTCTAAGCACTAACCAATTGGCAGTTAAGGGTAATGAGAAACAGAGGGCTATAGCGGGTTGCTCTGCATTGGAGAAACATTACATAAAGTCAGGCCTACTGGCTTTGTCAGTGCTTGTTAATCTAGTGTACGGTTGTTCTCAAATCTATGTTGTCATCTCGGGTAGAACTGTTTAAATTAGCAGTTAAACACTGCAGATCATAACTGACTGAGCAGTAACTTTTCTGAACCAAATATTAATTATTTTATGCATATTATTAATATCAATATTGTAAGCGTGACATGACACGCATGTGTTCTGGTAGATGGGATTTGTAAAGCACACCTCTGCCACTTGCACAAACTCGTGGCACACATTGATAAATGCTCTCTCCAGCAAGAAGTCCCACGAGACTTTGTTGCAGAGAATGCATTTCGAATCAATAAGTGCAGCAGGCCCAAGAAGACTACATATACCAGAATGCACCCCACCACACTCAGGCGAGTCACTGTCCAGAGCAACGTTCTATTCTATTTAATATTTGTAAAGCGCCAACTCCCCGCAGGTCTCGGGGCGCTCACATAACAATACAAGCAAGAAACATAAAGAGACGGAGGCAACAAAATATTCAGAATCCAGGGGCAGGGAGACCTAAATTCCTCCTCCAGCGAGCAAGTGGGTTTTGAGGGCTCTCTGGAATTGAGCGGCAGACGGCAACTGCCTAATGGACGATGGGGGAATGTTCCAGATCCTTGGTCCCCATGCATTGAGGCTCAGGTCCCCGTATTTCTTCAGTTTAAAAGGTGGTTGCAGTAAAAGGCCTTGGTCGTGGGATCGCAATGTACGTCTATGGGGCAGTCTCTTAATGCGTGACTGGAGATACCTGGGGGCAGTGCCTTCGAGGCACTTGAACACCAGGCAAGGTGCTTTCAATTGGACCCTTTGTTGAACAGGGAGCCAATGTAAATGCCAAATACCACTTCTCTCAAAGGGGAACACTGAACCACCATTACTGGTTTTAGCTCTTTAGTCCCCTCCACTCTTATTCTAACCCCACCGCCACACATGAATTAGTTCAGACTTGGAAGTGAGTAGGTGGTCTTCAGAGTTGGGTAGAGAAGGTCATAAAGGAGGTTTATTGTTCCGGTAAGTCAGGAGGAGGAGGCCAACAGCTGACTCCGCCTCTTCCTCCTTCCCAGCCCTTCCTCATATAGGCGCCACCGCTAAAACGGTGCATTGGTCGGCCTGGCAACCGCTCTGTTGGAACTCCAGAGCCCTTGCAGATATGGTCATACATTGAATGCACAAGCTCTGTAAATCAATCCAGGGGAGTTGCTAGGTCTGGAAAAGACCCAGGGCTAAGCTGATGTTGGAACTGTTGGGACTGGGGGCTAGCTAGTCTTTTGGCTGTAGCTCCTGGGATTCTATCCGGGGCTACAACCAAAAGATCAGGGGCTATAGCCCCCTTAGCCCCCCCCCTAGCAACGCCTCTGAATCAATCTGTGTGTAAATCAAACCGGTGTGCGCCGTGTGTTTTCGTGTTTGAACTGCGAACTGTGAGCTGAGAAGGAGGGCTGTCTTCCCGGATGCAAGTGGAAGTCTGTCTAGGCTGTTTACTACTCGCTGGAGGCTGGTCTTAAAAAACACATCCCTACGTGGAGCGCGCGGTATGTGGCGTGTGTTTTCGTGTTATTGTGATATCGGGGTCTCGCCGGTCCAAGTGAAGAAATGAAGCTTGGGTCTACGGGCCTGGTCCGGCCCCCACTTCTCCAACTGCTCACTTGCCAGCTTTCCTGGTACAGCATCTCTGTCTGAACATAATTCAATTCAACTATAACTGTTCATAGAGAGTCACACGTTTCTTCAGTGTGGAGTGCACTTTTGCAAGCCCATTTTCACTGCTGGACAGTGGTTACATAACGTTCTGCTATCATCACTTTAAGATATACTGTGGTCGCGGCGGGATTGTGGTAGCTACGCGCCATAGCCCGTCTATATGACCATCATACTAACGGCGCTTCGGGAGTGTGGTGGTTAACCTATTAGCACCATCGCCCGCATGCCCAAATGTGGCATTGTGTTTTTGTTGTCGCATATCCGGCTTTTTGCAGGATAAATACACGCGCTGAATCTCCCACTTTTGACCCAAAATGCCTTACCCGAACACCCCAAAAATGCCTACTACCACTTAAGAAAGGGGGCGTGGCGGCCCTGATGAATTTACCCAGGCTACGACTAACAGGACTGAGAAGGGGAAGAAAGGAAGCAAAGAGGCTACTAGGCACCTGAGGGGGACCATACCCTAATTTTTCCAAAGTGATCAGCCTGTAACAAAACCACTGGTCGTCCCAGAAATATGCGAATGCCCCACACAGGAGGGGTGAATATCTAATGACTCATTGAACTTTGAGGATATAGACAATAATTCCTTGCTGGATCTCTGTCTCACCATTAGGCAAAATATGGCTGCAGTAAATGAGAAACAGACACTGACAAGGGAGGATCCTCTGGTGGTGAGCGCCCAGGTTATTCGAGCAGATGCGAGCCTGACTCCAATATGGCCTCCCTGAATCTTGTCCCACCAAGGCTGTGCAAATCGAAGATTCAATACAGCCGGAAAAAAACTAATAGTGAGACAGCCTTTGCGGAACTGCAATCATTCATGACTTATATACAGTTCGCCATGAAAATTCTCCTAAAGCTCTGTGGTCGCATCTATGAAAAGCTCCAGCTGTCTCGCAATGAGGCCAACCTGCTGCCTGCCATGGAAGCAGTGCAGCTAGCAAAGCACCTATATCTATCGCGCAGAATGAGGACGTACCACCTCCTCCACCTGACGGCAGGATAAAAGTCTGGGCAACCTAACAAGCTGGGTCATTGCGGGTAAGTCTGCAGATATGACCAACGCTTCACTGGAACAACACAACATAAGTTTAGTCTCAACGGCCTCACAGCCTGCTACCAAGATACCTGACAACAACTCCAGCCTCAATGTGCCTCAAAGGAGATTGCACCCCAGACCCAACATCAGGAAGGGTGCGTGTCCAGAAAACGACCCATGCTCCGATACAATCCCGGAGAGTAAAGTGTGGGTGATTAAGAACAATAACCAACGGTCACGTGACAAATGGTTATCCCAGACTGCCTTTCTGGCGCGTCTACATCTAGCCCCACATCTATGAGTGTTGGTATCCTACGAGTTTGAGTTCTTTGAACCCCTATGGAGCAACAACCCCAACGTCTCGGCAGTCCATTGTAAGCTCACGGATACAGTGCACCTCCTACGTAATTTCCATGCACAGCTCCTGGTGGGGGGTGGGGGGTTTGAGTTGGACGCTAAGGTTGACTGGGTGGATCCAACATTACCAGTTAACATGGGAACTGGTAACATCGCCTCAGTAGCAGTCGCCCATCTCCCGGCCAAAGACAAGGTTCAGCTCTCAGACATTCAAACAATGCTGAAATGGCTGGCCGCTTCCTTGCCTATGGCCAAGAATAAACAATGAGAGTGGTCACTTATGTCCTGGAACCCCCGGGGCTTTGCGTATCTGCTATCGCCCTCTGGGTCGCTCCCCTACATTAACCAGCATAAATGTCTTCTACTACGGGAAATATGGCTAACGACACCCATAACAATGGATGGTTATACCATCCACCAATCACTTGCTAACAAGGGCATCAAGGGGAGACCATTTGGGGGCCTAGTTACGGTGGTGATTCATAACCTGAATTTGCGCAAAATATCAACTGCACTACACAAACACATAGTGCTAGAAGTGACCACCTCTTCAAATGACAAGTACAACAAAATATTGCTGGTTAATGTCTATAACCCCCTGGTGGCCATCAGAGAGAGCAGCTGCAGGAGAATTTGCATGAGCTTCTTATGAACTGGGATGGTGGGCGGGCATTGCATTATCAAAGGGGCTGATTTTAACTGTCACTGTGCAATGGTGAAAGCATGCATGTGAAGGACACATTGCTGCCCAAAAGCATAATGACGCAAAACTGCACCGACAACAAGGGGTAATGTTGGTTGAAGTTCTTTCTAAACTGGGAACTGAAGTCATGAATGGTCGCACTAAAAGCGACACTCCTGGGGGTTACACCTGGAGAAGGGGAGGTGCATGTGCTACTCTAAATTACCTATGTGTTAACTGTGAAGTTGCCTTGCGTCTGATAGATCTATAAGTTAGCACCAACATCTGGAGTGACCACAAGGCTTTAATCTCCTCCCCGCGGATAATAGTGAAGCCCACAGGGCACTTGGAAACAAACCACTCAGCCAATCGTATTATTGGTCAGAGAATAATATCACTAGAGCTAAGCTTGCAACCTTACACATGAACCTTCTCGATCATCTTGCCTTGCATGATATGGACATGGATGACATCGAGAGACGGATCTCCTCCTTTGCTGGCCTTCACGCCACGTTGAAAACGTATTTGACTATTAGAGAGCATAAACCACACTTGATCTATGATAAAACCATCAGAGATGCCAAACGTAAACTACGGGGGGGATCTGCGCAGGGCAAAGCATGCAGCTTTGTCACATGGGGCTTATCTACAGGAGATCAAACTTAAAAACACCTACCGTAATTGGCTACACTGGTGGCGTAGCTCTAATAGAGATGCCCTATGGCAACATATGGTGGCTGCCCTCTGCAGTGGAGATTCCCGCAGCACTTAGTCGCTCTTGGGCAAGGCTAAAGGGTGCAAGAAACAGCGCATGATTAACCCCATAAATGACTAAGTGCAATACCCCTCTTATTGCCCCCCCACCCCTTTGCAGATCTACATTAAACTCCCAGACTGGTCTTTTGAGGGAAATTTGGAGGACATCTACCAATCAAGATGTCAAAATCATCCAGGGCTCCGGGGCCAACGTGGTCATGGAGCATGATCCCACATTTTGGTCCACGCTGCTGAAGATCTTATTTGATAAGGTACTAGAGGAAGGAAAGATCCCTGCCACTTGGCAAACGGCCATCCTCATTCCGATCTGAAAAAGGGGGATTCCTAGAGACACCTGTAACTACCGTCTGTTGTCAATGCTAGATTGCACAGGGAAGCGAGTTGCTTCATTCCTCCTGAAGGAACTGCAGAAATGGGTTGAACATAAGGGTATTCTGCATAGGCACCAGTGCGGATTTCGCCCAGATTACTCCACCACCCACAATCTGCGGCTCATGGATTCCCTGGTCACACAAGCACATGGCAAAAATAGCCCTCCCTTATACGATCTATTCATAGACTTTAAATCAGCCTTCGATACAGTCACCAGGGAACTACGATGGCACAAACCTGAATTCTTGGGCTGGCCGCAGGGTATCTTTTATTACCTTAAATTATTTCACAAGAATAATACAGTGTGCCTTGGACTCAATGCTATGGGATCCATGACCGTACCAATTGCCCAATGTAGTGGGGTTAAACAGGGCTGCGTTATGGGCCCCCTATTATACAACCTCTATGTTTCAGACCTCCCTTACTTCCTAACTCAGAGTAGATGCTGCCCACCTAGAATTGACAACACACACTGTACGGTACTGGCTTATAAGACGCAAAGCGTATAGCCAGATCCAGGTTAATGGTCCTGGACATTGAAATTACCTACACTGCTCTGTACAAATACCTGGGGGTGCAATTTGACGCAGGACCGGGCTACAAAACCTGCACAGCGGTCTGCACTAGGAAAGCCAATCCAAATGACATTGTTAATAGTGCAATTCACCAAAAGAAGCGGTGGTTACATGCTTACGGGAGAAAGATAGCAATACATACAATGTTTGGTCCCTGCGGTTATCTATGGCTTGGAGAGTCTGGTATTTGTATTTGTATTTATTGTGTTTTATGTAGCGCCTTTGTCCAAAGCACTTTACATAGGACAGTCAACAATATAATTAATCAGAATGCAAATCAGCGTTCATATACAGTAACATTCAAACTGTGTTCATAAATAGTAACTATCAATTAGCATTCCTGGGAGTAATCAGTCAATCAGTGTTCATAAACAGTAACAATCAGTTAGCGTTCATAAGAGTAAATGAATCAGTGTTCAAAGCAGATTAAATCAATTAGAGGACTGTAGCAGGTGGGTTTTTAGAGAGAAATGGAACAGAGGATAGGAAGTAATGGAGCAAAGAGACGGGAAGCATGTTCCAGTGAAGAGGAGCTGGGTATTATGTCACTCAAAACCATGGTTCTGAAAAAAATAGCAATTATATACATCAAAATGTTGAGCTGGCCTTCAGACCCTCTCCTCCAGAGCCTAACCAACGCTGAGTGTAGGCACGAAGAAAAGTCTAGCTTCAGTAAAAACATGAAAATCCTATTAAAAAGCACAGGGTGGACCCCGAACTGGCCTCAGGTGCCTATTTGAAAAACATTTAGATCTAGATGGTATGCACCTGAGCTCGTTAAAAAGCTATGCCTTGGTGCCCGACCTGCTATATATATACAAGAAGGCCCAGATGTACTTGGATATATGTCCCTCAATACAGCCGAGGAGATTTATCCTTCTACTGTGTATTAACCGTCTGCCTATTCTGAGCATCATGGGCCTATCAATGTCACCGCCGGAACAGGAACGCTATTACCGCATTTGCCCCAACAAAGCAAAGCGGACGATGGCTAAGCATGTCCTGACAGAATGCCTTAACTTTGGTACCATGTACAAGAATCACTTGGGTAAATATGTACATCTTCCACCAGATCCAATACATGACCCACATTGGGGATTCATTGTCTTATGGCTGGTCGGTTACAAAAAAAGATCTTATAATCATCCCCAAAAGAGAGAGAGAAGCTGCAATTGGGACCGAGGTGAGGTCTGAATTGAATTGCTCTTCCTGTCCTCTTCGGGTTATTTTTAATTATGAGTGAGGCTCATGGTCATACTGTGCACATAAAGGCACGGTAATTTTGAAAATGACATTAGAGAACGGTGTTAGATGTTGACTATTTCTCCAAACCACTGCTTAAGTGAAGAACAAAATTGTAATTGTTAAACAAACTTGAAAACATTTATGGCTACAAGTTTGAGGCACTAGTGTATTATAAATTGTATACTTGTTGCATCCTAATGGTGATTAGGATTGGCTAGGTTTAGTAAATGAACCAATCATGCGCATGTAGTAATGTGTTTATGTTTGTATGTACCCTCAGTTATAGGAACCGGGACCATAGAGAGACGTCTACAGGAAGCACAAGACAAATTTCTGCCCCTGAAGAATGTCCAGTTAATAGTAACATCAAGGACAGAAACTTATATAAGTTGGGCTAACTTTTTGTATGCAGTAGGAAGCAAGAGGAATTGAGTTGCTACTGCATAGTGTTTCAAGTATTTGTAAAACTTGACTTTGTGTGGTGGAATAACTACTTTTAACATTGTATACCTTTTTATGTGGTGTAAATGTTTTTTTTTTAATAATGTTTTTGATACTTGTGCGATTAAGTAAATGAATTAAAATATGATATTTTAGTGAAAATATTGGTATACGTCATTAATTAGAATACATACAGCCCACATTTGCTGAGTGGCTGCTTGGTAGCAGTGTTCTGATGTCTGAGGATAACATGTTGTGTTATTAAGTATGTATATGTCCCTTCTTTTGATGAAATAGACATCATTTGGATACTATCATAGACCCTCTATTTTGGAAGCAATGTATCAACACCTACAATAGAGGGCCCCACACGGCTTTGTACAGAATCTGGAAGGCAGTGGCCAAGATTCTGACCTCGACAGATGATAAAGAGGCACGTGAATAAACCAGTGGGATTGCCCCTGTGTAATTGGGGGCACCAGGTCTAACATAATCTAATCTTAAACCCGTTTTAAACCCATTCCACCTAGCTCGAAGTGTTCAATGAGACCCAATACAGCTTTTAACATTCACATTGAACAGGAGCGATTTTGCAATAGCCAACATGACTACACTCCAACATTCTCTTTGCTCAATTCGGGCAGCATGACGGCTATGATGAATTACGCACTCTGACAGCGGTGGCAGGAAGTGAAGTCAGTCTCTAATGTTTATTTCTCTATCTTTATCTTAATTCATATCTCTACCTTAATCTTAAGAGTATCAAATAGCTATTAATAATTTTGATTAATTCAAAAAGATTTTATGAGTACTATGTGTTGATGTAATAAAATGTATGATCTTTATTGTATATGTGTAAAGTTTTATGCTAAAACTATATCACATTTAATAAATAAGTATATCACTCTACAGCTGGCTCTTATATAAACAAAAAGAGCAGTTGAATATATAGGAAACAGTCTTTAGCTGATCCCGGCGCTGCTCCGTCTAAAATGTTTTTTTGGTGAAAGCAGCAAGTTAAAGGTCTATTACCCTCAGACTGTAAAGGGAAAAAACTGTAGAAATGTAAGGTGTAGACCTAATTGTAGCTCGAGCTTGCACATACAGCTGTTTACACCTTCAGTGGCAATCCTACCGCTCGCACGAACGTGAATAACAGGCTAAAACAAAATGCAACAGAGCACAAACACAACGCTTATCAGCAATCCAAACTGTATCAGTCTACTTTTGAAATAATACAAACCTTCAAACCCAAGTATGCGTCCAACATGATCCAAACGATTGATTTATTTAAGAAAAAGGGATTGTTTTCATATACCCTTGATTTTCTTGCAAGCTTGCCACTATACCCCTGAGGAACAGTCAAAATTAAGACGGGGGAAACACGTGTCGGGAATAGGCTGGACACAATTAATTTAAAGCAACAAAACTGGGAATAGGCTTGAGACAATTAATTTAAATCAACAAAACTAAGATATACCCATTGTGAATAAGAGATGCTATGAATTGAATGACTTTAATTCAATGAAGATACCATCCCAACAATTGGAATAAACTCAGGCTAAGAAGAATTTATAGAATTTCTTTTGAGTGAACTCTCTTTTTTCTTCTTGATTTTGTTGTTCTATCTGCAAGCGCGAGCTACAATTAGGTCTACACCTTACATTTCTAAACAAAAAGAGCAGAGCTCTCAAGTTATCTCATCTCAGGCATGAGTAGCCATCCAGTCCTCTTTTCTCCTTTGCATTCTGGGACGTGTAGTTGTGTCTTATCCCAACTTAAATACAGAACTAAAAAACAAACAAGGTATAGGTTAACGCCTGGCGGGACATGGGGTACCGTGGGTTCCTTTGGACCATATTTTACAGTGATTGGGTTGTTCCGTGTGTACACCCTGGAGACCCGAGACTTATCCCCAACTTTCCCCACTAGGACTTATTGGGTTATCCGAGGAAAATCAGTAACTCTCCTCGTACTTATTCTCCCATATCTACCAGATGGTCAAAACGCTCAGGACCAGACTAAACACCATGATGAAACGCCATAGCAGAAGTGAGCGTTGCCAATAGCATCACAGACGGTTAGCCAGGGCGGTGTCTTGGGAGGCGTGGTGCGGGCCGAGAAATGGGGAACACCAGAGATGGGGGAGGATCATCTTGGCGCCGAGCAGCGTGACAGCGTCACTTTCAGGTGGCGGAAGCACAGAACCAAGTAGTCTCAGGCAGAATATAAAGAGGGGGAGCGTGAGTTGTTTTCCCTCTCTCTTGCTCCCCACCCAAGACCCGTGGAGCTGCAGAGGCAGCTCAGTTTACTGGACCCATTCCAGAAGGTGTGGTGTGCTCCTCTTTAAGAAGTAATGAGTGCCGGCTGAGGGCTTGTGCAGTGTCACTTGTCTGTACACCACTTGATTAACCTAATAAAAGGGACGAGCAGTTTACCATTACCTCCACGTCCACTCTTCCTCGTCCCAGTACTTACCTCATGAGGCCCCTGGCTCCAACACAGGACCTTCTTCTATTTCTTTAAATCCCTATAACTCCTCCCCCACATCCACGTCACTCAGTTTAATTTTTCCTGCCTCCGGCAGGTTGGACTTTTTCTTCCCGGTGCGGGGCACTGGAGAGCACCGATTGCTGGCCCCCTGTGGGGGGGGGGGGTCTGTGTGGTGGGGCCCTCGGCTCCTTCAGGTGCGGCGCTGCTCCTGGCCCCCTGCAGGGTTTGGGCTCACAGTTGAGCCGGATTGCCTCGCTCGGTTCTTTGCTGGGCTCCGGACCTCAGCGTGAGCATTGTGTCCCGAGTCCTGCACGGCCCGGGGGAAGGTAAGCAGAGGGGAGGACTGAGCTTGATGTTTTTCCCCTCTCCTCCTGTTTTGGCCATCTTGATTCGACAGGCCATTTCCTCGTGCTCTGTGTACACATCTTTATTGGAAATGATGGCAAGCACTTGGCAGTATGGGCTAGCCTTCCCTTTTGTTGTGAGGCCTCTCTGCTTCTTTTCATGGGGTGACAGTGGCAGAGAGTCTTTGAAAGTGCGGGGGCTCTGTTCTGTAGCAGGAATGTCACATACCGCCTGCTCCTCAGACACACACAGCACAGGATGCACCGGATGTTAGCTGCATTCTCTGGGGGAAGGTAAGGAGAGGGGAGGACTGGGCTTGATGTTTTTCCCCTCTCCTCCTATTTTGGTCATATTGATTAGACTTGGCAGTATAGGCTAGCCTTCCCTTTTGTTGTGAGGCCTCTCTGCTTCTTGTTGTGGGGTGACAGTGGCAGACAGTCTTTGGGAGTGCGGGGGCTCTGTTCTGTCGCCGTGCCCAGGATGCACCGGATGTTAGCTGCATTATCTGGGGGAAGGTAAGGAGAGGGGAGGACTGTGCGTGATGTTTTCCCCTCTCTTGCTGGTATGGCCATCTTGACGCCTTCGACAGGCCGTTTCCTCGTGCTTTGTGCACACATCTTTATTGGAAATGATGGCAAGCACTTGGCAGTATGGGCTAAGCCTTCCCTTTTGTTGTGAGGCCTCTCTGCTTCTTGTTGTGGGATGACTGTGACAGAGAGTCATTGAAAGTGCGGGGGCTCTGTTCTGTCACAGGCATGTCACATACCACCCGCTCCTCAGACACACGCAGCCCAGGATGCACCGGATGTTGGCTGCATTCTTTGCGTGCAGCCTGTGAAAACGTTGCAGATTTGGACACGTTTGCAAGCGGCCGGAAGGGTACCGGCCTGGCATAGTCTACACTTCGGGTTCGAGTCTCAGCGGTGCTGACTCGGCCCTTCATCCTTCCTAGACCGACGCATCGGAACCATTTAGAGCATGGGGCTACTGGATACAGGGCTCAAGCCACCTCTCAGTCATGTGACGAGTTAGTGGTGTGTTTGGGTCTGTGCTAGCTATGGACGCAGACTCCTTGTCCTGTCCTCTTCCTCAGAACTGCGCGAGGGAAGGTCAGAGGAGATGATTTTCTTTTCCCTTTTCCAGCATGGAATTATAGAAAATGCATCATTGAAGTAACGGTCATGCAGGGGGTTCCCAGTGTCTCTTCTTTTAGGGCCTAGGTCCTCTGGTGCCGACGTGTTGCTTTCGCGCCTCCTCTCAGACTTGTGGGACGTGATATGGCACATGGTGGCACATGTCTGTGCTTAGAGGGGTTCTCAGAGCCCCTGGTGCCGGTGGAGGGAGATGTCACTTCAGTGGGTTTTTCCAGTATAGGCATACCCCAGGTAGGGGGTTGCCTTTGATGGCTACTATCCGGGATGGATTGCTTTGCCACGCTTTGTGACAGTACTCTGCCCTTTTGATGCCAGCCTGGTGGCTCCTCTGTCGGCTGAGGGGGCCATGGTCTGCTGGACTTCTGGGCTGTCCTGTATCTTCCTTTTGATAGGTCGGATCTTTTTGTGGGCTGACAAGCATGCTGTTATATTGTGGCGCGGGCCTGTTTCAACATCCTGTTATTTCCCTCTGGTGCAAGTGCAGTGACTGGCGGTTTTCCCTGGCTCCTTTTCTCTATCTTCTCTGAGGTGTATGGGACCGGTGGGGTTCGGCTTCCTGGGTAATGGGCTCCTTCCGGAGGGGGGGTATCAGTTGCCGTTCCTGTCTCCTCCTGTCCAGGTTTGCATGGTTAGGACTTTGGTACCCAGCTCACGGTCCAAGTAGTTGGCCATGGGATCCGTTCTCTCCGAATGGTTGTTGTGGGTTACCGTCTTGCCCGTTCCTCTCCCTGTTCAGGGTCAAGTTTTCTACTTGCGGGTGTTCCTGGTCCATATGCCTTCTAGGATGTGTCACCTGCTTATGGGTCTCAAGGCCCTGCACTGCTTGTCCGGACAGAACGCTTCAACGTGGGGGCTTTGCGGAACGTACTCTGGATGTTGTGCAGAGGGGGGCGCTTGCTGGCTGTTCTGGGCTGTGTTCTCAGAAGGCAGTATGTCTCGGCTCGCCTGTTGCTGAAGTTACGGGGCACGTGGCGTCTTGCGTGTTTTCCAGTTCCTTGAGCCCGTCTTCAGTTACGTCCCCTGGTGTCTTATAGTCTCTCCCACTGGCTCCCGACATCTCGGCTTTCGTAGTTTTGTTTTCAGTGTCCCTTGCGAGTCTCCCTGCTATGGTGGCGGGGGGTTTCAGGTCTACAGGCTGAGGTGTGCATGGTCCTTCCTCCTGTTGCCTCTCTTACTACCGACGCCAGCAGAATGGGTTGGTGGGGTCTACATTGGGGGTCCTCTCAGCTCAAGGGTTGTGAGATCTGGGGAGAGCCAGCGATCATCCAATTGGCAAGAGTTGTGCCATTATCCAAGCTATGGTGTACTTCGAGGAGTTGCTGGACGGTCAGCGGTTTTGGTCCGATCGGACAATACGACAGCCTTGGCATATATCAACTGCAAAAGGGGTTCCGGCCGCTCCTTGAATGCTATGGGAACGCTGATAGGCACCTGGGAGGAATCTCATCTGGTGTCTCTGGTGACCTCACGTATCAGAGGGGTGGACAATGTTCAAGCGGATCTTCTCAGACGCCGGTTTCACTCCTATGCGGAACTGGTCCTGTCAGCCCAGGTCTTTGCGGTGACCTGTGTCGGATTAGGATCCCCGTTTCTAGACCTGTTTGCATCCCTGGCCTCAGCAGAAGTTCCCCTCTTCTGCTCTCGGTTTCAGGCCAAAGGGATTGGGGGATGGACTCCCCTCTCTGTACAGTGTCCTTGGGGTTTTCCTTTATGCCTTTCCCCCTATTCCCCTTCTGCCCCGGGTGGTTTGGCGCATCAGAGTGTCCAGGGTGACTGTGTTGTTGTTAGATCTGTTCTGGGTCCGCCGGAGTTGGCTCCCCTCTCTGTTGGAGCTTCGGTCCTAGGAACCTTGGCTGGTTCCGAGGTGGCTGTGTCCCCTTCAAGGGGATCTGTGGTTGGAAGTCCACCGGATGCAATGGGCAGTGTGGCTATTGCTCAGTCTAGGTTGATATCTCAGGGGGTTCTCAGATCCTGTAGTTGAGTCCATAATGGATGCTCTTGGACCCTCCACTCTGAAGGTGTTTGGCAGGCATTGGGGCCATTTCCGAGACTGGTATGTGCGGTCTGGGATGCCTCCCCTGCGTTCTGGAATCTCTGCTATACTTCGATTCCTCCAGGTGGGGTTTTGACAGGGGCCTGGCAGTTTTTTTCCTGGCTTCGCTCTCAGTGGGCCTCCATGAAATTCCTTTTGGGGACTCTGATGGTCACTTGGATGGGGAGGTGTTGGTGGGGAAGTTGCTCCAGGGTTTTTCTTCTTCCCGTCCTTGTGCTGATAAAGGGCTTCCCCCTTGGGATCTCCCTCTTGTATTACGGTTCCTTCACGGACCTCCTTTCCGCCCATTTCTGAGATTGATATCAAACATCTTACACTGAAATCTGCATTTCTTATTGCCCTCGCTTCTGCCCGTAGGCTTGGGGAGATTGGGGCTCTCTTATGTCACCCTCCTTTCCTGAGGGTGCTGCCAGACTCGGTGGTGCTGAGGTGTGGTCCGAAGTTCCTCCCTTAAGTTGTATCTCAGTTTTCACACCTCTCAGGATCTGGTTCTCCCTGATTTCTTTCATGATCCGAGAATGCCTGAGGAGGTGGCTTGGCTTAACATTATGGCTGGCGGGAGGTGTTGGAGTATTTGGCTAGGTTTGCTTTTTTCCACCAATCTGATAGTCTTCTGATTGCTTGTGGTCCGGCTGGGGCTGGGCATAACACATCTGTGGTTTCCATTTTCCGGTGGTTCCGGGTTGGGATCTCCAGGGCCTATGTGGCTTCTGGCCTGCCTGTGCCTGCGCACGATCAGGGGCGGTCTGCCACGGGTTTCGCGGCTTCCTGGGCCGATGCAAGGAGGGTTTTCTCTGCATGAGATTTGTATGGCTGCCGCCTTGGCTCGTCTAGGCATTATCATCAACCGCTATGGGTGAGTTTCTCCCACTCGGGGGTTGGTTGCTTCGTGGTTGGAGTTTTGTCTGTGGGGATGTGAATTAAGAGTTATTGTGGGTGTGTGTTGTGCTGCACTGTTTTTGGCTCTGTGTCTCATTGGGACCTTTTCCCCGTTGCTGCTTTGGTATACCTCATGAGGTAAGTACTGGGACGAGGAAGGGTGGACGTGGAGGTAATGATCTGATTACTTACTGGTAATCTTCATTGCTCCTAGTCCTACTCTTCCTCGCCACAGTACTGACGAACCTCCTCACCCTCCCTGCAGGGAAGGCCCCATGCTCCGGCTTGGTAATATGAAACTGAGTGGCGTGGATGTGGGGGAGGAGTTATAGGGATTTAAAGAAATAGAAGAAGGTCCTGTGTCGAAGGCAGGGGCCTCATGAGGTAAGTGCTGTGACGAGGAAGAGTAGGACTAGGAGCAATGAAGATCACCACTAATTAATCAGATCATTCGTGCCCTACTGTGACAAGATCACACAGAGCAAGAAGAATCCTAACCCACGACTACGCACTCAACCCGACAAGATGGAGTAATGAGGCTCAAGCCTCGGTAGCCAAAAATCACTGCTGATGGATACAATGTGTCCCCCCCCCCACCATCAGTGCGTCTGGCCCGGGTGCCCCTGAGCCAGACACAACAGAAGGCACTAGTGCACCCAGTCCTGCTTCTTTCTTCAAAGTCTGGGGCAAGCAGTCCTGCATTTTTGTGTGGAAAAAGAAACCAGAATTCAAAGGATGGAAATAGGACTGGCTGGGCTACACCTGCCTGACATGGGTCTAGGCTGAGAGCTCTGTTTCTCATGAATTAATTCTCGAAACCTTTAGAAATGGGAAACTACAGAATTTAGCAAAAGCAGGGCTGGAGGAGGTACTCATGTGTGACCTTTGGCAACAAAAGCTCTTTCACCTTCGGGTTGGAGCTTTAACTTAGCGCACATCACATTGCATCCTGGAACATGAAGTCCTGCATTAATAATTTGAACATTACATTTTGAAATATCAGCTCCAAAATCAGTGTTGGCTCAACAAAGCACACCTGTTCTCTGATAACTTGAAACATTTGTGAGTTTACCGCATCAAACGATAGAGCAGACAAACTGATATGTGAGACACCCTTTCAAAGCAAATACTTCCGAAATGTCCCCTTCAAACTCATTTTTGCTAGCTGGAAAAAGCCTTTGTTCCATTTTAAATAAAAGAAATAGCTTGTCACATTGTGAAACATAAATAAATGTACTGGTCTCTCTGTTGTTTGCGTTTTTGTGAAGGGTAATTAGCCAAACAAACCATTAAAATGAAAGTACCTGCCACCCTCTTCAGGTAACATAATATGTACAATGTTGCATTTAATCAATTTCATTAAAGATTTTTCTCCTGCTGACCTAAGTGTGATGGGCTCCAAACAGGTGATTGGAGGCCATAATTACCACCACGATAGGTTGTTACGACGAAGCACTCAGCCCAGGACCAGACAATCAATAGCCAATCAATACATGTGTGGCTGTGCACAGCCAGCTGCTGAATTATACATTTATCACAGAGAGCAGGACCTTCAAAGAATTCCACTCATTACAAGTAGCAAGTAAAACGTTGTTCCAGGTGTAGTTTGCTTTTTATACCCTGTGCAGCGAGCTTGTGTTCTGTCTTGTTGTGATTGGTTGGACTAGCTCTCCGAAGTTGCCCTATGCCAACATACTTGCCAACATGACCCATTCCAATCTGTAGGTGCTGATCCAGTCCTGGGTTTTTTCTTCGCATTCTGGGACTTGTAGTTCCACTTTTCCTATTATAATACTCTGGCAAGTCCCAGAAGGCAAATAAATAAAACAGGACTGGACAAGCACCTACAGGGTCATGTTGGCAACTATGTGCCACTTTCTCATCTGGGCCTGGTTTTATTTGAATACTGCTACTTCTATTTTTCAAATTGTAAATACAGGACTTCAGGTCCCAATGTCAAAGGAAAAGATCAGGCTTGAATAGATACATTTTACATGGGACATTGAGAGCTCTGCTGTTCAACTGTAAAATCTGACACTGATCCCACAAACTACCCCTGAGTTGGATAATAACTATCGCTCACAGCACGGTCTGTTCCGTGTTCATTAGTTGAGCCAGTCCTCATGTCGATTTGCATTCTGGTACTTGTAGTTTAGAAATAATCAGTAAGTGGATCACAGGTAACCAACAGGTATTTTTAATGGTGAACCATTGAATCAAAATTTGCAGTTACTGGGCAGCAAAAAAGACAGCTGGGTAACTGCCCATGGGAGCAAGAGTATCTTGTGATGAAGTCAGAGTTCCACCCTTGTTTCCTGTCTGTCTAGGAGTGCGGCCGACAGGACCTGGATACGCACCCAAAACCCATCAGCTAAGCATCCTTAATGCGATCTGACGCAAGGCAAAGAATTAATGCACAAAAAAGGGGAGACCCTTGCAGACCAACCCTGCAGGATTCTCCCCAAAGACCCCAGCAGAGAGTCCCTCTAAGTCAGACCCTGAATGTTAGGCGGACCACCACTGAATTATTCCTGAACCGCCCGAGAAAGCAACTCGTTAGGAACTGCCAGGTCCCAAAGAAACAAGATCTCCGGGACTGCATCATGTTTAGAGCTCCAAAGCCCGGAGTGGATTCTGGAATGTCTGCCAGGGATTCAGCGGGAGATATACTTTGGGCAAACACTAGCACATCCAGAGAGACTGCTTAGACAACAGAGGCGTATTCTTGAAGGTAAGGGCATGATTCATTCCAATCTACAGCCCCTTCCGGCTTGTAAAGGAGAATGCATTCC
Source organism: Ambystoma mexicanum (assembly GCF_040938575.1). Taxonomy (NCBI): domain Eukaryota; kingdom Metazoa; phylum Chordata; class Amphibia; order Caudata; family Ambystomatidae; genus Ambystoma; species Ambystoma mexicanum. Next base: position 97,483,567 of record NC_090934.1, read on the forward strand.
CGCTCCCCAACAGCTGCAGCATTTAACATAGAAAATGATTTCTTCACAAAGGAAAGACGACTTTCCACAGGTGGGGATCTTTAACGGAAAGTGTCCTGTCCCTTGTGGTGGCCGTTCAGCATCAGACACCCAAGTGCAATAGCACCTGGATTACCAAATGAATGATCTTCGGGCCCAAATAACCGGACATACTCAAAGAATGTGGCAGAATACTACTTTATTATCAGTTCAATAAAGTAGGGAAATCTAGCGAACAAACCGATTGGAGCTCACACACTCTCAACGTAGCTGCATTACACACAAGGCTTTATACCTCGATGTACGTCAGCTATGACATCATCCTGCGTGGCAAACAGTCAAAATCTATCAGGCGGAGGGATTGGTTAAGGGAACATATATACCTATAGTCTGCATAGGTGTTAGTATCATCATTGGCTGCCCCTTATCTGATAGGCACGCCTTGATCAACCTCTAACTACGTGAAATACTGATTATAGCAGAATAACAGCAGCGGATTGGCTTCTGCAGCAATGCATAGTCCACCATTACATAGGCCCTCATGATTGGTTGGCCCTCTCCTCCAACTTTGGACATTCGTCTCGTTAGCAGCACGTAAGCAACGAAACCCATGTGCAGGGGAACAGCGTCAGACAATAGCCTTCCTTAGCTACTTAGCCTACCATCTCTCATCAGTTAGGCCCTGTAGTTGACCTTGCTGACTGTTCTCTTCCTCAGAACTGTAAAAAGAGAGTGAAGGTATATTGCGATCTTCGTCTGGAGCTTTATGAATAGACTGTGTCTCCTGGTCTTGCAGCACATGTGAGAAGACTGTTTTTTTGTCCATTCTGTCCTTTTATTTAGTGCTATTTGATTAATTCATATTGGGTGATATTACTCTCTTTGACCTTTGGAGACTTGGGGCCTCATCAGTGGTTGGGCGATGCGATCAAAATGTCCGCCGCATTGCCTTTCTGTACAATCCCGAGTTTGGGCAGAAAGTGGGAGATGTTCCACCTCCGGATGCCACCACCTGCTGAAGATCCCTTGAAGGACCTGATCGTTCAATTGCCATTTGTAACTGTCTGCACCCAACCTGCTTAGCCTGTCCGCCTCCAGGTTGGACTCCACCAGGAGGTCGATCGCCCTCAAGTGAATGTTGTTCTCTAGAGCCCACTCCTAAATACTGACTGCCAGGCTGCATAAGGAAGAAGACCTGGTACCAACCTGTTTGTTGATGTAATAGATGCTGGTGGAGCTGTCCGTTTGAATGAGGATTTTTGTTGGAGGTAAAAACCTCCCCTTTCTGCTCATTTTCGGCAGTATTAGTGCAGCGCTAATTGCGCCGGTGCTAATAGCACCATTACTGTCCCATAGAGTATTATGGACTCTAAAAAAATGGGGAGTAAGAGCCTTATCGCAACTTGGGCTCTGGCGCTATCAGCGCTGTACCGAGTTGCAGTAACGCTATTTGTGTTTGCGGTATCCCGACGCAATTACCGCCAGGATAGCTCCAAGGCCATGATGAGGCCCTTGCTTTCTCTGTCTTGCATGGCTTTCTGAAATTTCTCGATTGTTCAATACTTGGCACTCACAATTATTCACTCCTTTACTTGATCAAAGAGAAATATGTCCTGCGTATGTAGCTTATCCTCTTCGACTCCTATTGTGCCCTGCATTTGCTTCTTGCTGCGGCATCCTAGACTTGAGCCAAAAAAATATCCTCTGTTCTTGCAGAAATCTGTATTCCAGTGCCTTTCAGATCTGCAGCCTTAGAATCCCAGAGGATTCTTGATAACTATTATACAATGCTGACATCCATTTTCTCAACATGGCTACTTTACCTGCGTTACATTTCCAGCGTTTAGCAAGCTTCTATAGGGGAGACCCATGTGAGAAGTAAAAGGAAGGTCCGTGCTCGGCTGAGGGAGACCCGTGTGAGAAGTAAAGGAGGGGTCTGAGCCCGACCGAGGGAGACCCATGAAAAGTTAAGTGAACCAACTGTGATGTTAAAGAAGGGATGTAGGAAATGACTCAGACTGCGGCAAGGGCTAGAGAGAAGAGACAAACCTCTTTTGTGTTTTAAAAATACCAGCCACCCTCCCCGGGGAACGGCAGAGTTGGGGAGGTGCAGCAGCATTTATGGTATCAGCCTTGACTTCAGGATCAAAGCGACGAAAGACGAAAATGAATTAACACAGCCGGTGAGTTGATGAAAGCGATGAAAGTCCGGTCTATGTAAAATGAAACTTGATGACAACAGTATCCGATTGTTACGCTCACCTGATATCCCCGTGGGCGTCTGGAAGGCTCTGAGATCTGCAACCCTGGATGCGGAGTTGCCCAGTGCTGAATAATGGATCTGCAATTACAGAAGGGAGGATTTGTGATAACTGTCTCTAACGGGTTAATTTCCCACCTCCCTCAGACCGATCCCCTTCCCTCCGAATCTTTCTCACCTTGATTATTTGTAGGGTGAGCTATCCGTCCTGCGTTTCTTGTGCAGGTGCACTTGACTTTTGTCGATGGTCTGCCCGAGTTACTTCACTGGTGCACTGCGCCTTCTCAGGATCCAGGCCTGCTGTGACCCCAAATCCGCTGGTAAGCAGGTAGGTTTGTTTTAAAGTAAGTCTTTCTTCTGTTTATGGTGGAATTTCGTTAATGTCTTTATCTCCTTCCTTTCAGGTGTGAAGATCTTGTTGCCGCCGTGCCGGATGGAGAGGCACGTGTTTGAGGTAAGTGAAAGCGCGAAGCGCGGTGCCTTTATTGTCTTTTAAAGTAACCTGTGTTCCCTTCTTCTTTTCCTCCACAGGCCGCTGTGGTGCTGCGAGTGGATGAGAGCACGATGATAACCTGGCTCCAGGAATCCGTTAAGGTAAGTTAAGCGCTGTGCGGTTGGTAAATATGAAAAGCAAACCTGAGCTTGTCTCTTTTCCTTTGCAGGAGGTTGCTGTGATGCTCCGGATGGAAGCACGGCGTAGCGCGATGGAATTCAGGTAAGACTGAAGAAATGCTATGTTTTGGAAGCGTGCGCGTTCTAATACTGTTTTTCCCTTTTCTCGTTATTGTAGGTTGCAATGTTCGAGCAGCAGCTGTGGTAATGGATCGCCGGAATCCCCAAGCTAGTACTCACAGGTGTGTGATGTTTCTTCTTCTCTCGGTTTCCACAGATTGCAACCCGGTTAAGATGCTGAGTGATGGATGTTGTATTCTCAAGTAAGACAGATAATCATGTTCTTGTTTTTGCAGGAGTACAGGAAGATGCTGAAGACCTGGAGCTGGACACGGTGAGCGTCACGCTGCTAGTTGCAGAATAACGCGAAGCGTGTTCTGCAGTCTGGGTGTGGTTTATATAGCCCAGGTAAAGTAGTACCAAGCAAAGTAGTCCCAGGTCTCCCACACCCGAAACACTAGACTGCATGGGTAAGTTCTTAAGAACTGGGCTGTGTGGTCGCTTCCATGTTAGATTTAAAGTCCCATGCATTCAATTGAATTAATGGTAAGTATGTCCTTACAGTATATGAGCCTGGTGCCAGGTGTGCCAGGGCTGGCTCCCCAGGAGCCTTTTTGCAGAAGTCTTCAGGCCCTTAGAGTAACTGTGAGAGCTTGCTTGTGGCACAGCTTGTGGCCCCTGACAGTGGTCATGACACTGATGAATGAAGGTTGCGCGTGTGACGATAAGACGCGAGAGAAAGCAAAGCATTGTAAAGAACTGTAAATGAAAGATACAAAGTAACAGAGTGTTCCGGCGAAAGAAGATTTCCCAATTGAAAGTCTCTGTGAAATATCTGATGCGGTAGAACCGGTGGGAAGAGAAAGAAACTCAGAAGCAAGATTTGAACTGTTGTTAGGTTTGATCCCGGCCGGGGGAAACCTCGGTGTTAGAGATGACTTTGAACTCTTAGGTTTGATTAGGTTTGATCCCGGCAGAGGGAAGCCTCGATGTTGGAGATGGCTTTGAATTGTTAGGTTTGATCCCGGCAGAGGGAAACATGGATGCGAGAGATATCTTTGAACTTTGAAATAGGTACTGTGTTTGAAATTACCTTTACCATGAGGCCTTGGCGTAGGAGAGAAAAAGTGACGTTTGAGAAAAGAAGTTTGAAGTGGTCATCCCGAGGCAAGCGCAAATGCCTTGCACTTTTCGAAAGTCTTTGACAGCAGAAGGAAAGTGAAAGGAGGCAGGAGCCCGACGGAGGGAAGCCGATGAAAGTGTGATTGAAGCTTGGGGAACAGAACCCCTATAAATTGTGATTGAAAGGTTTGAGCCCTGCAAAGGGAAACCTGTACTGAATTGTGGTAACCAGAAGGAAACAAACTTTTCTTGAACTATATTATAAGCTAAAAGGTGACCTGGGCTGGAGTCAGAGAAAGCCGAGAGATCCAGCGGATAAACTAAAGACTTTTCATGTTAGGCCAAGTGGGCCCTGGTCCACGAAATGAACTACATCCTTGTGTCCGAAGCCAGAGTGTGTCGCAAGGTCCAACTGTGCCACCTTACCCCATGCTACAAAACGTTGGGAAAGGAGTCTACTCAGCCATACTGACATTTCCTTTGAACACTGATTTTCCTTTTTGCATTACATATTCCCTTTACACATGTATTGTATTAGAAAGAGGGCAGGCATTAGGTTTATTAGTATAGGCTATTTTATTTTTGACTAAGGACTCACTAGGACTGTATTTTCTTTTTGTTTGAGGGTCGAGAATACTCCCATCTTAGTTATAGGGCAAGAAAGGAGTGTTCAAACCCCTTTAAACCATCAATAATGGTTTAAAAACGTGCAGCTCTTGTGTCATTGTCTACTTGTGACACCACGCCTCCCTCACAGCACCCTGACACAAGAAGAAAAACACCTCTGACCCAAGAGGGTGGGGTAAAAACTATTAAGAGAAAGAGTGAGTTTGATCCCTGTAAATGGGATGTGTACCAGAAGAGGAGAGCCACTAAAATCCCAGGCGAGCGATGGGCTCCAGTGAGGGGTGCTGTAAACCCAGAAGAGGGGTGAGCTACAGTGAACCGAGAGTGAGGGTGGGCCTCATTGCGAGTCTGGCATGAACGCGCTGGTGCTACTGGCGGGTTGCCGCTGGACTCGTAGCACTTTTCCGGCACCTGATATCCCATTGCCACCGGGACTTAAAAAGGCCCCGTGGACCGGGATGTCAGGCGCCAGAAAATGTTGGTCCCCATTCCTGTGGAGTCCCGTGGAGTCCCATAGGACTCCATGGGAGTGGGGAGATGGAAGCACCAGCACCGTTGCTTCTGTGAACCCGGGAGGTCTGACGTTGATACCGGCACCCTTATTTTCTGGACCGCCACACTCATAATGAGGCCTAGTGACTCTGATCCCCAGGAGAGAGGATATGTAACAGAGGGCCAGTGCCCCTTGGCCTCGTAAGAGGGAGTAAGTAATGTAATGGGGATGTAGAATGGAAACGGACTGCTTCTGGTACCAGGCATTGTTACACAGCAATATAACACATTGGGGAGATGTGGTGTGTTTAGTTGGAGCATGCCATAAGACTGAGGTTATTGATGAAGACTTCTTTTGAGAAATAACTTAGAATTTCTAGTCCCGAACTGCCATTCCACCATTCTGCCCTCTACAGAACACAGAAACGGATCCCGAGACTCATGCCTGTTTTTCACACTCTTTGTCAACCTCAGTACACATTAGGCATATTACTACACATCCAGTAATGCACCTAGAACAGAAGGGAGCATGGTGGGCATGCAGATGAAACAGTGAACTTTTCAGTCCTCTCGGCCCAACCAGACTCTCATTGGCTGACAGCGGGGAGCGAGCTCAGGGGCAGATGCGTTGCTAGGGGGGGGCTAAGGGGGCTATAGCCCCTGGTCTTTTGGTTGTAGCCCCGGATAGAATCTCAGGAGCTACAAGCAAAAGGCTAGCTAGCCCCCAGTTCCGACATTTCCGACAGCCGTGTAGCCCCGGGTCTTTTCCAGACCTAGCAACACCCCTGCTCAGGGGGGTGGATGCATGGATGTGCTGAAAACTTCAGAGAACGTGGGAAATAACCAACCACTGGGAAGGGGAATGCCCGGCCCCTGCCTTCCCACTTTGCCACAGAGACACTTCCATAGAAAGAGAGACACTGAACAATGAAAACTGATTCTCTAAGCATGATCTGACTGTACTCTGAGCCCTTGTAAGTTGTATGTATTGTTTTTCCCAATACAATCACTCTGGCTGACTTCAGCTACACCAAAAGATATCAGGCTACGAACAGACAGAACAGACTGCAGTGGGAATGTGCAAATGTGAGATGGGAAGAGCAGGTGATTTCTCTGGTGAGACCTAAACTCAGAAAAATCTGGAGTCTTGTTTATAGGCTGGGTGTTTTGGACTACAATTTCCATTTCGGCGGCATAGTCAATGTCGAGGGATCATGGTAGTTTTAGTGCCAAACATTTGGAGAGCCACAGGATGCAGATCGCGGATATAGGCCATGCATGTGAAGGGCCAGTAAGGTTTGGCAAGAGTCAGCCACATTGCCGGTAAGATAGCTCAACGGGTTGAGCGCTCGCTGCTGCGATCTGAGCGTGATCTGCAGGTCGCAGGTTCAAATCCTGCTAAGGCCAACTCAGCTTTTCGCCCTTCCAAGGTCGATAAATATGTGCTCTGTAAAGTGCTTTGGATTAAGGCGCTATATGAGTAAACACATCATTTTCACATCACATCATTATGTCACAAGATTTTCCTGTTGGCCAGTTCACCTATGGCTCTGTTATAGTCATGAGGCCAGAGGTGTGAGGTCATGGCGCCTGAGAGTCCCTAGCAGCTGCAGTACAGCATTCCTGACGGCTGCTATAGAGGTGTAAGAGTAGATGTTGGACCTTCGGTTCAGCGGAGAAGGGTGTAAAGATGGGGAATGGTTGAAATGCGATGTCCCACATGGAGGCTGTGGAGCACTGAGGTGGAGGAGGGCACTGGTGTGTATTGTGAGGGGTCAGAAATGTGAGGCGGACAACTTGATAAAGGTTTTTCACAAGTGATCATTTTATGAAATTATATGGGTGCGATGAACGCTTTGCTTTCCCTAACCTAACAAGGAGTTTCCTGCCTATAAAACTAAGTCCAGGAAAACACTCTAACATCAAAAGGTATCAGTCCCTCACACTTGTACATGCAATAAAATAATATAGGTATGTGAGAAACTAGAAGTTCCACGTGGATCACTCTCTCACGTGGCCAGGGCACGGCCATCGCCTTTGGATCCTGACCCTGGGGTGGACCAGTGCAGGAGGATCACTTGGGTGAGGGGTCTTGTGGGAGTGGGACACCAAATGGCGTGACGAGAGTATCCCTCCCCCTGTAACACCTTTACCTCATCCTAACAGGTAGGATGTGTGGGAACTTTACCACCCCCCCTTTCCCTTCACAAACACTTCCACACGGACAGTCCGCTCTTGGAGAAAAACAGACTCACACCCGAGCAGTGTACCTGACATGTCCCACTACTATAATCAGGCAAAGTCAGGCAATTACTGACAATCATTCACACCTGACTTCACTTAAACTTCCCCACACAGATAGAAGGCGGAGAAGGAGAGCACACTCTGAGCATGGCAAAGCACGCAAAGGAACAGTATTTTTCTGCCAGCAGCTGAACGAGGGAAGAAAGACAGCAAACCAAGAAGGGTATGCAAGGAGGGAGATACCCTTGTCCTTTTCAGTGAGAAACCGTTACTTTCCAGAACTCTGCAAATCAGATGGCATAAGGCCTGGAAACCAAACTACAGAATTGTGTATTGTGTGTCAGAGATACCCGGGACCCTCCTGCATGGATTACCGAGTCAGGGAGGATCAGCAGCCACCGTCGTACCGTCCTTGGCTCCAAGATTAAAACAGCACCTGAGAGATCAACACAGCCGGTGAGTTGGGGAGACCGATACAAGACCGGTCTGTGTTGAAGTCGAGGTTGCAAACGGCAACATTGTAAAAAGAGCGCAAGAACAAAGAGTGAAACGCTTGTGATGAAACACGTGAGGAAAACTTAATTGCTGATGGATGTTTGAACATTTATAGCAGAAAGATGTAATACCAGTGACAGAGTGGTCCGGCACCGCGTGGGGGCCCAATCGAAGGTCTCTGAAAAGGAATCCAGCCAAGAAGTGGCAAAGACGAAAGTAAGAACATTGTGTGAGGTAAATCGAAATGGTCCTGCATCGGTTTAAGCAAAACCCATCACACTCTCAAAAGACTTCGATTTTGATGTCAAGAGGAAAACGTGGAAAGTGAGATTGCATGGTCCAAGCCCGAATGAGTGAGTCCAAATGTGAATATTATGCTAAAGGGATCTGAGCCCAAAAGAGGAAGAACCATGGTATGAGCCCGAACAAGGGAGACCAGTTGTGAACATTGTGGTAAAAAGGGGTCCAAGACTGAAGGAGGGAGACCCATGATGAATATTGGAAAGGAGAACTTGTACATGTGAAAAATCCTAGTGAGAAAGGAACTGTGGTGCTTGCTTGTTATGACGGACCGTCTGCAGTAAGAGGCTATTATTGGAAAGGAGGCTTTGGCATAAGGCCCCGATATCTATGCTTTGAACTCCTCATGACAGAGAAGACACAGTGTGTGCGAAGCTCGAATGTGCTGCCTTGTACCGTGCTGAAAATGTGGCAAAGGGAAGCCAACTGCTCAACTATCCTGACATATTATTTCTTGAACACTTTTCTTTTGCATACACTATTGTCCCACACCATTTTGTATTTAGAAGTAAGGATTGGCAAAAGGTTTATTAGTATAGGCCCTTTTATTTTGACAGACTCGACTAGGACTGCGTTATTATTATTTGATGGTCATAGGATGCTCCCATCTTTGGATTTAGGTTTAGATTAGGCGTTCAACCAACCCATTGAAGTTCAATAAACACCCTTGAACTGTGAAAACTTGTGTCTGCCTTCACTGTTTGATACCATGCCTTCCTTGCAGGTATCATATGGCCATTCAAACTCAACAACATAATAATTAGATTCACATATGAACTGTATAATCATATATCCTTGTAACCTGGGTCAGTTCCCCCTTCCCCAGGATTAAAGCAGATTTTACAACTCAAAGTTCAAGTCAATAAAGTTCTTTGCAACAATCCAGTTCTGTTTCAAAGGCAATACAAAGTTTCCCTCAATAGCCAGGTTTTGCTTCCAATACAAAGTTTCTTCATTCCATCGGTTTTTCCCTTGGCACTTGGATTGTTCCAGTATCAAACAAGATTATTTACTTTTTCCACAAGCTTTTGTTTGTCAAACCCCAAAGTCTTTGTCTTCACACTTCTAGTGAATATTTCAATATAACATTTCTTCTTTGGCAAATACAAATTCTTCCCCTTCTTTCTTTATAAACAACAATGGTTTTGTCAGGATGGTTTTATATCAGTTCATCAAACACAGCGGTCTTGCCACTCTCTTTTCACAACCACCTTCTACCACAATGTAGTACTTCAATATCTTCTTCCTGGTCCACTAACCTGCCAGGACTACCACTAACAATCCTTTTCCTGGTATACTTGCCTGCCGGGATAAAAACTCCTACCCCTACCACAAAGTACTCTGCAATGTGGTTTGCTTCAAACTTTAAAGAAAGTCTTTGACTTTCACCAACATTGAAATTCACAACTTCTTCCACAACCTCTTTCACAGGAATACAATACACATTGATGCTGTTTGTTCCACTGATAGGTTTGCCAATTGAACTGCAGGTTAAATGTCTCTCCTCCTTGAGGCTTTCTACAAGGGGGGCTTCTTTCCTGCCACCTTTGGTTTTCTACTACCACACCAGTTAGCTGTTGGTAATGTCTTTTATTCACTTTTCTCTCCTTGGGAAAACGATTTCCCCTCCTTATAATTGCCCTCTTTTGGCTTCTGAAATACTCGTTGTCATTGTGTTACCATATTATCTCCTCTGTACTTGGGCAATGCTGGTTGCAATCTTGATTAAATAGTGCCCCTTTTTTTTACTTAAGCAAGGATTGTAATCTAGTTAAAAAACTGCCCCTTTACATTTGTAAAGGTTGTTACAATCTTTCTTCTTGCTTTCGTTCCATGTGTATTTCAGGTCACGTATAATTTAATGTATTAGTTCTGTATTCAAAAGGATTGTTAGCAGTGTAAGAAAGGCATGGTATCAACAGTAAGACAGACACAAGTGACCACAGTTCAAGGGTGTTTATTGAACTTCAAAAAGGGTTGGAAAAACACCTTTCTAATCCTAAATTTATAGATAGTAGCAAGCTACGACCATCAAATAATAATAACCTAGTCCTAGTAGTGTCTTGTCAAAATAAAAGGGCCTATAAGAATAAACCTATTGCCAATCGTTACCTCTAAATAGAAATAGAAATAGTGTGGAAATCAATGTTACGAAAAAAAGAAAGAAGTGTTCACAAAATGATATATCAGTACGTTCAGGCCATTGGCCTCCCTGCCCCACGTTTCAGCATGGGGAAAGGTAGTACACTCAATCTTAGCACACACTTTGGCTTCTCCAGCACAAGGATACAGTTCAGAACAAACACCAGGGCCTTCTGCATCAAAGTCTCTTTCCCCTTGAAAGTCTCTTATTCAGAGAATACCATGGAGTGCAAAATAATATTTAAACTTCACTTCTCTGTTTCAGGCTTACACAATTGAGACTGGATATACTTCCCCAACCCTCTTACTTCCAGATTCACTTTGCTTTACTGTCAGGGACATTCTAAACTATATGGCTTTGCTTTAATCCCATACATGACCACTCTGACACTGCTGCATTCTGATACTTGTATTTCTTAAGATCAACTCCTTTTATTTTGCATTCAGTTCTATTTCAAACAAGCCTTCTTAGGGATTCTATTAACTTTTCCTCTATTTAGTGATTTCTCTGTTTTGGCCTTTTGTTTTGTTTGCTTTTCAGTGTTCACTTCACTTCCCTTTACTTCAGGGACTTCGCTTTCATTTTACAGAGACTTCCGATATCGTGTTCACTCACACAGGGTCACTCTGTTACTTTGGCTCTTACTATCTTTCAGGTATCACTTTCTCGGGTGCCTCACGGTTGACCTGGATCTGCCTCAGCTGGGCTCAGGTCTCGGATCCCCCTCAGTTGGGCTCAAATCTCAGACCCCCACAGTCGAGCTCAGATCTCGGATGCCCCTAAATTGGGCTCAGATCCCATAACACAATGTTCAATTAGTCTCCCTCCGCCGGGCTCGGACCATTTTCAATTTAACTCAAACTTGCTTTAACCATAAGATCTCAGCTGATCTCCCTCTGCCAGCTCGGACCAACTTCATTTATTTTGTCATCAACTTTCACCTTCCTTGTTGTGTTCGAGCCACTTTCCCTCTTTACTTGATGCCTTCCATCACACACTCCGCTCCTCACCTTTTTTGGCAGAGTGGAGGCCCTGGTGTGAGGGCGATATTGACAATGCTGAGGAGGGCCTCAGTGGCGATTTTGATAAGGAATGGAGAGAGATGTGTCTGGCTGTCGAAGTAGACTTGGGGGCAAATGCGGGCAAGTTGAATGATTTGCAAAACTGTTGAAGCCCCTCTACCTAGAACAAGCATGGTCAAAGTACCTGTTATTAGGAGTGCCTACAATCACATTGTAGCTCACTGTATCTTAACAGAGTAGAAATATCCATTTACACCCGGGCAATGGCACTCAGCCAATCAGGTGGTTGGAACAGTGGGTGAGAATGGACATTCTTTTTTTTTTTTTTTTTTCTTTTATTGTATATTGGTTTAAAAAAACCTTTACAAATTTTCATTATCAAAGCATAAAATAGTAAAAATGCAGTTATGATTTAACACAAACATCTTAAACCAACATTTTACACATCAAATAAGCATTCTTTTCAGTACACAACTACATAAGCATTTTCTTTCTAAAAAATAGACTCAATCAAGTCTTCAATTCAATACATTTCTTTCATCTGAAAAGACCGACTTGAGACCTTCTATGCAACTTTGCATACATTTGCCAAGAACGCTATCACCCTTATTTTCAATATGATGTTGCGACCATGTAACATTTCAAACCATATTTGCTCTCTGATTACATACGAAGTGTCAGTTACAAATTCTGCAAAGTAAGCAAGTCTTTCTTCCTTTAGCATTGGACAACCAAGTAGCAAGTGTGACAATGATTCCGGAGATTCTTCATACATACAGAATCGGCACACTTTCATATTTTCTGGGATCAGTTTTCTTACTGCACCTATTTCATTAGTATTCATAACATTAAATCTAAATCTCATGATACTACAGCGCAATTTCCGCGATGGACATTTTACCAGACACTGCTCAGGTTCAGGAAAACATTTCCAGATGGAGAATACTTGTGCATACAGTTTTGAGTTCGTTATTACATAATTATTCGCTAGCCAATCGAAAGCTTTAATCATCATTTTGATTTTGTCGGGTCTTTCCAAGAGGGAAATCATTGTCACCCCAATGTTACTCATCATCTTTTCCACCTCGGCTTTCAAATCAGACATATATCTCCCCGTATCATTCATACAAAGTTGATATATTGAGTTATGCTTAGCAAGCACACATTTTCGATAAAGCATCGCTTTTTTACAGTCCATACAACATTTTAGAGAATTAAAACCAAACTCGTATCTTATTAATTCCATCGGTATGCATTTTGGCAAAAAGAATAATAGCTTTTTCCAGATTTTAGATTCAATACTTTTTAACTGTAATACTTCTTTCTCTGGATAGAATTCCAAACCATATGCCAACCTTGGAATCACCTTCATGCGGTAGAAATCCCTACAAGCATTCATGGAGAATTTCCCATATTTGCTTTCAATTACTCTCATTTGATTCGCTGCATTGATGGCTTTCACTTCCAAACTTTGTTTCACAAAGCTATATGACATATTGCTAACAAAAGAGTAGCCCAGATACTTGAATGCTTTCTGTAGGCGAACTGCGGTTCCCTCTACGTACCATACATGATTTGCCGATTTTGTATTGCTTTCCCCTAGGTTAATCACCACTGTTTTATGTGGATTGATTTTCAGTTTCAAATCACTAATAAAACTAACAAAGGCATCAATAAGCCTCTGTAGGCCGATCTTAGTTCTATCAAGGAGCATAAAATCGTCCGCATAGGCTAACCATCTAATCGCAATTCCACCGACGTTGGGAGCTAATAGGCCCGCAGATTCCAGTCTAGCATTTGCTCCAGAGACATACAGATTGAATAAAATTGCTGCCAAGGCACAGCCCTGTTTCAAGCCATTCATTGATAGAATTTCCCTGGACATCAGGCCATCATTATTCAGTCGAACCTTTAGCTTTGTATTTGAATATAGGTGAATAATCATTGCGAGTAGGCCCCCCTCGATGTTTAATGTTACCAGTTTCTGCCATAGAAGTGGCCTATCCACCATATCAAATGCAGCAGAGAGGTCCATAGATGCAGCATATATGGGGCCATTCCCTATTTTAGATCTTTGATTCTGCAAGATAGTCACTATAAGACCCCCAGCATCGGTTCCCAGGTCTTTGCGAAAGCCAATCTGACGGACATCTAAAATATCCTTTTCCTCCATCCAATCAAGTAAACTTTCAGTATTATAGCTGAAAATATCTTTGTTTCAATGTTTATTAAAGAAATCGGTCTGTAATTTAACGTACTCTGACGATTACCTTTTTTAAAGATTAGTATTACATAGGAGATTTTCCAGGATACTGGCATAGTTTGCGTCTCAATTACATTTTTAAATAACATATGGAATATTTTCACCCACAACAAATCATTTTGCTTTATCAGTACCATAGATAAATTATTGGGACCCGGAGTACATGAGGCTTTCATTCTCTTTATAATCGCTAGTATCTTATTCACAGATACATCAAGAGTCCAATTGGGAGCCTTTTTTTCAAACACAAACTCCTCATTACAAGAGCTTGTGTATAACTTCTCGAAATGCTCACACCATACTTTTTCACTTATCAGATTGGTGTTTAATTGAGTTTGTGTAATCTCGGTACTATTGATAAGGGCCCAATAATTTCTCGAGTTACTTTCCTTCATAGCTTTCAGCATTTTTTCACCATCCCTCTGTAATAAAGAGGCTTGATGATGTAGCCTCCAGTTCCTGTAAGCTTGTCGCCTCTTTCTACATAGCTCTCTGTTATCCTCAAGGGGTAGCTTTTGTTTTTTATGGCACGGAGGTCCTTATTCAACCTGGCCCTTTGTATCTTGATCTCAAGGTCAAAAGTGTGCCTATGGTTTTTCCTTTTTAACAATACTCTAGACGTTGGTTGCTCTAACTTGTCCATCATTATGTCCAAAAACTCGCCAAATTTATCAACCGAGTATTGAGTCTTTTTTACCTCTAGAGCACATTTCTCAAAATCATGACTCATCATGCTATTGAATTTATCTGTTTTGTTCATATTCCACTTTATTCTCGATCCTCTAACATTTACAAATGTTTGCGCACAATATTCTTTATTAAGCCTATTTTGTTTCTTTATATTTAAATGTATAGATAACATTGCATGATCGCTTACCGAATTGATTTCCACATGCATATTCGACCTATTTCCAATTAGGAGATCACTAGCAAAGATAAAATCAATAACAGAAGATACTCCACGCGCATTCCATGTCGGTGAATCATTAAACAACCGTGTCAAGCCCCAAGAATTAGCAAAAATTACACCATAACGCTCCTCTATTCTGTTTGTTATTAGGCCCCCTTTCCTGATTACCACCTCCACTTAGTATTGCCGTTCTTTCATCACTTGTTAAATCACAGTCCGCATTTAGGTCGCCTGCCAAGATTATCAAGCCCTTTGGATTGGAGACTGTCCACTCTTCTAGCAGTGTATTCAACTCTAACAACAGCTTTTTAAGCATAAAATAATCCTTTTCTGCATCATTCCAATAGATATTAATGATCATCAGATGAGTGTTCCCCTCATTGGTTACAATTCGGAAATTTGCTGCTTGGCATGACTCCTGAACATGTCTCTCTTTTATCAATGCTATATCATGATCATTACGATACGCAAGCGCTAAGCCACCCTTAGGTCGCCCTCTTTGTCCCTTTGTACCACATAGGCAAAGTACAACAAAGCCATCCCATAACAGTGGTCCACATGCCCAGGTTTCCTGTAACAGGACAAAATAGAATTTCTCTAAATTCATGCATACTTTTTTGTTTTTTACCAGATGTGTGTGTCCTCTTGAATTCCACGACACCAAGTTAAAAAACTATCATCACTAAAGGGATTTACCCAAACCTTTTAGTTGTTCCAGGGTATCCCTAAGGGAAACCGCCATTACTCTCCATTCATCCATTTCACTTCGTGTTAAGTGCTCACCCCCTACTTGATTCATCACCCTTTGTTTCTCTACTATATTCTTATTTCGAGATAATGGCTCCTCATTTCTCTCTTCCATATTCTCACCCGAATCCACAAACTCATACGTGTCAAACCCCCTCTTTTGCAAAAGCCCAGCTTCCTTAAGTATAAGGGCTCTCACCATTGGTGATGCAATCACTAGGCGTACAAAGTCCAACCTATTTGGGTCAATGAAGTCCACTAGCTGTATATCACAAGATGAAACAAGAGCTAATTCGGGTATCTCTCTAAACAGATTCAAGATATAAGATCTATTTAATATAGGGTAGTAACCATCATCGAACACATAGTATAGAAACAAGCAGATTCAGTAGATCGATTGGTCCGCCGCACTCTATCATATTGGTTACTACTCTGATTTTTCCCATTCACATAGTTTTCATGTGCCATATCTTGCACTCTATAAGCGTTCTCCCCACGCTCCCTAGGAGCATCATCATACTGAGAACTTATCACCACCGGTGCTCTCGCTTCCTGCCTAGATTTCAAGCTGGAGCCTTTACTAAATTCATTATATATGTCATCCTTCCGTATACCACTCTCGGTGATTGTATTTTCTATCATCGCCGATCCTCCAGATTTATTTGACAATAATTCCTGTATTATTTCTTGCACATTTGCCACAGTCAAAGGCCGCTCTTTATCCTCTCTGTCCTCTTTTCTGGATAGTATATTGTCTCTCTTTATCAATGTCTCTGATACCGGCATTCCAACTATGCCATCCGTACCACTCTCCACAGTGTTACAGATGACTTGCGTCCCTCTAGAAATCGGCGCCTGCTCTATACTCGTACCTTCTTTATGAGTTCTCTCAGGGCTTCTCTCATGATATCTCTCTCTCCTTATTCCCTCTCTTTGCTCACCCATTAGCTCTGTATGTATTTGCCTTAACTTACTGGTATTCTCAGTAATTTCGTTCGATTTTTCAGACATCCTCGTATCACTGAGAGGGATCTTTTTTCGCATCTGTGCTTCAGGGTTCTTGAATAGATCAAAAATGTCAAGCATCCCCATTTCCAGGTTTTTCAGATTAGCATCAATTCTGTCGGTGACTATTTTATTCTTCATAGCCTCCGATAGTTTATTTACCGCATCAGAGTAGCCAGTCTCCTTTAAATCCTTATCTATCCCTATATCAGACACCAGGATCGCCCTAGGTTCAGTACTTTTGCCATAATCATTCCCCATCTGGGCAGTGTACTCCTGCTTTTTGTCAGCAGGATTTATTAAGGGGCTTATTGTCATCGTCCCTCCTTTCGCCAGTTTACCATCATCCACACACACTTCCATCACAGCTTTCGACTGTTCAGTATCTTTTTTTTCTGTCGTTGCCACATCAGGGTTGCCTATATTAACCTCCCGCAAAATGTTAAGGAAGATGCATTCAGGGCCTTTTTATCCCGCATCAGTTTTTGTCTATTTTATTTCATTTTTTTTGTGGATATCTTGACATTAAATATATCCGCCACCCTGATAGGCTCGTTGGCTGCAGCAGGAATTAACAAATCATCTGCTAAGCTACTGCTATTTAATGCGCTATGTACCTCAATGACACTCTGCTCAATATCTACATTGGCCAGTTTTGTCAAAAGCAGATCCGACTCACTGGAGTCCTGTGGCTCAGCACTTGCTCTATTAGGTGAAGTCTTAGGCAGCCCTTCACCTAACATTACTTTCCACTTAGTCATATTTTCAGCTAACATACCAGGGAAAGCTGTCAAGGCAAGCAGTATTTCTTTTAGAATAAAAGTCTGCGACTTCACTTCTTTTAGTATATCAGCATGAATCCCATCACCAATCCTCCTAGACTCACTCAGAACTTCCTCTGTATTCACCGTATTACCCACCAAGTTGGAGCATTGTGTGGAGGAATCAAAATGTTCAGATATTCCCAGTAAAGTTATTTCTGCAGAAGCAAATATATGAGGTGTATCTATAAATGAGACGGTATTTTGTCCTTGATGTGACTGTTTCGCCACATTCCATCCCGTCTCAATCCCTTCCCTTCCTCCCACTCTCGGCTCCTCATTGAACAGAGACAGCGAGAAGGCAGGGATTACATCATCACTCTTTTTATTAGCCAGTCTAGCGGATTCATTTTGGGCGCATTCAATTAGATCCTCATCAGAGTCAGAGGGCAATGGCATAGCGATTGCATTAGCATGCGCTATACTCATTCGTCGGGTTTTTATATTATTCATTGCCATTGCTAAATCTTTTTTACCTCTCACAAGCTTTCTTTTCATTACTTCACCAACAAGCTAAAGAAAGAAAGGAGTATCGGATAATGCTCGTATACGCGGGTACACAGTTTTACTCTTCACATACCTTGCACAAACCAGCCTCCTTCACCACACACCAATCATGTGGCTATATTTCCATGCAACCATGCCTTAAGATTATTTTTTTCCAAAATTCCTGTAAAATGCTACCGACTGCACACTGCGCAACGCAGCAAACAGCCAACAGCCGTACTTCGGGTACTTCCCCAGGTGCGCGCGCAGGTGCGCAGTGCAGAGCGTATTTAAAGGCTTCCAATGGCCAGGGGTGGGAGCAGGCTTGATCAGGAAGTGACCAATAAGAGTCTCTGTAAGAGGAGGGGTAAAGAATGAGGGTTAGACACACTGCTTACTTTCTTCCAGCTTTAACCATTAACAAGGCAGGTTATTTTAAAGTATGTACTTGGTGTTCAGCAAGGACAGGCAACTTCCGTGTTGCCTTTAAAGACGTCCTGTCAGATCGAAAAAACGAAGGCTTTCAAGTCCTGGCGAGCAGCGCCAAAGCAAGATTCCACAGCAGAGATCCCCAGCCAACAGCCCTACTTCGGGTACTTCCCCAGGTGCGCGCGCAGGTGCGCAGTGCAGAGCGTATTTAAAGGCTTCCAATGGCCAGGGGTGGGGGCGGGCTTGATCAGGAAGTGACCAATAAGAGTCTCTGTAAGAGGAGGGGCAAAGAATGAGGGTTAGACACACTGCTTACTTTCTTTCACCTTTAACCATTAACAAGGCAGGTTATTTTAAAGTATGTACTTGGTGTTCAGCAAGGACAGGCAACTTCCGTGTTGCCTTTAAAGACGTCCTGTCAGATCGAAAAAACGAAGGCTTTCAAGTCCCGGCGAGCAGCGCCAAAGCAAGATTCCACAGCAGAGATCCCTAGCCAACAGCCGTACTTCGGGTACTTCCCCAGGTGCGCGCACAGGTGCGCAGTGCAGAGCGTATTTAAAGGCTTCCAATGGCCAGGGGTGGGGGCGGACTTGATCAGGCAGTGACCAATAAGAGTCTTTGGTGTTCAGCAAGGACAGGCAACTTCCGTGTTGCCTTTAAAGACGTCCTGTTAGATCGAAAAAACGAAGGCTTTCAAGTCCCGGCGAGCAGCGCCAAAGCAAGATTCCACAGCAGAGATCCCCAGCCAACAGCCGTACTTCGGGTACTTCCCCAGGTGCGTGCGAATGGACATTCTTTGCCCGCTGTCTCAGCCACCCAAGGCCCTTCTCCGGGTGTTGCTATTTATTTTTTATTTTTAATGTGGGGAGGCAACAGCGAACCTGTCCCAGTTACCTTCCCACCCCGCCCTCCGACCAAAATACCCTGATCCCTTTTCCCACACCCTCCCTCCATCCCCCCTTAAATGCGGGACCGGAGCTCTGTACTCCAGTCTTGGAACACCTCCCATCTCCCAGCCGCCGCAATAGACATGGAAAAGGGATGGTTCCCGAGGGCGTTCAACCTACCAATGCTTTGAGATCATACCAATGATACATAAAGGGCTATATAAATGCCAAGTAACATAACATAACATAACTTAGTCCCTTTTCAAGATGGCACGGCTATCTTTTCATTAATTTCTTTTTGTTCTGTTTTCCTCAGGAGATAGGCTGTTTAAAGACCTTCCTAAGTGAGAAATCTCCCACAGAACAGGTTATTTGGCCATGTTCGTTCTCAGTACAGGGGGTCCCACAATTTTATAAGTTCAATGTTTCAGAGAGTGATTAAAGGATAGTGTTTGTTGTTCTTGACAAGTGGAAGTTAGCAATCCTCTTTTGTGTAGTGTTGTCTTCGAACAGTGCAGGGTCTTGCAGAAGCAGCTAATGATCCACCATGCTTTGGGAAAGGATGCAAGTTAGGAGTATGGGAAGAGTATGGTGGTGTTGTCACAGAGAGGCTATAAATCGCATAAGAAAATACTATCGCCCCGGTTGGATTTCTAAAGATAGACGAAGTGTCGGCAGAGGCGTAGCCGGGATTGTCTAACAAGTGGGTCCTGAAGCTAAGGCAGCTGGGACCACCGCAGTGACATTAACATCTGTAAATGCCCACACCACGCTGCTGAGCGGGCATTTACAGATTTTGGCTGGGCTTTGCCCGCTCAGTTCCTACCCTGTCCATACCTCAAAGTGACGATATGATAGGTTATTTATAACGCGCTTAATACATAGAGGTTTCCAAGTGCGCACACGGGGATCGAACCTGTGTTGCTCTGTGTTGTGTTGCTTCCAAGGCGAGCACGTTGCCCCTGAGCTATCCTCCCGAGACTGGCGTAGCAAAGTATGAGGAAGGAGATTAATGAAGCCCGTGGGATGCAAGTGGACTGGGTTAAATGGAGAGCAAAGCAAGTTCTTTTAGGTAGGTTGGACAGCAGCTAGGGAGAAATTGGGAGGCATGTGCACACAGATCGAGGGGGCGGTGGAGAGGGAGGCACAGAACATCGCGACATGAGGTTGGTACATGGTTGTGAGATAAGGTAAGAGGTAGCGAGGCATCAAGGAGAAGGTATTGGAGAAACTGGGACCATTGCAGTGGTTGGGTGTGGACTGATGAACAGAGGATGGGGCGTGGGAGGGGTTTGCAAGAGCAAGGTCTAATGGGAGCATGGAGATAGAGAGTTTGCAAGGTGGGAGCATGTATCGGGGTTTGGCGCCCTTCAGCGTTTGCGATGAGGGAGATGACAAGGTTTTGCGAGAGGGACAGTGAGATGGCAGAACAGTGCATGTTGTGGAACGAGTTAAATGATTGTGCACTGGAATGTTCTGTGGGTCAGGCGAAGAGAAAAGGTAAACAAAGAGATGTTTAAAACACCCCTCATGCAATTTAGTATCCGCCTGTGCACTTTGTAAGCCTCATTTGCAAGTAAGTATCCTGTGCACCTAGTATGCAACACACTTCTCAACGACTCTTGCACTTGTGCTTTGTATACGACTTGTGGAAGACTTTTTTGTCAGCATGCAGGTTTCCTGTATAGTGCTTTAGTACCATCTCCAAGCAATTTCAAAGAGCTATGGGGAGATGAGGAAGCTGGTGGAGGAAGTGGAGTGATAGGGAAGGGGATGATTATGGTCACTGGAAGTGTGTTAGCAGGACTGGGCACAGTGACGTAGGGTCTAGTAGAGAGAAGCCCTAACACGCCAGTTCCCTCCTCCTTGCCCTATACTGTATATTCCAGGGGTCTGCAACCTTTACTCTACAGATGTTTTGAACAACTCCCATCATCCCTCACCAGTATAGACAATAGTCTGATATCATGGGAATTGTAGTCCAAAACATCAGGAGAGCCAAATGTTGCAGATCCCTGGTCTATGCAAACCATCTTCCTGTTGCTAATGTAAGTCAGGTGGAGTGAGAGCAATGGGAAGTGTGTTGTTCCCGCTCAGAGTGGGGCAGGGAGCACAGTACAGCCCTGGCAGTGAGTCGGAGAAGAAAGGCTGCAGACATCTTGCCGTGTAGATGCAAACCTAAGGTGTGTGTAACATTACCTGCAGTCAGGGCAGTTTCTAGTCCATTACGTGCCCAGGGCGAAACACTAGATTGCGCCGCGCAAATGATCGGCATGCGCACCACTCCCAAACTACACTCCACGGTTAAGTAACTCCTAACTACCGTCAATAAATCACTGAGATACAAATGCAACACATTTATTACATTGTGATTCAAGAAATTTGCAGTAATTCCTCAAACAAAGCAGAGTTCAGAAACAGTACATACTAGTCTTGGTTTTTAAAGTTTTGTGTCAATTATTAGACTATGTTAAAGGCACTCTGCTTGACTTTGCTGCTGCGAAAACATTTTTTGCACCCCTCCCCCCATGTCTTTGCTCCTTGTCAGTTTCCCCATTCCCTGCCTCCTGGCCTTGCCATCTCTGTTTTCCCAAATCCCGGCAATCTCCTGCCCACATCCTGCCCTCCTTAAATTCTCAATTCAGCACCAGGTACAGCTCCGGTTGTGCTGCCAGAAGAGCTTCAGTAACCAGGAAGCATAAGCACACGTGAAAGTGTGCCAGGGACGTCATTTAGGGGTTGCAAGAGGTCGCAACTGCGATCTCTGTGGTCTCCATTGTGACCTCTTTTTTTATTTTTATTTTTAATGCAATCTCCTGGGCTTTGGCCAGCATCATGTGGCTCTTTACTTCTGGAGTGGCTGGCTTTCTTGTTCAGGCCCCTTAAAAAAAAGTAGAAAAATAAGAACAGGAGTGCCACAAGTCTAACACGTTCAGCACTGACCCTAAATAAGAAAGAATAGGAATACCAAATAATGTGTCTTTCTGGAATTCTATACAATAATTGCTAGACTCATTAAAGGTTTGGGTGATATTGGGTGTATATTTTGTCTACATAAAGTGCTTAAGCGTAAGTGCTATATAATAACACATCATTATCATTTGGTCATGGATGTCTGCTTGCATTCAAAGTAATTTGGTAATATGGGCCTATAAACACTGATCTTAACGATACCTATGGCGATCCATTCTTGTATGAAATGTACATCACATTATAGTGATATCGTAACCATATTTTTCGTAGTGTACAATGCTATGTGATGCCACTTCCTGTTTTGTCAACGGGTGAAAGGTTGTGTTCCATCGCTTCCTGCGATATCACTTCGGGGTGGGGTCAAATGACATCACTTCCTGTGATGTCACCAGGGGTCAAGGGTCGTGTGCTATCACTTCCGGTACCCCTGGCATTTTGGTGAAATGACATCACTGAAGCGAGCTGAGCTCCATTAACTCTCTGCAGAGTGCAATGGGCGTTCATTGGAATGTGGTCTGTGAGTTTAGGAGACGCTCAATAAACTCACATGCTGATGGGTGGTTCGGTAGAAACCATTTGTAACAAGTCAAATGTAATTTTCACCAGGGCATTTCAGTCCCCGCTCAGACACACAATGGGGCAAACGATGTACGCGTATTCTTTGGTGTTCAATTTAACAACCTGACAGTTAAGGACGAGCGATTCTCCTGGACGCCTCATCGTATATGTCCTCCGCGTTGTATGAGTGGGGGCCTCCAAAGGGAGTTTCACAGTAAACACTCCACTGAAACAGCGTGCCCCTCTGCCCCCTAACCACTGCTTCCCATTCTAAACTCTCCTCAATCCTCACCCACCTCCAGCTTTCTGCCGCTTTCAGTGCTGTTCGCCATCCTTATCTCCATCCCACACTCTCATGGGTTCCATGATGCTTCCCTTAGAAAAGATTGCCCTGTCTAACCGCCCCCCCTGATCCATCGCTTTGAACTGCAGACCCTCCTCTTCAGTGTCCTCCCAGAGGAGGGTCCCCACACAGATCAGTCCTTGTCCCTGATACTCTCTACACCTTCTATCTCTCTCTCTTTCCCACATTCTCTCTATCTCCCGCTCTCTCGCTATTTCTCTCTCTCCCCCACATTCTCTCTCTTTCTCTCCCTCCCACATCCTCTCTCTCTCTCTCTCTCTCTCTCTCTCAGCACGCATGCTAGGTTCTCATATAACCCTTTTTTCCTAACACCCCCCACATGTTTTTCTCCTCCTCCTTCTTCACCCCAGAGCTATCCAATCATACTTCTTACTGCCTCCTCATTGCTGGATTACACTCCGTTCTTCAATCCTCTACTCTTCCGAGCCCCCAATAGCTCAACCCTTGACTCCTCCCCTGTCTCAGTTTTACCTATTCTGTTGTAACGTATTGCACAACACTTGCAACAAGAGGGTTCTCTTTGATAGTGGCTTGAAACTCCAGCCGTTCAGCCTCTCTCCATGGCAACAGCAGGCTGGCTTAACCTACTCACCATCTGAAAAGCCGTCCCTGCCTCCCCTTTATACTCTGCTAGAAAACTGATTTCCTGTCTGGTCCTCAGCAGGCCTCATTATGGTTCCAGCCACCTCATGGGACCTCCACTCTACTCCATTTCCACCCTACTGAACCCTTCCACACGCATGCTCTCCAACCTCCCAGTCCCATTATCCGCCCCCACCGACACCCTTTGCCTCAGTATTGTGTGGCTATGCAGAACCTCTTACCCTTTCAGTTCCTTCTTCTGGTTTTAAATGTATTTATTTATTTGTTTGTTTGTTTGTTTGTTTGTTTGGATTTGTAAAGCGCACTAGCGGCCCAAAGGCATCGAGGCGCTGTTGCATGAAATTGTCTTAGTTACAGGAGGGTTACTTAGCTCATGGTTACAATGAGCGTATAACCTAACAATGATACTTACAATGGGAAACACAAGAGTACTAGTCAAAGTTTTAAGATCCCCTAATAAAGCCGTTCCTAGCTCCAGGGGCCATATTAGGTAAAAGGCAGCCTCAATGCATGCAGGCACACATATGTACAGTGCAGATCTTCAGGTGAACTGGTGGGGACAGTGGTGTTTGTGTTTATGGGAGGAATGTACGTGGTGTGATGGAGATCAGGTGCGCTGGTGAGGACTTTATGTTAATTGTTTTGACTGGTGTGTGTTTGGACTCGGAGTACAACGTATGGCAGGTGAGGAAGTGGTGTAGAAAGAGTATTATTGTATGTTTAGAGGGGTGTAATTGTGATGCATGTGTTTGTAGGTATATGCGCATGGGTCATGTGTGGATGGTGTGGTGGATTACACTGCTGGTGGGGAAGGGCTTTGCAGGTAGGTGTGTGTTTGAGAGATGCTTGAGGTGTGGGTGTAAAGGAGGAGTGTTGGTGCTAGGAATGAGGATGTGTTGTGTGCATAAAAGCTGTGTTCGTGTGGTGAGAATGCTGTGACTCTGGGGGGGCTGGAGGGGTGGGGGTGTACTTGGGTGATGCCTGAGGGTGACCTATGTGTGTTTTGATGTGTGTGCAGGGGAGGTATGTGCGTGGTGTGGATGACTTGTGGTGTTTTTATTTTGGAGGTGTTTATATATGGAAGTTTGTGAGTCGTGTGTGTCTGGAGGTATGTGTACAGGGGGAGCAGGTGGAATGTGAGCATGCTGTTGGGAGT
Source organism: Ambystoma mexicanum (assembly GCF_040938575.1). Taxonomy (NCBI): domain Eukaryota; kingdom Metazoa; phylum Chordata; class Amphibia; order Caudata; family Ambystomatidae; genus Ambystoma; species Ambystoma mexicanum. The sequence goes on from NC_090934.1 coordinate 97,508,164, forward strand.
GCAGCATTTGTGTGAGGCATGTACAAATGTTATGGTGTCTGATGTGTTTGATGTTGTGTGTTCATGGTGTAGTAGGCATAAAGTGTTGGTGTGTGTTGTATATGAATTATGTGACACTGTGTTGTGGTGCTCAAGGTATTTCTTTGTGTTTGCATTTGAGGCAGCGCTGGCAATTGAGTGAGCACCTGTGGGAAATAATACAACATTTTAAAAAAAAGAAAGAGCCCGCGAGCAAACTATAACTTCCTCAGGTGACCCCGTGCAAGGAGTCACAAGGGGAAGTTACAGACCTCAGTCACAAACTGGTTTATTTATTTATTCATGCAATGTTTGTCAGATACATGACACAGATTATTTATGCAATTTTTGTTAGAAACCTGTATCCGACAAACATTGCATAAATAAATATACAGGTATCCGACCAACATTACATGAATAAATAAATATCCCTATTAACATTGAAACTATCCCACATGATGTAGCCACCAAATTGCTTTCAGAGGGGAGCTGCAGGAGCTGTGCCGGGTGTGGTTCAAGTAAAAGAAACCGTTGCTTATGGCGAACAGAAATCACCCTGTTTGAATAGTACCCAAGGGGGAGTTTTTTTAAATAAAATGGGGTGCAAATTGTGCATTTTAAAGAATATTTACTCAGCAACACTGGTCAAAACTATTATCTGCATAGTGAAGTAAGTCATCGCCAGTGCCATGGAAGTGGTTTAAAGTAGAATTGATATATAGTTTGGAAAAGAAGCAGCAGGAAAAAAATAGCGCCATTTTAAACTATTATTTTGGACATTTCGTTTGATGGGAGGTCAACTGCCAGCTCTGCCCCCCTAAACCCCACCCCTATCCCCGGCCCTTGAAGGATCCCCCACCAATTGGTTTCCATTTCCACCACTGATTTGAGGTGCGTGCGTATGTGAGTGCACACAAGCATGTGTGTGTTATTGGGCTGGAGAAACTCTGTAAGTAGTAACTTACACTTGAAAACAGCATTCCCAAAGAAATCTGTGTACGGCACACCTGATTCTTGAAAAAGGCACCTTCGGCCCAAATTTGGTGATCAAGCGTGGAGCACATTGCTCTGGTGCAACTCCATACCAGACAGGAAAAAATGAAATTTCATAAAACTCCAAAATAGTTTTGAATCAGTGTTCCCTTTTGAATGCACACATTCTTCACATTTCAGTGCATTATAATTTGCCTTCACACATCAGATTAAACCCTCCAGGTGTATTTATAAGTGTATTTACGGAGATAAGCATGAGAACTTTCAATTTGCGTGAATTGCCACAAGCGTGCACTTTTGTGTACATGTACCTCCCCCCAGTCAGATGGCCTAACCACACACACAGAGCTTCCCAGCATCCCCCAGGGGAATGCCCAGTGTGCAGGGCTTGCAATACCTCAAGCCACAGCGTGAACCAATGGGAAGGAATCACTCATTCGTGCTTTTTTTGAATTTGCAGGAATTTACTCCTGATTAAGTGAAACGGCTCAGGGTCATTTGATCGCGCCGGTCATTTTGATGCATTTTTTTAATGGCATTGTTAATTGCCCGCACATACGTCCTTCCTAAGCCAGTGCCTTCACCTTCCAGCTTCTCACTAGAATAAACACCAGTAAAAAATATAACCATGGGCGTCATTTTTAGGGGGGTACAGGGATGTTTGTCCCCCCGCCCCCAACTTTCGGGGCACACGATTTTGTCCCCATTCATTTGGCTGGGGCACTTTTTTTTCAGATGTCATGTCCCCCCCCCCACCAACATTTTCAGCAAAGTTACTCCACTGAATTAACCCTCTCCATCTGCACAGACTCGCTTCCGAGCTTGGATTCGAAGTCACTCAGAAAGAAAGGGTTGGCCGAGTCCTGAATCCATCACAAAGGATTTCAGTGCGACGTGAAACTGCAAAACAGCCCTGGCTCAGAGTGCCCCAGGCACCAGGGCAATCGTGCCCTGCACTGGGGCAATTTCATCCCAGAGGGAAATTTCGCCCCCTGGGGCAGCCGCGCGCTTCACCTGGGCCAAGAAACGGGCCTGCCTGCAGTGAGACTACACTCAGTAAACAACTGTTAAGGAGAATGCCCAGCCCTCTGACACTCTCTCCCTAGCTTTGCTCTGCAGCATGAACTGTCTGCATTCCCTCCCTCCCATGTGCTATATCATCCCTTGCGCTTACGTGAAAGAGGGCAGAACCTGCATGCACTCTCTGGCCAGCCTCTCTTGGCCCTCTTTCTGCTCACACCTGTGAGGCTAAAAACCTCGGGGTCATCTTCGACTCCACATTCCCCTTCTCTCCTCACATCTCCGAAGTCTCTAAGAAGTCACACTACCAGCTGCACCTCCTCAGAGGTATTCTTCCTTTCCTCTCCTTTCCCCAGAAGCTTACTGTCTCCAGAGCTCTGGTTCTCTCTAGGCTGGACTACTGCGACAGCCTCTTTCTAAACCTGCCTGCCTCTACTCTCCGCCCTCTGCACCTCATCCAAAACAGGACTGCAAGTCTTGTCCTTGGCCTCAAGCCCAGGGATCGTATATCTCTCCAGGACTGAAATCTCTGCACTGGCCCCAGTGGCTGTGAGAATTAAGTTCAAAACCCTCAGCATCGTCCACAAGGCCTTCTGTGGCCTGGGTCCTCAATACCTTCAACTCTCTCTTCCTAAATATCTTCCGTCTCGAGCTCTTCGCTCATCCGCCTCCAACTCCCTCAGGGTCTGTCGCTTCTCCAAGCAGCGAGTTGGTGGTAGATTTTGAGAACCATTTCCAGTTCTGGAAGCACCTCAAGACCTGCCTCTTTGCTTCTGCTCTCTCTCCTGCTCTCCCCTGCCAATCTCCTGGCTGTATCTGAAACTGCACTGGTTACCTGGGTACACTCTGATCTTGGGCCCAGGTCCCTTCTCTGCCAGTTGCACACCTGCACTGCACCCTGGCAACTCTTGCACTCAGGGACTGTTTCTGTATCCCTAAAGCCCGACTAGCACTTGACCCCTGATGTCTGCACTTACCCTTGCACTTGTCACCAGTGGCCATACTTATACTTATTGTTATTTATTCTATGATCCCATTTACTGCACTTTCCCCTCCCCCTTTCCACGCACTTGCAGAATCTGAATGACACCTGGCCTAGTAGGATTGTTGTCTTTGCTTTCCCTTCCCTAAGTCCCCTGTCCCTTGCCTCGTCGTGCCTTGAAAGACTTGTGTATAGGCGCGTTATAAATGCCATATCATATCATATTATGCGTATGGCGCATGCAACGTTTGGCAGCACTAAAACATTGCGCGCTGCCTGGTGTCTGCTCCGACATTTCTCTAGGTAGACAGGACTTCTGGGACGACAGGTCATCACGATTCGAGAGCAGTCACTTTCAGTAGGACCCCGGGAACAGACCACTATTTACTAGTCTCCTGGTGCCATGTGGCTAGGCCGAGACTACAGTACAGAGCCCAGGTCCTGATCGTACGCTGCTTTGGTGGCTGCGCCATAGGTGCATCATGGGGCCGAGGGCTGTGCCGGAAGAGAGCGTTGGATGTGTTAAGGCAGGGGTCTGCAAGCTTTGGCTCTCCGGATGTTTTTGACTACAACTCCCATCAGCCCTAGCCAGCATAGTCATGGGTAGGGGATCAGAGAAGTCGTAGTCCAAAACCTGACAGCAGGGTGGCCATGTCCTGTCACATGGGCATGTGTCTAGTGCCAAACTGCCATTACTAGGTGGTCCTATAGCGCTATGAACATCTGAGAGTGCAGTGCTGCACCTAGCTTGGCTCCCAGTAGACCAATGGTATTCAAACTTTTTTAAGTTGAGCCCCCCGCCCTTGAGTACAAATATTTTTTGCAGCCCACCCCCTTGAGTAAAAATATTGTTGCTGAGCCTCCCCAGAAGCCATCTTATATTTTCTATTAAAAGCAGTCGCCCTACTCTCTTTTTGAAGAGCCTCACGACCCCCCTGGAAATCCATCGGGCACCCCTAGGGGGGCCAGCTCCACAGTTTGAAGACCATTGCAGTAGACTGTAGCCAGGCATAGCCTTATAATAAGAACTGCCAGGGGGGGCGGGGGGCGGTGCGTTTAGCCCTACCTTCAAGGCGGGTGATATGTAAAAACAAACCCTGCAGCGCCTAGACACGTGGGCCCTTTTAGGAGACCCCCTGCCATCCTTTAAACAGACCCTTGCACACTTTTTTAAAGGCCCCCCTGAACACTCTCCGGCTCTCCCCGTGGGCTCGTTTTCTACAGAAGCCGGCGTATTCTTTTAAAGTCTTCTGCGCACTTTGTAGAAGACGTTAGACGCTTTTCTTTTGTTCATTTTCTGCACTGTTCCAAGGCCCCCTTTATACTTTATGCGAAATAGAAGCCCTTCACTTCCTTTTGCAAAGACTCCGCTGAGCTGTTTGAAAGAATCGTTTTAAGTCATTGTCAGAAAAGGTGGAAGGGGCCTAGTGTGTAACTCTTAGGACGCCCCCCCCCCCCACCTCGCCCTGCTCCCCGCGAGTCTCTTTAATGCCATCCCGAGCGGTTGGGGCCCAGACCTTCCTGAAAGAACCCGACCCCTACAGAGAAATCCTCCCCCAGGCCAAACCCCGGACTCTTCTCGGGTCTTTTCTTTCCCGGCAGTTAATCTTTTAACCGTGCTATAATGAGGGTTTGTGTCCCGGGTTTCACGCTGGGCTCTGAGCCCCGGATCAATACGCAATTAATCTGCCTTGGCTGGGGGTAAGACAGGAGCCTGGCCACCCTTGGACCAAGTTCCATCAGATGGCAAATACACGGGGTGGGAAAGGGGGGCATCCGACCCCAGAACATTCTGCCACCGTTTGCTGCACTAGAATGAAAACAAGCACTGGCAATGCCAACGGTTTTGGCTTGTGTTTAGATATGGGAAAGTTATTCGTCTGGCATTGCCGTAATGGCGCTAACTGGGTATTAATGGCAGCATCTTGAAAATGGTGCAGTACCTGGCCATATGATAGCAGTGCCTGGCAAATGCCCATCTAATACCTAAACACAAGCCAAAACTGTTGGCTTTGACAATGCTTGTTTTTAATAGTGCTTCAGTGAAGGACAGACTTATATATCAAGTGACTAAAGGCAGACCTGGTTAAGAAATTTGTATTACACCACTAGCATGTTTACAGCAGCAATTAAAGCGTTAGCGCTCAGAAAACTGCTTGAAAAAAACCCTGGCAGGCACTTTGAGTGCAAGGTTTGAGTTTAAGGTTTGCTAAAGCAAGCTCAAAGAGATCCCAAGAGGGTGTGTGGAAGCGGGCGAGAATGGTCATAACGATTAGCATGGCCATGGGCAGTCAATGGGTGGGTAAATAACCAAACAACACCTACAAGCATTGTGTCCCTGCTCAGATTTGCCAATCTCTCCCTAGCTGTACTCCAATGCATTGGTAGTGCCGCCTTATAGTAAGACATACATTTCGGCTGAGAGGTGACACTTTAGCGACTTATATGGAACACACAAAATATGTGGCATAATTATGTACTCAAGGGCCTCAAAATGTGCCCTCAACATTAGCCATTGGCGAGTGATAATTCGCTCTTGGCCTGTAAGCAATCATGTGCTGTGAGCAAGGCTTTAAGGGGGCCGGGCTGAGCCCTGGCAGTCTCCCAAAACCTCAGTTGCACACAGCTCTGACACCCACTTTTTTTTATTGTCTAGGCTGGGGATTCGAACCCCAGCACTGACAGTGACATGCCAGTCTCACAGTCCACTGTGCTATTACGTAGGTGCTGGATTCGTTTTGTGTCATTCAATAGACTGACACATGTGTAGAAGTGTAGGAAAAGAAGTACTGGTACTATGCTCCCCACAAGCTACATCATCACGGCCCCTCCCACGCAAAATACAAACCCCCAAACAACTGCGCCTGCTGTTTAAGGGAGCATTCAGTGCAGTGCACTGAAAGTGCAAGTTTCAACTTCTTCCTACTCTTTTAAAACGAAACCATTCTGGAACTGTTTCTTTTAAAAATAAAAGTATAGGAACAGTGGAATGCAATAAAAAAAAGTAGAAGAGCATCGCTCCCAACTGCTCCCACCCACTTTGACCACTGTCTCCGGCACGGGGGCAATAAAAAAAAACGTTCCGAGTGAAAAGATCTTTTTTTATAAAGATCTTTTCACTAAAAGGTTGCTTTAGAAAGAACGCTATGTGACAGCACGGAGCGGTCTTTCTAAAGGAACCATCACACCCCTGGCGCACACAACTGCATGTAGGGGTTGAAAGGGTCTGAAGGACCAAGAAGAGGAGGGCGTGGAGAACGGGTAAGGGTGTGTGTGTGTGCGCATGTTTGTTGGTGTGTGTGGTATGTATGTGTTTTGGTTTAGGGGTGGGGGTGCAAGCGGGGGGCTGTGACTGAAATCCCATGGGAGAGGGTTGGATGTGTTTTGTTTCATTCAATAGATGGCTTGACACATAGAGCCCATCTTGTCAAGCAGTCTATTGAATGAAACAAAAGAAATACCTAGGAAATAGCACAGTGCAAAATCCCCAGCACGTGACATAAAGAAAGAGTAACCCAACAGCAAGGAAAGCCACTTTTCTTTTTAATTGTCCCGTGCTGGGACACTTCAGACCACCCCCATCATTTATGCCACACCCCCTCGGGGCAGCCTCCGCCCTCCCCCCTCAATTTCTCACCCCACTTAAAGCACTGGCAGTGAGCATGTGAAAAACTAGTAATTGTGGCAAGGGACGAGTGACTTTTACCCTGGCCTCTAGCTCACAACTTGAAATCTTTGCCATATTGAACACATCAGGAGGAAACGCTGGGTTGCGATTCACACTGTGGCCCAAGACCAAATTATGTTTTTCTGCAGAAGGTAATCAAAAACAATGCTCTCTGCCCTGGTGTTGTAAAAAAGGCTGTAGTGAAGTAGCCAAGTACCCCCACTGCAACCATCTCACCCATATTGCCTATATGTTGGGAACCAGAGTTTGAGACACGTGCAGTACCAGTGGGTTTACCGATACCAAGGAGAATCCTGGAGGCAAGGTTCCCATTCTGAAAGCCATATCAGCATACGAGACAGTATTATGGCCATTTGAATGAAATCCCAGAAGAAGCAGGACCAATGAATGAAAAAGCAGATTGGTGACGTCACATGAAGCCAGACTGATATACATGGAAGAGATGCAGAGACAAGAGAATAGTCTATGAGGCATCAAGAAAGTATCAAAGAAAAGTGACATCTCGGGCCCGAGATGAAGAAACTTATGCTACAGAAATGATGAAGATATCAAGTCATTTTACACGTGTACAGATGCAAAGAAACGCAAGCAGATGAAGTATTATTGAGGCTAGCTATGTAGTGAATAGATTGCAACATGCGCCAACGTATACATATTTAGGAGTAAATAAGCAATGAATGTTTCCACTACGTCTTATAGCAGACCTGGACCCGAGAAGTAAGGCCTTTTCCAGTGTGTCCCAGATGAAAAAACTATTGAATTACAGAAGTGAATCTCAGAAAGGCGAGGCTGGATCAGCCCCAAGAAGCCATGGTCTTATCGAACTTGGATGAGCAGACATGAGTTGCAATCGTGTGAAAGAATGAAACTCCTGTTCAGAAGGCATGTACGAAAACAAGGAAGACATCAGAGGCCTATTAAAAAATAGTATTTTAAATGCACCAGAGCTCAAATTTGTGGTCTTCAGTCACGTGAAGGGATGAAACTGGACAAACATGACAAACCACACCTACGCAGAAGGACAGAGCGTGGCTCTACTCCCCTGTATTCTCCAGAGCAAAGAACATTTCCAAGGCCAAGTTCAAAGCCTTAATCGACAGCGGACCAACGAGGTGATAATAGATGATATGCTAATTGGTGGGAAGCTATGGTTACGACCAGCTCACCAGCACCAGAAAGTCCAGCCTGCGTGCTGCTAACGTGGGTAGAAAAGTACGGAAGGATGTAAGAGTGCAAACCAATTATAGGGGGCCGCATGATAAAGAGATCTTTATATAACCAATGGGACGTTGTGTTTTTAGTGACTTGTTTGAAGTATGGTCTTAGTAGTGCTAAGTTAAGGAGCATATCACTTTCTTAGACTAGTATGGACCGTATACTTAGATGATCCCTCAAAGCCTATCACATTTGCCACTAGGTTTTTGTAGTTTGCCACGTAGGATGATGTTAGTAAATACGTAGGTTAACGTCATCAATGATGGGTTTTCACTATAAGTATGATGTTGTTTAAGCAAATTGAGAGACCATGCTATGAGACGTCAGTTGATGTCCGTTGTACTCCCTGGTTTAGAACATTGATAATAAAACAGTCAACTTTGCCAACTTCCTGAGTCATATTGATTATTGATGTTTGAGTAACTTCTGCATCCCCATTCACCTCAAAGTATTGATACCTCGTTTTAAAGGACTGGGTCGGTGTCCCGGTTCAAGATTGTGTAGCCCAACAGGTGGAAACAAAGGCATTCACTATTGAGGTCTCAATCCAGAACCGGGCCAATAATCTGCACTTTCTGTCCACTGCAAAACACCCTTGAACTGTCAGGGAAGATGCATGCCATGCTGCAGAGACTGGGAGGACGATTGTCATGTCAGCCAGTGCAAAAGGTCCTCTCTACAATGCATGTAGAGTGAAAGGGGACAGGACAGGCCGGGCACACAGAGGATGAGGTGAGGTAAGTGGTGAGTGGGGCGGAGTGCCTTGGGGAGGGGGTCAAGCGGAAATTGGTAGGGAAAACAGGCAGGATGTATGGAAGTGGCAGGGATTCTTGGGCGGTCCCCCTTAAAATGGCAAGTAGGAACACTGGAGGGGGATGGGCTGAGGTTGTGGTGGTGCTCCTTGGAGATGCAAACAGAGGAAGGGAGAGGTGAGCAGGTGTCATAGAGCAAAATTAAATCAATTGCATAACTCCAATTGCATGAGAGCCTCATCGCAATGGAATTTAAAAAATGGATCCGTTTAAAAAAGCGAAACAAAAGAGGTGATGGCTGGAAGCTTTCAAATTTATCTTAACCTCTGACATTGCTCTGGGCAACCTTCCAGACCATTGTTTTTCACCCGCCAAGCCATTACAAAAGGGGAAAGACCATATGCAAATCAAGCTTAGTCCCACCCCAAAAGGGGCAGTCCAGCCCAAACGGCTTAGTCAGGAGACATTCATAGAGCGCACCACATTAGAGACCTCATCCAATGCTATGGGCAGGAGGGAGGAGAGTGAGGGGTGGAAGTAGGGAGGCAGGGAGGCAGGTGAGGGAGTGGAGATGGGAGTGCAGCAGAGTGAGGACAAGATGTCCTGAGTTTTTGATATGCAGAGAGCCTGGGAAGAGAGGAGAGAGGTGGAGACTGCAGCTGGATTGGCAAGTTCCTTGCAGATTTTGAAAAATGTGGCTGTGTTATTGGTGGCTCTGGAGATGCAGGCTTGAATGTGGGCCCGCTTCTTGGTGCGCATGGGGAAGCGATATTGCCTTTGGTGCAGGCGGCAGGCCAGTTTGTCAGAGGTAAACCCAAGGTCTGCCACTTCCGTTCAGCAACTCTGCACTTGCGTTTCAGAGATGCTAGATCAGAGTCGTACCAACTGTTGTTCTTGGTGGCAGGTTTTAGGTAGATCTTCATGACAGGGACAAGGATGTCAAGGGTGTTAGAGATGGAGAGGTGTAGGTTAGCGAGGACAGAGTCAGGGGGACAGTCACAGATAAAGGGCCAAGCCATCCCAGGCCAGAGGAAAGGAGAGAGTGGTCCGACCAAGAGAGGATGGTGGGGACTGTATTAGAGATGGGGATTTCACCAGAAATAAGGGTGTCCAGAGTGTGACCGGCAGAGTGGGTCGGACCGGAAGGGAGCATAAAGAGAGAGAGGGAGTCACAGAGGACATGGAAAGGAGAGGTGGATGTTGAAGTCATCAAGGCAGAGGAGTTTGGAAGAAGAGGAAGAGAGGCATGAAGCAAGGCCAGGCCATTCAGAGAGGAAGAGAGAGATAGGGCCAGGGGGCCTGTAGATAGTGGCAATGTGAAAGAGAGAGTGGGTGAAATGCCAAGCTTGCAGACAAGGCATTCAAAAGAGGAGTAGGATTGAGCAGGTATGATGGAGGCAGGGGCCCACTCAGGGCAGATCAGGGCCACTCTTCCTCCAGGCCGATTGGGTCTGGGTTTGGAGAGGAGTTTGTAACCCTCAGGAAGGAGAGTGTCAAGAGTAGTGACAGAGCTGGCATTGAACCACGTCTCTGTAAGAGCGAAGACGTCTACGTCAAAGTCTTCGAGAAGGAGACTGATGTCAGAGGAGTTTTTGACAGCAGAGCAAGCATTCAGAGTAGCTAAGTAAAGCTCGTTACCACCTTTGAAGGTTTTCCGAGGGGGGGTACAGTGGCATGGTACTCTCGTTGGTGGTGGATAGGTGAGCGGAGAGGAAGAAGGAGTGACAGGAGAAGGAAGGAAGTTTGAGAGAGGGCAGGCAGCGGTCGAGAATGAGGAGAGTAGGTTGAGAACCTTGGGCCATAGCAGTACCATCGTGATAGACATCAATGACACACCTAGAGGATACAAAATATGCCAGGAGAACTTCCAACCTAGTGCCACCATTAATGGGTGAGGAGGAGAAAGGGGAAAGAGTGGAGACCAGGTGGGGGTCAGAGGAGGGGACAGAGAAGAGGATGTCCGTAATAGTCTGCCTGGAAGTGCCTGGAAGTGTCGGCAATAGGTAGGCCTGTGTAAGAGTCCAGGCGAGTTTCGTAAGAGAGGTAGGAAAAGTGATAGAATAGATAGCAGTTATAATAGATAGGAGAGATAGAGAGGGCCATGCGGGTGGTGGAGGAGCGAGAGAGATGAACAGGGGAGCTGCACAGTGCACAGTGGCCTAGGAGCCAGGCAGGCACAGAAGGAGGAGGTGTGCAATGGAAGACAAAAAGTGACAGATTGCAAACCTAAATGCGAATTACCCCAAAAGCACAAAATACAGCACAAAATGGTTGATGCGCAGATTTAAAAGCACAGCTAAATTCGAATGTCCCCAAAAGTAATAATACAGCACAGAATGGATGAAGCACAGATTTAAAAGCGAACCCTGGGGGATGGCCAGCCAGCACAACGTCTGCGAAGGCTGTTATCCAGCAGGTGACTTGTGAATGTATCCCATCCCACCAGAAGCAGGGTGTCTCGTGTCTCTTCCACAATGTTGCTGACCAATGGCAGAATAATAAAGTCCCTGCGGTCAGCACAAATGTTATTCTACTAATTGCAAATTATCCCTGTGTGGTGTGAGAAGCAATGCAGTGCCACATAGGGGGTGATGTTTTAGGATACTGCTGACCTGTTTCCTCCAATCACGTTCAACTAACATACGTCAAGCACTAAGGATTTGGTGTAGTTTAGCCAATGAGTTTCATGGAACGTTGGAAAATATGAACATTAGAGCTGCAACTGTTTCTATTGCCTTGACCATTGTATTTGAAGTATAAAACTAATGTGTGCTGCATGCCCAGATGTCAGCTCCCATCAATCAGTTCCGATCCACTGCTCAGTTTTATTTGTGCTTGCCCAGCTGTAATAAACAGTGTTACTTCTTGCCCGGTGAGTGCTCCTTTTTGGACTACCTGTGGTAATTATTTTTTACAAGTTTCAGAGGAACCTTGTACATTTTTGGAGTCCCCAGTGAGATCCTCAGTTCTCCCAGTTAGTTGAGGGTATCCATGCCGCCCTCCCCGGGTGCGCGGGTCTGGCGACTGCTGACCTGACCAATGCGTATCACTGAGGAGGCTCTGCAGATGCTGAGTTCACAAAGATCGGCCTGATCCCTAGCATCACCCACGCTCACTGGGAAGGGTGAGCTCATGCTGGAGGCTGAGTGACAAGGGGACTCGAGGGTCTCTAGGGCTTGAGTATAACTGTGAAAGAACGTGCTGCATAGTGGTTGCATGCCCACGGAGGGGTAGAGATAGATTTGTTATGGTGTCTAGGGAACATCCTCAAGGATGGAGGACGATCACCTATAGTAGTATGAGAAATGAGTGTGTGCCGCCCAATTGGGATTGCAAGCAAGTGTGGGTACGCCTGCAGTAGTGCAGGAGAGGTGCGTAGTGCGTGGCAAACCCAGTCAGACAGGAATTGCGCATACCACCGGCGATTGTATAGTTGTGCCATTGGGGTAAGAGTTGTGTCATTTAAATTGTTTGTGTTCAGGGGTATAGAGAGAGACACCTATGTGGTACATAGTGTTGTTTCAGGGTGTGGACACCCAGGGCTACCTTATGTAAAATAGTGCGCTTCACATTGTAGCAGCGGACGTAAGCGGATGGCACAGAGGAGGCACGTCGCTTCTTTTTTTCTAATATAGGAAACAGTGAGCCTGTGGAGAGTTCCTTTGGATACTAACACAGAGTGAGTGGTCGGGTCTGTCGAGAGGGCAAGCGTGTCGAGTGGAGTGCTTGGGTGGGCTGTGGAGAGGACCAGAGTGAACGGTGAGAAAGGTGAGAAATGGAGTGAGTGTGAGTGTGATGGGAGAAAAGGAGGGAGAGAAGAGAAGAGGAAAGGTGGGAAAAAAATGCACCGGGAAGTTGGGATAAAAAGAGGACAGGGTATAGGGGTATAATGGCCTATTGAGATATCCCCCTGGATCGTTTGTGCTGCAATTCCCCGGTATCATGATAAAATATGAAAGGACAATTTTCAATGGGCTCAGGAGACTGCAGGTCAGTGTTTCCATGCATGGCCCGTGGAGGGACATTTTGATGCCAAGATGATAGAAAATACATTCTTGTACTTATTAACAAAATACAAGGTCTCTAAGTTGAAAAGCAGACAGAACATATCGGGGCTCTGGAAATTATATGAAGAGACCACAGGGAAAAAGTAAAAAAAGAAGATGAGGAGACTATGGGAGGGGGAGGACCGAGCTCTCCGTCCCCGCCCTATGGTGTCTATCTGTCATTAAGACCTGCAGCAGGGTACATCAATCCCCAGCGAGAAACCTCGCATGGGGACCACGCAAAAACAACAGGGCAAAGGGACAGTGAGACGCAGAGAGGGAGGCAATACACACAAGGGGGGAGAGGAAATACCTAGCAGACGTAGAAAAGAATACGCGCCAGCAGGTGGACATATTATTCAGTGAGGCAGAAAGAGAAATAGAGGAGGAGGTGCAAAGGAAAACTAAGGGAGACAAGGGGGAGAGGCTAAAAGGGAGAATAACATTCAAACTGGACACTGACGAAGAAGAGAGGAAGAGAAAAGAGGATGAAGGAGGGGGCAGGGATTATGCAGCTTCAGAAGGAGGACAGCCAGGGGAGGAATGGAGTAATGGGAACAGTGACAATTGGACACCGGATAAGTAAAGGAGAGGAGGGAGGAAAGAGCGAAAGTGACAGGACAGTGATGGAAGTGATAGGGACTGGTCCACCTCCCTCTGCAGTAAAGGGGAAGGTAAACATGGGAATAACTCAAGCGACCAAAGTGGGAGGAGGGATAGGTCCAAAGACAAGAGTAATGCCATACTACAGAAAGCGAGAGGGGACACACATTATGTATCATGGCAAACGATGGACAGGGACAATCTAATGTGCAGCCTGCCCTCCCTCATGGCAATGGGCCAGTAAATGGATACAGGCACTCGAGGAAAAGATGGCAGGGTGACATTCACGATAAGGGGCATGAAACGTTTATTCGCAGCCATCATAGGGGAGCAGGTAGACAAAATATGGAACCAGGCAGGATACAAGGGGGGTGAAATTAAGCACCAATGCCCATGACGGAGCTCCATTTAATAACTGTTGAGCACACATCTGGGAGGTTCTGAGAAGTATGTATCCTGACAGTAACGACCTAGGGACAGTTATGGTTCATAAAATTAAAAGCAACGATGACCCAGCAGATTATATGAAACGGCAAGACCTATGGAGACATGAGACACGAAGGTCCTGTATTGAATGCATACCTTTGTTCTATCATATATTGATAAAGGGGCTGCCGACAGAAGTACAGGCATCATTAGATAAAATTGTGGGCATCGAAGCTAAATTGAAATACAGCCAACGAAAGTGTATTATTGCAAACAAAAACAAGAAAGTGAGAGACACAGGCAGCAGAAAATGCTGCCAAAGCAGTGAACAAACTGGTGCAAAAGAAACTGGCAAAGTACACAATGGAAAGGGCAATGCTCATGTCTGATGCTGCAGCAGTGTTGCCCGCATCACATGGAGGGTTTCCCATGGGGAGCATGCCGCCGCAAGGGAGCTACCTGCAGACACAATATGCGCTATAATGGGGAACGCCACCACAAGGGAATTACATGCACAAGGGATTCATTCCTGTGCAAAGAGGGTACCAGCAAAGAGGAAGAGGGAGATATAAGGGATCAGGTTATAGGATCTTCGCACCATGTTATACATGCCAGAACATGGGGACCCTGACGTGCACCTGCCCTTTTGTGCAGCAAGCACAGGCGATCCAAGTGGCACAGCAACAGGGTTTCGGCACATTACAGCCGCAGTGGCAGCAGATGGAGCTTCTTCCAGCAGCACCACTAGAACAAGCACAGATGCCTACTCAGCAGGGTGGGATTCTGATAGAAGGAGGGAGAACAGATGGCAGGATAGCAGCCCCAGCTGTGACACAATCCCCAGCAGTGATGGCAGGGATTGCAGTGGTGCTAGGACAGAACGTAGTGCCCCACTACACTAGGGTCAGCGTTCTCGAGGGAAATCCTTTCCCATTCCCACCAAGTAATGTGCAAAGAAAGCCTGGGTGTGCCCAGTCCAAGCAGTAACTGATGCCTCCGAACAGGAACCCGAGGTAGCAGTGAAAATAGCACCAAGAGAATTTTCCTTTCTTATAGACACAGGAGCCACCAAATTCTGCATCAGGGAAGGAGAACTCCCATTACCAAACAAGGTGATGGATATGCAAGGCTTCTCTGGGGAAGGGGTCATGGTTCCAGTTACAAAAGATTTACCACTAAGAATAGTGATGCAACACATTGTAGTGCCACTACTATGTTCCAAAGACACTCCTATCAATATACTAGCGAGAGATTAGCTTAGCAAGCTAAATGCAACAATATCATTCACGGAGAAAAGGATGGGGTGCACCATGCCAGGCGTTTATTACACATGCGTGGCCACACTCCTCTTGGCGGCGCATGCACAGAGCACCCCATGAGCATAGCCCTTGTACCCAAGCATGTTCCTGTACGGGGGTTGAGATCCTAATAGGATGGGTCCCGGAGATACAAGGGAAGGTGTTCCGATTGGCCTCAGAATTTCTGTTCAGACCACAAAGCCAGAAGGATGACATGAAGGGGATAACAGTCGTGTTACAGCTAGAAAAGGTAGTGATACGCAAAGATATGGTGATCCTGTGTGCGACAGACAATGACAGCATGAAATGGCGCACAGTGCTATGCATCGACCCTACACTGACAATAACAGGCATATCAGATAAACAATTGTTCTACAATGAGGAAGAGGTGGAGAGATGGTTTTTCAGATACAGATACCTTGACCAGTGCAAGTAATGGAAAAAGTGGTACCAATACTAACATAGTGAGTGAAAAAAGAGAACAAACACACAGAAGAAGATCTCAAAAAAGTGCTTCAAATTATGGACCAAGGGGCGGGAGGATGTAGGGGTACAGAAATTAGTGGGGGTAGTGAAGATAAAACTAAAGCAAGGGGCACTATTGCCCCACACAAAACAATGCCCATTGTCCAGAGAAGCAGATGAGCGAATAGTGTGGCATTGTGATTCATCCAGGATCTGCACACTCTAAACAATGTGGTTGAGGCAGAATTTCCCATGGGCCCGAACCCTGCCACAAAAATATGCAACATCCCGACAAAGGCGAAGTGCTTCACAGTCATTAGCTTGAAGAACACCTTTTCTATTACATTGCACCAAGATTCAAGATACTTGACCGTGTTTACTTATGGCAGAACCAGATTTGAGCACAATTGTTTGCCTCAAAGGTACTGCGAGTCACCCAGCATCTTCAACTTGGTGATCCAGATGGACCTCAGCAATGTACAAATGACAAGCACAGTGATCCAGTATGTCGATGATTTGTTGATATTCAGTGATACGGAGGAAGTGTGTAGAACAGATTCAGTGCACCTCCTGACACTGCTAGCAGTCAAGGGATACAAGGTGGACAAGGTGAAATTGCAATATTGTGAGGAAGAGTTTGTGTATCTGGCACAGATAATATCCATTGAAGGGCACCGAATAACACCAGAGAGGGTACAGGCAGTTCACTCCACAGCTCACCCAAGCACAGTGAACACAATGCAAAAGTTCCTGGGGCTGTGCAACTATTGTAGGGCATGGGTGTTCGATTACTCCACATTCACAAAACCCTTACTGAATGGGCCTTAAAAAAGCACAAAAGGAGACATGGGCACTGAATGGACATCAGAGATGAATGAGATCTTCACAGAGCTAAAGGAAGCACTGGACCATGTGCCAGTGCTGGCTACCCCAAACTACAGAGAAAAATCGTATCTGTTTTCAAAATCAGACGGCTCAGTGATGACGGCGTTTCTAATCAGAAGAATCCACAGGGACACAAGCCACTGGCATATTACAGTATTCTAGACCCAGTGATGCAGGGACACTTCCCTTGCGAACAAGCACGTGTGGCTGCATCATTTGCCATCGAGAAGGCGGCAGTAATTACCATGGGGTGCCCCGTAGTACTGTATGTGAAGCACTCGCTATTTGCTATCGTGGACAAATCTAAAAGCACGTTAACAACACAGAGGGCATCAGTTTACGAGATTATACTAACAAACCCAGTCATTGAGGTAGTGAGGTGTAGCACGGTCAACCCAGCAACATTCATAGGTGAGCATGTCGAGGAAGGGGACTGCGTACACAATTGTGCAGTGCACATGGACAAAATGGAAGGGAACATACAGGTAAAGGAAGAGGAGATAGCAGGATCAGACATGGTTATATTGACGGGTCATCGAGTATTCCCCCGGAGACAGGAAGGAGACACACTGGAGCTGCGGTAGTGTGCTACATAATTGGGGAATATGTAATAGCATCCTAACATCGACTACCCTCACACTACTCCGTACAGGCAGCAGAGTTAGTGCCAATGATCAGTGCACTAAATATGATGGAAGGACATGCGGCTAAAAAAAGTTCTGACACTGGCTACTTTATATCAACAATTCATTCAGGGTTGGAAAGATGGGAAAGAAGGGGGTTCAAGAGAAGTAATGGGTCTCCTGTGCAACATGTAGATCTGCTTAAACTGTTAATTGAGGGACTAAAAGTACCAGTGGAAGTGGCAATAATAAAACATGCCACCCACATGAGTAAACAAGACAGAATATCATTAGGAAAAGAAATTGCTGGCAGAGCAGTAATAGAAGCCGCCTACTTACCCAAAGGGAGCACAAGAAGGTCCCCCGGGGCAAAAGAGAGAACCCAACCTATGGCATCAGTAAGAAAGTTGGGTGAGGAGGAAGAGAGAGGGAAGAGTATCAACACAATACCCATCGTTCAAATTATAGAGCTGCATGGAGAGGCACCAAAAGAAGAAAAATACTTTTGGGTACAGCATGGGTGCTCACTCTCCCAAACCGACCTAATGAGGAGGCAAAATAGAACTGGCAAAGCCTGTAATCCCCAAAAACGTATTGCTAAATCTAGAACTAGAACAGCTTCACTTCCCTGCTAATATATCTAAAGAAAATATAGCAGCAGAAATAAATCAAGGATGGTATGTGCCAAAGTTGCACGAGAGAGTGGCAGAGTTCATGGTAAACTGTGTAACCTGTGATCAATTTCTGTCTGGTCATACTTTGAAAACTATCAGGGGAAAGATACCTTGGCTAGAAGGGCCCTTCCAGCACTTGCAATTCGACTATGTTGACATGCAAGACATATGTGCCTCCTATAGGTACATGATCACAGGTGTCCATTCTCACCTTGGCTTGAGGCAGGACCCTGTGCAAAAGACGATGCAAAGTTGGCAGCCAAGTTCTTGGTGAGGGAGGTATTTCCAAGATGGGGAGTATGCGATGAAATAAGATCGGGTAATGGCCAACATTTTGCCAATTATCTATTTGCAGAAATAACCCTCCTCCTCGGAACAAAACAAACTTTGCACAGTGCACCGACTGCAAGCAAACAGGATGGTTGAGAAACTAAATGGCTTTCTTAAAGCCTGCTTGATGAAACTAACATTGTCATTAAGCAAAAATTGGCTTTATTGCCTCCCATTGGTGCTTTTTGCCCTTCGCAACTCACAAGGAGCGGATCATCACTTGACTCTGTACGAAATTGCAACTGGTGGGAGGATGCATATGCCTATCCCTCCTGCACATTCAATTTTGGATGCTAACCCGAGCTCAGAGATCCTCTGTTAAATTACTTTACAGAAATTACAAATGTCCTTCAATACATCTCCCACTAGGTCCAGCAACCTACATGTAGACCGACCAACGTTGAAGGGGACACAAGTGC
This sequence comes from Ambystoma mexicanum, assembly GCF_040938575.1. Lineage (NCBI taxonomy): Eukaryota > Metazoa > Chordata > Amphibia > Caudata > Ambystomatidae > Ambystoma > Ambystoma mexicanum. The sequence goes on from NC_090934.1 coordinate 97,526,601, forward strand.
CCACCGGGAGGAGGACTATCTGCAGCCCCAAGCCCTCTATCCCAGAGACAGAGTTCTCATCCGCAATATCGTAAGAAAGTGGAATCAACCAAGGTTTCACTGCCCATTCAAAGTTGTCTACGCAACCTCAATGGCCATGAAGGTAAAGGAAGGGAGGGCATGGATCCATTTAATGTCACAACCCTCACCCAAAACCCCCTCTGGCAAGCCCATTGGCCAGGTGGGGTCAGGACTCAGGTCTCTAGGGTCTGGCATCCTCTTCAAAAGCCCTTCTGGGGCCAGTCCTGGTGCCATTGGCGCCAGTATCATACACCATGAAAGACATGTGTTCTGAAACTACTTTATTGAGACTGTCAACCAACATGGAGGCATCCACATAGCTTGGTTCATAGGAACCAAGCTATGCGGTCTAGTGTTTTGGGTGTGGTGGCCTAGGGACTACTTTACCTGGACTATTTTGTTGGGGCTATTTAAACCACACCCGAGCAAGACAACACGCTTCGCGTTACTTTGCAGTTTGCAACGTGACGCTCACCGTGTCCAGCTATACCAACGAGTCCCAGAGAAGATGAACCTGCAGGGAGACAAAAGGAATACCATTAGCAGCAGCATCTTACCTGCAATCTTCATCTTTATCTTCTCGCAGCTCCTGTGAACAGCTTCCTCGAATCCGCACACCTCCCAGGCCGAACGACCTGAAAGAGGAAGGCAGAGACAACATTAAGGAAGGCATTAAAGACATTGCAAATTACGAACTGCTCAAAAGGCTTGCCTGGCTGGTCGCTTCTCGACTGGCATCACTCCGGAAATTCCACACTCGAGAAAAGCAAGACAACAGGTTAGCAAAGGCAAGACATCGCAGCGCTGCACATAGCGCTTACTAACCGCATTGTAGCGCTTATTACGCACCATCAGATACCAGCAACGCTCAAACAGGCCAGTTCGCCATGCTGAAGCTCAGCATATCTAAGGGAGAAAAAGACATTATTAAATACAGAAAGGCATGCAGGAATAACAACAATACGAAAGAACAGCAATAAGACCTACCTGAAAGACATCACGGGCCGGCGTCAGTGAAGTAACTAGACCGCATACGCCCACGGAAGACAACACGCCCCTGCCAAGAAGGCAGGACGGAGAGCACGCCTAATTCTACCACAAGGTGAGGAGAGGGCCCAGAGGGGCTGACATTATACGGGGTGGAGGGAAGATATTTACCTCGATCAACCAGTCTTGAAAACGGCCCTCCTGTATTTCCAGGCACAACCTTCCCCACCGACCACATCTGGGAATTTACTGAGGAGTATACCAGCGAGCAGTCCGGCTGGGTGGCGTCCCTGTGGATACCAGGTGAGCGTAACATTTAACCGACGTCCACAGAGACCACAGCAGCTCAACTGAAAGACAAGGGAGAGGTGTCACCTAATGGGAAGTATTACCCAATTATCATTGACTCTGTGTAGTGCTGTAAGATTCTATAAGAGGTCCATAAATGAAGGAGAGAATGGGCAGGCTACTACTAGTTGGAATGCGAAAGAAAAAAAAACTGGATGTAAATGCATTAGGGGTTGTATTGTTTTGTCTTTTTGTCATCTGCCTTCTCTTTTTCCTCTGGTTTCTAATGCATAGGGGTGGTGCAGGTGCTCCAGCTGATGGTGGAAGTATATCTAGTATTGAAGGATCCTATAGTGCTATTAAGGAGGCAGGGGACCTCGCATCTGAAAATGTATGGTATGGAGAGATGAAGACGGTAGGGTGGGGGAGAACCACTGCCATATACTATGTGTGCTCACTCATCTCACACCTCGCAGGGACACCAAAACAATTGTTGCCACAAGAAGTGACAGTAGAGGAAGGAGGATGTCTGATTAATATGTCACTTTACAAAACAAGGGGGTTGTTCCAGGGCCACACTGTAGAAGTGAAATGGGTAGATGAGGGGGAGGAAGTGTACACAGACAACAATGTGCAATTAGAAAGCATGGCCCAGGGAGAAGCTCCAAAGCACATGATATTAGAATATAACACTGAAGGGGCACATAGGGGAAAACAGCTGTTTACTGACCACAAGAGACTATTCTGCAAGAGAGCAACAGGACACGATATACCATGGTGCCACACCAGGTCCTTGATGTGAATACGGGGTTTGGTGTATCACATACACCCCAACCCGCTCGGAGAAACTCTGCAACGACCTGGCAGACCACTTTAAAAAAAAATCAATGACATCTGACAAACCATTCAACAGGGACCAACCAACAGCAACATACAACTAAACCCACCTAACTCAGAACCTCAGCACAAACGCAAAAACTTTCCTGAAATATCAGCAGAGACATTCGCAATGCTGGTACAGCACAGCAACAAAGCTGGTTCACCCATGGATCCCTGTCCCCTGGACATCTACAAATCAATCCTTTCACAAGGAACGCCATCAGAATATTACAGAAAATGTCTAAATCTATCACTAACAACAGGAACTGTACCGAGGATCTTCAAATCAGCTTACATCAAACCACTTCTAAAAAACACAAGCAGCGACATAGATGACCTCTCCAACTACAGACCGATCTCAAACATCCCCTACCCGGCAAAACTCCTCAAAACCTACATATACAAACTAACCCAAGAATATGTTGAAAACCACCACCTGCTAGACCAAGCTCAAGTCGGGTTCAGACCCACAAGAGTTACAGAAACAGCACTACTATCCATCTCGGATGACCTAAAAACGAACGCAGACTCCAACACAACCTCAGCCCTTATTCTGCTCGACCTCTCCACAGCCTTTGACACAGTTAGCCATGACACCCTAACCAAAAGACTAGAAGACATAGACATAACAGACACAGCACTACGCTGGACTAAATCATTCCTAGCAGACAGAACAGAAACTGTGTGGATTAAACCCTTCAAATCCACCCCACGAGTTAACGACTGTGGAGTACCACAAGGATCCTCACTATCACCACTGTACTTCAACATCTACCAAACCCCAGTTATCAGAATCTTCAAGAAACACAACATTAGATGATACAACTACGCAGATGATACTCAAATCATCTACAAAATCAAAGACACCCAAGCCGATCATTCAAACGTAACCGACTGTCTAAAAGAAGTCTTCAACTGGATGAATGTGTCTTCAACTGGATGAATGCCAACAACCTGAAAATCAACCCAGGAAAAACAGAAATCATGATCATATCCAAAGACCAAGAGAACGAAACCGCTATCCCGTGGCCAACAGAAATGGGAACTGCACCATCACATCTAAGGTGGTAAAAAATCTGGGGGCCCTGATGGACAACACCCTAACCTTATAACCGCAAATAAACGCAACAGTCAAGAAATGCTTCTTCCTCCTCCACATGGCAAGAAGAATCCTACCTTTCCTCTCCTTCACGCACAAAACACTCACTATCGTCGCCCTCATCATGTCAAAAATTGACCATGCAAACAGCCTCTACCTCGGAATACCAGAACACCTCCTGAAGAAACTACAACGGATCCAAAATACAGCACCATACTACTCCTCCCACTGTCCAGAAGAGACCACATCACCCCTGCCCTAAAAACACTACGCTGGCTCCCAGTAAAACATTGTATCACCTTCAAAACAATGTGCATAACGCACAGGGCAATCTGCGGACAAGGAGCTGAATTCCTACAAAAGAAAATAATAATCTACAAACCAACGAGACCCCTCAGGTCAAGAAACGAAATCCGCCTGGAACTAAAACCATACATCAAGAAAATATTTTGAGGCACCGCCTTCTACCACCTAGCCGCAAAAACCTGGAACAACATCCCAAAAGAAATAAGAAACCCCAAAGATCACCTAAAATTCAGGAAATTACTAAAAACCTGGCTTTTCAATACCACAGACCAAAAAAGGAAACAGCAGAAAGGAAAGGAATGACTAAACCGGAAAGGACACTGACAAGCCCCCAGAACCGACTGAGAAGCACCGACAGCACCTGGATGGGTGACACAGGGCAGAGTGGAACACAAGCGACACTCAGGGAAACGGAATCAACATCCCCAGCCAACCCTAAACCAACATCTTCAACTGACCCTAGCTGCTACTAGATACCAATGGGTTGTGGAACTGTCAAGACTAACTGAGGTGTAGACACTGGCAGGTGCACTGGCCATATAAGTGGGAGTGAGGAACATGCTGGGTTGTTGGGGAGGATGGTGGAGGTGGCAGCGAAATGTCAATGGGCCTTGAATTCAGAACGGGCCAAGACCCAACCAGAGGCACATAGTGCACACGCACCCCATCTGTGAGAGATGACGCAAGCCCAACTCTTCAATTCAGGATAGAGATGCCAACTAACCAATTCCACTAACAATTTCCTCCTCTGCATACACCTCTCAAACTCCAAACCAAACACAAACACAAACCTACAGCACAACAAACCGCACAAACTTCACTACACTGCAACAACAAAACAAAAAAACACACATAGACTCGCATAACAGTACACAACGACTACCGTCCGCAATCACCCCAGGCCCAGCCAACGGACCCACAGGGCTGAGGCCACCAACAGCACATCGCTGCACTCTTGCACTTTTCCTTCCTCCCCCCTCTAACCCACCCTCCCTCCCTCTTTCAGAGCCGCCAGAGCACCAGGGGACCACTCCAGTGGTGATAGTGCGCGGTACAAATGTCCTTTAACATTAACAATGGAAAATGGGAACGAGGCATAGTACAGTAGCGCAGAAGGCTGTTGGGGTTTGAAGAGAACGTGGTGAAGAAAATATACTCGGGTGTAGGAGAATATGGAATACTAATGTACATGCTTTAACATGGATAGATGAAAAACACTGCCCAGTTTACATAAAACTGCTCACACAGTACTCTTTGTGTTTCAGAACAAATGGGACGGTGGCCCTGAAGATTAACACCCACTGCGGGAGGACAATGAGCATCACAGTGTTGCAGAAAGGGACAGCAGCAGTGATGGACATATAGTGGAGCTGCGGAACAAGAGGATATTCCCAGCTAACACCAGATCTGGGAGACGTATGTGCACTCATGACCCTCCACATCCCTGCATTGGTGGTACTGCTTGCAGATTTGATGCCTTACAATGTACTTTCCACTTAGAAATTGAAGCATAAGAAAAAAGGGCAGTAGAGTGTCATGATCACTGCTTCCAAGGAGCCAGGACCAGCCCAACGTCCTTGGAAGCAGGCCCCTAACCCTAATCCTAGGCACCAGCCGGTCCCCACTGGGACCTTTTGGACCTTGTCCTGGCGCCGGTGGCACCAGGCTCATCAAAACCATTGGTGCCGGCACTGGAAGCGCCGGGCTCATAATAGGTGTAAAGATGCTTGGGTGGACTTACCTGCAGCAGACCATGCTGCTTACTTACCAGCCACTTAGAAGCCATCTGCGAACAGGAACTACTTTCTTACCTGGGTGGGGCAGCTCCACTCCCTGGATACAGCACTGGAACTCTTTTCTTACCTAGGCGGGGCCGTGGAAGAAGACGCCTCTTCACTCCAAGGCTATTTAAACCACACCCGATAGATGAAGCGTGCTTCGCGTTATTCTGCATCTGCAGCAGAACGCTCACCGAGTCTGCTCCGGCCTTTCTTCTTCCGATCCTGAACCTGCAAGAATCCTACTTACCATTTCTGTATCCAGACAACATCAGCACCTGCAAAGAACAGAAACAACAGGTTAGCAAGGCGAACTTTACACGCAGTGCTTCCTTACCTGATCCATCGGCTGCGGCCGTTTCTTCACGCCGCATCTTCACCTGCAAAGACAAAAGCATTGCCATACTTACCGGCACGCTGTGAATTCCGGATTTCTTCGTTCCGCATCGCCGCCTATGAAGACAAAGCATCACTAAGAACTTACTGGCATTCCGCGGACTCCGGCGCTGCAAACCAACATCTGCAAGACAAAAGAAAAGACATTAAGCAGGTATTTACTTACTTCCATCACGCTCGTCGCAATAAAACGCCTGCGAATTTTCCGGCGTCTCTTTAACACGAACTAAGCTGCAAGGAAAGAGACAGTTAGAGCGCTTGCCATACTTACGAACTTCCAGGCGCTTCTCTTCATCTTCCATCTCAAGAGCCCTGCAATACATAAGGGAAAAGCGTTATACAGAGTCTTCAATATTAACGTGCCACGCATTTAAAGACTATAAAGACAAAAGGTGTCCAGAAACTCACCGCTCGTGCAGTTAACGACGGTAACCATCCTCTGAAGTCAAGAGGCCTATGTTTCACCAGTGAAGGAACTGGCAACGGCACCCTGCACCAGACGCAGATGGAGAGCCCAGCATTCACCTATATAAGGTGAGCACGTTGACCTGGGGGCTCTACAAAAAAGCTGGGAAGAGAGAGAGAGAGGGACATTCGACAACCCAGACCATTAACCCCCATATTCTTTCACCTGCAGAAACCTCACTCTTCGAGTCCGACACACAGTGCGAAGAGGTTCGACCCCAGAAGCCAAGCGAGTCCTGCACATCACTTTTCGAGTCACAGACAGCTTCTTGCCAAGACCCGCGCCTCCGTGGGAATCAGGTGAGCGTTACAGAACGCGAAGCCCACCACAAAACTCCTACCCAGGTGCAATGGAAACCTCAGACACTGATCAACTAGCCCAGTTGCTCGGGGAATTAAGAGCAGAAGTACATGCCGCTCGTCAGGAAACGAACTCTCTAAGAAGGGAACTGATAATTTCCAAGGAGCGAACAGAGGACCTTGCTAGGCAGTTGTTACAAACACAGGCAGGACAGACACCTTTGCCCGTTCCAGGAGGAAGTTATCCTTCTGCATCATCTTCAAATCCAGTGCAAATCAATCTGCCCGGTAATGTTCCCTTGGCTCCGCCCGAACGCTTTTCTGGTGATCCAAAGAAATTCGCAGTGTTCATCAACCAGTGTCGCCTACACTTCTTATGTCGACCAGCTGCATTCCCAACAGACCAGACCAAGGTGGCTTTCGTGCTTTCTTATCTCAGTGGCAGCGCCGCAGTTGGGTCAATCCCTTTAGTCACCCAGGATGATCCGGTTTTACATGATTTTCAGGCCTTCCAGTCCAGCATGGAGAAACTGTTCGCAAGACATGCACAAGGGCAGGCCTTGGACAATGAACTTCTTTCATTACGACAGGGGAATCAAGACCTCTTGACTTATATAGCCTCCTTCAATAGACTCATAGTGGAAACACAATGGCCCGAGGATAAGAGAATAACGCTTTTCTACAGAGGCCTGCGTGGAGAGCTCAAGGATGTGTTAGCGCAAGTTGTGAATCCTCCACAAGACTGTGCAGACTATATTGACTTAGTTGTCCAACTGGACCACAGACTACAGAACAGGAAGGCAGATCGTTCCAGATTTGACACCCGAGTGTTTTCTAAACCACAGACCTCAAATAAGGGAGCTGACACTGTGGAACCCATGCAAATAGGGGGCATGAAAGGACCTTTAACCCAGAAAGAGCGGGAAAGAAGAAGGCAGCTGCAATTATGCCTCTATTGCGGAAACTCAGGACACTTTCTTCGGGACTGCCCAGTGAAACCAGCTAAGAAGGCTGTAGGAGCCGCGGATACCTGTACCACAAATTCTGAGCAGGGAAACGACCCCGCCCGACAAGAGTAGAGGTCCTCTTGCCGAGCGTTAAGATCTGTCCCGTGACCTCGCATTTCGTGATACCCATGGTCCTCATTAGTCCTGAACGTCCGGATCGTTTGCATGCAATTGAAGCTTACATTGACAGAGGAGCAATCGGTAATTATGTGGACCGTGAAATGGTATCAAGGATGAATCTACCCCTTGTCCCTAAGGCAGTTAAAGACGTCATCACTACTGTGGATGGCACAGAGATAGCCTCCGGACCAGTAACGCACGCCACCCAAGAAGTGACGCTAGTGAGTCAAGATGGACACCGGGAGAGAATCGTGTTCGATGTAATCAAGGCCCCTCAGTTCCAGATCATTCTGGGAATCCCTTGGTTAGAGAAGCACAATCCTCAGATCGATTGGCGAGCAAAGACGGTTCCGTTTCCAGAGTGTTTTACCACTTGTTATCCTCAGCCTGATGTTTCACTGGCGGCAATCTCTTCTGAGGAGGTTCCCAAATTACCTCCCGAATACCAGGAACTCCAAGACGTCTTCCGGAAGGATCAAGCTAACACCCTGCCTCCTCATAGTTCTTACGACTGTCAAATAGATCTGATACCCGGAACAACTCCTCCTTGCAGCAGGATTTATGCCCTCACCGAGCCAGAGAATCTTCACCTCAGACAATATCTGGACCAATACCTAGCTAACGGGTTTATCCGTCCTTCAAAATCTCCAGCTGCATCGGCTTTGTTCTTCATTCCGAAAAAGGAAGGAGACCTTAGGACTTGCATAGATTACCGCGCCCTGAATCAGATCACTGTTAAAAACAGATACCCGTTACCTTTGATCCCTGAACTCCTGGACCAAGTCAAAGACGCATGTATATACACAAAGTTGGATCTCAGAGGAGCCTACCACTTGGTACGGATAAAAGAGGGCGATGAATGGAAAACGGCCTTCCGCACCAAGTATGGGCTATTCGAATATCAAGTGATGCCCTTTGGACTGTGTAATGCTCCTGCTGCTTTCCAATATTATATGAACGATGTCCGTAGAGAACTCATAGACGTGTGTGTTGTTGTCTACATTGATGACATCCTCGTCTATTCATCATCTGAAGAGGAACATCAGAGACACGTTAAAAAGGTTCTCGAGAGATTGCGTCAACATAATCTTTTCGCTAAGCTTGAGAAATGCGTTTTCAACGTAACGGAAGTCGAGTTCCTGGGATTCATATTGTCACCTAACGGAGTCCATATGGATTCAAAGAAAGTTGATGCAATCATCAAGTGGCCATCACCAACCTCTGTAAAAGGAGTTCAAAGTATGTTAGGCTTCGCTAACTTTTATCGCAGATTCATTCCTGAATTTTCTCAGATAGTCCAGCCCATCACCGCTCTGTTGAAAAAGAACAAACGTTTTGAGTGGTCTTCTGAAGCAGAACAAGCTTTTCAGGACTTAAAAGCTAAATTCATTTCTGCACCTGTTTTAAAACATCCTCGCCCAGAACTCCCCTACATCGTGGAAACGGATGCTTCTAGTCTTGCGATGAGGGCAGTTTTATCACAAAGAGATCCGGTCACACACCAACTACATCCTGTTGCCTTTTGGTCCCGCAAGTTTTCGCCTCCCGAGATCAACTATTCAATTACAGACAAGGAACTTTTGGCCATCAGATCGGCCTTCAAGGCCTGGCGGCATTATCTTCTAGGAGCCAGACACACAGTTACCGTAATGACTGATCACCGCAATTTACAATATCTAAAGACAGCCAAAGCTCAGTCTTCCAGACAGCTTCGCTGGGCTCTGTTTCTAGCAGAATTTGACTTTATAATTACTTATCGACCAGGCAGTAAGAACAGAAAAGCAGATGCCCTTTCCCGGATGGGAGTAGATGAACATTTGACCAATCCAGAACCAATACCCATAATCCCAGAACAAAGGATTTTGGGTTTGGTCAGCGCTCAATCTTTTGAAGATATCAAGACCATGGTTAAATCACTCCTAACTCCGGGCGATTTGCAAGATTGGCAATTAAAGGGGAAAGAATTCTCAGTGGATCAAGACCTACCATATTTCCGAGGACGGTTGCACTTACCCTGTGAAAAAATACAAAAACAAGTAATTTCCTGTTATCACGACTCACTAATGGAGGGTCAACCTGGCATTACCAAAACCATGGAAAAGATTAAAAGACATTTCTGGTGGCCCTCATGGAAAAAGGATATTAGAGACTTTGTAGTCTCCTGCGGTGTGTGTGCCCAGAATAAAAGTCAGGAGGAGAAACCAGCCGGCCTATTACAGCCACTAGACATCCCTCCCTGTCCATGGCATACCCTGTCCATGGATTTCATCACGGACTTACCTCCATGCTCGGGGTATACTACCATATTAGTAATCGTGGATTTATTCTCCAAGATGGCTCACTTCATCCCCCTGAAGGTCTACCTTCAGCCTCAGTATTGGCCCGAGAATTCTTAGAAAACATCGTTCGGCTACACGGTTTTCCCTCGGTTTTAGTCTCCGATAGGGGAAGTCAATTCATCTCACACTTCTGGCGCAGTTGCTGTCGTCTTGCCCAAATTGATGTAAGACTTTCAACTAGTCACCATCCCCAAACTGACGGACAAACCGAGAGGACAAATCAATCTCTAGAGCAATATCTATGTTGCATGCTCCAACAAACTGAAAACCCCTGGAAGGATATTCTTTGGATCGCTGAATACGCTTACAATAATTCGATTCATTCTGGAACAGCGAAGACTCCCTTCTTCCTATTATACGCACATCATCCTAGAACCTCTAACCTGGATCCTCCCCAAGAATTCGAAGCACCTGCTGTGGATCACTTGCACTCGGAGATCACCCGTGCTTTTAAGGAAGCCTCTGCCCATCTGCAAAGAGCTAAAGCTCAATTCAAAAGAGGAGCAGATCGACACCGTAAAGAGGCTCCTCTCTACGCTGTAGGAGATCAGGTCTGGCTATCCACTAAGCACCTGCCTCTAAAGGGACCCCGCACCTTCATCCCAAGATACCTTGGACCCTATCGCATATCTGCCATAATTAATCCGGTGGCTGTCAAATTGGAATTACCTACGCATATGAAAATACACCCAGTATTCCATGTCTCCTTATTAAAACCAGTACAACCAGAAACCCGATTGACTGAACTCCCAGAACCGGTTTTAGTAGATGGAGAACTTGAAATCGAAGTAAAGAACATCCTAGACTCCAAAATCTCCAAATCTAAGTTGTATTATCTGGTTGATTGGAAAGGTTACGGCCCCCAGGAAAGGTCTTGGGAACCTTCAGAATATGTCCACGCACCTCGTCTGGTCAAGAAATTCCATCTGAATCACCCCGACAAGCCAAAACCCCCAGAGAAGACACGCCTAGGAGGGGCCTTGAGGGGGGGTACTGTCATGATCACTGCTTCCAAGGAGCCAGGACCAGCCCAACGTCCTTGGAAGCAGGCCCCTAACCCTAATCCTAGGCACCAGCCGGTCCCCACTGGGACCTTTTGGACCTTGTCCTGGCGCCGGTGGCACCAGGCTCATCAAAACCATCGGTCCCGGCACTGGAAGCGCCGGGCTCATAATAGGTGTAAAGATGCTTGGGTGGACTTACCTGCAGCAGACCATGCTGCTTACTTACCAGCCACTTAGAAGCCATCTGCGAACAGGAACTACTTTCTTACCTGGGTGGGGCAGCTCCACTCCCTGGATACAGCACTGGAACTCTTCTGGAAACTGGAACTCTTTTCTTACCTAGGCGGGGCCGTGGAAGAAGACGCCTCATCACTCCAAGGCTATTTAAACCACACCCGATAGATGAAGCGTGCTTCGCGTTATTCTGCATCTGCAGCAGATCGCTCACAGAGTCTGCTCCGGCCTTTCTTCTTCCGATCCTGAACCTGCAAGAATCCTACTTACCATTTCTGTATCCAGACAACATCAGCACCTGCAAAGAACAGAAACAACAGGTTAGCAAGGCGAACTTTACACGCAGTGCTTCCTTACCTGATCCATCGGCTGCGGCCGTTTCTTCACGCCGCATCTTCACCTGCAAAGACAAAAGCATTGCCATACTTACCGGCACGCTGTGAATTCCGGATTTCTTCGTTCCGCATCGCCGCCTGTGAAGACAAAGCATCACTAAGAACTTACTGGCATTCCGCGGACTCCGGCGCTGCAAACCAACATCTGCAAGACAAAAGAAAAGACATTAAGCAGGTATTTACTTACTTCCAACACGCTCGTCGCAATAAAATGCCTGCTAATATTCCGGCGTCTCTTTAACACAAACTAAGCTGCAAGGAAAGAGACAGTTAGAGCGCTTGCCATACTTACGAACTTCCAGGCGCTTCTCTTCATCTTCCATCTCAAGAGCCCTGCAATACATAAGGGAAAAGCGTTATACAGAGTCTTCAATATTAACGTACCACGCATTTAAAGACTATAAAGACAAAAGGTGTCCAGAAACTCACCGCTCGTGCAGTTAACGACGGTAACCATCCTCTGAAGTCAAGAGGCCTATGTTTCACCAGTGAAGGAACTGGCAACGGCACCCTGCACCAGACGCAGATGGAGAGCCCAGCATTCACCTATATAAGGTGAGCACGTTGACCTGGGGGCTCTACAAAAAAGCTGTGAAGAGAGAGAGAGAGGGACATTCGACAACCCAGACCATTAACCCCCATATTCTTTCACCTGCAGAAACCTCACTCTTCGAGTCCGACACACAGTGCGAAGAGGTTCGACCCCAGAAGCCAAGCAAGTCCTGCACATCACTTTTCGAGTCACAGACAGCTTCCTGCCAAGACCCGCGCCTCCGTGGGAATCAGGTGAGCGTTACATAGAGATAGGAAATGGGCAACCAATCATAATGAGGAGAAGGGGAGCAAGCAATTACGAATCAGCAGAATCCACCCAGAGCATGGATGCTATCTCACCAAAGCATCTGTGGTCTTAAGCTCGCTTCTGCTTTTCAGGGTGCAAACAGTCATCAACACAAATTGGATTCAAATAACACATTACAAGCTGCTTCAATTGGCTAATGCTACAGAAAAAGGACTGAATGCAGTGCAAGAAGAGCTCTGAACTCTGTGTTTTATGGCCCTACAGAATTGTTATATTTTGGACTTTATAAATGCAATGGAGGGCGGCGTGTGCCACACAATTGAGAGCACATGTTGCACAGCAATACCAGCTAAAGATGCTGCTAACAGAACTCTCATGGAAGCTGTTGAGGAGATACGAACAATACCTGAAAGAACGATAAAAGAGATGCACCATACCACATCAAACACCTGGCTTCTCTCATTATTTGCCGGGTTCCAGAATAGCTAGCAGCACTGTTCGAAGTATCTGTCCCGGTGCTTGTTTTTATGCTTGTCACCATATGTGTCAGTCACTGGGTCATCAGCCAGTGTAAATGCCACTTAAGGAAAGCATGTTACATAATGAAGGCAGACAAAATTGAGCTTGGTTAAGTGTTAGAGGAAGAACCTCCAAGAGTGAATGAGTGTGAGGATGATGTAGAGTTAATTTTTGCAGCATCCCCACCTGACTTAGAAAATTGTGAAGACTTCTGGGCTCAGTGCTCACCTGATGGGACAAAAATACTAGTATTTAGTCAATACCATGAAGGGTACGAAGAAGAAGGGCACATGAACAGAGTATGGGTGCGCAAGGAAAAGTGTGAGGAAAGAGATGTGAATCGAAGGGGGAATGTACTAAAGGTGCTAATTCAGCACTAAATAGGGGGCGCACCTACCACCTTCGGGAAAAGGGAAGAGAGGATGAGAGATCTCCTAGAGGGGAACGAGATGGAGACGCACACTAACTGTAGTAAAGCTATGAATGAAGGCCACACAGGGAAATGCAGGGGTAGAATTGCACGGTGTACGTCATCAGTCCAAAGAGTTTATGTAACTAACTATGAGATAGGGAAAACCCCAGGTAAACATACTTAGCAGTGTTGCCCCCAAGTTGGTTCTCGCCCAGGAAACCTGATCAACACACCATGGATTAGGGAGACGAATCTAAGGTTGCGCTTTACAAGCAGACAGGAGCAGCTGACGCAGCACTGTGTGATTTAATGACAAGGCAGCAAGCCAATCACAGGGGTAGAGGGGAAGTGGACCTGAGCCAGAGAACCATTCACATAGCCACGAATGCCTTTCGGCAGGTGGATATGTCAATGGGAAAACTGCACAGAGTTGCGTGCCTGATAGGACCAATCAGACCAATCAGGTGGTGTGCACTACTTTCTGGACTACCTGTGGTAATTATTTATTGTGAGTTTTGGAGGACCCCTAATACAGCGGTGTAGGCGGCCGAGGAGGCAATTTCTTTAACTTGCTTAGTTAAAGCCAGATTGGAATCCAAGTAGATGCTGAGGTTGTCAGGTAAGCAACAAAGCATACAAATAAAAAAACAAACTCTCTCTCTTGCTATGCCCCAGCCAAATGGAACACCACCCCAGTTGCAATCAGAACCGCTCCAAAGCTTGTAAAGTTCAAGAAGTTACCTAGTCTCTGGGTTTTACCCGGAGGCATTCGGTTTCCAGGCTCTTCTCTGGGTCACCGGGGAAGAGCTTGGAGTCTTCAGGATTTCCAGTAGTTCCAGTACCCCCGACTACACCTCCATGTGATTGGCTACAAACAGACTGCTAGTAGCCAATCACATGGATGTGTGGGTGGAGACACGGTATACTGAGGAGCTCCCACGCATATCTGACATCACACCATGGAGTGTGCTTTTTTAAAAAAAAAAGATGAGGGTGGGCAAATTGGTGGAGTCTCGTGTGGATGTGGGAGGCATGTTGGGTAATTAGAATCTCAGGGTTTTTCTGTTGCAAATGTATGCAGGTCTGCCCTGCTCTTCTGGGAATAGCTAGGAGTCACTTAGGGCCTGCTAATCCTAGTTATTTACCACCCCAGAAGAATGGGAAATCCAAGGTACTATCTCCTCTAACCTCTCTTTCCCCTGACCTCTGTTAACCACAGGAATGCACTGTATAAACCCAAACACAAATCCAGCCATAACAGGGAACAAACTGGCATTTGTTCTCCGGAGGCAATGCATGACTCGGGAGCGCCCCCTAACTTTTGATGGAGATGGCTGGCGTGATTTGGCCCCCTACGTGTTAGGCCTCACAGTGTGAGAAAGACTAGCTCAGTAAGTCTTTTATTTCACCAGAAAGCTTCAGTAATTCAGATTGTGTGTGATGAATTCAGGGAAGGTTAAGCAAAGGTTAGAACTAATGGGGTGTGAGTCTCCCTCCACCAACCTAGTCTAGATTTCATAAATCTTGAGGTACACAGATGTTTTTTTTTCCAGATCCAAGGTTTCTGTGAGGGTGTGCAGGTTGAAAAGGCCCTTGAGGTCCTGGTCACCACTGAGACCACCTTGCAGAGCTGTAGAGTAGATGTTCGGCCTCAAGACCTGATCAATCGTTGTATCATTGGCTAACTGTGATCTGCCCCATTAGTAGAAAGTGGTTCAGTCCTGCATTCCATAGGAGGGTGTATGTAGGGTGGTCGGGTCTACAGACTTTGTGGCAGCATCATGGTGGGTGGCAGGAAGGTACGATGGGGAGTATGGCTTTCATAGCTGGACAGGCTTCGCTTGGCATGCAATCGCTTCTGATTCACACTGTGGTGGTTGGTCACCTTTTGAGGTCCTGGATGAGGAGTGATCACCCCACAGGAATGGAGGCGGATGGTTTCCCTAAAAGATGCATTTCTTAAGTTCTTCTTAAAGGAGTGTAACCTTGGTGATGATCTGAGGAGCGGGTCCATGCCATGCCAGCAACACAGTGGATGTGGTCTGCTGGATGGCGGTGGGCACAAGTACATGGTAGCACCTGTGAGTGCACCGAAAGGCTGCGCAGCATAAAATAAGATAATACAATTAAAACTTCTTGCCAAAATAAAGAGCATTATAATGAACCTTTTAGCGACAAAACATCCAGGAAAAATTCCACTTGTGCATTAAACAATTACAAATGAATCATAAATAGAGCTTATTTCAAATTGTGCCTGAAAGTGAAATGAGCTGGTTTCCTGCACAATATTTGCGCAATGTGCAGTAAACACAGAGAAGGCCCGGTGGATGAGTAAATAGTTCTCTGAAATTGGGGTATGCCTTCAGAATAATAGTTCGTACTTAGAGGGGTACTCGGACCTCCAGGACAGTAGTCGCTTCTATGCTAAGTAACCTTGTTGTTTAAAATAAAAACATGTTAGGGACAAGATCAGAGGCTTTGCATGTTATTCCATGATGGGCAGTCTGCAGTGGCAACCCCCAGACAGGATTCAACCCTGGAAGGCAATTGTCTTTTAGCATTTTATAAATGTGGATATTTTTGGTTCGGAAAGGTTAAGGTACACTTGTTTATTACAACATGTTAAACATATCCTGGCTATAACACGAACATTCTGAGACATGGAAAATTAAGAAATACGTAGATTTATTATGCATGAAAACGTATGTTACAGTTTTTCTATTAAATACGTTTTAGAGCTGGTAAAATGCAATTGAAGCTGATCGAGTCACTGAAACGTAATTACATCCAAATCAAAGGTCACGCTTCCTGGAACAAGCACTTCCAGGTCAGGGATCTCTTTTGGCATGATTTCCTTCCAGGTCAGAGTTCAGCTCGGTGATCAAGACTAACTGGTTGACAGATGTACTATCCTTCACCTGTTCCTTTTGGGTTGGAGCACTGTTCTTACGGAGACCCTGCTGTAAAGGGACCGGGGTACTCAAATGTGAATACCATCCAATTATTTTAGTGGTAGTCACTCTTCAATGTGTTGGAATGGCCAGAACAGCGCTGCTTGACAGAAGAGAGACATCAACACAACTACAACAGGCAAAAATAAAAATTCAGGACAGGGTGGCTCAGGGTCATGCCACTGTCCCATGATGATGAGTAACCAGACTATACCCCCTGCGGAAGGAAGAGTGGTGCCCCCGAACGGTGGCGTGGATTCCGGTGAAAGAGATCTAACAAGGGACTGCATTGTTTTCCCTCAATAGAAATAAAGAGCGGACAATCTGCTGTTGGGTGACTAGACCTCCATATTTTGGGAGGACAGCCCCGGTTTGTCACACCATGTCCTTGTGTCCCAACAAGCTTCTGCAAAACTATGACATGCCCTGAGAGACTTGGAAGCGAGATCCTTATCAGAGCACTTCTCTGTTGAAAGGTGAATGCAGGTGATGTTGCATCTGCAGAGAGAGCCCACTGTGAGGGAAAGACTCCTATTGCTGCCAGAAAGACAAAAGGCTCAAAGGCAACAAGAAATAAATAAAGCAAATAATAGAGGAAAGACAAGGTGGGTGAGTACTGGGAGAGAACAGAGTGTAGGAAAGGGTGTGATGAAGAAAGGGAGGAATCAAAGCTAATGAAATGAAGGACGGCTTCCTGGGAAGGAAGGAATGGAAGTGGCAAGAGGACACCTGTCATGGGCTAAACATACCAAACTACTGACATGGGTAGAAGATGAATCAGGTCCAATTGTTGTGATCCCATTGGTGAATGCAACATTGTGCTTCTGAACACACTGAAAGAATCGTGTGTGAGATAACAAGACTGCAAACCTACAGTTGACGTTTCGAGAATGAGAAAGTGACAGCTGTCCTCATGGATCGACATTGGGCTTGTGGGCCCTAAATGAGTTGCCCAAGGATTGGGGTGGAGTATACTCCTTGGTGCACATCCATGTTCCAGCATTAGCGATTCCTCAGAGTGACCTGAATATTGGAGAATTTCCAAAAGTAGATGACCATTTCAGAAAGGGAAGATTGCTTGAATTTCTCAATCGAACCAGAAGAGAGAATTACTTCTCAGTCAAGTAAATAGAAGCATATGACTCCATTCCTTATGAACACAGGTTGTTCAGCAAGACTGCTTCAATATTTACGACTATATTCATGCCTGGGATCCAGACAATGGCCAATGCCAAGTGGTTGCAGAATACGAGATGTGAGCTTCTGCAGACAATCAACACCACCATAAGGGGATTCAATGCTATCAAGGAAGAGCTGAGGGCCATGAGACTAATGACCCAGCAGAACAGATATGCCCTTGATATGATGGAAGGAGGAGTTTGTATCAAAGTTGGGACATCATGTTGCACATTTATACTTTCTCACGATGACGAGAATGAGACCTTGACAGAGGCCATAATATTGCTAATGAACCTGCATAACAAGATGGAAGACGAGACAGAGGACATTATGGATGACAGTTGGTTTGCTTCCATATTCTCATGGATTCTGCAGTGGATGGTAAACATCTTCAAGTTTCGTGGAGCAATAGTGGTGATGGTGATGTTTGGATTCTGTGTAATCAGGATAGTGATCACCCAATGCAAGAAGACAGCAAAGAATGCAGTAGGAATGAAGATCATGATTGATGTCAAATCTGGATTTATACCCAAGGAATTCACTGATGAAGACGTCAGAAAATACATAGAGACCAGCATCGTAGCACCTCAAGGAACGAAGTTCCTGTATCCAAAGAATCATAAGAAGTATGTGGGACGATGGGTCTATTGTAATCCGAAAGGACAGTGCAACTACATTACCTGGAGTGTAGATGACCATGTCAAATCAGCCGGCACCCTGAGGGAGGGTGATGAAGATCTGGACTCCAAAAAGCACTTTTTAAAGAGAAAGTATCAAGATGTGGAGACAGTTGAGGAGGTGGTCGATGACCCGACCAGAGGGGGGAATGCAGAGGAGCAGTTACTTGCTTTGCAGGAAATCCTGCCCCTAACTCCTATATGTTTGAAGCCTGAGATTGTGCCATGCTTAACACCAGTAGTTGTGACCATACCATGGCGAGTATTCGAAAGAAGGTAGCAACTGAGACAGCCCTATCGCATGTATCCCCGAAGAGACGATAATCTGAAGGAGGAACTCTGTGAAGGAATATGAAAAGGCGCAAAAAAGAGGGACTGGTGACGTCATGTTAGATGAGCGTGACAACCTGAGGATACTGGCTGAAGAGAATGCATGGATCTTACAGAAACTGATTACGAAGTTAAGAATCGAGTAAACTTTTATATGCAAAAAGAAGATTGCACGTGTGCGTAGCACTGCAGAAAATGCAAGCTGTTCAATAACTGTACAGATGCTGTAACACAAGTAGATTAAGTAATCTTAGAAGTTGGCTAGATGTAGTGAATAGACTGCAGGCAAAGCCGCCATTGTAAAGCAACTGGACATCAGTGTCATGAATTGAGTAAGCCAAGACTCATGGAGAGAAAAGGCAAGAACTGTGTCACAGCAAGAATAAGCTGAGATTGTGGAAACAAATGGCAAGGGTATCTGGCCCAGTATCAAAGCTGAAGCAGCCATGGTCAGTTATCTATTCTTGAAGGCAGTGAACATGCAAAGCTGAATCATCCCTTGTTAGGGTGCAAAGAAAGAACACCAAGCTTGCCAGACTTTATTAATTTAAGACATTAAAATGGACCAACTCGTGGTCTTGTGTCACGTGAACCAAGGATGGAAATAGAGTTGAGCGTGGAGTCCTAGAACAATAATAGTGAGTGCTCGCACCCCCCTATATTCCCAGAGACAAGAATACTTTGCAAGGCCAAGTTCAAAGACAATCTTCATGGCAGAGGGCATGGGGGATGTGAGGTGTTGGGCTAAATGGGAGGGGAGGTAAAGTCAAGTCCACCTCCTGACACCTGGGTCTGAGTTTACATGCTGCTAAGTGAACTGAATGTTTCAGACATGGCAAGAGCGTGCTAACCAATTATAGAGGGCCGTATAATGAAGGGCCTTATAGTTTGAAGACCAATAATAAACTGCGTACTTAACAGTGTTAAAGATGATATGTTTTTATAGGTAGGCATAAGTTGTCCACCTGACAGTAGACAGCCAATCACAATCTCAGTCCTTATAGAAAGTATACATAGATGTTCCCTTTGAACCTATCACAATCCCTCATAGGTTTTTCTTATTTGGCATGTAGTATCTGGTCACGTCTGACGTATCTTTGCATATAAGGATGTTTTTATGAGAAATTCATGGAGAGCTCGAGAGAACGTCCGTTGATGTCTGTTGTAACTCCCTGTTTTAGATAATTGTTAATGAAACAGCACCTTTGCCATCTTCCTGAGTTGGGTCGATTATTTGGTGTCAGAGTTATTCTGCATCCCCATCCATTGTGTGCACAATACCCAAAGGGCTCTACGCTCACGCATTGCAACCCTCTGCTATCGGGTAAGATGCTAGTTGGGTTCCTGTGCTCCCGCCTTGGATTCTGCCTGTTATTTTTTCTTTGGCTTTGAATTCTGTCTTCCTGCTTTGTTCCTCTGACCTTTTGCTGCACTTTGCTATTCATACATATTTGTTTTGCTGCCTTCTTGAACTCTGCCGCTCCAACCTTATGTGATCTTGGCGTTTTTTCCTTATTTACCCTTCCTTTCTCACATTATCTACTCTGAGTCTACAGAGTCTCAGATTGATAACTGTACAGCTACATATACCGTGGCCGGATTCTCCACTTGGGATTTTTTCAGTGTTTACTTTTTCGCCAATGTAGGACTCACCTACCTGTGCCCTCAGTGTCCAGACTGTTCTTGTAGACAGGTGCTGTGGCTACTTGGGGGGCGTCCATTTCCCTACGAGGAGAGTTCCACAGCCAGAAAAGGAAAGACTCAAGGAAGTAAATCTGCCAAGGTTTCAGAAGATAAAGGTGAGTCTAGCTTGACTACAGTACGTTCTGAGACCAGCCTCCTTCGGGGGGCAGTAAAAGAGATAAAAAGAGGAGAAACCCTGTGTAAAGGTAAGATAGCTGTGTAGAATAGATTTATTGATCTTGATATTGTCTTGGTATACAATAGGACGGTAGAGTTGTTTTGTTTGTTGGTAGAGTAGAAGCTAGGATTGTTTGGAGGTAAATATCGAATAGATTGGGATTGTGTATTGTTGGTATAAATTATGGGGAGAATTGTGTTGATATGGTATGGAATTGTGATGGAGGGGGTGAAAAAAGGAAATCTACGGTGGGAGTGGGTTGAAGTGGCGACTGTTGAATAATATTGGTACGTTGAGTTTTATATTATTAAAATGGTAGACAAACCTGTTGCTCATATGTGGAAGTTGCTTCCCCAGTATAAGGAAAAGATCCTTAGCTATCATGTGCAGTGGGTCAAAGATACGGTTGGCAAAATGGCCAGCCATGGCCGCAAGAAGGGACCCATTCAAAGCATCTGCTGCAACATATGTACACATATTTACATGCTACACACAAGGGAAAGAAATTACAGAGCAGAGTAAGCATACTCGACCTATGGAAGATGTTTAAGGAGGAGGAGGAGCAGATTAAAAAAGAAGGTCTAGGTAGAAGAGATGATGAAGGGTGTGTGAAGCCCACAGCGCATTCTCTCCCTCAACCATGCACACTGCTCTCGGCCATGCCAGTATTATATCCATTACAACCTGCTGCATGTTTCAGTAATTCCTGATATCTACCACTGGAGGCGGATAATAATATTAAGGAAAAGGGAAAGCAAAGTAGCAAAAAAACACATTAGCAACACGAGTAGAAATGATAAAAGGCACAGTTTAGAAGCAAAGCTAAAAGAAGCGAAAGATGATTTGAAAAGGTTGAAAAGCATAAAGGGAGGGGAACAAGGAGCAGCAGTCACACCAGACAAATGGATAGGAGGACATATATTATTCAAAATAGACAGACAGAAAATTGACAATGACAATGTGAAGGCTTTGGAAAGAGAGGATGAGCAGGAGAGGAGGATGGAAGATTATATAAGCAAAGTTAATGCTATTATTTGGAAAAAGGTGACCGAGGACAGAGAAGGAGAACATGAGGAAGGCCGCTGACAGCGTCAGCAGAAACATAATAGAGGAAATAAAAAGCGGAGTGTATGTCCGGAAAGGTGTCAGCAACGAGATGCTGGAAGAGGTAGAGTGAGAAGAAGATCAATGGGAAGATGTAGGGAAAGAAGAGAAGGCGGTGCAAGCTCCTCAATCAAGTGCACCTGAAACACTAATAGATTTGCAGAATAACGGGCTATTACAGGGGCCCACCACTCCCCAAGCTTCTCCCAATAAATTCAGGAAGGAAAACACCATATGTGAACAGATTAAGGAATTTGCCAGGCCATTGAACAAGCCAAATGTTGGCAGTATAAAAAGGAATGAAGGATGCGGATGCACCCGTACACAAGGCAGGGATGACACAGTTACCCTTGCTCCAAAAGCAGAGGGGGCTAACTCAGTATATACAGTGGTTACAAACAGATAAAAAAATTACTTGATGGCTGACTTACCATCATTGACAGGAGGGGTGGTTAAATGGATATTTAAGCTGGAAAAAAGTATGGCAGGAATGCCATCAGCGGTAGGGGACGTGAAGAGTTTACTTGCTTCAATATTGGGAGAACAAACAGATGATGTATGGAAAAAGGCAGGTCATCCGGGGTGACAGTACAAAGTAACACACATGCAGAACGGACGTTTGGAGGGCCTTGAAGGCGCAATACCCAGACACATCAGACATGAGAGCTATTATGGCACGCAAAATGAGGATAGAGGAGGATGCGGTGGCATATACACAGGAAATACAAGAGAAGTGGCAATTAGAAACCAGGGAGAGTTGGGACAAAAATATACCTGTGTTTTATCACATTATATTCCAGAGCCTTCCCAACGAAGTGCAAAAAACAGCTGAAGAAAATTGGAGGAATTGAGATGAAACAATGGGCAGAGATGCATTATTGTCAAAGGAGACAAGAAAAGGAGAGGATCAAGGTAGAAGATAGGAAGCGAGAGGAAGCTACATTGTGCAAAAGAAATGGTCAAAGATAATGGTGGAGGGAGCAATGACAACAAACATTGGAGGAGAAAATTATGAGCAAGAAGATCAACAGCAAGGGGCAAGCAGATATTCAGTAGGTAGTGAAGAAAAGTAACTGTTACCCCAGGGGCAGGGTTTTACACCGTGGGGAAGAGGGTATAGATTCGGAGTTGGAGTCGGTGGAGGTTATGTAAGAGGGGACCACGATTTGGAGGTTTTGGAGGCTTTGGAGTTTTCAGAGAACTGTTTAGGGTGTGCAGGAAGATGGGTAATTATACACTGGCATGTATGATAAGAGGGGCAATGAACAAAGGATGGGAGCAACCCAGCCCAAGAGGGGGACCTTGATTTCCCCCACAATATTCTGCAAAAACACAGCAAGAGCAGGACACATCCCAAGTACGCAACAGCAACCGTTTCCACAAAACAACATGCAAGCAAAGACGCACCAGATTCCACAGCAGCACACGCCCCAGTTACAGCTGCTGCAACAGCCACAAGTACAACAGCAATCACTGAATACATTACAAATGCACGCCCAACAGTATGGATAGTGGGACGGGAATATGGTGTCAAACTTTACAGGAACAGGGAGGAGCATTTACCCTCAATAGGACAGCACACAAAGAAGCTAGATATGTCCGGTGCTATCAGTAACTCCCGACCTGGAAGAGGAGCCCGGGGTGGGGTTGACAATAGGGGATAGAACGTTCTCATTGTTGGTTGACAACAGGGTTGCAAGAACTTGTGTCAGGAAAGGAGGGTCCACTGTCACAAATAACGATGGAGAGATGAAGGGTTTTCTGGGGCTATGGCAAAAATTCCATTCAGAGAAGAGATTTCTGTAACAGTGGGAGAAGATATGATGGCTGTGACATTGCTGTTCTCTGTGAAAAACACAAGTTAACATATTTGCAAGAGACCTAATGAGTAAATTGAACATGACAATTTTTTTACTGAGGAAGGGATAATATGTTCAACATCAGGCATGCATTATGCAAGTGCAAGGGAGTTTCTATGAGCCTTCTAAGGTCAGAAACCATTACGAGGGATACCGGGAATTCAGAACTATTCCTTAACGGAGTACAGGTGTCGCTAGGATAGCTTCCACAAATAGGAGATACATTTTTACGATTACACACAGAGTTTTTGTTCAGAGCAGAAGTACCCATGGATTTGGCTCAAGGAGACATAATAACGATGCATATAGAAGCAGCAGTGATGCGAGAGGAAAGAGTAGAGGTACACAGAGCAGACAAGGAAGGTGTTAGCTGCCACACAGCCATAGCACTAGATTCAACACAGCGTTTGAGTGACATGACAGATGATGAAGCTATTCGAAGACGATGATACAGATGATAAAGTACTCTTTGAGATTGCGATTTCATACCAATTGCAGAAACCTCTGAGATAATACTGTTGGTTACAAATTTACCATAATGTATGCAACAAGATTTGGCAAAAGTACCAAGTGTACTATGGACTAGAGGCCGTTATGATGCAGGTCTGCTGAAAGGGATTGGAGCAGTACGTATAAAATTGAAGCAATCTTACCCCAAGTTAAACAGTATCGCATTTCAAGGGAGGCAGATGAAGGCATTTATGAAATGATTGCTGCTTTGAAGCAACAGGGCATCATTGTGCCATCGGAATCCCCATGCAATAAGGCAGTGTACTGTGATGAATCCAGTGGAGTCATCACAGATTCCCCGGCGTTGGCCTCCTCCCATGTGGCCAGGGGACAGCAGCTACTACCTGATCCTGACCTTGAGAGTGGTTTTATGAGGGAGGATCACATGGGAGGAGACAACTATCGGGGAGATGTCAGGACTTCACTGGACGAGACACAGTATTTCCCCCTTTCCCATGGGGAAGGCCCCCTTGCACTCAAGACCCTTTTCTATGAGGATGACTCTGTGATGCCCCAGCCCCTCATGGCATACTGTCAGATATGTGTTCCTACTGGTGGGAGAAGTGAACCATCATCTCAGTATTATTTTTATGGTCAAACACACAACCATGACTCTAACTCACACAGCTCTAACATAACACCTTTTACTTCTAAGGTTTCTTATTGTAAAACCAGTAACCAGATCTATTCCAATCCCATGTGTTTAACAACATCTAGGAACTTCAACTCCCAGAATTCTCCAAGTACTGGGACGAGGAAGATGCAGAAGCTGGAACCATGTACCAAGAACTTAAACCGCAATGAGCAGTCTAGTTGTTTTTCTAAAACACCTGTGCATGGGATATATCTGAACAAGCGCACTGTTCAGAAAGGCAGGAAAGGAGAAGGTGTTGACTCCTTTTTGAGGGCTCACGAACAGTATGTACCGGCGTGGCGGAGCAAATGAGGCTGCCACGGGAGAGACACAGAAGCAGAGACTACAGTGCTGTGGAGAGGCTGGGAGCCGCAAGGAAGGTCTTGGGCACTCAGCGAGCCAAGAAGCTGGCATGCTCCAATTTGGATCCCAAAGGGAAGCAGACATATAATCGTTAAGCCCGAAGGAGGGTGGAAGAATGTCTACAGCCTCTGCATTGGAAAGCTGGTGACAGCAGCATGCAGCAGAAACGTGAAGCCGAATGGAGATACTGGAAGAAGCTGGTGAGTCTACCTGTAGCTAGCAGTGAACCCGGGGCCTTCCGGCGACCGCGCCAACAGTGATTTGAAGATTTTAACTTTGAGAATATGACGAAAGGCTTATTTGAATACCAGAAGGCAGAACGGTAAACCTCAATGGACTGTGAATATCTGAAATGTAAAAATGGGGCCAAACTTAAAGAAACCTTACCATGAGTATATATATCAACCCAAGGGCAATACCTACAATATTGATTAAACAGAAAAGCACATGAGAAGTCTATATGCGCTACAGAAGAAACCGCAGAGCGTCAGGAAAGTGCACTATTTTTCCGGTTGCAACAAGGATCTGATGCATGGAAGAAATTAGACCAGCAGGTAGAAAGTAATCTGTGAGTGATAGGAAGTTCGGAGAGGCAGTCCCTAAGCAGGCACAAATCGGTACACGGCAAGGCAGGCAAGTACACAATGACAGGCAGGAGGTAGTGCGTATGCAGGCACGGGTCAGTACACGGCAAGCCAGGCAAGTACACGACGGCAGGTCAGAGACAGTCTGTAAGCAGGCACAGGTTGAGACGGGGGAAATCAAAGCAGCTTCAACAAAAGTCAGAAGTAGGTCTGGGAAAAAACAGGCCGAGTTTGAACCGTAACAAAGACATTGCTATCCAAACCGAAGAAAGACTATTAAAGACCTGGTTGCAAAAACAGGAATCTTTTGAGTCCAAACAAGATACTGAGGAACGGTTTACACCGGTGACTATTCTTCTTACAATTGAGAATCATGGGTAAGGGATCCACCCTCTGAGTACAAATGCTCCTGCCCTCCAGAACATTTTGTTGGAATTATACTTATTTGAGTTGTGAACTACCAAAGATGTTTTCACTTACACATAGTTATTTGTTTATAGTGTGAGGGTCAGGAGAGGACATTTTGGACAAAAGGACGGAGTTTATTCAGCTGTTGACATTCTGACTCGGACATATCCTTCGTTTTGGTTTATATGCAGGGAAACTCCTCTTTAGCATAGGGATACAGGAGGGACAGAAGAGCTTTTTCCAAGCCCTTTTTCCCAGCCCTTTTTCTTTTAATAAATACCTCCTTGTGAAAACATGACAACCTTGTGTCGGGCTCTCATTTCGGACTCCTCACAGTACCCAGTGAAAAAAGCAAACGGAGGGTCTTGGAGATTCATACAAGATGTACGGCCCTTGAACAATATTGTGGAAGCAGAGTTTAAAGTTGTGCAGTAGCAAAAAGGGCCGCTTATTTCCCACAAATAGCAGATATAGCAATTGCCCCACACCTAATAATGCTCACCATGAAGGCACAGGAGGGCTGCAATGCATTGCCACTGAGACATATAGTGGAACTGCAGGGATGCGCACCAGAGATGTAACAGGATCTGGTGATAACACGGGGATGCTCATTTTCCCCCACCAATATGGTATAGTGGCAGAACAGCACAGGGAAACCTGCAATAACCCTCGAGTTACTTACAGTAGCGTTAGAGCAGACAAACTACCCAGCACACACTACAAGAGAATATGTGGCAGCAGGTATTTCAGTGGAGTGGTTCGTTCCGAACCTGCATGAAGACGTTGTGAATGTCATTGTTAATTGTTCTACGTGCCACCAATATACTGCTGGACACACATTGAGAATGGGGAGAGGAGCAAGGCTCCCGCTATACACTCCCATTTCGGCATCGACACATAGACTATGTCGATATGCTCCAAAATTGTAATGGTTACCAATACATGATCGTGGTGGTGTGTCCCGTTTCCTGCTGGATTGAGGCAGGACCATGTACACATGCAGATGTCAAGTCTGCTGCTATATTCCTCGTATTTAAGGTGTTTCCCCCATGGGTACAACTCAAACACATTCACAATGATAAACACATTAATATGCAGACACGTCTGCTTATTTATTCCTTTTATTGCATTATGGTTAATATATAACCTTTTGCAAATTAACAAACATACATCAAATCATAAATACAATTCAATTTAACAATACTAATAAAATGCATACATACATTTACACAATTTTTCAATATATTCAATATAATTAATAGATTCAATATAGTCTGAAACTGATACTAAGAGATATTTCATTAGAGCTTAAAACTGCGTTCCATAAATAATCTTTGGAATATAATACATCATGGTCGATAAATCTTGCAAACATTTGCTTTCTCAGGGACATGAGGCTTGAGAATGACACCACCAAATGCTTTAGTGTCTCCACCTCTATGTTGCAGAACATGCTCAGTCTCCAAACCATGCAACAGACCCTTCATTTATTGGAAAAAGATTTTGTTTAAACCTTAAAAAGTTACCTCTAAATGCATGAGATGGATGTTTACATAGATACAATAGTAAAACATTAAAAGTCCTGTTATCAAAAATTGGACAATAAAATAGATGGTATTCCAAAGCCCTAGTTCTGATTAGAATCCAGTCTAATTCCTACAGTTATCGTTTGACCTTAGCCGGAGAAACCAGTAGATCCGTAGCAGTACATCCCAACCCCTCTAAAATATGCATGCACTTACCAGTCCAACTAGACAGCACTTTACAATTGTTCAGTTCAAGTTCAACCAGAATTTTGCTAAAAATGAACAGGGTGGAGGGCGCAACAATTTCAAATAGGACTGTAAATGTTTCCAATTTATACGCACTTCAATAGATGTCAGGCCCAGTTCGAGTCTCATACGGCTTATCGGTACCCCCTGTGGGAGTGCCAACGTTTTCCTCCAGACCGCTGCGTCGATCTTTGCCCATTCCAAATCACACCCCAGTATTTGGGCACCATGAATCATTAGGAAGAATTTTTGGCTGGTAGCAATGCACCAGCGGAGAATCGCGAATCGCCCAAATTGTTTGCCAAGGAGACGTAATTGAGCTGATGCTACCTTAGCTTGTAATTGCATGTTTACCATTAGGTCCTTTTTATTTGGAACATATTGTACTGGAACTCCCAGGTATCTAAATAAAACCAAATGCAATGCCATGGGATCGGAATATTTTCCTTGGTGTCAACACCAGCACCTTTTCTAAGTCTGTTAAGTACCGATGCACTGCATCCAGCCCCGCTGCAACAGATCTGCTACACAAGTCCACAAACAGGCAAACCCGCAATCATTAAGTATGGACGCATAAGCCGCCACGAGATGCACACTGTGCAAGCAAACACGTACATCTATGTGCGCTGGCACACATACTGTGAGGCGCCAGAAGTGAAAGCTGGACACAAGGTTGTCATGTTTTTGGTTAAAGACTTTTATTAAATGAATTGCGTTGGGAAAATGCATTTCAGACCCTATTATAAAGAGGAATTTCCCTACGTAAAAAAACGAAAACGAAGGATCTGTCATTGTCAGGATGTTGTAACTCGAAAGCCGTCCTTGTGTTCAAACATTCTATCCTGACCCTCACACTGCAAACACAATTATAAAGTGAAAGGGGCCAATGTCTTGAACCTGGTATTTGCAAAACATGGTCTTAAATAAAAACAGAACAGCCCCAAAGTAAATGTTTTCCAAAAGGGAAAATACCTTAGTTTCAGAGGGGGATTTCCTTCACCTGGAGGTTTCAGTGGTATCACAAATGTCTCTGAGTCTAACAGTTCTCTGTGCATTGCTTGGCCCACAACAATCCTGTTAGAATGTTCAACCTTGTAAATTCTTCTTTAACAAAAGTTCCTTCTTTTAACACGGGTTCCTTCATAGTTTAACAAACACTGCTTATGCTTGACAATCCTTGTAGGTTTGCAATTTGCATGACTCTTTATGCACCTCCAACTGCCTGGTGTACTCTCCTGCCAGGACCTTCCTTACACTCACAGGTGCCTGGTGTACTCCCCTGACAGACATTCTCTTCTTGTGGTTTTAACTGCCTGGTGTATGCTTGCCAGGACTTCTCATATATGATAGTTCCTCTTTTACATCCATATCTTTGCCAGTTGCTACCCACTCTGGGCGGCTCTGATGTCTCTCTGGCTTTTGTCATGGCTCCGGACTCGCACACCGGCTCCTCCTCGGGTCCTGATAAGCACAACGCTGCTTCTCTTGGCTACGGACACTGAGGAATCCTCTCACCGTTCCTGGATTCTCCACGTTATGCCTTGCTCAGACCATATTTCTATCTTTTGAAGCTGGCGAACTCTTCTGCTATGCCAAACCGGCTCGCACCACCAGCTACCGCACACCGACTCGTGCCTTCAGATTCCATAAACTGGCTGGAGCCTCCAACCTCTGTCCCCTTTCAATGGAGATACTGTGTCTTCTCCAGAGCTTTCTTTCAAAGTTTGGTTACTACTTTTGAAAGTCCAGAACACAGGTGTTTCCATCCAACACCTAGCACGCTCATCACGCTTGATGCTTTTGCTGCTCTGTATCAATTCCTTCATCCTCCTCATCCCAGTACTTAGGTGGTTGTGGGAATCAAAGTCTAGTGATGGTTTCGGATTCATGGTTCTTGGAGGGTCTTCCTCAATGGTTTCATATGGAAGATCAGTTTTACATGAAGGAAAGCTAGCACAGTAATAGGCCATTACGGTAATGGGTAACAGGGGGTCTTCCTCATTGGAAAATGGTAAACCGTGCCACATCCAATGAAGCCATGACATCTCCCCAGTGGCTATCGCCTCCCATGCAAGCCTCTCCCATATAGCCACCCCTGTGTCAGGATCAGGTAGTGGCTGCCATCCCCTGTCCAAATGGGAGGAGAATACCTCCGGGGAATCTGTGATGACTCCATTGGATTCATCACAATACTCGAACCCTGAGGCCCTACCAATCAAATTACGGCCTGTAACTTACATGACAAGTCTTCTAAATGCGTCCCAGATGTTTTAACCCTTTCACCCTCACATTTGAATCCTAAGTCTGTCCAAAGGAGTATACATGTTTCATGTTTACATGTAACTGTTAGCGTGATTGATGCGAAAAAGGAAATGAGCATCGCGCACAAGAAGACTACCTTTTTATCACAAACTCACAAACATATTTGTCAAGTATAAAGAACTAAAGTCAATCCTATGTCCCTAGAATGCTCTTTGATTTCATGAAAAGAAGCCAGTAATTCTCATTGGTGCTATTTGTTCCACTTCCCTTTGTCATAGGGGTATAACGAAAGAGTATAATAAGAGTATACCAGATTGTCCATCTTTGAACAGTAACTTTCTTAGCTGTTAAACAAAGCTTTGTTTGGGGGCAGGACATTATCACGTGACAATGTTTCCTCCATCAAGTTGTAAGGCTGAGTTCCTTCATATTTTCTTTATCATATAGCCCCATCTGCTCTGATACCCTCTTCTCTTTGGACAGTGCCTTGTATCCCAGGCAACCCACTTCTAGACAGTGCCTTTTGGCTCACACAGCCCCCTTCTCCTGCAATTCAATACAAAATACTTTATTGCCATGACAAGTCAGACAGGTACTGCCAAAGTAGGAACATCGAGTGATACATGCATGATCATGAATTTCTATGAGGGTCATCTTTCAAGTAGCGGGAGTGTAAAAATGTGGTAGTAAAAGCAATACACCATGGTTACCACGACATTTCATGCTGTGCAAAATTATGCTTGATTGGCACGCGAAAATGGAGAGCAGAGCTGACGCAATTTGTCCACCTGCTCTTCCTGGCAGATCTACCTGGTTTTCTGCCATCTTGTAGTTTCATGCTGGTGGAAAACCTAGGGATTCCTATGGAATCCACCTGACTCTTACAGCTGGCAAAAACAAAGGGATTCCATGCAAATGAATTCTAAATGCCTACCACAATCATTAATTGTGGGCGGCAGTTACACTTCTCCAAACATGTAAAGGAAAAGTGAAGAGTACGTGTGTTTTCGCCTGCGTTTTACTTTTGACGTTTGTGCTACGTGGCGGAAAGGCTTAAACATTCATGGAGGGGTCCTTTTGCACAAAAATGCAAACGGAGCCCATCCCCTCCATTCAAGTTCCACTTGGGTGAACAAGACCCCGTACGTGCTTGTCTCTTCAGGTAACATGTGCAGGCATCTACAGGCATGTATTTTAACATAACATAAGTGTTCCAGATATTTTTGCACTTGACACAGTTTCAGAGAAGTGCCAGAAGTGCAATCAGAGTGTTGCAGAGTGTTTCAGGGGCATCCCGCAAATAGGAAAATTGAGTGTTGTGTGGTTTGCTGCCCCTATTGAGGGTCCTTGGCTGAATCCACCTTCGCTCGCTACTACCTGGAGGAGGAGCGGCTTGCGGCCAAGAATCACTCATAAGTCTCACTCCAGTCTCACTCCACGCAGAGCCCGCTAAGAGAGCAGAGTGTTTTGTGTTCTGTGTTCCAAGCTCGGAGCACGATTGATCCTCATATCGTCTGAAGCCATCCCAGTGTGGTAAGCCTGTTTTTCCCCTCCATTGGAGGTCTGTTGGTGCGAACACGAAGCGGAAGCGCAACGGGCCGCTCGTAGTGCGGGCTGCAAAGCGAGCAGATAGAGAAGGGGCTAATTTAAGATTTACGCCTATGGGGACTCGCAGTGCTCCTACTGCTTTGGCTAAACTTATGACGGTAAATACTACCAATTACCAAGTGGCCTCCTCCCCTATATCTCCAATTTGCCCACTGTCGAACTTGTCGAACTTAAGAAATCCTTGTGGAGGACACATGCTTGTCGCCAGGGGCGTTTCTAGGGGGGGGCTGAGGGGGCTATAGCCCCTGATCTTTTGGGTGTAGCCCCGGATAGAATCTCAGGAGCTACAGCCAAAAGACTAGCTAGCCCCCAGTCCCAACAGTTCTAACATCAGCTTAGCCCCGGGTCTTTTCCAGACCTAGCAACTGCCCTGCTTGTCGCTGATGCTATCTCCAAAGCAGCACATGCACAGGTTTCGTCCAGTCCTTGGGAGGACTGTCGTGAACAAAGTTAATGGTGATCTATTACCAAACCACATCCTCAAATCCTGGCCCTGCAAGACATTCCGCTTCGGTGCAACGAGGGAAATAACGGACTTCTACTCTGTTCTTGGGGCAACCACTGCCACTCCACTTGGCACAGTCAACATGTCAAAATCTATGACCTCTGAACTCAGCAACCAGTGGGAAGCAGAGCTGATGACCTCAGTCCCATGGCTGGGAACAAAACTCATTGGGCCTCATTACACGTTAGGTGGTAGGGGGTTAACGGGGCCGGTAGAGCTGCCGGCCCCATTATCCCCCTACCACCTCATTACAAGGTCTCCTCGCGGGAACCGCTAAGGACGCCTGGTAAAACCAGGAGTCCTTAGCGGTTCCCGCGAGCAGACCAGGATGCAAACCATGGGCACGTCATTAACAGGCCCATTGTTTGCATCCTCCCCATTCCCATTGAGCCCTATGGGGGGTCAAATGGGAATGGGGATGGACCGGGTCCGGGTTCCCTGAATGGGGAAATACCGGGCCCTCCAAGGTAGGAATGGCCCGGTATTTCCCCATTCAGGGAACCTGGACCCGGTACCCGGAATGGGGGTAGCCATGCCACAAAAAGCGTCATGCTTACCTCCAGAGTCGTAATGAGGCCCATTGAGTCCGTTTCAACTACTTTGGGTGGGGCTGGCGGCAGTGGCCCACCCACCTCCACGTGTGAAGAAAGCTCCTTGTTCTTGGAGCCCCTACCCGGAGATGCACATTGTTCGGAGGCCAGTTGCACCATTGTTGACGAGGAGGCTGCTCGACCTGTTACTGAGGTCAACGTTAACAGCAACTGTAACGTTAATATTATGAGTGGTGGTGATGATCCTCCTACTTCTGCTGCCATTGGCTCCGAAGCTCCAACGCACAATAGGGTGGCTGTATCGATGGAAGTACATCCATCTACTCCCCTAACTGAACTTAGCTTGTCCTACAACCCCAATGAGTGGTTGGCTGTGTTTGTTGACAATGCGGGTTCCCCTTTGGCCGGACTGCCTTCGAACACACTGAATCTATTCAATTCTTCTTACACCAGCACCCATGGTGCCACCGGTTGTGATTCTGCCTCCATGTTCTGAGTTTTTGAGAATTGACTTACTGCACTTTTTACTCGATCTAACGACATCTAGTTGCATCTAACAAGCATTGACCAACAAGCAAGCTCCTTCAAACATCTGGAGTCTCTTCTAACTGGCCCCTCTAGCAATTTAGTGGAAATTGGGGCTAACATGGAGCGGCTGATGTTAACTAAACTGCAAATGAGTAAGCCCCTCTTACACGACAACCACATTTAAGGATCTTCGGTAGCTTTGTCACAACTGAAAGCTGGTGAACCAGCCGACTGGCATTCATGGAAGAAAGGGAAAGTTGTATGCCAAGCAGAGACGTTTGCTGATAAAAATCCTACAAACAGAAAGGCCGTAGTCGCATTGAACTCTGGGAGTGCATCTGGCCCTCTGAAGGTCTTTTCTGTTTTTAAGGGGGTGTGATTTTCTGTCATTGAACCTACTGCTCAACAGGCTAAACAGAGTGAAAATGGCAACCTGAGTGGCCTACCGGAAGAACAACGCATTGGAGAGCCCCTGACAGGAGCTCTGGTTGCAATTAGCGAGGATGCACGCCTGGAAAGCGGCCCCACAGAATTCTCACTTTAGACAGCACTGACAAAGGAACTTTCCGGAATAACTGCGCTGTGCTGACTTCATTAATTCTATCATGAATATGAGTGCCCCCCAGACTGGCCCTGCTGAGTTGGAAATTCCTGTGAACTTGCAAGTGACAATATCGGACATGTGACTCCGACTCGTCCCATCCCCTATGGGGGCTCGAATGGGAATGGGGATGTACCGGGTCCGGGTTCCTTGAATGAGGAATTACCGGGTCCTCCAAGGTTGGAATGGCCCGGTAATTCTGCATTCAAGGAACCCGGACCTGGTGCCCAGTAAGGGGGTAACCATGCCGCAAATTACGGCATGGTTACCTCCAAGGTCGTAATGACCCCCATGTTACCTTCCTATTTTTCTGATGGGATGGTCGACTGTGTTACGGACCACACTCAACTTCTCTTCAGAGCTGGCCATGAATGTTTTGTTTTGAACTGTAAAAAACTTCCCAATCTCCACAAACGACGTGGGGAACCTGGTTGGCGTAAGCCTGTTATTACTGCCTGTGCCAACGGTAGCCCACTCCTGGTTCCCCAATGAGTAATATTATCCCAGGGATCTGGGGGGCCGGAAATACTAGTGAGGATGATCACTGGGAATTGTTAGCTGGGTTAGTCCACCAGAGGAAGCCACGGGGTCCCTAACAGCTCCTTCTTTCCCCTCAGTTGGAACACCGCGGGACACCAACATTTATGTGAGCAGCATGGCTTTTTACTTAGACCACATTGATTGTTGTAGTGCCATCGCACTGCAGGAGACCTGGCTTGTTGAATCCCTTGTTCTTGACCGATGGGCCACTATTCAAAAGCAAGCGACTAAGGGTAGAATTCGTAGCCCCAAGGGAGGTCTGCTTCTGGGAGTCAATAAGTCCTTTACACTTTCTGAGACTCATTGCAATTCTCCAAATATTCTTGTATGTAGGATGACCTCCACTGCTGCCACTGGGCTAAATGTAAACCAGTTTAGTTAACATCTATGACCCCCTTACTCTTTCCCACATGCAGGGATGCCTCGATTCTGCAGTAAATGCTGCCCCAATTATTTTGAGTGGAGATTTCAACTCTAGAATACCCAGATATTCTAATCCAATGGCTGGGGCTAATGATCCGCATTCCTCTGGATCAGCACTGGAATCTAGGCTTGATCGTTTCAGCCCCCGTGGCATTAATTGGGCAACTTTGCTTTATTCCAGAGGGTTTGTTATGATCAATGTTATGTTATGTGTTTGTTTATAACGCGCCGATAGCCCACAGGAATGGAGCTCGACCTTCTGATTGCGCCCCACAGTTTACGAGGTTGACTGCCACCAGCTCCAGCATTAGAGATTATGTATTTGTGGCCAATAGCCCTTCTTTGATAATTGACATGGGTATTCACCATCGCTCGGAGAGTGATCATCTCCCGATTATCCTGAGCCTTGACATGGAGAGGCCTAGTTTTGGAAATCCCATAACGGGGATCGTTTTGATTAACAACGCACTAACACGAGTTACGTGGACGTCCACTAATATAGAGAGGCTGCCTCTGCCACTGCCCATAGGGTTTTTGAAAATGTTATATACCCTCAGAGTCCTCATCTTCATCTGGCGTTGATCAGAGCTTGGGTATTAAGATTATGGCACAATATGAGGAATGCGTTGTATTAATTAATGAGAGCATCCTCCATAAAAACTCGGGGAAAAAATAGGAGGGCCGCTGGCCCCAATAAAATCCATAACCATGGTTACGATAAAAGGATCAGGGATAAAAAGAGATCTATACAGAAACAGCTACGTATATTGGCCCTTTCTATCTCTGATCAAGCTCACTACACAATGGGCAGGAGGCAAATCAGAGCTGAATATACCAACTGGCTCAAACGCCATCGATAGTATAGGGAATGCCAAAAGAGGAGATTTTTGGTTTTGACCACTCTTACCAATGATCCACAGAAATGTTGGCAGATTGTAAATGACACAACATGACTCGTTCTGACATCAATGGAGTTTCTGAGCCAGAATGGATAACATGTACTTCTGACACGCTGGGGGGTTCCTCCCTGACACAGTGTTATACCAGTTGTCCGTTGGGGGTCTGGAAGTATGGGAAAAACAAGGAAGAAGTCATCAAGCTAATAAACATCAGTAAATCATCCCGAGTTCCGGGCCTTGATGGTCTCTTTGACCTGTTGATAAAAGCAGATGTTCCACTGTGGGCAGATGTTCTTCACCATTTCTTTTGTTGTACTGCTGCCACCCAAACACTGCCTCGATCCTGGCATGACGGCATCTTAGTCCCAGTCCAGAAGAGAGGTTCCCACTCCAACCCTCGTAAATATCGCCTTTTGGCGATCATCAATGTTCCATCTATGGTGTTTGCTAGGGTCCTACTTCAGGAACTGACCAGCTTGGTGGAGGCAGAAAATATTATACCATAGAACCAAACTGGCTTCAGAAAGGGCTGCACCACCACAGTCAATAATTTAGCTCTCACCACCGTCATACAGCAATCTTGGAAGACACACAAAAGACCAGTCTATGCAGTATTTGTAGATTACAGTGCCGTCTTTGACGCTGTTGACCGTGCAAGGCTGTGGGAGAAACTTAACAGCTGGGGGATTCCAACTGGCCTATTGAAAATGATTATGATGTTGCATAAAGAGACTAGGGTCAAGGTCCGATTGGAGGGCAATGGGGGAACCTCATGCTGGATCCCCACTAATATGGGATTAAAGCAAGGTTGCATAATTGCCCCTTTACTCTTACAATTATTTCTATCTGATATGAGGAAATCTCTGGCCCATTCGAACTGTATCCCGCCTAAACCTGGTGATCAAGTGGGTCAATGGGTGCGTTATGCTGACAATATCGTTATCCTCAATCTAAGCCTCTTTGGACTCCAAACAGCTCTGGATAAACTTTACTTATATTCAGGGCAAACTAATTTAAACTAAACACCACCAAACGCAAGATTATGGCGTACAATTTCCAACGCAGACAAGCGGCTAGGGCTGATTGGAATTTGAAGGGTGTCTCCATAAACGGTGTCACCCAGTACACCTATCTTGGAATCATCTTCGATGCTAAACTCATGGGCACACTTCACTTGAACAAGCTCAAGGTCCGAACAGCACAAGTAACAGGGGACATCTGCTCCCTGGCTCCTAACGAAGGAGGTTACTCTGTTGGCACTTCGATTAAACTGTATTCTATTAAGTTCTTACCCATAATCAGGTATGCTGCAGACTTGTGCGCCCTGGAATCTTTGGAGGCAGCTTCTATGATTAAAATTGCAATTTTAAAGAGGATTTTAAGATTACCCTCGTCTGTCTCAGCTGAAATGTTTCTTTTGGAGTTTGGCATATTTCCGATCGGTGAGCGTATCATGTTGAATTGCTTGACGCTGTATTGGAAGCTCGCACATGCACAGAAACATACAGTCATGGGGATGCTGTTTGGAGTGTTTTCTACTAAGGCAATCTTTTACCTTGGGCATAATTAAACGATCAGCTGATGCGTGGATTAAGAGATCCCTAGGTGACCCCCTAGAGCTGAATTTAAACCACTATAAAAGGACTATGATGGCACACCTGGAGGACTATATTCATGACCAGTTGATCGTAAATTTGACCACTAAATCAATAGCTGAAAGGTTTATTCCCTAGATCTCTGCAAGACGGCTGGTCCCCCTTTACCTTCTTAATTTCATTGGCAACCACTTCCTCTGGGACTACATGCACCTGAAATTGAATGCAATAAAGACCTTTGAAATTTCGGGGGGTTGCCGCCGGATCCCAAGAAGTAATAGATCATGCCACCTTTGCGGGGAGTCAATATTGGAATCGGTTCATCATCTTCTCCTTCAGTGTTGTCGGGGATTGCCATGTCTGCTTCTTCCATTGTGCTCTGGGAATTTTTCATGTCTGGAACACTGAAGGGTTGTGTTCTTTTTTTTAACTAAATTGTTGAGAGAGATCTACGAACTCATTTAAGCTTTTGATGCGTGAACGTTTCTTTCCTCTTTTATTTTCCTTTCTGGTTTTAACGTCTGTGAGAAATTGTTGTAATGAAATAACATGTCTAAATATATTAAAAGTTATTGATTTAACTGTGTGATACTAAAAAATTCAAATAAAATAAAAGTCCCCACTTCTGCCATGACACGCGCTCTCGGGCATATTGCCACCTTGCTGGGACTCTGGTTTCATTTGCGTCATGCAGTCTCTATTTACAGCTTGCAGTCATTCGGTCTGTATTGGGTGAGCCTTTGCCTGTGGTCTCTGTCTCGGGCTACTGTCGGGAGTTCTGCACGTTTGAGGTCCTGTGTAGGTGCTCTGTTGCACTCTGGTTTGGTGTACCTCCCAAGCAGTGTCTCCCAGAAGACCTGTTGGGCCCTCAGTTACATGCTTTGTGCTCCTGGGAGATACTTCGTTCTGTTTCCCATATTCTGGCTGCTGTTGTTGGTGAGGGAGATGTATTCCTCATGTGGGACTCCCACAGATCTTTGCTGGGGTTGGTTATTTGGACCTGTAGTGCCTGGTGAGGCAGGGTGTTTGGGTCACTACTTTTAATGCTAGCCCAAAAATTCATAGGTGTGATTCTGGACAATTAGCAGCACCCATCCCCACCCCCCCCTCAACTCCCCAGCTCTGCTTGGCACCCAAGATCTGGGCAGTGCCTGTTTATGGTTTCTGTGGGTATGTTGTCCCATCTGCATACTCCTTATATGTAGGGTCCCAGACTTATCTACCAGGGAGTAGGATCAGGGTAATGATAGTTTCAGAAGTAGTTTTACTTTGCGACTCGGGTGGGCTTGCTTCATGGCAGCCTGGAATGCACACAGGATTGCAAGCTGAGAGCACCCAGTGGCGCTGATTCTGATACCCAGAGAAGTGCAATGTGTGGCGTGTTCAACGTCTGTCCCATCAAGAAGGAGGTTGACTTGGGTACTAGCACTTTTCTGTTGTGTCCTGGTTGACCTCCAGCGGCCATGTCTCCCAGGGGGTTTAGGCTGCGCTCGAGGTCTTCTGTGGTAGGTGCAGGAATGACCAAGTCATTAGAATATAGCAAGAAGTTTCATTCTGTGCCAGTCAGCATCCAACCTGGACATTACTCTAGCAATGTTGCCAAACCATTGATGCAGATGTTGAACAAGGTTCTACTGGGATATCATCCCTTTGGAATCCAACGTTGTGTCATCATCTTGCAGCTGATGGTGGTATGTATGTTTTTGTCATCATGTCTCTTCCCAGCCCCAATTCCAGCATGGGATCATTTCACATTTCCTCCTGGATGCCAGATGGAGTCAAATGCTTTTCTGCAGTCTATGGAGCAAGCACACGTATTCGCCCTATTTTAAGTTTGTTTGTTTGATCAGTGCTCTTAGTGGGAGATACAATCGGTGGTTCGCTGACTCGGAGGGAACCTCCCTGGACTTCTGTGTACACTGTTAATGTTAAGGAGAAGGTTCAGTACTCTTTGGTTGATAAGAATGAAGAAAGGGTTGTTGCGGCTACTCTTATCTGTTGCAGGGGAGAAGGGACACAGGACTCGAGACACAGATATAGAGTGAAACACAGCTTCCTTGGGTGTTCACACTGAGCACATTCCTTGGTGCAGAAAGCACCAAGTCAGGGGGTCCCCAAGGCCGTGGGGGAGCAGCCTATCGGTAGGAAGGGATCAGAATGGATGGAAGGTTGTCATGGGATCTCTAGGGGGCAGCCTTCTACCACTCTCCATTAGGCGATGCCCTTCCACCTGGCTGCTGGCTTCCACTGGCCATTTGCCCTTCCCCCAGGTCCCCACTATGCTACCCCCCCTAGGTGACCCGGTCACATAACACAGAACCCTTTGTAGTTATTTGGGTCTGGGGTACCCCATCTTTGTGACTGAACCCTCAGACTATGAGTCTCACCCGGTTCACTGCCGAATGTGTAATAGAGATAACGACTGCTCATTGATGCTGTCACTTTTGGCGAAAAAAAAGTCTTACATACTTAGTTTTAATTAAAAAGTATTTTTTATGGGTATCAGGTAATATTATACCCACCAATAATATACGCCATATATATGGTCTGGGGTAAGGCCATACGCAATATTATTAGTGGGGATAATTTATGGGGTTATTGGGACTGGGGTTGCGAGGGGGGTCCCCGCTCCATTAAAAAAAATGATGGGGTTGCAGGGGTATCCCTGCAGCTTCCATGGCTTAATATTGCCGCACAAATATGGCAATAGTTCTGTATGGCAATACTTTTGTGGGGATATTAGCACATAGAACCTTTTTATGGTTATAAGGTTAAAAAACTCAAATTGAATTTACCCTTTAATATTCTTGAGTACAAAAAAACATATAATTATTATATGAAACATTACAATTCACAAGAAAAAAGAGGAGAATAAAATGGTAAAATACTAAAAAAGAAAAAACAATACATATTATTAAACTTCTGAGGCCAGAATCCTTGGAGTCATCTTTGACTCCTCTCTCTCCTTCCTCCCTCACACTCCGGACATTTCTAGGAAGCCCCCTAAGAAGCCTCACTTTCAACTGTATCTTCTCAAAGGAATTCTCCCTTTACTCACTTTCCCCCAGAAGCTCAATGTTTCCCGAGACCTGGTTCTCTCTAGGCTTGACTATTGCAACAGCCTACTCCTCAATCTACTTTCTTCTACTCTGTGACCCCTTACACTAAACCAGAATAGAGCAGCAAGACTTATCCTTGTCCTTAAGCCCAGGCACTGCATCTCTCCTGCCCTAAAAGGCAGCCCTGTTGCTGCACGGATCAAATTCAAATCCCTCTGCATCATCCACAAGGCTGTCTGGGGCTGGGGACCATGCTATCTGCTACTCTCTCTTACCATATAGTATCCTTCTAGACCTCTAGGCTCCTCTGGCACCAACTCTCCTCAGCTGTACCCCTC
Organism: Ambystoma mexicanum; assembly: GCF_040938575.1. Lineage (NCBI taxonomy): Eukaryota > Metazoa > Chordata > Amphibia > Caudata > Ambystomatidae > Ambystoma > Ambystoma mexicanum. The sequence continues at coordinate 97,567,132 of NC_090934.1, forward strand.
CTTTGGAACAACCTCACCCTCCCTCGGCGTCTTGAGCAAGGCCTTCTTAATTTCTGAAAGCACCTCAAGACTCTCCTCTTTTTCTCCTCCTTCACGTCTTCTCTTCTCTGGTAATTTCATAGTTGCTGTGATTGGTGTCTTGGACCCCTATGCATCATCGGGGCCAATGACCATTCCCACCCAATCTCCCCAGCTTCTGTCTACCCTCAGCACTTGCCTCGGCACACCCTCAGCACTGCAGAATCGCACTTTCCACCAGACGTAGCACATGGCCACATATCACTTACCATACCCTGCACTTTCTCTGCGGCTCCGCCCTCAAGCCCGGACTCCCCAGCACCTACCCCACTGCCCTCTTCCTTGCTGCACTCACGCGTTCTGAATACTCACAAGGCATGGTAGGGTCGGCCTCCCTTCCCCCACTGTGTTTTTTGTATTCAATTGCACTGCAATCCCACGTTCCCTCCCTTCTGCCCTGTGGGTGCTTTGAAACACAATGTATTTCCTGTATAAGCCCCTAACAAGCAAACAATAAATAAATAAAATTAATAATCACGACTTTAAGATCAATTTCATAACTGCGTCTCTAAAAAGAAACGTTTCATTTCAGTTTATATTTTATCAAATCTCATACACAACAAAGTGGGCTGACTTTACAATTTTTTTTAATTTGTGTGCTTTTTAGGCTTTTCTTTTAGACAATAACTTTGTTGCTTCTCGTCTTTACCTTGTACACTTTCTGTGATGTTTTCTCATGACTACGTATTGCACAATGTTTCCAGCAGTGGCATACATGAGCCTCCCGCTTCAAAAACGATCACTAAACAGGACTTCTAGGTTTTTAATGGTTGCAGGCCATCTTTTATTTCCTCCACATTAACTATATTGTCAATGGCTTCACTTGATATTTAATGGTTTCTTTTCTAGTATGTTTCTGGTGTGTTCACAAAGATCTTAAAAGTGGTCTTCCCAAGTTTCTCAGACAGCAGTCTACTCCTTGCACAAACTCTTCTGTAAGGACTGCCGTCTTCTCCCCGGGCAGTAACCTTCTCCTCCAACAGCCCCCTTCTCTATCAGACTGCCACTTTCCTTTCTGACTGCACCCTTCTCTATCAGACAGCCAGTTTCCTTTCTGAGAGCACCCTTCTCTATAGGACAGTCACTCTCCTTTCTGGCAGCACCCTTCTCTATCAGACAGCCAGTCTCTTTTCTGAGAGCACCCTTCTCTAACAGACAGCCACTTTCCTTTCTGACAGCACCCTTCTCTATCACACTGCCACTTTCCTTTCTGAGAGCACCCTTCTCTATAGGACAGTCACTCTCCTTTCTGGCAGCACCCTTCTCTATCAGACAGCCAGTCTCTTTTCTGAGAGCACCCTTCTCTAACAGACAGCCACTTTCCTTTCTGACAGCACCCTTCTCTATCACACTGCCACTTTCCTTTCCTTTCTGACAGCACCCTTCTCTACCAGACTGCCACTTTCCTTTCTTTCTGACAGTAGCCTTCTCTATCAGACTGCCACTTTCCTTTCTGACAGCACTCGTCTCTAACAGACTGACACTTTCCTTTCTGACAGCACAATTCTCTATCAGACTGCCACTTTCCTTTCTGACACCACCCTTCTCTAACAGACTGCCACTTTCCTTTCTGACAACACCCTTCTCTATCAGACTGCCACTTTCCTTTCCGACAGCACAATTCTCTATCAGACTGCCACTTTACTTTCTGTTAGCATCCTTCTCTATCAGACTGCCACTTTGCTTTCTGACAGCACAATTCTCTACCAGACGGCCACTTTCCTTTCTTTCTCACAGTACCCTTCTCTATCAGAATGCCACTTTCCTTTCTGACAGCACCCTTCTCTATGCGGCTGCCACTTTACTTTCTGAAAGCACCTTTCTCTATCACACTGCCACTTTCCTTTCTGAAAGCAACCTTCTCTACCAGACTGCCACTTTCCTTTCTTTCTGACAGTACTCTTGTCTATCAGACTGCCACTTTCCTTTCTGACAGAACAATTCTCTGACTGCCACTTTCCTTTCTGACAGCACCCTTCTATATCAGACTGCCACTTTCCTTTATGACAGCACAATTCTCTATCAGACTGCCACTTTCCTCTTTTTCTGAAAGCACTCTTCTATATCAGACTGCCAACTTCCTTTTTGACAGCAACCTTGTCTATGAGACTGCCACTTTCCTTTCTGAGAGCACCCTTCTCTATCGGACAGTCATTCTCCTTTCTGACAGCACCCTTCTCTATCAGACAGCCAGTCTCTTTTCTGAGAGCACCCTTCTCTAAGAGACAGCCACTTTCCTTTCTAACAGCATCCTCCTCTATCAGACTGCCACTTTCCTTTCTGGCAGCACCCTTCTCTATGTGGCTGCCACTTTCCTTTCTGGCAGCACCCTTCTCTATCACACTGCCACTTTCCTTTCTGATAGCACCCTTCTCTATCACACTGCCACTTTATTTTCTGACAGCACCCTTCTCTACCAGAATGCCACTTTCCTTTCTTTCTGACAGTACCCTTCTCTATCAGAATTCCACTTTCCTTTCTGACAGCACCCTTCTCTATGCGGCTGCCACTTTACTTTCTGACAGCACCCGTCTCTATCAGACTACCACTTTCCTTTCTGACAGCACCCTTCTCTACCAGACTGCCACTTTCCTTTCTTTCTGACAGTACGTTTCTCTATCAGACTGCCACTTTCCTTTCTGACAGCACCCTTCTCTATCAGACTGCCACTTTCCTTTCTGACAGCACCCTTCTCTATCAGACTGCCACTTTCCTTTATGACAGCACAATTCTCCATCAGATTGCCACTTTCCTTTCTTTCTGAAAGCACCCTTCTCTATCAGACTACCACTTTCCTTTCTGACAACAACCTTCTCTAAGAGACTGCCACTTTCCTCTCTGAGAGCACCCTTCTCTATCGGACAGTCACTCTCCTTTCTGACAGCACCCTTCTCTAACAGACATCCAGTCTCTTTTCTGAAAGCACCCTTCTCTAAAAGACAGCCACTTTCCTTTCTGACAGCATCCTTTCCTATCAGACTGCCACTTTCCTTTCTGACAGCACCCTTCTCTATGCGGCTGCCACTTTCCTTTCTGACAGCACCCTTCTCTATCACACTGCCACTTTCCTTTCTGACAGCACCCTTCTCTACCAGACTGCCACTTTCCTTTCTTTCTGACAGTAGCCTTCTCTATCAGACTGCCACTTTCCTTTCTGACAGCACTCTTCTCTATGCGGCTGCCACTTTACTTTCTGACAGCACCTGTCTCTATCACACTGCCACTTTCCTTTCTGAAAGCAACCTTCTCTACCAGACTGCCACTTTCCTTTCTTTCTGACAGTACCCTTGTCTATCAGACTGCCACTTTCCTTTCTGACAGAACAATTCTCTGACTGCCACTTTCCTTTCTGACAGCACCCTTCTATATCAGACTGCCACTTTCCTTTATGACAGCACAATTCTCTATCAGACTGCCACTTTCCTCTCTTTCTGAAAGCACTCTTCTATATCAGACTGCCACCTTCCTTTTTGACAGCAACCTTGTCTATGAGACTGCCACTTTCCTTTCTGAGAGCACCCTTCTCTATCGGACAGTCACTCTCCTTTCTGACAGCACCCTTCTGTATCAGACAGCCAGTCTCTTTTCTGAGAGCACCCTTCTCTAACAGACAGCCACTTTCCTTTCTGACAGCATCCTCCTCTATCAGACTGCCACTTTCCTTTCTGGCAGCACCCTTCTCTATGTGGCTGCCACTTTCCTTTCTGGCAGCACCCTTCTCTATCACACTGCCACTTTCCTTTCTGATAGCACCCTTCTCTATCACACTGCCACTTTATTTTCTGACAGCACCCTTCTCTACCAGACTGCCACTTTCCTTTCTTTCTGACAGTACCCTTCTCTATCAGAATTCCACTTTCCTTTCTGACAGCACCCTTCTCTATGCGGCTGCCACTTTACTTTCTGACAGCACCCGTCTCTATCAGACTGCCACTTTCCTTTCTGACAGCACCCTTCTCTACCAGACTGCCACTTTCCTTTCTTTCTGACAGTACCCTTCTCTATCAGACTGCCACTTTCCTTTCTGACAGCACCCTTCTCTATCAGACTGCCACTTTCCTTTCTGACAGCACCCTTCTCTATCAGACTGCCACTTTCCTTTATGACAGCACAATTCTCCATCAGATTGCCACTTTCCTTTCTTTCTGAAAGCACCCTTCTCTATCAGACTGCCACTTTCCTTTCTGACAACAACCTTCTCTAAGAGACTGGCACTTTCCTCTCTGAGAGCACCCTTCTCTATCCGACAGTCACTCTCCGTTCTGACAGCACCCTTCTCTAACAGACAGCCAGTCTCTTTTCTGAGAGCACCCTTCTCTAACAGACAGCCACTTTCCTTTCTGACAGCATCCTTTCCTATCAGACTGCCACTTTCCTTTCTGACAGCACCATTCTCTATGCGGCTGCCACTTTCCTTTCTGACAGCACCCTTCTCTATCACACTGCCACTTTCCTTTCTGACAGCACCCTTCTCTACCAGACTGCCACTTTCCTTTCTTTCTGACAGTAGTCTTCTCTATCAGACTGCCACTTTCCTTTCTGACAGCACTCTTCTCTAACAGACTGCCACTTTCCTTTCTGACAGCACAATTCTCTATCAGACTGCCACTTTCCTTTCTGACACCACCCTTCTCTAACAGACTGCCACTTTCCTTTCTGACAACACCCTTCTCTATCAGACTGCCACTTTCCTTTCCGATAGCACAATTCTCTATCAGACTGCCACTTTACTTTCTGTTAGCATCCTTCTCTATCAGACTGCCACTTTGCTTTCTGACAGCACAATTCTCTACCAGACTGCCACTTTCCTTTCTGTCTCACAGTACCCTTCTCTATCAGAATGCCACTTTCCTTTCTGACAGCACCCTTCTCTATGCGGCTGCCACTTTACTTTCTGACAGCACCTGTCTCTATCACACTGCCACTTTCCTTTCTGAAAGCAACCTTCTCTACCAGACTGCCACTTTCCTTTCTTTCTGACAGTACCCTTGTCTATCAGACTGACACTTTCCTTTCTGACAGCACAATTCTCTGACTGCCACTTTCCTTTCTGACAGCACCCTTCTATATCAGACTGCCACTTTCCTTTATGACAGCACAATTCTCTATCACACTGCCACTTTCCTCTCTTTCTAAAAGCACTCTTCTATATCAGACTGCCACCTTCCTTTTTGACAGCAACCTTGTCTATGAGACTGCCACTTTCCTTTCTGAGAGCACCCTTCTCTATCGGACAGTCACTCTCCTTTCTGACAGCACCCTTCTCTATCAGACAGCCAGTCTCTTTTCTGAGAGCACCCTTCTCTAACAGACAGCCACTTTCCTTTCTGACAGCATCCTCCTCTATCAGACTGCCACTTTCCTTTCTGGCAGCACCCTTCTCTATGAGGCTGCCACTTTCCTTTCTGGCAGCACCCTTCTCTATCACACTGCCACTTTCCTTTCTGATAGCACCCTTCTCTATCACACTGCCACTTTATTTTCTGACAGCACCCTTCTCTACCAGACTGCCACTTTCCTTTCTTTCTGACTGTACTCTTCTCTATCAGAATTCCACTTTCCTTTCTGACAGCACCCTTCTCTATGCGGCTGCCACTTTACTTTCTGACAGCACCCGTCTCTATCAGACTTCCACTTTCCTTTCTGACAGCACCCTTCTCTACCAGACTGCCACTTTCCTTTCTTTCTGACAGTACCCTTCTCTATCAGACTGCCACTTTCCTTTCTGAGAGCACCCTTCTCTATCAGACTGCCACTTTCCTTTCTGACAACAACCTTCTCTAAGAGACTGCCACTTTCCTCTCTGAGAGCACCCTTCTCTATCGGACAGTCACTCTCCTTTCTGACAGCACCCTTCTCTAAACAGACATCCAGTCTCTTTTCTGAGAGCACCCTTCTCTAAAAGACAGCCACTTTCCATTCTGACAGCATCCTTTCCTATCAGACTGCCACTTTCCTTTCTGACAGCACCCTTCTCTATCACACTGCCACTTTCCTTTCTGACAGCACCCTTCTCTACCAGACTGCCACTTTCCTTTCTTTCTGACAGTAGCCTTCTCTATCAGACTGCCACTTTCCTTTCTGACAGCACTCTTCTCTAACAGACTGCCACTTTCCTTTCTGACAGCACAATTCTCTATCAGACTGCCACTTTCCTTTCTGACACCACCCTTCTCGAACAGACTGCCACTTTCCTTTCTGACAACACCCTTCTCTATCAGACTGCCACTTTCCTTTCCGAAAGCACAATTCTCTATCAGACTGCTACTTTACTTTCTGTTAGCATCCTTCTCTATCAGACTGCCACTTTGCTTTCTGACAGCACAATTCTCTACCAGACTGCCACTTTCCTTTCTTTCTCACAGTACCCTTCTCTATCAGAATGCCACTTTCCTTTCTGACAGCACCCTTCTCTATGCGGCTGCCACTTTACTTTCTGACAGCACCTGTCTCTATCACACTGCCACTTTCCTTTCTGAAAGCAACCTTCTCTACCAGACTGCCACTTTCCTTTCTTTCTGACAGTACCCTTGTCTATCAGACTGCCACTTTCCTTTCTGACAGAACAATTCTCTGACTGCCACTTTCCTTTTTGACAGCACCCTTCTATATCAGACTGCCACTTTCCTTTATGACAGCACATTCTCTATCAGACTGCCACTTTCCTCTCTTTCTGAAAGCACTCTTCTATATCAGACTGCCACCTTCCTTTTTGACAGCAACCTTGTCTATGAGTCTGCCACTTTCCTTTCTGAGAGCACCCTTCTCTATCGGACAGTCACTCTCCTTTCTGACAGCACCCTTCTCTATCAGACAGCCAGTCTCTTTTCTGAGAGCACCCTTCTCTAACAGACAGCCACTTTCCTTTCTGACAGCATCCTCCTCTATCAGACTGCCACTTTCCTTTCTGGCAGCACCCTTCTCTATGTGGCTGCCACTTTCCTTTCTGGCAGCACCCTTCTCTATCACACTGCCACTTTCCTTTCTGATAGCACCCTTCTCTATCACACTGCCACTTTATTTTCTGACAGCACCCTTCTCTACCAGACTGCCACTTTCCTTTCTTTCTGACAGTACCCTTCTCTATCAGAATTCCACTTTCCTTTCTGACAGCACCCTTCTCTATGCAGCTGCCACTTTACTTTCTGAAAGCACCTGTCTCTATCAGACTGCCACTTTCCTTTCTGACAGCACCCTTCTCTACCAGACTGCCACTTTCCTTTCTTTCTGACAGTACCCTTCTCTATCAGACTGCCACTTTCCTTTCTGACAGCACCCTTCTCTATCAGACTGCCACTTTCCTTTCTGACAGCACAATTCTCCATCAGATTGCCACTTTCCTTTCTTTCTGAAAGCACCCTTCTCTATCAGACTGCCACTTTCCTTTCTGACAACAACCTTCTCTAAGAGACTGCCACTTTCCTCTCTGAGAGCACCCTTCTCTATCGGACAGTCACTCTCCTTTCTGACAGCACCCTTCTCTAACAGACAGCCAGTCTCCTTTCTGAGAGCACCCTTCTCTAACAGACAGCCACTTTCCTTTCTGACAGCATCCTTTCCTATCAGACTGCCAATTTCCTTTCTGACAGCACCCTTCTCTATGCGGCTGTCACTTTCCTTTCTGACAGCACCCTTCTCTATCACACTGCCACTTTCCTTTCTGACAGCACCCTTCTCTACCAGACTGCCACTTTCCTTTCTTTCTGACAGTAGCCTTCTCTATCAGACTGCCACTTTCCTTTCTGACAGCACTCTTCTCTAACAGACTGCCACTTTCCTTTCTGACAGCACAATTCTCTATCAGACTGCCACTTTCCTTTCTGACACCACCCTTCTCTAACAGACTGCCACTTTCCTTTCTGACAACACCCTTCTCTATCAGACTGCCACTTTCCTTTCCGACAGCACAATTCTCTATCAGACTGCCACTTTACTTTCTGTTAGCATCCTTCTCTATCAGACTGCCACTTTGCTTTCTCACAGCACAATTCTCTATCAGACTGCCACTTTCCTTTCTTTCAGACAGCACCCTTCTCTATCAGACTGCCACTTTCCTTTCTGACAGCACCCTTCTCTATCAGACTGCCACTTTCCTTTCTGACCGCATCCTTTGCTAACAGACAGCCCCTTTCCTTTCTGACAGCATTCTTCTCTATGAGACTGCGACTTTCCTTTCTGACAGCACCATCCTCTATCAGACAGCCCCTTTCCTATCTGAAAGCACCCTTCTCTCTTAGACAGCTCCTTTCCTTCTGACAGCATCATTCTTTATCGGACCGCCCCTTTTCTTTCTGACAGCACCATCCTATCTATCAGACAGACCCTTTCCTTTCTGACAGCACCCTTCTCTATTAGACAACTCCTTTCCTTTCTGATAGCCCTCTTCTTTATCAGACAGCCCCTTTCCTTTCTGACAGCACCCTTCTCTATCGGATAGCCACTTTCCTTTCTGACAGCACCCTTCTCTATCGGATATCCACTTTCCTTTCTGACAGCACCCTTCTCTACCAGACTGCCACTTTCCTTTCTGACAGTCCCCTTCTCTATCAGACTGCTACATTCCTTTCTGACAGCACCCTTCTCTATCAGACTGCCACTATTCTTTCTGACAGCACCCTCTCTAACAGACAGTCACTTTTCTTTCTGACAGCACCCTTCTCTAACAGACTGCCACTTTCCTATCTGACAGCACACTTCATTAGCAGACAGCCACCTTCCTTTCTGGCAGCGCCCTTCTTTAACAGACAGCCACCTTCCTTTCTGACAGCATCTTTCTCTATCAGAATGCCACTTTCCCTTCTGACAGCACCCTTCTCTGTCAGACTGCCACTTTCCTTTTTGACAGCACCCTTCTCTGTCAGACAGGCACTTTCCTTTCTGACAGCATTCTTCTCTGTCAGACAGTCACATTCCTTTCTGACAGCACCCGTCTCTGTCAGACAGCCACTTTCCTTTCTGACAGCACCCTTCTCTGTGAGACAGTCACATTCCTTTCTGGCATCACCCTTCTCTATCACACTGCTATTTTCCTTTCAGACAGCACCCTTCTCTATCACACTGCCACTTTCCCTTTGACAGCACCCTTCTCTATCAGACTGCCACTTTCTTTTCTGGCAGCACCGTTCTCTAACAGACAGCCACTCTCCTTTCTTACAGCACCCTTCTCGAACAGACTGCCACTTTCCTTTCTGACAGCACCCTTCTCAAACAGTCTGCCACTTTCCTTTCTGACAGCACTGTTCTCTATCAGACTGCCACTTTCCTTTATGACAGCACCCTTCTCTATCAGACTGGCAATGTCCTTTCTGACAGCACCCTTCTCTATCAGACTGCCACTTTCCCTTATGACAGCAACCTTCTCTATCAGACTGCCACTTTACTTTCTGACAGCACCGTTCTCTAACAGACAGACACGTTCCTTTCTGACAGCACCCTTCTCTATCACACTGCCACTTTACTTTCTGACAGCAGCCTTCTCTATTAGACTGCCACTTTCCTTTCTAGCAGCACCCTTCTCTAACAGACAGCCACTCCCCTTTCTGAAAGCACCCTTCTCTAACAAACAGCCACTCTCCTTTCTGACAGCACCCTTCTCTAACAGACTGCCACTTTACTTTCCAACAGCACCCTTCTCTTACAGGGAGCCACTCTCCTTTCTGACAGCACCTTTCCCTAACAGACAGCCACTTTCCTTTCTGACAGCACCCTTCTCTAACAGACTGCCACTTTCCTTTCTGACTGCACCCTTCTCTAACAGTCACTTTCCTTTCCGACAGCACCATTCTCTGACAGACAGCCACTTTCCTTTTTGACAGCACTTTTCTCTATCAGACTGCCAATTTTGTTTCTGACAGCACCCTTCTCTTACAGGGAGCCACTCTCCTTTCTGACAGCACCCTTCCCTAACAGACAGCCACTTTCCTTTCTGACAGCACCCTTCTCTATCAGGCCTCCACATTCGTATTTGACAGCACCATTCTCTAACAGACAGTCCCTTTCCTTTCTGACAGCACCCTTCTCTAACAGACAGCCGCTCTCCTTTCTGACAACACCCTTCTCTAACAGACAGCCACTTTCCTTCTCTGACAGACCACCATTTTCCTTTCTGACAGCACCCTTCTCTAACAGACTGCCACTTTCCTTTCTGACAGCACCCTTCTCTAATAGACTGCCACTTTTGTTTCTGACCGCACCCATCTCTAACAGAGAGCCACTCTCCTTTCCGACAGCACCCTTCTCTAAAAGACAGCCACTTTCCTTTCTGACAGCACCCTTCTCTATCAGACTGCCACTTTCCTTTCTGACAACAACCTTCTCTAAGAGACTGCCACTTTCCTCTCTGAGAGCACCCTTCTCTATCGGACAGTCACTCTCCTTTCTGACAGCACCCTTCTCTAACAGACATCCAGTCTCTTTTCTGAGAGCACCCTTCTCTAAAAGACAGCCACTTTCCATTCTGACAGCATCCTTTCCTATCAGACTGCCACTTTCCTTTCTGACAGCACCCTTCTCTATCACACTGCCACTTTCCTTTCTGACAGCACCCTTCTCTACCAGACTGCCACTTTCCTTTCTTTCTGACAGTAGCCTTCTCTATCAGACTGCCACTTTCCTTTCTGACAGCACTCTTCTCTAACAGACTGCCACTTTCCTTTCTGACAGCACAATTCTCTATCAGACTGCCACTTTCCTTTCTGACACCACCCTTCTCGAACAGACTGCCACTTTCCTTTCTGACAACACCCTTCTCTATCAGACTGCCCCTTTCCTTTCCGACAGCACAATTCTCTATCAGACTGCTACTTTACTTTCTGTTAGCATCCTTCTCTATCAGACTGCCACTTTGCTTTCTGACAGCACAATTCTCTACCAGACTGCCACTTTCCTTTCTTTCTCACAGTACCCTTCTCTATCAGAATGCCACTTTCCTTTCTGACAGCACCCTTCTCTATGCGGCTGCCACTTTACTTTCTGACAGCACCTGTCTCTATCACACTGCCACATTCCTTTCTGAAAGCAACCTTCTCTACCAGACTGCCACTTTCCTTTCTTTCTGACAGTACCCTTGTCTATCAGACTGCCACTTTCCTTTCTGACAGAACAATTCTCTGACTGCCACTTTCCTTTTTGACAGCACCCTTCTATATCAGACTGCCACTTTCCTTTATGACAGCACATTCTCTATCAGACTGCCACTTTCCTCTCTTTCTGAAAGCACTCTTCTATATCAGACTGCCACCTTCCTTTTTGACAGCAACCTTGTCTATGAGTCTGCCACTTTCCTTTCTGAGAGCACCCTTCTCTATCGGACAGTCACTCTCCTTTCTGACAGCACCCTTCTCTATCAGACAGCCAGTCTCTTTTCTGAGAGCACCCTTCTCTAACAGACAGCCACTTTCCTTTCTGACAGCATCCTCCTCTATCAGACTGCCACTTTCCTTTCTGGCAGCACCCTTCTCTATGTGGCTGCCACTTTCCTTTCTGGCAGCACCCTTCTCTATCACACTGCCACTTTCCTTTCTGATAGCACCCTTCTCTATCACACTGCCACTTTATTTTCTGACAGCACCCTTCTCTACCAGACTGCCACTTTCCTTTCTTTCTGACAGTACCCTTCTCTATCAGAATTCCACTTTCCTTTCTGACAGCACCCTTCTCTATGCAGCTGCCACTTTACTTTCTGAAAGCACCTGTCTCTATCAGACTGCCACTTTCCTTTCTGACAGCACCCTTCTCTACCAGACTGCCACTTTCCTTTCTTTCTGACAGTACCCTTCTCTATCAGACTGCCACTTTCCTTTCTGACAGCACCCTTCTCTATCAGACTGCCACTTTCCTTTCTGACAGCACAATTCTCCATCAGATTGCCACTTTCCTTTCTTTCTGAAAGCACCCTTCTCTATCAGACTGCCACTTTCCTTTCTGACAACAACCTTCTCTAAGAGACTGCCACTTTCCTCTCTGAGAGCACCCTTCTCTATCGGACAGTCACTCTCCTTTCTGACAGCACCCTTCTCTAACAGACAGCCAGTCTCCTTTCTGAGAGCACCCTTCTCTAACAGACAGCCACTTTCCTTTCTGACAGCATCCTTTCCTATCAGACTGCCAATTTCCTTTCTGACAGCACCCTTCTCTATGCGGCTGTCACTTTCCTTTCTGACAGCACCCTTCTCTATCACACTGCCACTTTCCTTTCTGACAGCACCCTTCTCTACCAGACTGCCACTTTCCTTTCTGACAGCACTCTTCTCTAACAGACTGCCACTTTCCTTTCTGACAGCACAATTCTCTATCAGACTGCCACTTTCCTTTCTGACACCACCCTTCTCTAACAGACTGCCACTTTCCTTTCTGACAACACCCTTCTCTATCAGACTGCCACTTTCATTCCGACAGCACAATTCTCTATCAGACTGCCACTTTACTTTCTGTTAGCATCCTTCTCTATCAGACTGCCACTTTGCTTTCTCACAGCACAATTCTCTATCAGACTGCCACTTTCCTTTCTTTCAGACAGCACCCTTCTCTATCAGACTGCCACTTTCCTTTCTGACAGCACCCTTCTCTATCAGACTGCCACTTTCCTTTCTGACCGCATCCTTTGCTAACAGACAGCCCCTTTCCTTTCTGACAGCACCCTTCTCTATGAGACTGCGACTTTCCTTTCTGACAGCACCATCCTCTATCAGACAGCCCCTTTCCTATCTGAAAGCACCCTTCTCTCTTAGACAGCTCCTTTCCTTCTGACAGCATCATTCTTTATCGGACCGCCCCTTTTCTTTCTGACAGCACCATCCTATCTATCAGACAGACCCTTTCCTTTCTGACAGCACCCTTCTCTATTAGACAACTCCTTTCCTTTCTGATAGCCCTCTTCTTTATCAGACAGCCCCTTTCCTTTCTGACAGCACCCTTCTCTATCGGATAGCCACTTTCCTTTCTGACAGCACCCTTCTCTATCGGATATCCACTTTCCTTTCTGACAGCACCCTTCTCTACCAGACTGCCACTTTCCTTTCTGACAGTCCCCTTCTCTATCAGACTGCTACATTCCTTTCTGACAGCACCCTTCTCTATCAGACTGCCACTATTCTTTCTGACAGCACCCTCTCTAACAGACAGTCACTTTTCTTTCTGACAGCACCCTTCTCTAACAGACTGCCACTTTCCTATCTGACAGCACACTTCATTAGCAGACAGCCACCTTCCTTTCTGGCAGCGCCCTTCTTTAACAGACAGCCACCTTCCTTTCTGACAGCATCTTTCTCTATCAGACTGCCACTTTCCCTTCTGACAGCACCCTTCTCTGTCAGACTGCCACTTTCCTTTTTGACAGCACCCTTCTCTGTCAGACAGGCACTTTCCTTTCTGACAGCATTCTTCTCTGTCAGACAGTCACATTCCTTTCTGACAGCACCCGTCTCTGTCAGACAGCCACTTTCCTTTCTGACAGCACCCTTCTCTGTGAGACAGTCACATTCCTTTCTGGCATCACCCTTCTCTATCACACTGCTATTTTCCTTTCAGACAGCACCCTTCTCTATCACACTGCCACTTTCCCTTTGACAGCACCCTTCTCTATCAGACTGCCACTTTCTTTTCTGGCAGCACCGTTCTCTAACAGACAGCCACTCTCCTTTCTTACAGCACCCTTCTCGAACAGACTGCCACTTTCCTTTCTGACAGCACCCTTCTCAAACAGTCTGCCACTTTCCTTTCTGACAGCACTGTTCTCTATCAGACTGCCACTTTCCTTTATGACAGCACCCTTCTCTATCAGACTGGCAATGTCCTTTCTGACAGCACCCTTCTCTATCAGACTGCCACTTTCCCTTATGACAGCAACCTTCTCTATCAGACTGCCACTTTACTTTCTGACAGCACCGTTCTCTAACAGACAGACACGTTCCTTTCTGACAGCACCCTTCTCTATCACACTGCCACTTTACTTTCTGACAGCAGCGTTCTCTAACAGACAGCCACATTCCTTTCTGACAGCAGCCTTCTCTATTAGACTGCCACTTTCCTTTCTAGCAGCACCCTTCTCTAACAGACAGCCACTCCCCTTTCTGAAAGCACCCTTCTCTAACAAACAGCCACTCTCCTTTCTGACAGCACCCTTCTCTAACAGACTGCCACTTTACTTTCCAACAGCACCCTTCTCTTACAGGGAGCCACTCTCCTTTCTGACAGCACCCTTCCCTAACAGACAGCCACTTTCCTTTCTGACAGCACCCTTCTCTAACAGACTGCCACTTTCCTTTCTGACTGCACCCTTCTCTAACAGACAGCCACTCTCCTTTCTACCAGCATCCTTCTATAACACACGGCCACTTTCATTTTTGACAGCACCCTTCTCTGACAGACAGCTACTTTCGTTTCTGACATCACCCTTCTCTAACAGTCACTTTCCTTTCCGACAGCACCATTCTCTGACAGACAGCCACTTTCCTTTTTGACAGCACTTTTCTCTATCAGACTGCCAATTTTGTTTCTGACAGCACCCTTCTCTTACAGGGAGCCACTCTCCTTTCTGACAGCACCCTTCCCTAACAGACAGCCACTTTCCTTTCTGACAGCACCCTTCTCTATCAGGCCTCCACATTCGTATTTGACAGCACCATTCTCTAACAGACAGTCCCTTTCCTTTCTGACAGCACCCTTCTCTAACAGACAGCCGCTCTCCTTTCTGACAACACCCTTCTCTAACAGACAGCCACTTTCCTTCTCTGACAGACCACCATTTTCCTTTCTGACAGCACCCTTCTCTAACAGACTGCCACTTTCCTTTCTGACAGCACCCTTCTCTAATAGACTGCCACTTTTGTTTCTGACCGCACCCATCTCTAACAGAGAGCCACTCTCCTTTCCGACAGCACCCTTCTCTAAAAGACAGCCACTCTCCTTTCTACCAGCACCCTTCTATAACAGACAGCCACTTTCCTTTCTGACCACACCCTTCTCTATTAGACTGCCACTTTCCTTTCTGACAGCACCATTCTCTGACAGACAGCCACTTTCCTATTTGACAGCACCCTTCTCTAACAGACAGCCACTTTCCTTCTCTGACAGACAGCCACTTTCCTTTCTGACAGCACTCTTCTCTAACATACTGCCACTTTTGTTTCTGACAGCACCCTTCTCTAACAGACAGCCACTTTCCTGACAGCACCCTTCTCTAACAGACAGCCACTCACCTTCTGACAGCACCCTTCTCTAACAGACAGCCACTTTCCTTCTCTGACAGACATCCACTTTCCTTTCTGACAGCACCCTTCTCTAACAGACTGCCACTTTCCTTTCTGACATCACCCTTCTCTAACAGACAGCCACTCACCTTCTGACAGCACCCTTCTCTAACAGACAGCCACTTTCCTTCTCTGACAGACATCCACTTTCCTTTCTGACAGCACCCTTCTCTAACAGACTGCCACTTTACTTTCTGACAGCACAGTTCTCTATCAGATTGCCACTTTCCTTTCTGACACCACCCTTCTCTAACAGACTGCCACTTTCCTTTCTGACAACACCCTTCTCTATCAGACTGCCACTTTCCTTTCCGACAGCACAATTCTCTATCAGACTGCCACTTTACTTTCTGTTAGCATTCTTCTCTATCAGACTGCCACTTTCCTTTCTGACAGCACAATTCTCTATCAGACTGCCACTTTCCTTTCTTTCAGACAGCACCCTTCTCTATCAGACTGCCACTTTCCTTTCTGACAGCACCCTTCTCTATCAGACTGCCACTTTCCTTTCTGACAGCATCCTTCGCTAACAGACAGCCCCTTTCCTTTCTGACAGCACCCTTCTCTATGAGACTGCCACTTTCCTTTCTGACAGCACCATCCTCTATCAGACAGCCCCTTTCCTATCTGAAAGCACCCTTCTCTCTTAGACAGCTCCTTTCCTTCTGACAGCACCATTCTTTATCGGACCGCCCCTTTTCTTTCTGACAGCACCATCCTCTATCAGACAGCCCCGTTCCTTTCTGACAGCACCCTTCGCAATCAGACTGCCACTTTCCTTTCTGACAGCACCCTTCTCTATCGGATAGCCACTTTCCTTTCTGACAGCACCCTTCTCTACCAGACTGCCACGTTCCTTTCTGACAGTCCCCTTCTCTATCAGACTGCCACATTCCTTTCTGACAGCACCCTTCTCTATCAGACCTCCACTTTCCTATTTGACAGCACCATTCTCTGACAGACAGCCCCTTTCCTTTCTGACAGCACCCTTCTCTAACAGACAGCCACTCTCCTTTCTGACAGCACCCTTCTCTAACAGACAGCCACTTTCCTTCTCTGACAGACCACCATTTTCCTTTCTGACAGCACCGTTCTCTAACAGACTGCCACTTTCCTTTCTGACAGCACCCTTCTCTAATAGACTGCCACTTTTGTTTCTGACCGCACCCATCTCTAACAGACAGCCACTCTCCTTTCCAACAGCACCCTTCTCTAACAGACAGCCACTCTCCTTTTTGACAGCACCCTTCTCTAACAGACAGCCACCTTCCTTCTCTGACAGACAGCCACTTTCCTTTCTGACTGCACCCGTCTGTAACAGACTGCCACTTTCCTTTCTGACAGCACCCTTCTCTAACAGACTGCCACTTTCCTTTCTGACATCACCCTTCTCTAACAGACTGCCACTCTCCTTTCTAACAGCACCCTTCTATAACCGACAGACACTTTCCTTTCTGACAGCACCCTTCTCTATTAGACTCCCACTTTCCTTTCTGACAGCACCATTCTCTGACAGACAGCCACTTTCCTTTTTGACAGCAACCTTCTCTATCAGACTGGCACTTTTGTTACTGAGAGCACTCTTCTCTAACAGAGAGCCACTTTCCTTTCTGACAGCATCCTTCTCTATCAGACTGCCACTTTCCTTTCTGACAGCACCCTTCTCTATGCGGCTGCCACTTTCCTTTCTGACAGCACCCTTCTCTATCACACTGCCACTTTCCTTTCTGACAGCAACCTTCTCTACCAGACTGCTACTTTCCTTTCTTTCTGACAGTACCCTTCTCTATCAGACTGCAACTTTGCTTTCTGACAGCACAGTTCTCTATCAGATTGCCACTTTCCTTTCTGACACCACCCTTCTCTAACAGACTGCCACTTTCCTTTCTGACAACACCCTTCTCTATCAGACTGCCACTTTCCTTTCCGACAGCACAATTCTCTATCAGACTGCCACTTTACTTTCTGTTAGCACCCTTCTCTATCAGACTGCCACTTTCCTTTCTGACAGCACAATTCTCTATCAGACTGCCACTTTCCTTTCTTTCAGACAGCACCCTTCTCTACCAGACTGCCACTTTCCTTTCTGACAACACCCTTCTCTATCAGACTGCCACTTTCCTTTCCGACAGCACAATTCTCTATCAGACTGCCACTTTACTTTCTGTTAGCACCCTTCTCTATCAGACTGCCACTTTCCTTTCTGACAGCACAATTCTCTATCAGACTGCCACTTTCCTTTCTTTCAGACAGCACCCTTCTCTACCAGACTGCCACTTTCCTTTCTGACAGCTCCCTTCTCTATCAGACTGCCACTTTCCTTTCTGACAGCATCCTTTGCTAACAGACAGCCCCTTTCCCTTCTGACAGCACCCTTCTCTATGAGACTACCACTTTCCTTTCTGACAGCACCATCCTCTATCAGACAGCCCCTTTCCTATCTGAAAGCACCCTTCTCTCTTAGACAGCTCCTTTCCTTCTGACAGCACCATTCTTTATCGGACCGCCCCTTTTCTTTCTGACAGCACCATCCTCTATCAGACAGCCCCATTCCTTTCTGACAGCACCCTTCTCTATTAAACAACTCCTTTCCTTTCTGACAGCACCCTTCTCTACCAGACTGCCACGTTCCTTTCTGACAGTCCCCTTCTCTATCAGACTGCCACATTCCTTTCTGACAGCACCCTTCTCTATCAGACCTCCACTTTCCTATTTGACAGCACCATTCTCTAACAGACAGCCCCTTTCCTTTCTGACAGCACCCTTCTCTAACAGACAGCCACTCTCCTTTCTGACAGCACCCTTCTCTAACAGACAGCCACTTTCCTTTCTGACAGCACCGTTCTCTAACAGACTGCCTCTTTCCTTTCTGACAGCACCCTTCTCTAATAGACTGCCACTTTTGTTTCTGACCGCACCCATCTCTAACAGACAGCCACTCTCCTTTCCGACAGCACCCTTCTCTAACAGACAGCCACTTTCCTTCTCTGACAGACAGCCACTTTCCTGACAGCACCCTTCTCTAACAGACTGCCACTTTCCATTCTGACAGCACCCTTCTCTAAAAGACAGCCACTCTCCTTTCTACCAGCACCCTTTTATAACAGACAGCCACTTTCCTTTCTGACCACACCCTTCTCTATTAGACTGCCACTTTCCTTTCTGACAGCAGCATTCTCTGACAGACAGCCACTCTCCTTTCTGATAGCACCCTTCTCTAACAGACAGCCACTGTCCTTCTCTGACAGACAGCCACTTTCCTTTCTGACAGCACTCTTCTCTAATATACTGCCACTTTTGTTTCTGACAGAACCCTTCTCTAACAGACAGCCACATTCCTGACAGCACCCTTCCCTAACATACAGCCACTCTCCTTCTGACAGCACCCTTCCATAACAGACAGACACTTTCCTTTCTGACAGTCCCCTTCTTTATCAGACTGCCACATTCCTTTCTGACAGCACCCTTCTCTAACAGACTGCCACTTTCCTTTCTGACAAGACCCTTCTCTATCAGACTGCCACTTTCCTTTCCGACAGCACAATTCTCTATCAGACTGCCACTTTACTTTCTGTTAGCACCCTTCTCTATCAGACTGCCACGTTCCTTTCTGACAGCACAATTCTCTATCAGACTGCCACTTTCCTTTCTTTCAGACAGCACCCTTCTCTATCAGACTGCCACTTTCCTTTCTGACAGCACCCTTCTCTATCAGACTGCCACTTTCCTTTCTGACAGCATCCTTCGCTAACAGCCAGCGACTTTCCTTTCTGACAGCACCCTTCTCTATGAGACTGCCACTTTCATTTCTGACAGCACCATCCTCTATCAGGCAGCCCCTTTCCTATCTGAAAACACCCTTCTCTCTTAGACAGCTCCTTTCCTTAAGACAGCACCATTCTTTATCGGACCGCCCCTTTTCTTTCTGACAGCACCATCCTCTATCAGACAGCCCCTTTCCTTTCTGTTAGCACCCTTCTCTATTAGACAACTCCTTTCCTTTCTGACAGCACCCTTCTTTATCGGACAGCCCCTTTCCTTTCTGACAGCACCCTTCGCAATCAGACTGCCAATTTCCTTTCTGACAGCACCCTTCTCTATCGGATAGCCACTTTCCTTTCTGACAGCACCCTTCTCTACCAGACTGCCACTTTCCTTTCTGACAGTCCCCTTCTCTATCAGACTGCCACATTCCTTTCTGACAGCACCCTTCTCTATCAGACTCCCACTTTTCCTTCTGACAGCACCCTTCTCTATCAGACAGCCCCTTTCTAACAGCACCCTTTTCCAACAGACATCCACTTTCCGTTCTGACAGCACCCTTCTCTATCTGACTGCCACTTTTCTTTCTGTGCAGAGGGGACCGGGCCTAGCAGTTTGGGCTGGGCTGCTACCTTTGGTGGCGGCAGCTGCTGACTGATTTGCACATGGCTGGTCCCCTTTTGCAATGGCGCAGACAGGCTAAAAAACTGTGGTGTGGAATGTTACCCAGAGCAATTGCCAGTGGTTTAGATTAATTCAAAACCTTCCACCCATCACTTTTGTGGTCAGTTTTTTTCTCCTTGTGAGAAAGGGTATGCCCAGACGTGGGTCCCTTGCTCGCTGCGCCACAGGGAACCAGGCTGCACTTCACTGAGGAGGTCCAACAAGGCCGAAACATGTCTGGGGTTGGTGGTTTTCTGTGCAGAGGGGACCGGGCCTAGCAGTTCGGGCTGGGCTGCTACCTTTGGTGGCGGCGGCTGCTGACTGATTTGCAAATGGCAGGTCCCCTTTTGCAATGGCGCAGACGGGCTAAAAAACGGTGGTGTGGAAGGTTACCCAGAGCAATTGCCAGTGGTTTAGATTAATTCAAAACCTTCCACAAAATCACTTTTGTGGTCACCTTCCTTTCTGACAGCACCCTTCTCTATGAGACTGCCACTATTCTTTCTGACAGCACCCTCTCTAACAGATAGACAGTTATCTTTCTGACAGCACCCTTCTCTAACAGACTGCCACTTTCCTTTCTGACAGCACCCTTCTCTATTCGGCTGCCACTTTCCTTTCTGACAGCAACCTTCTCTACCAGACTGCTACTTTCCTTTCTTTCTGACAGTACCCTTCTCTATCAGACTGCCACTTTCCTTTCTGACAGCACCCTTCTCTAACAGACTGCCACTTTCCTTTCTGACAGCACAGTTCTCTATCAGACTGCCACTTTCCTTTCTGACAACACCCTTCTCTATCAGACTGCCACTTTCCTTTCCGACAGCACAATTCTCTATCAGACTGCCACTTTACTTTCTGTTAGCACCCTTCTCTATCAGACTGCCACTTTCCTTTCTGACAGCACCCTTCTCTATCAGACTGCCACTTTCCTTTCTGACAGCATCCTTCGCTAACAGACAGCCCCTTTCCTTTCTGACAGCACCCTTCTCTATGAGACTGCCACTTTCCTTTCTGACAGCACCATCCTCTATCAGACAGCCCTTTTCCTATCCGAAAGCACCCTTCTCTCTTAGACAGCTCCTTTCCTGCTGACAGCACCATTCTCTATCGGACCGCCCCTTTTCTTTCTGACAGCCCCATCCTCTATCAGACAGCCCCTTTCCTTTCTGACAGCACCCTTCTCTATTAGACAACTCCTTTCCTTTCTGACAGCACCCTTCTTTATCGGACAGCCCCGTTCCTTTCTGACAGCACCCTTCGCAATCAGACTGCCACTTTCCTTTCTGACAGCACCCTTCTCTATCGGATAGCCACTTTCCTTTCTGACAGCACCCTTCTCTACCAGACTGCCACATTCCTTTCTGACAGTCCTCTTCTCTATCAGACTGCCACATTCCTTTCTGACAGCACCCTTCTCTATCAGACCTCCACTTTCCTATTTGACAGCACCATTCTCTAACAGACAGCCCCTTTCCTTTCTGACAGCACCCTTCTCTAACAGACAGCCGCTCTCCTTTCTGACAGCACCCTTCTCTAACAGACAGCCACTTTCTTTCTCTGACAGACCACCATTTTTCTTTCTGACAGCACCCTTCTCTAACAGACTGCCACTTTCATTTCTGACAGCACCCTTCTCTAATAGACTGCCACTTTTGTTTCTGACCGCACCCATCTCTAACAGACAGCCACTCTCCTTTCCGACAGCACCCTTCTCTAACAGACAGCCACTTTCCTTCTCTGACAGACAGCCACTTTCCTGACAGCACCCTTCTCTAACAGACTGCCACTTTCCTTTCTGACAGCACCCTTCTCTAAAAGACAGCCACTCTCCTTTCTACCAGCACCCTTCTATAACATACAGCCACTTTCCTTTCTGACTGCACCCTTCTCTATTAGACTGCCACTTTCCTTTCTGACAGCACCATTCTCTGACAGACAGACACTTTCTTATTTGACAGCACCCTTCTCTATTAGACAGCCACTCTCCTTTCTGATAGCACCCTTCTCTAACAGACAGCCACTTTCCTTCTCTGACAGACAGCCACTTTCCTTTCTGACAGCACTCTTCTCTAACATACTGCCACTTTTGTTTCTGACAGCACCCTTCTCTAAAAGACAGCCACTTTCCTGACAGCACCCTTCTCTAACAGACACTCACTCTCCTTCTGACAGCACCCTTCTCTAACAGACAGCCACTTTCCTTCTCTGACAGAGAGCCACTTTCCTTTCTGACAGCACCCTTCCCTAACAGACCGCCACTTTCCTTTCTGACATCACCCTTCTCTAACAGACAGCCACTCTCCTTTCTACCAGCACCCTTCTAGAACAGACAAGACACTTTCCTTTCTGACAGCACCCTTCTCTATTAGACTCCCACTTTCCTTTCTGACAGCACCATTCTCTGACAGACAGCCACTTTCCTTTTTGACAGCGCCCCTCTCTATCAGACTGGCACTTTTGTTTCTGACAGCACCCTTCTCTAACAGACAGCCACTCTCCTTTTTGACAGCACCCTTCTCTAACAGACAGCCACCTTCCTTCTCTGACAGCCACTTTCCTTTCTGACAGCACCCGTCTGTAACAGACTGCCACTTTCCTTTCTGACAGCGCCCTTCTCTAACAGACTGCCACCTTCCTTTCTGACATCACCCTTCTCTAACAGACAGCCACTCTCCTTTCTACCAGCACCCTTCTATAACAGACTGGCACTTTTGTTACTGAGAGCACCCTTCTCTAACAGACAGCCACTTTCCTTTCTGACAGCATCCTTCTCTATCAGACTGCCACTTTCCTTTCTGACAGCAACCTTCTCTATGTGGCTGCCTCTTTCCTTTCTGACAGCACCCTTCTCTATCACACTGCCACATTCCTTTTTGACAGCACCCTTCTCTACCAGACTACTACTTTCCTTTCTTTCTGACAGTACCCTTCTCTATCAGACTGCCACTTTCCTTTCTGACAGCACCCTTCTCTAACAGACTGCCACTTTCCTTTCTGACAGCACAATTCTCTATCAGATTGCCACTTTCCTTTCTGACAACACCCTTCTCTATCAGACTGCCACTTTCCTTTCCGACAGCACAATTCTCTATCAGACTGCCACTTTACTTTCTGTTAGCACCCTTCTCTATCAGACTGCCACGTTCCTTTCTGACAGCACAATTCTCTATCAGACTGCCACTTTCCTTTCTTTCAGACAGCACCCTTCTCTATCAGACTGCCACTTTCCTTTCTGACAGCACCCTTCTCTATCAGACTGCCACTTTCCTTTCTGACAGCATCCTTCGCTAACAGACAGCCCCTTTCCTTTCTGACAGCACCATTCTTTATCGGACCACCCCTTTTCTTTCTGACAGCACCATCCTCTATCAGAAAGCCCCTTTCCTTTCTGTTAGCACCCTTCTCTATTACACAACTCCTTTCCTTTCTGACAGCACCCTTCTTTATCGGACAGCCCCGTTCCTTTCTGACAGCACCCTTCTTTATCGGACAGCCCCGTTCCTTTCTGACAGCACCCTTCTTTATCGGACAGCCACTTTCCTTTCTGACAGCACCCTTCTCTACCAGACTGCCACTTTCCTTTCTGACAGTCCCCTTCTTTATCAGACTGCCATATTCCTTTCTGACAGCACCCTTCTCTATCAGACTCCCACTTTTCCTTGACAGCACCCTTCTCTATAAGATGACAGCCCCTTTCTAACAGCACCCTTTTCCAACAGACAGCCACTTTCCGTTCTGACAGCACCCTTCTCTATCTGACTGCTACTCTTCTTTCTGTGCAGAGGGGACCGGGCCTAGCAGCTCGGGCTGGGCTGCTACCATTGGTGGCGGCAGCTGCTGACTGATTTGCACATGGCTGGTACCCTTTTGCAATGGCGCAGACGGGCTAAAAAACGGTGGTGTGGAAGGTTACCCAGAGCAATTGCCAGTGGTTTAGATTAATTCAAAACCTTCCACCCATCACTTTTGTGGTCAGTTTGTTTCTCCTTGTGAGAGAGGGTATGCCCAGACGTGGGTCCCTTGCTCGCTGCGCCACCGGGAACCAGGCTGCACCTCACTGAGGAGGTCCAACAAGGCCGAAACATGTCTGGGGTTGCTTGGTTTTCTGTGCAGAGGGGACCGGACCTAGCAGTTCGGGCTGGGCTGATACCTTTGGTGGCGGCAGCTGCTGACTGATTTGCACATGGCTGGTCCCCTTTTGCAATGGCGCAGACAGGCTAAAAACTGTGGTGTGGAAGGTTACCCGGAGCAATTGCCAGTGGTTTAGATTAATTCAAAACCTTCCACCCATCACTTTTGTGGTCTTTTTATTTCTCCTTGTGAGAGAGGGTATGCCCAGATGTGGGTCCCTTGCTCGCTGCGCCACAGGGAACCAGGCTGCACCTCACTGAGGAGGTCCAACAAGGCCGAAACATGTCTGGGGTTGCTTGGTTTTCTGTGCAGAGGGGACCGGACCTAGCAGTTCGGGCTGGGCTGCTACCTTTGGTGGTGGCAGCTGCTGACTGATTTGCACATGGCTGGTCCCCTTTTGCAATGGCGCAGACGGGCTAAAAAACAGTGGTGTGGAAGGTTACCCAGAGCAATTGCCAGTGGTTTAGATTAATTCAAAACCTTCCACCCATCACTTTTGTGGTCAGTTTGTTTCTCCTTGTGAGAGAGGGTATGCCCAGACGTGGGTCCCTTGCTCGCTGCGCCACAGGGAACCAGGCTGCACCTCACTGAGGAGGTTCAACAAGGCCGAAACATGTCTGGGGTTGGTGGTTTTCTGTGCAGAGGGGACCGGGCCTAGCAGTTCGGGCTGGGCTGCTACCTTTGGTGGCGGCAGCTGCTGACTGATTTGCACATGGCAGGTCCCCTTTTGCAATGGCGCAGACGGGCTAAAAAACGGTGGTGTGGAAGGTTACCCAGAGCAATTGCCAGTGGTTTAGATTAATTCAAAACCTTCCACCCATCACTTTTGTGGACAGTTTTTTTCTCCTTGTGAGAGAGGGTATGCCCAGACGTGGGTCCCTTGCTCGCTGCACCATAGGGAACCAGGCTGCACCTCACTGAGGGGGTCCAACAAGGCCGAAACATGGCTGGGGCTGCTTGGTTTTCTGTGCAGAGGGGACGGGCCTAGCAGTTCGGGCTGGGCTGCTACCTTTGGTGGCGGCAGCTGCTGAATGATTTGCACATGGCTGGTCCCCTTTTGCAATGGCGCAGACGGGCTAAAAAAAGGTGGTGTGGAAGGTTACCCGGAGCAATTGCCAGTGGTTTAGATTCATTCAAAACCTTCCACCAATCACTTTTGTGGTCACCTTCCTTTCTGACAGCACCCTTCTCTATCAGACTACCACTATTCTTTCTGACAGCACCCTCTCTAACAGATAGTCACTTTTCTTTCTGACAGCACCCTTCTCTAACAGACTGCCACTTTTCTATCTGACAGCACCCTTCTCTAGCAGACAGCCACCTTCCTTTCTGACAGCGCCCTTCTTTAACAGACAGCCTCCTTCCTTTCTCACAGCACCTTTCTCTATCAGACTGCCACTTTCCTTTTTGACAGCACCCTTCGCTGTTAGACAGGCACTTTCCTTTCTGACAGCATTCTTCTCTGTCAGACAGCCACTTTCCTTTCTGACAGCACCCTTCTCTATGAGACTGCCACTTTCCTTTTTGACAGCACCATCCTCTATCAGGCAACCCCTTTCCTATCTGAAAGCACCCTTCTCTCTTAGACCGCTCCTTTTCTTTCTGACAGCACCATCCTCTATCAGACAGCCCCTTTCCTTTCTGTTAGCACCCTTCTCTATTAGACAACTCCTTTCCTTTCTGACAGCACCCTTCGCAATCAGACTGCCAATTTCCTTTCTGACAGCACCCTTCTCTATCGGATAGCCACTTTCCTTTCTGACAGCACCCTTCTCTACCAGACTGCCACTTTCCTTTCTGACAGTCCCCTTCTCTATCAGACTGCCACATTCCTTTCTGACAGCACCCTTCTCTATCATACTCCCACTTTTCCTTCTGACAGCACCCTTCTCTATCAGACAGCCCCTTTCTAACAGCACCCTTTTCCAACAGACATCCACTTTCCGTTCTGACAGCACCCTTCTCTATCTGACTGCCACTTTTCTTTCTGTGCAGAGGGGACCGGGCCTAGCAGTTTGGGCTGGGCTGCTACCTTTGGTGGCGGCAGCTGCTGACTGATTTGCACATGGATGGTCCCCTTTTGCAATGGCGCAGACGGGCTAAAAAACGGTGGTGTGGAAGGTTACCCAGAGCAATTGCCAGTGGTTTAGATTAATTCAAAACCTTCCACCCATCACTTTTGTGGTCAGTTTGTTTCTCCTTGTGAGAGAGGGTATGCCCAGACGTGGGTCCCTTGCTCGCTGCGCCACCGGGAACCAGGCTGCACCTCACTGAGGAGGTCCGACAAGGCCGAAACATGTCTGGGGTTGCTTGGTTTTATGTGCAGAGGGGACCGGGTCTAGCAGTTCGGGCTGGGCTGCTACCTTTGGTGGCGGCGGCTGCTGACTGATTTGCAAATGGCAGGTCCCCTTTTGCAATGGCGCAGACGGGCTAAAAAACGGTGGTGTGGAAGGTTACCCAGAGCAATTGCCAGTGGTTTAGATTAATTCAAAACCTTCCACCAATCACTTTTGTGGTCACCTTCCTTTCTGACAGCACCCTTCTCTATCAGACTGCCACTATTCTTTCTGACAGCACCCTCTCTAACAGATAGTCAGTTTTCTTTCTGACAGCACCCTTCTCTAACAGACTGCCACTTTCCTTTCTGACAGCACCCTTCTCTATTCGGCTGCCACTTTCCTTTCTGACAGCACCCTTCTCTATCACACTGCCACTTTCCTTTCTGACAGCAACCTTCTCTACCAGACTGCTACTTTCCTTTCTTTCTGACAGTAACCTTGTCTATCAGACTGCCACTTTCCTTTCTGACAGCACCCTTCTCTAACAGACTGCCACTTTCCTTTCTGACAGCACAGTTCTCTATCAGACTGCCACTTTCCTTTCTGACAACACCCTTCTCTATCAGACTGCCACTTTCCTTTCCGACAGCACAATTCTCTATCAGACTGCCACTTTACTTTCTGTTAGCACCCTTCTCTATCAGACTGCCACTTTCCTTTCTGACAGCACCCTTCTCTATCAGACTGCCACTTTCCTTTCTGACAGCATCCTTCGCTAACAGACAGCCCCTTTCCTTTCTGACAGCACCCTTCTCTATGAAACTGCCACTTTCCTTTCTGACAGCACCATTCTCTATCGGACCGCCCCTTTTCTTTCTGACAGCCCCATCCTCTATCAGACAGCCCCTTTCCTTTCTGACAGCACCCTTCTCTATTAGACAACTCCTTCCCTTTCTGACAGCACCCTTCTTTATCGGACAGCCCCGTTCCTTTCTGACAGCACCCTTCGCAATCAGACTGCCACTTTCCTTTCTGACAGCACCCTTCTCTATCGGATAGCCACTTTCCTTTCTGACAGCACCCTTCTCTACCAGACTGCCACGTTCCTTTCTGACAGTCCTCTTCTATATCAGACTGCCACATTCCTTTCTGACAGCACCCTTCTCTATCAGACCTCCACTTTCCTATTTGACAGCACCATTCTCAAACAGACAGCCCCTTTCCTTTCTGACAGCACCCTTCTCTAACAGACAGCCGCTCTCCTTTCTGACAGCACCCTTCTCTAACAGACAGCCACTTTCTTTCTCTGACAGACCACCATTTTCCTTTCTGACAGCACCCTTCTCTAACAGACTGCCACTTTCCTTTCTGACAGCACCCTTCTCTAATAGACTGCCACTTTTGTTTCTGACCGCACCCATCTCTAACAGACAGCCACTCTCCTTTCCGACAGCACCCTTCTCTAACAGACAGCCAGATTCCTTCTCTGACAGACAGCCACTTTCCTGACAGCACCCTTCTCTAACAGACTGCCACTTTCCTTTCTGACAGCACCCTTCTCTAAAAGACAGCCACTCTCCTTTCTACCAGCACCCTTCTATAACAGACAGCCACTTTCCTTTCTGACCGCACCCTTCTCTATTAGACTGCCACTTTCCTTTCTGACAGCACCATTCTCTGACAGAAAGCCACTTTCTTATTTGACAGCACCCTTCTCTATCAGACAGCCACTCTCCTTTCTGATAGCACCCTTCTCTAACAGACAGCCACTTTCCTTCTCTGACAGACAGCCACTTTCCTTTCTGACAGCACTCTTCTCTAACATACTGCCACTTTTGTTTCTGACAGCACCCTTCTCTAAAAGACAGCCACTTTCCTGACAGCACCCTTCTCTAACAGACACTCACTCTCCTTCTGACAGCACCCTTCTCTAACAGACAGCCACTTTCCTTCTCTGACAGAAAGCCACTTTCCTTTCTGACAGCACCCTTCCCTAACAGACTGCCACTTTCCTTTCTGACATCACCCTTCTCTAACAGACAGCCACTCTCCTTTCTACCAGCACCCTTCTAGAACAGACAAGACACTTTCCTTTCTGACAGCACCCTTCTCTATTAGACTCCCACTTTCCTTTCTGACAGCACCATTCTCTGACAGACAGCCACTCTCCTTTTTGACAGCACCCTTCTCTAACAGACAGCCACCTTCCTTCTCTGACAGACAGCCACTTTCCTTTCTGACAGCACCCGTCTGTAACAGACTGCCACTTTTGTTTCTGACAGCACCCTTCTCTAACAGACAGCCACTCTCCTTTTTGACAGCACCCTTCTCTAACAGACAGCCACCTTCCTTCTCTGACAGACAGCCACTTTCCTTTCTGACAGCACCCGTCTGTAACAGACTGCCACTTTCCTTTCTGACAGCAATCTTCTCTAACAGTCTGCCACTTTCCTTTCTGACATCACCCTTCTCTAACAGACAGCCACTCTCCTTTCTACCAGCACCCTTCTATAACAGACAGACACTTCCCTTTCTGACAGCACCCTTCTCTATTAGACTCCCACTTTCCTTTCTGACAGCACCATTCTCTGACAGACAGCCACTTTCCTTTTTGACAGCACCCTTCTCTATCAGACTGGCACTTTTGTTACTGAGAGCACCCTTCTCTAACAGTCAGCCACTTTCCTTTCTGACAGCATCCTTCTCTATCAGACTGCCACTTTCCTTTCTGACAGCACCCTTCTCTATGTGGCTGCCACTTTCCTTTCTGACAGCACCCTTCTCTATCAAACTGCCACTTTCCTTTTTGACAGCACCCTTCTCTACCAGACTGCCACTTTCCTTTCTGACAGCACAATTCTCTATCAGATTGCCACTTTCCTTTCTGACAACACCCTTCTCTATCAGACTACCACTTTCCTTTCCGACAGCACAATTCTCTATCAGACTGCCACTTTACTTTCTGTTAGCACCCTTCTCTATCAGACTGCCACGTTCCTTTCTGACAGCACCCTTCTCTATGCGGCTGCCACTTTCCTTTCTGACCGTACCCTTCTCTATCAGACTGCCACTTTCCTTTCTGACAGCACCCTTCTCTAACAGACTGCCACTTTCCTTTCTGACAGCACAATTCTCTATCAGATTGTCACTTTCCTTTCTGACAACACCCTTCTCTATCAGACTGCCACTTTCCTTTCCGACAGCACAATTCTCTATCAGACTGCCACTTTACTTTCTGTTAGCACCCTTCTCTATCAGACTGCCACGTTCCTTTCTGACAGCACAATTCTCTATCAGACTGCCACTTTCCTTTCTTTCAGACAGCACCCTTCTCTATCAGACTGCCACTTTCCTTTCTGACAGCACCCTTCTCTATCAGACTGCCACTTTCCTTTCTGACAGCATCCTTCGCTAACAGACAGCCCCTTTCCTTTCTGACAGCACCCTTCTCTATGAGACTGCCACTTTCCTTTCTGACAGCACCATCCTCTATCAGACAGCCCCTTTCCTATCTGAAAGCACCCTTCTCTCTTAGACAGCTCCTTTCCTTAAGACAGCACCATTCTTTATCGGACCGCCCCTTTTCTAACAGACAGCACCATCCTCTATCAGACAGCCCCTTTCCTATCTGAAAGCTCCCTTCTCTCTTAGACAGCTCCTTTCCTTTCTGACAGCACCCTTCTTTATCAGACAGCCCCTTTCCTTTCTGACAGCACCATTCGCAATCAAGACTGCCACTTTCCTTTCTGACAGCACCTTTCTCTATCAGATAGCCACTTTCCTTTCTGACAGCACCCTTCTCTACCAGACTGCCACTTTCCTTTCTGACAGTCCCCTTCTTTATCAGACTGCCATATTCCTTTCTGACAGCACCCTTCTCTATCAGACTCACACTTTTGCTTCTGACAGCACCCTTCTCTATCAGACGACAGCCCCTTTCTAACAGCACCCTTTTCCAACAGACAGCCACTTTCCGTTCTGACAGCACCCTTCTCTATCTGACTGCCACTCTTCTTTCTGTGCAGATGGGACCGGGCCTAGCAGTTCGGGCTGGGCTGCTACCTTTGGTGGCGGCAGCTGCTGACTGATTTGCACATGGCTGGTCCCCTTTTGCAATAGCGCAGACGGGCTAAAAAACGGTGGTGTGGAAGGTTACCCAGAGCAATTGCCAGTGGTTTAGATTAATTCAAAACCTTCCACCCATCACTTTTGTGGTCAGTTTGTTTCTCCTTGTGAGAGAGGGTATGCCCAGACGTGGGTCCCTTGCTCGCTGCGCCACAGGGAACCAGGCTGCACCTCACTGAGGAGGTCCAACAAGGCCGAAACATGTCTGGGGTTGCTTGGTTTTCTGTGCAGAGGGGACTGGGTCTAGCAGTTCGGGCTGGGCTGCTACCTTTGGTGGCAGCAGCTGCTGACTGATTTGCACATGGCTGGTCCCCTTTTGCAATGGCGCAGACAGGCTAAAAACTGTGGTGTGGAAGGTTACCCGGAGCAATTGCCAGTGGTTTAGATTAATTCAAAACCTTCCACCCATCACTTTTGTGGTCAGTTTGTTTCTCCTTGTTAGAGAGGGTATGCCCAGACGTGGGTCCCTTGCTCGCTGCGCCACAGGGAACCAGGCTGCACCTCACTGAGGAGTTTCAACAAGGCCGAAACATGTCTGGGGTTGGTGGTTTTCTGTGCAGAGGGGACCGGGCCTAGCAGTTCGGGCTGGGCTGCTACCTTTGGTGGCGGCAGCTGCTGACTGATTTGCACATGGCAGGTCCCCTTTTGCAATGGCGCAGACGGGCTAAAAAACGGTGGTGTGGAAGGTTACCCAGAGCAATTGCCAGTGGTTTAGATTAATTCAAAACCTTCCACCATCACTTTTGTGGACAGTTTGTTTCTCCTTGTGAGAGAGGGTATGCCCAGATGTGGGTCCCTTGCTCGCTGCACCACAGGGAACCAGGCTGCACCTCACTGAGGGGGTCCAACAAGGCCGAAACATGGCTGGGGTTGCTTGGTTTTCTGTGCAGAGGGGACGGGCCTAGCAGTTCGGGCTGGGCTGCTACCTTTGGTGGCGGCAGCTGCTGACTGATTTGCACATGGCTGGTCCCCTTTTGCAATGGCGCAGACGGGCTAAAAAACGGTGGTGTGGAAGGTTACCCGGAGCAATTGCCAGTGGTTTAGATTCATTCAAAACCTTCCACCCATCACTTTTGTGGTCACCTTCCTTTCTGACAGCACCCTTCTCTATCAGACTACCACTATTCTTTCTGACAGCACCCTCTCTAACAGATAGTCACTTTTCTTTCTGACAGCACCCTTCTCTAACAGACTGCCACTTTCCTATCTGACAGCACCCTTCTCTAGCAGACAGCCACCTTCCTTTCTGACAGCGCCCTTCTTTAACAGACAGCCTCCTTCCTTTCTCACAGCACCTTTCTCTATCAGACTGCCACTTTCCCTTCTGACAGCCCCCTTCTCTGTCAGACTGCCACTTTCCTTTTTGACAGCACCCTTCGCTGTTAGATTGCCACTGTCCATTCTGACAGAATCCTTCTCTGTCAGACAGGCACTTTCCTTTCTGACAGCATTCTTCTCTGTCAGAGAGCCACTTTCCTTTCTGACAGCACCCTTCTCTGTGAGACTGTCACATTCCTTTCTGACAGCACCCTTCTCTATCACACTGCTATTTTCCTTTCAGACAGCACCCTTCTCTATCAGACTGCCACTTTCCTTTTTGACAGCACCCTTCTCTAACAGACTGCCACTTTCCTTTCTGACAGAACCCTTCTCTAACAGTCTGCCACTTTCCTGTCTGACAGCACTGTTCTCTATCATACTGCCACTTTCCTTTATGACAGCACCCTTCTCTATCAGATTGCCACGGTCCTTTCTGACAGCACCCTTCTCTATCAGACTGCCACTTTCCTTTATGACAGCAACCTTCTCTATCAGACTGCCACTTTACTTTCTGACAGCACTGTTCTCTAACAGACAGACACATACTTTCTGACAGCACCCTTCTCTATCACACTGCCACTTTACTTTCTGACAGCGCCATTCTCTAACAGACAGCCACTCTCCTTTCTTCTGACAGCACCATTCTCTAACAGAGAGCCACTTTCCTTTCTGACAGCAGCCTTCTTTAACAGACTGTCACTTTCCCTTCTGACAGCACCCTTCTCTAACAGACAGTCACTCTCCTTTCTGACAACACCCTTCCCTAACAGACAGGCACTTTCATTTCCTACAGCACCCTTCTCTATCAGACTGCCACTTTCCTTTCTGACAGCACCGTTCTCTAACAGACAGCCACTTACCTTTCTGAGAGCAGCCTTCTCTATGAGACTGCCACTTTCCTTTCTAGCAGCACCCTTCTCTAACAGACAGCCACTCTCCTTTCTGAAAGCACCCTTCTCTAACAAACAGCCACTCTCCTTTCTGACAGCACCCTTCTCTAACAGACTGCCACTTTACTTTCCAACAGCACCCTTCTCTTACAGGGAACCACTCTCCTTTCTGACAGCACCCTTCCCTAACAGACAGCCACTTTCCTTTTTGACAGCACCCTTCTCTATCAGGCCGCCACTTTCCTATTTGACAGCACCATTCTCTAACAGACAGCCCCTTTCCTTTCTGACTGCACCCTTCTCTAACAGACAGCCACTCTCCTTTCTACCAGCACCCTTCTATAACACACAGCCACTTTAATTTCTGACAGCACCCTTCTCTAACAGACAGCTATTTTCGTTTCTGACATCACCCTTCTCTAACAGTCACTTTCCTTTCCGACAGCACCATTCTCTGACAGACAGCCCCTTTCCTTTCTGACAGCACCCTTCTCTAACAGACAGCCGCTCTCCTTTCTGACAGCACCCTTCTCTTACAGGGAGCCACTCTCCTTTCTGACAGCACCCTTCCCTAACAGACAGCCACTTTCCTTTCTGACAGCACCCTTCTCTTTTAGGCCTCCACTTTCCTATTTGACAGCACCATTCTCTAACAGACAGCCCCTTTCCTTTCTGACAGCACCCTTCTCTAACAGACAGCCGCTCTCCTTTCTGACAGCACCCTTCTCTAACAGACAGCCACTTTCCTTCTCTGACAGACCCCCATTTTCCTTTCTGACAGCACCCTTCTCTATAAGGCCGCCACTTTCCTATTTGACAGCACCATTCTCTAACAGACAGCCCCTTTCCTTTCTGACTGCACCCTTCTCTAACAGACAGCCACTCTCCTTTCTACCAGCACCATTCCATAACACACAGCCACTTTCATTTCTGACAGCACCCTTCTCTAACAGACAGCTATTTTCGTTTCTGACATCACCCTTCTCTAACAGTCACTTTCCTTTCCGACAGCACCATTCTCTGACAGACAGCCACTTTCCTTTTTGACAGCACCCTTCTCTATCAGACTGCCACTTTTGTTTCTGACAGCACCCTTCTCTTACAGGGAGCCACTCTCCTTTCTGACAGCACCCTTCCCTAACAGACAGCCACTTTCCTTTCTGACAGCACCCTTCTCTTTTAGGCCTCCACTTTCCTTCTCTGACAGACCACCATTTTCCTTTCTTACAGCACCCTTCTCTAACAGACTGCCACTTTCCTTTCTGACAGCACCCTTCTCTAATAGACTGCCACTTTTGTTTCTGACAGCACCCATCTCTAACAGACAGCCACTCTCCTTCCCGACAGCACCTTTCTCTAACAGACAGCCACTTTCCTTCTCTGACAGACAGCCACTTTCCTGACAGCACCCTTCTTTAACAGACTGCCACTTTCCTTTCTGACAGCACCCTTCTCTAAAAGACAGCCACTCTCCTTTCTAACAGCACCCTTCTCTAACAGACAGCCACTTTCCTTCTCTGACAGACCACCATTTTCCTTTCTTACAGCACCCTTCTCTAACAGACTGCCACTTTCCTTTGTGACAGCACCCTTCTCTAATAGACTGCCACTTTTGTTTCTGACAGCACCCATCTCTAACAGACAGCCACTCTCCTTTCCGACAGCACCCTTCTCTAACAGACAGCCACTTTCCTGACAGCATCCTTCTCTAACAGACTGCCACTTTCCTTTCTGACAGCACCCTTCTCTAAAAGACAGCCACTCTCCTTTCTACCAGCACCCTTCTATAACAGACAGCCACTTTCCTTTCTGACAGCACCATTCTCTGACAGACAGCCACGTTCCTATTTGACAGCAACCTTCTCTATCAGACAGCCACTCTCCTTTCTGATAGCACCCTTCTCTAACAGACAGCCACTTTCCTTCTCTGACAGCACTCTTCTCTAACATACTGCCACTTTTGTTTCTGACAGCACCCTTCTCTAACAGACAGCCACTTTCCTGACAGCACCCTTCTCTAACAGACTGCCACTTTCCTTTCTGATAGTACTCTTCTCTAACAGACTGCCACGTTTGTTTCTGACAGCACCCTTCTCTAACAGACAGCCACTCTTCTTCTGACAGCACCGTTCTCTAAAAGACAGCCACTTTCCTTCTCTGACAGACAGCCACTTTCCTTTCTGACAGCACCCTTCTCTAAAAGACTGCCACTTTCCTTTCCGACATCACCCTTCTCTAACAGACAGCCACTCTCCTTTCTAGCAGCACCCTTCGATAACAGACAGACACTTTCCTTTCTGACAGCACCCTTCTCTATTAGACTCCAACTTTCCTTTCTGACAGCACCATTCTCTGACAGACAACCACTTTCCTTTTTGACAGCACCCTTCTCTATCAGACTGGCACTTTTGTTTCTGACAGCACCCTTCTCTAACAGACAGCCACTCTCCTTTTTGACAGCACCCTTCTCTAACAGACAACCACCTTCCTTCTCTGACAGACATCCACTTTCCTTTCTGACAGCACCCGTCTGTAACAGACTGCCACTTTCCTTTCTGACAGCACCCTTCTCTAACAGACTGCCACTTTCCTTTCTGACATCACCCTCTCTAACAGACAGCCACTCTCCTTTCTACCAGCACCCTTCTATAACAGACACTTTCCTTTCTGACAGCACCCTTCTCTATTAGACTCCCACTTTCCTTTCTGACAGCACCATTCTCTGACAGGGAGCCACTCTCCTTTCTGACAGCACCCTTCCCTAACAGACAGCCACTTTCCTTTCTGACAGCACCCTTCTCTTTTAGGCCTCCACTTTCCTATTTGACA
Organism: Ambystoma mexicanum; assembly: GCF_040938575.1. Lineage (NCBI taxonomy): Eukaryota > Metazoa > Chordata > Amphibia > Caudata > Ambystomatidae > Ambystoma > Ambystoma mexicanum. The sequence goes on from NC_090934.1 coordinate 97,602,460, forward strand.
GCACCATTCTCTAACAGACAGCCCCTTTCCTTTCTGACAGCACCCTTCTCTAACAGACAGCCGCTCTCCTTTCTGACAGCACCCTTCTCTAACAGACAGCCACTTTCCTTCTCTGACAGACCACCATTTTCCTTTCTTACAGCACCCTTCTCTAACAGACTGCCACTTTCCTTTCTGACAGCACACTTCTCTAATAGACTGCCACTTTTGTTTCTGACAGCACCCATCTCTAACAGACAGCCACTCTCCTTTCCGACAGCACTTTTCTCTAACAGACAGCCACTTTCCTTCTCTGACAGACCACCATTTTCCTTTCTTACAGCACCCTTCTCTAACAGACTGCCACTTTCCTTTCTGACAGCACCCTTCTCTAAAAGACAGCCACTCTCCTTTCTAACAGCACCCTTCTCTAACAGACAGCCACTTTCCTTCTCTGACAGACCACCATTTTCCTTTCTTACAGCACCCTTCTCTAACAGACTGCCACTTTCCTTTCTGACAGCACCCTTCTCTAATAGACTGCCACTTTTGTTTCTGACAGCACCCATCTCTAACAGACAGCCACTCTCCTTTCCGACAGCACCCTTCTCTAACAGACAGCCACTTTCCTGACAGCACCCTTCTCTAACAGACTGCCACTTTCCTTTCTGACAGCACCCTTCTCTAAAAGACAGCCACTCTCCTTTCTACCAGCACCCTTCTATAACAGACAGCCACTTTCCTTTCTGACAGCACCATTCTCTGACAGACAGCCACGTTCCTATTTGACAGCAACCTTCTCTATCAGACAGCCACTCTCCTTTCTGATAGCACCCTTCTCTAACCGACAGCCACTTTCCTTCTCTGACAGCACTCTTCTCTAACATACTGCCACTTTTGTTTCTGACAGCACCCTTCTCTAACAGACAGCCACTTTCCTGACAGCACCCTTCTCTAACAGACTGCCACTTTCCTTTCTGATAGCACTCTTCTCTAACAGACTGCCACGTTTGTTTCTGACAGCACCCTTCTCTAACAGACAGCCACTCTTCTTCTGACAGCACCATTCTCTAAAAGACAGCCACTTTCCTTCTCTGACAGACAGCCACTTTCCTTTCTGACAGCACCCTTCTCTAAAAGACTGCCACTTTCCTTTCCGACATCACCCTTCTCTAACAGACAGCCACTCTCCTTTCTAGCAGCACCCTTCGATAACAGACAAACACTTTCCTTTCTGACAGCACCCTTCTCTATTAGACTCCCACTTTCCTTTCTGACAGCACCATTCTCTGACAGACAACCACTTTCCTTTTTGACAGCACCCTTCTCTATCAGACTGGCACTTTTGTTTCTGACAGCACCCTTCTCTAACAGACAGCCACTCTCCTTTTTGACAGCACCCTTCTCTAACAGACAACCACCTTCCTTCTCTGACAGACAGCCACTTTCCTTTCTGACAGCACCCGTCTGTAACAGACTGCCACTTTCCTTTCTGACAGCACCCTTCTCTAACAGAATGCCACTTTCCTTTCTGACATCACCCTCTCTAACAGACAGCCACTCTCCTTTCTACCAGCACCCTTCTATAACAGACAGACACTTTCCTTTCTGACAGCACCCTTCTCTATTAGACTCCCACTTTCCTTTCTGACAGCACCATTCTCTGACAGGGAGCCACTCTCCTTTCTGACAGCACCCTTCCCTAACAGACAGCCACTTTCCTTTCTGACAGCACCCTTCTCTTTTAGGCCTCCACTTTCCTATTTGACAGCACCATTCTCTAACAGACAGCCCCTTTCCTTTCTGACAGCACCCTTCTCTAACAGACAGCCGCTCTCCTTTCTGACAGCACCATTCTCTAACAGACAGCCACTTTCCTTCTCTGACAGACCACCATTTTCCTTTCTTACAGCACCCTTCTCTAACAGACTGCCACTTTCCTTTCTGACAGCACCCTTCTCTAATAGACTGCCACTTTTGTTTCTGACAGCACCCATCTCTAACAGACAGCCACTCTCCTTTCCGACAGCACCTTTCTCTAACAGACAGCCACTTTCCTTCTCTGACAGACAGCCACTTTCCTGACAGCACCCTTCTTTAACAGACTGCCACTTTCCTTTCTGACAGCGCCCTTCTCTAAAAGACAGCCACTCTCCTTTCTAACAGCACCCTTCTCTAACAGACAGCCACTTTCCTTCTCTGACAGACCACCATTTTCCTTTCTTACAGCACCCTTCTCTAACAGACTGCCACTTTCCTTTCTGACAGCACCCTTCTCTAATAGACTGCCACTTTTGTTTCTGACAGCACCCATCTCTAACAGACAGCCACTCTCCTTTCCGACAGCACCCTTCTCTAACAGACAGCCACTTTCCTGACAGCACCCTTCTCTAACAGACTGCCACTTTCCTTTCTGACAGCACCCTTCTCTAAAAGACAGGCACTCTCCTTTCTACCAGCACCCTTCTATAACAGACAGCCACTTTCCTTTCTGACAGCACCATTCTCTGACAGACAGCCACGTTCCTATTTGACAGCAACCTTCTCTATCAGACAGCCACTCTCCTTTCTGATAGCACCCTTCTCTAACAGACAGCCACTTTCCTTCTCTGACAGCACTCTTCTCTAACATACTGCCACTTTTGTTTCTGACAGCACTCTTCTCTAACAGACAGCCACTTTCCTGACAGCACCCTTCTCTAACAGACTGCCACTTTCCTTTCTGATAGCACTCTTCTCTAACAGACTGCCACGTTTGTTTCTGACAGCACCCTTCTCTAACAGACAGCCACTCTTCTTCTGACAGCACCGTTCTCTAAAAGACAGCCACTTTCCTTCTCTGACAGACAGCCACTTTCTTTTCTGACAGCACCCTTCTCTAAAAGACTGCCACTTTCCTTTCCGACATCACCCTTCTCTAACAGACAGCCACTCTCCTTTCTAGCAGCACCCTTCGATAACAGACAGACACTTTCCTTTCTGACAGCACCCTTCTCTATTAGACTCCCACTTTCCTTTCTGACAGCACCATTCTCTGACAGACAACCACTTTCCTTTTTGACAGCACCCTTCTCTATCAGACTGGCACTTTTGTTTCTGACAGCACCCTTCTCTAACAGACAGCCACTCTCCTTTTTGACAGCACCCTTCTCTAACAGACAACCACCTTCCTTCTCTGACAGACAGCCACTTTCCTTTCTGACAGCACCCGTCTGTAACAGACTGCCACTTTCCTTTCTGACAGCACCCTTCTCTAACAGACTGCCACTTTCCTTTCTGACATCACCCTCTCTAACAGACAGCCACTCTCCTTTCTACCAGCACCCTTCTATAACAGACAGACACTTTCCTTTCTGACAGCACCCTTCTCTATTAGACTCCCACTTTCCTTTCTGACAGCACCATTCTCTGACAGACAACCACTTTCCTTTTTGACAGCACCCTTCTCTATCAGACTGGCACTTTTGTTTCTGACAGCACCCTTCTCTAACAGACAGCCACTCTCCTTTTTGACAGCACCCTTCTCTAACAGACAACCACCTTCCTTCTCTGACAGACAGCCACTTTCCTTTCTGACAGCACCCGTCTGTAACAGACTGCCACTTTCCTTTCTGACAGCACCCTTCTCTAACAGACTGCCACTTTCCTTTCTGACATCACCCTCTCTAACAGACAGCCACTCTCCTTTCTACCAGCACCCTTCTATAACAGACAGACACTTTCCTTTCTGACAGCACCCTTCTCTATTAGACTCCCACTTTCCTTTCTGACAGCACTCTTCTCTAACAGACTGCCACTTTTCTTTCTGACAGCACCCTTCCCTAACAGAGAGCCACTTTCCTTTCTGACAGCACTCTTCTCTAACAGACTGCCACTTTTGTTTCTGACAGCACCCTTCTCTGACAGACAGCCACTTTCCTTTCTGACAGCACCATTCTCTAACAGACAGCCACTTCCCTTCTCTGACAGACAGCCACTTTCCTTTCTGACAGCACCATTCTCTAACAGACAGCCACTTCCCTTCTCTGACAGACAGCCACTTTCCTTTCTGACAGCACCATTCTCTAACAGACAGCCACTTCCCTTCTCTGACAGACAGCCACTCTCCTTTCTGACAGCACCATTCTCTAACAGACAGCCACTTCCCTTCTCTGACAGACAGCCACTCTCCTTTCTGACAGCACCCTTCCCTAACACACAGCCACTCTCCTTTCTGACAGCGCCCTTCTCTAACAGACAGCCACTTCCCTTCTCTGACAGACAGCCACTCTCCTTTCTGACAGCACCCTTCCCTAACACACAGCCACTCTCCTTTCTGACAGCGCCCTTCTCTAACAGACAGCCACTTCCCTTCTCTGACAGACAGCCACTCTCCTTTCTGACAGCACCCTTCCCTAACACACAGCCACTCTCCTTTCTGACAGCGCCCTTCTCTAACAGACAGCCACTTCCCTTCTCTGACAGACAGCCACTCTCCTTTCTGACAGCACTCTTCTCTTACAGGCAGCCACTCTCCTTTCTGACAGCACCCTTCCCTAACACACAGCCACTCTCCTTTCTGACAGCGCCCTTCTCTAACAGACAGCCACTTCCCTTCTCTGACAGACAGCCACTCTCCTTTCTGACAGCACTCTTCTCTTACAGACAGCCACTCTCCTTTCTGACAGCGCCCTTCTCTAACAGACAGCCACTTCCCTTCTCTGACAGACAGCCACTCTCCTTTCTGACAGCACTCTTCTCTTACAGACAGCCACTTTCCTTTCTGACAGCACCCTTCTCTAACAGACTGCCACTTTCCTTTCTGACATCACCCTCTCTAACAGACAGCCACTCTCCTTTCTACCAGCACCCTTCTATAACAGACAGACACTTTCCTTTCTGACAGCACCCTTCTCTATTAGACTCCCACTTTCCTTTCTGACAGCACTCTTCTCTAACAGACTGCCACTTTTCTTTCTGACAGCACCCTTCCCTAACAGAGAGCCACTTTCCTTTCTGACAGCACTCTTCTCTAACAGACTGCCACTTTTGTTTCTGACAGCACCCTTCTCTGACAGACAGCCACTTTCCTTTCTGACAGCACCATTCTCTAACAGACAGCCACTTCCCTTCTCTGACAGACAGCCACTTTCCTTTCTGACAGCACCATTCTCTAACAGACAGCCACTTCCCTTCTCTGACAGACAGCCACTTTCCTTTCTGACAGCACCATTCTCTAACAGACAGCCACTTCCCTTCTCTGACAGACAGCCACTCTCCTTTCTGACAGCACCATTCTCTAACAGACAGCCACTTCCCTTCTCTGACAGACAGCCACTCTCCTTTCTGACAGCACCCTTCCCTAACACACAGCCACTCTCCTTTCTGACAGCACCATTCTCTAACAGACAGCCACTTCCCTTCTCTGACAGACAGCCTCTTTCCTTTCTGACAGCACTCTTCTCTAACAGACAGCCACTCTCCTTTCTGACAGCACCATTCTCTAACAGACAGCCACTTCCCTTCTCTTACAGACAGCCGCTCTCCTTTCTGACAGCACTCTTCTCTAAGAGACTGCCACTTTTGTTTCTGACAGCACCCTTCTCTGACAGACAGCCACTTTCCTTTCTGACAGCACTCTTCTCTAACAGACAGCCACTCTCCTTTCTGACAGCACCCTTCTCTAACAGACAGCCACTCTCCTTTCTGACAGCACCCTTCTCTAACAGACAGCCACTCTCCTTTCTGACAGCACCCTTCTCTTACAGACAGCCACTCTCCTTTCTGACAGCACCCTTCTCTAACAGACAGCCACTCTCCTTTCTGACAGCACCCTTCTCTAACAGACAGCCACTCTCCTTTCTGACAGCACCCTTCTCTTACAGACAGCCACTCTCCTTTCTGACAGCACCCTTCTCTTACAGACAGCCACTCTCCTTTCTGACAGCACCCTTCTCTAACAGACAGCCACTCTCCTTTCTGACAGCACCCTTCTCTTACAGACAGCCACTCTCCTTTCTGACAGCACCCTTCTCTTACAGACAGCCACTCTCCTTTCTGACAGCACCCTTCCCTAACACACAGCCACTCTCCTTTCTGACAGCACCATTCTCTAACAGACAGCCACTTCCCTTCTCTGACAGACAGCCTCTTTCCTTTCTGACAGCACTCTTCTCTTACAGACAGCCACCTTCTCTTTTCACACCCCTCTTCTTCTCTATGCATAGTCCACTTTCTCATCGAACAGGACATCTTTGGATTGAACTGCCCCCTTCGCCTCGCGCTAACCCTTTCATCTGGGGAATGTAATCTAAGCAAGGGCTGTGACGATAATAATAATTACTGTTCTTACAAAGCGCTACATGCTGGATTTCTCCTCTTGTAAGAGGTGCAGCAACAGGTACTATTACCCAATTAAATGGTACTAAATGTATCAAACTCGAAAGGATGAGAAGATGAGTTGGCCCTGCTTAGGGAATCGGACTTGCCACAGGCAGGTTGGCCCCATGTCTGAGGTGAGCACTTAACTTATCGAGCTATTAACCCACACTCTATAGTGAGTTTGGAAAGGAATTCTGCAATGGCTGTAAACTTTCACAGCTTGTCTGTTGTCCTATCCCCCATGCCAGTAAGCATTTGGGATGAAGGTCCCTTCCTCCTGGAAAGAACAGTGCTAGAACAGGGCGGTCTTCGGGCCTTCCTGAATTTTGGATGGTCCTTTGGTAAGACTTTGTCCATTGACTGACTGGCAGAGCATGACGCTGCTTTAAGAGAGTAGGCTTTGGAGCTGAGACTGTGGGGGCCCTGAAGGGCATGGAGACAGGGTGCTGAGCCTGGTCATGGCTTTCTAGTGCAGTCATGACATTCAAAGTCTCACCCATGGGTGCACTCTTTATTTGGTTTACGACCGGAAAGTCAGGTGTCCATAGCTAACACCAGGGCTTTAGGTGGGCCCGGGCTATCCAGTGTTCAGCCCCAGTTGTGGCCAAAATATAGGGTAACCAGATTTTCAAAATATAAAAACCTAATCCGCCATAAATATAAAAGTAGGACTACCCACTGTCCCCCCACCAACACCCGTCGCTGGTGGGATCCCACAGTAAATGATTTCCATTTACAGGCCTGCTCCTGGGGATAAACTGGGCGGATCTAGCTGTGACTGTAGTCATTTGGAGGGATAGTTGGGTGAAGGAAACGCATTGCCACTAGCAAACTGTACTAAAAACTCACCTTTCTGCATACACACCCTCCAACTCTGAACTAAACACAAACTCTCGTCTACCGCACAACAAACCGCACACACTTGACAACACCAAAAATGAAAACAAACCACACACCTTCACACCGCAACACCACATGACAGCTACTGACTGAAAACGCACCAACGCTCAGTGACCGGTTTCTCCAGACTGGAGCTGCCAACGGCACATCAAAGCTCTCTTCCTCTTCTCCCTCTCAATCCCACTAACAAACCCTGCAGTCCTCCTTCCTGTGCAGAACCGTCAGAGAGCATGGAGAACACACAAGTGGCAACAGTGAGAAGGAGCTTTTGCTCCGATGGCACTTACTGACCTAGCCATGTGTCCATTTCCCAAGCAGACTCTGTGCCACTGTGTGTCAGTTAACGCAAGTGGCTGCTTCCGGAATGATTGGGGCTCCTCTATTATAAGGATTATTTGATCTATAAATGTTACGGGGCCTCCTTATGACCCTGCCGGTCCTGAAAAAATGGTGGTGGTAAACCCGCCACCACCGTTGTTTCTGGACCGGCAGATTAAGAGTTCTGCAGGCAAGTGGTGTCACACCCGCCAGGTCTGACCTGGCGGGAGTAACGCCACCCGCCTTCAGGCAGAAATGGAAACACCAGCACAGTTATTTACGTTGCCAGTGTTTCCTTGGTCCTCATCCCCATGGAGTCCTATGGGACTGGGGATTAACGGAATTCCGCCTCCGGAATTACCGGGTAACAGGGGTTGTAATGCCCCAGTGATTCCGGCAATCACGAGGCAGCAATTCACTACGGGTCCTGCGGCAGCCTGACGGTTTTTCCGGCACGGCTAAAGCTGGGCTCATAATGAGGCCTACGCTGTGTTGTTTCCGTTTGTGAAGATATGATCTCTCCCTGCAGTCAAGCTGGGCTGGTGCTAGTATTCACCCTCTGATCCTCCAAAACTGGGACATGTTTTAAAATTGTTTTATAAGCTCCCCGGACAGGGGAACAGAGGGCTTGATTCCAGGACAGTCCAGGCAAAACCAGGACATCGGGTCACCTTATAAAAAAAATAGAAGCTTGTGCCGGGGCAGCCCCGCCTGATTTCCAAGCACTAAATCACCATGAAAATGATTGAGTGACAACACTGCTCTGCTCCAACAGAGGGCAGTATCATAGGTTTTAAGGACCCCGTCATCAGTTGCAGGTCGTTTGGAGTTAGTGTGTCTGATTGTAAGACTCTGAAGAGAAAAGTATGATATAGAGAAAAGATTGCTTCATTTTTTCATTATTCATTCATTCACTGTTTCATTTGTTATAGCGCCTTTCACCACAATTATGTTTCCAACCCGCTTTTGGTTGCACGCCCTCTCAGGGACCGGAGTCCAAATATTTGGGAGAATTTGGGAGGGGCTATTATAAATGTGTGCATTTCAGCCACTAAAGTTATGCAAGCGTGGCCAAGACCTTGCCAGTAGCCCATGTCTGGAGGCGTGTGGTTGGGCGCGGCGGAGGTAGACTATGGGATAAGGAGGGGGTTGTGTTTAAGGAGATGGAGAGTTATGTGGGAAGCTACAGTTCGAATTTCCGTCATTAAATGTAGCCTCATTCTTATCGGAGAGGTGATGTGCAATAGTGTTTGTGTTATATGTGAGTACAGGGTGTGTGGAATGAGCCTGTGGCTTCTGCAAAATTACGAAGGTGTGGTGTGCGAGGGGAGAAATGGGTCAGCTGTACAAACCACGTCTGCTTCCTGGGCTCCATCTATGTACAAGCAGCAGTGCTACGTTTCACAGGTGATGTAAGTGCTCGATGAATGCATAAAATTCAGCCTCTGACAGGTTCTTGGAGTGCAAGATTGTCATCCATAGTTCCAGAATATAGCTAGCTAACTCAAATTGGACTAGATCAGAGAATGGTTAACTTACACAAGTTGACTCGGAGCAAAGTATGGCTACCTTACACATTTAGGCTCGATGCGCAATATGGCAAACTCCCTCCACTGGGCTAAATAAAGAAACGTGTATCTTACCCAAATGGACTGAAAGCAGGATATGGACAGCAAACGTATATTGAGGTCTTGCTATTAGATAAACTAGAATGAATGATACATAAGAATGACAGAGTTCCTTCAAATGAACGGAGGAATCGGAACCTGCATTGACCAATATTATTTTGATTTCGTTTTCATATTTGAATATTTTTATTTAGGTTTTATTTTTTGGGTGCTGTTTAATTATATTATATTTAACAAACCTCTTTAAATACATGTTGCTTCCTTTTTCAACAGGTAGGAAAACTTGGATCAATCTATTATGCTACTCCTTTAACTACAAATGCCACCAGTCTGGTAAAGGTTCCTAGGAAACTTGCATTTATTAGGCCGTTCTGGACACATATTACGCACTGCCCGCAAACATTGTTTGGTGACTTCGATAGCGGCCACCCTTTCTTATTCCACTTAAAGCACTAGATATCATCATCCATTCATTCATTCATTCATTTTGCTTTTTGTATAGTGCTTTTCACCATAATTATGGTCCCAACGCGCTGTTGGTTGAACGCCTTGGGAGGGCACCACATGCAAATGTGGTCAAATTGGGAGCTGCTATTATGCATGTGTGCATTTCAACCATTAAAGTTATGTGAGGGTGGACAAGACCCTGCAAATCACCCATGTGTGGATGGGCTCAGCAGAGGTAGACTATGAACTAAACAGGGGTGGATTGTGTTTAAGGAGGTAGAGAATTATGTGGGAAGTTACAGTTGGAATTGTTGTTGTTAAAGGTAGCTTCATTCTTATGGCAGAGGTGTTGTGCAATAGTGTTTGTGTTACATGTGAGGGCAGGGTGTGTGGAATGAGACTGTGGCTTCCGCTAAGTCGCGGTGGTGCGGTGTGCACTGTAGAAAAAGAGCACTCACAGACTGGCTTTTGCATAGCACGCCCCAATATTTATCCGCGACACACCCTTTGTGCGTCCTTAACCTGCAGAACGCCCTGAAGCGAGGACAAGGGTGCAGAAGAGAACTGATGGGTGCCTGCCAGGCTCTGGCGATGCCTCTTCATTTGTAATCTAGCCTGGCGCTGCTGTGCCAATGCACACTGCATACTAAATGCAGAAGCCTGCATAAATCCATCCTGACAGTGCAGGGTGATGCAGCCCTGGGAACAAGGTCATGGAGAGCTCCTCTCAGCAAATATTCTCTTAACTCACACCAGTACTGATGTAGCAGAGCTTGTGCATTCGGCAGCAACATGGAACCCCCAGCGGAACTATACAGCAACATGGAACCCCCACCGGAACTCTACAGCAAAATGGAACCTCCACCGGAACTCTACAGCAACATGGAACCCCCACCGGAACTCTACAGCAACATGGAACCCCCACCGGAACTCTACAGCAACATGGAACCCCCAGCAACATGAAACCCCCACCAGAACTCTTCAGCAACACGGAAACCCCACCAGAACTCAACAGCAACATAGAACGCCCACCGGAACTCTACAGCAACATGGAACCCCCACCGGAACTCTACAGCAACGTGGAACCTCAACCGGCACTCCACAGCAACATGGAATCCCCACCGGAACTCCATAGCAACATGGAACCCCCGCCGGAACTCTACAGCAACATGGAACCCCCAGCAACATGGAACCCCCACCAGAATTCTACAGCAACATGGAACCCCCACCAGAACTCTACAGCAACATGGAACCCCCAGTAACAGGGAACCCCCACCAGAACTCTACAGAACCATGAAACCCACACTGGAACTCTACAGCAACATGGAACCTCCACCGGAATCCACAGCAACATGGAACCCCCACCAGAAATCTTCAGCAACATGGAAACCCCACCAGAACTCTACAGTAACATAGAACCCCCACTGGAACTCTACAGCAACATGGGACCCCCACCGGAACTCTACAGCAACGTGGAACCTCCACCGGCACTCCACAGCAACATGGAACCTCCACCAGAATTCTACAGCAACATGGAACCCCCACTGAAACTCTACAGCAGCATGGAACCCCCACCGGAACTCTACAGCAATGTGGAACCCCCACTGGAACTCTACAGCAACATGGAACCCCCACCGGAACTCTACAGCAACGTGGAACCTCCACCGGCACTCCACAGCAACATGGAACCTCCACCAGAATTCTACAGCAAAATGGAACCCCCACTGAAACTCTACAGCAGCATGGAACCCCCACCGGAACTCTACAGCAATGTGGAACCCCCACTGGAACTCTACAGCAACATGGAACCTCCACCGGAACTCTACAGCAGCATGGAACCCCCACCGGAACTCTACAGCAACATGAAACCCCCACCGGAACTCTACAGCAACGTGGAACCTCCACCAGAATTCTACAGCAAAATGGAACCCCCACTGAAACTCTACAGCAGCATGGAACCCCCACCGGAACGCTACAGCAATGTGGAACCCCCACTGGAACTCTACAGCAACATGGAACCTCCACCGGAACTCTTCAGCAACACGGAAACCCCACCAGAACTCTACAGCAACATAGAACCCCCACCGGAACTCTACAGCAACATGGAACCCCCACCGGAACTCTACAACAACGTGGAACCTCCACCGGCACTCCACAGCAACATGGAACCCCCGCCGGAACTCCACAGCAACATGGAACCCCCGCCAGAACTCTACAGCAACATGGAACCCCCAGCAACATGGAACCCCCACCAGAATTCTACAGCAACATGGAACCCCCACCGGAACTCTACAGCAACATGGAACCCCCAGCAACAGGGAACCCCCACCAGAACTCTACAGCACCATGAAACCCACACTGGAACTCTACAGCAACATGGAACCTCCACCGGAATCCACAGCAACATGGAACCCCCACCAGAACTCTTCAGCAACATGGAAACCCCACCAGAACTCTACAGTAACATAGAACCCCCACCGGAACTCTACAGCAACATGGAACCCCCACTGGAACTTTACAGCAACGTGGAACCTCCACCGGCACTCCACAGCAACATGGAACCTCCACCAGAATTCTACAGCAACATGGAACCCCCACTGGAACTCTAAAGCAACATGGAACCCCCAGCAACAGGGAACCCCCACCAGAACTCTACAGCACCATGAAACCCACACTGGAACTCTACAGCAACATGGAACCTCCACCGGAATCCACAGCAACATGGAACCCCCACCAGAACTCTTCAGCAACATGGAAACCCCACCAGAACTCTACAGTAACATAGAACCCCCACCGGAAATCTACAGCAACATGGAACCTCCACCAGAACTCTACAGCAACATGGAACCCCCACCGTAACTCTACAGCAACATGCAACCCCCAGCAACATGGAACCCCCACCAGAACTCTACAGCACCATGAAACCCACACTGGAACTCTACAGCAACATGGAACCTCCACCGGAACTCCACAGCAACATGGAACCCCCACCGGAACTCTACAGCAACATGGAACCCCCAGCAACATGGAACCTCCACTGGAACTCTACAGCAACATGGAACCCCCTCCGGAACACTACAGCAAAATGGAACCCCCACTGAAACTCTACAGCAGCATGGAACCCCCACCGGAACTCTACAGCAATGTGGAATGGAACCCACACCGGATCTCTACAGCAACATGGAACCTCAACCGGAACTCTACAGCAGCATGGAACCCCCACCAGAATTCTACAGCAACATGGAGCCCCCACCGAAACTCTACAGCAACATGGGACCTCCACTGGAACATTACAGCAACATCGAACCTCCACCGGAACGCTACAGCAACATGTACTTTTATCACACGAATGCAGTGCCTCCTCCCTAGTTTTTAGGTCAGTTGCAAATCCAGGACAGCCCAACCCCTGGTCAGCTTTAGAAAACAATCATCAATGCCACCCTTTTGGCAGTTCTGTTTCTGGTATTAACACTTTACTTTTAACTTAAGAAGCTACTTCATTAAACCTAAAACAAGAGAAGAAGTCTACGGCCAGTGTGAAAGGCTATGTAGGCCTCCGCGTGGTGCCCAGTACAGGCTCTATTCCCACAAATTAAGAACTGGTTCCAAAGGGCCCCTCTTGTAGATGTAGACATGTGACCCAGGCACCTAACAGCCTACAATCATGATCGGACATATGAGAATTGTTGCTTGCACATGTGCTTTGTGTTATATACACTATTGAAGGCCGATCATAGGATCTTTGCCCCAATGTCAATATTTTCTTCTGCCAATGGGGCCATATTTGCAGTTTATAGGTGCAAACTGGCGCCCCCTGCTCATGGCGCCCTGGGCACCAGCCTAGTATTCCCTTACTCTAAACCTGGACCTCGAGATGCCCCTGAACACCAGTTACCAGCCTTGATTCACCAATAAGGGTGAGGCTGGCACCCTTGGATGCGTGTGGGGTTTAACACACGGGGGGCCAGATTACAGAAACTTAACTTGGCCCTAGTACAAGTGCAAAGTTTGCTGTATTAGCACTAGGACAAAGTTTGCCCTATTTTTAAAATCACTGGCACATTAAAAAACCATTGCACCTCGAGAAGTGCAGTTTGGCATATTAAACGCACCAGGGCTAAAAATGCCCTAGTGCTAAAAAGATGCATTTTTGATGCAATTTTGCATCAGGGCAAAGTTTTCCCTAGTGCTAATACCATTCCGTATTGTGGAGGTGCAATGGTGTTTTAATGTGTCCCAGTGTTTTTAAAAATAGGGCAAACTTTGCCCTAGTGCTAATACCGTGCCAACTTTGCACTTGTACTGGTGTAAAGTTTCTGCAATCTGGCCCCATATGTGTGCGCAACATCTAAAAGTCACGCTATTGTTCGTCTATGCATTTGTAATTTCGGCGCTGGTTTCATCTCGCTGTGTGTGCATTCGCTGTGACCAACATCCTGTTTAGAAATATGCACCAAGTCATGGGTTCTATAAATAAATATTGTGAGTGTACCTGGCCCTGCTCACCCATTGCTCGTGCACAGGCTCTGCAAGCATTTGCGGTGAATCTCCCCAGGGGTTGGTAATAGCACTGACCACCATCCGGCCCACACGCCGGGCCCCCATCCTGCCATCCCCATAAGGCCGCCGAGCACAGCACCTGTGCATGTTAGAGTGAGGTGTGGTGCATCTCTCAGCATGCCGACCGACATACTGAGGGTGACTGTAGCTCTCAGAGTTCCAGCAGACCTGTCCCTGAACCACAATGCCTTGCCTCCCATAAGCCTTAGGATGCAGCTTCCGGCGACCAGTGGAGTTTCCTGTCTGACCACCCTCCCTAATCTGCCTATTCACAGACCCGTGTTCTGTTGCACGTGGGGTACAATGCATCAGTGAGAGAACAAGAGAGAGAAAGAAAAAGAGAGAGCGAGAAAAAGAGAAAGAGGGTGCAAGTGTGAGAGGGAAATACAGAAAGAGCGAGAGAGAAAGAATGATGGAACAAATCAGAACTTATAAGGCGCAACTTAAACCCGAGGGTATCTTGGCGCTAGAGACCGCCAAGAGTGAGAAGTGAGAAGAAGCTGAATCGCTCGTTTACTGGAAAAAGAACATCTTCAAAGCTTTCCTAAATGCAAGATGATCCGTGCGGGTGCGCAGAGAATACGGTAGAGAAGTCCATTGCATAGGAGCCGCCACCAAAAAGGCCCTTCCCCCAACAGTCGTCCATGCAAACGAGGAACAGTAAGCAACAGCTGATTGGTCTAGCGCAACTGCCTGGATGGTACATATCTGATGAGTTTGTCGTGCAGATACTCCCATATCTCCCATATGGTAAGAGGCTCTATGAACAATACACATAGATTTGAAAAGGATCTGCGCTTCAACAGGGAGCCAGAGGAGACTCCGGAGCGTAGAGGAGATATGAGCAAACTTGGCAAGACCCTCTGCTGGCTGAAAATGTTCGTCAAAAAACTAAGCAAAAGAATTCTGATGATGAAACAACGGCATGCCATGGCATGCGAGGTTGGTTGGTGAGAAGCGGCATATCATGATTTTAGTTTTGGTTGGGTACGTTTCAGTTACTTTGCCATCAGCCAGGAGATGATAGGCACCAGGCAGGTGCCCAGGGCGTTTATTTTCAGTTCGGTTGTGGGTAGGTTTGAAGATGATTTGGGTATCGTCTGCACAGTTGAAGGATGTGAGGCCCGAGTTGTTAATGAGTTTCATGAGGAAAGTAGGACGAACGGTCATTGGTGAGGCCTGATAATGGCATGATGGAACATGGGGGTGTTCACCTGCTATGGAACGCCAACCACGTAGAACAGCGGTATTCAAACTGTGGGTCGCGACCCCCTAGGGGTCCGCGGGTGCATCCCTGGGGGGCCCTGAGATCTCATCATGAATTTTTTTTTTTTTTTTTTTTTTTAAAAAAAAAAAAGCAATTTTTTTTTATTTATTTTTTAGATTCGTAGAAATGATAGGGGTGGCTCACATGGTCGGGCTGAAGCATGAAACTGTCTCAGGCAACAATGAAAAAGTGACCCACAGTTGTAAATGGATATTCATTCCTTTAGTCACAGACTGGGCATCATTACAACTATGGCTGTATGGTAACAACGGTGCCGGTAAGCTACTGGCACCGTTGCTACCGTACCGCCATAGTAAGAGTTGTGCTTGCGTGTGCCTGCCAGCCCACCAGGTCTGACCTGGTAGGCCGTGCGGCACCCGCGAGCACAGTTCGTTGGCTGCACCGGCACCGTTACGAACGTTGCCGGTGCATCCGAGCCCCCCATTCCCATTGAGCCCTATAGGGCTCAATGGGAATGGGGATCTACCGGTACCGGCACCCACGAAAGGTCAATTATGTCCGCCTAACTCGGCATGACCTGGTAATTGCCCATTCGCGGGTGCCGGACGCGGATGCAACTCCAGCAGCAGCCGTGCCGGTTTTACCAGCACAGCTACCGCCAGAGTTCTAATGAAGCCCACTGTTTCAATAGTACCCAAGGGGGTGCTTTGTGTTAAAATGTAAGTAAATTGTGATATATTCAGCAACAACGGTCAACATTACTAACTGCATAGTTAAGTAACTCATCAAACTGGTCCACATTGGCCAAAATGGTGGCCCATTTTGACTGGCCCACACTAGCATTTTACATTTTTGATACAGGCATTGCCCTATAGGCCTGTCCGAGCCTGGCGGCTCATCCATAATGGCGAGGGGGCGCCCACCCAGTGGCCCCTCACCCATTATGGAGGAGCTAAGGAGCCAGCCCAGTGAAACAGTGAGCACTCCCTCAACTGTTTTATCTAGCTAATGGAGTGCTCCTGGGCTGGCTGAACTGTCAAAGGGAAACAGTTTCCCTTTGACAGTTTAGTTTAGTTCCCCAGCCGCACATGCTCACTGAGCCATGCAAGTGCTGGGGCGTTTTGCTTCGCCAGCATTGCATAGCTCATTGGAAATGCTGGCTGGGGCACTGCATGTCTGTATGTCTGAGGGGGAGCTCCTGCGCCTCCTTGCACATACGGACAGAGCAGCCAGAGCAGGCCGTTTCAGCACCCACACGCAGGCCAATGCAGAAGGTACGCTTATGTTCATTGTTTTCATTTAAACATGTGTATGGATGCGTGTATGCTTATGTTATGAGTGAGTGTATGGTGAAGGATGCTCATGTGAATGATAGAGTGATTGCAGTATGAATGTGCAGCGCCTTGCATACACACATAATCATGTTGCTTGCGTTAGGACCAGTGGGGCCCAGTGGACACCGATGGTATCTTTTTACTGGACATCTATCATTCAAAACCCTCTGCATTGTCCACAAGGCTTTCTGGGGCCTGGGTCTAAAATACCTTCAGCTATCCCTCCGCAAATACCTCCCCTCTCGAGCTCTTCACTCCTCTACCTCCAACTCCCTCAGGGTCAGTCGTTTATCAAAGAAACAAGCTGGGGGTAGATCTCTGTCTTCGGCTGGGGCCTCCCTCTGGAACAGCGCCCTGCCACTCTAAAACTTGAGGAGAACCATCTTTCTTCCTGCACTTCTCAGACCTACCATGTCTGCTGCCTTAAACGTAGCACTTGCAAATTGCTGGCTGCACTACCACTGTTTGTTGCCTTTATTATTTATTTATTTATTGTTATTTATCTGTTTCTCCTCTGCTTCGCACTTTCCACTTCTCCCCCCTTCAATGCACTTTTCCCCTCCCCCTCGCACTTGTGCGTTCTCAATGTTACTGGGCCTAGTAAGATGGCTGTTTTATTCTCCTCTGTTCCCCTCCCTTGCCTTGTGCTCTGAAACACTTGTGTACGAGCGCGATAGAAATAATATATAAATATCAATATCAATGCCTGCCCCCTGGACTCCCAGCACCAATTGCAAACTGTTTGGCTATTTACCCATTTTTTGTTCAAAGTATCCTCTACAATGCAACATTTTAACCCATTATTTAAAAAAATTCACAGGGGGAAACCCCCCCTAACCTCCCCTTATTGGTTCGAGCTCCCTCACTATGCTCGGTCGGTATTGCATTTTTGGCAGAAATAGTTATGCCCTCCACTTAAAAAAAAAAAAAGAAAATCACCAGCCGCCACTTGCCCTCAGACGGGAACGGGATGGGGGAACCCAGGGATTATGGTGGGAGCACAATGGGCGGGAACCATGGGATAGTGGTGGGAGCAGAGTGGGGAGAGCCCAGGGTGTGTGATGGGGTGGGGAGAGACCAGCGACTGGGTAGGAGTGGGATGAGGGAGCCCAGCGACTGTGATGGGAGCAGGTGACGGCGCGCAATATATACTGTCCATTTGGCATTTCTGGGGGGTCCCGACCTCCCCAAATTTTGCTCAGGGGGGCCCTGGCCAAAAAAGTTTGAAGACCACTGACGTAGAAGGTGGGCAGGGGATTCCGCAGGTTCTCCCCCTTGGTATTAGGAACTCACATAGTCCCTAAATACTATTAGCCTGAGAAACCTAAAAGGCATATATTTGTCCTTATGCCTGCAGTTAGTCTATGAGCAGGGGTCATGCCCCCAGCACAAAGCCTTTCAGAGAGAGAATGGGCATGAGCGCAGTGCGTAATCCGTGATGTGGAGGGGCCCGCAACCTCACTTGTTCCCTCTGGCAGCTAGCAACCAAGAGTAAACCCCAAGTTAGCACAGCCATGCAGCTTAGCAGCAGGTAGTACACAGACCAGTCCATTATTGAGTCTCCTGATTCCAATATGGTGCCCCCCCCTTTTCTATCTCGACCCACAGGGTCATCAACTGTTAATCAGCAATACAAACAGTAGTGGCCACACATGGGCAGAGCATGGGACACGTGGCCCGCCTCCAGCCCCTAATCAAGGGCACTAACCAAGTCCCTGTGTCTCCACTGCAGCCCCTAGAGCCCCTGTTACCAGCAGGGCAGGAGTATAAAAGTGGGCAGAGGCTAACTCAGATTGTGGGAGTTTGGAGGCGGTGTAGCAGCGTGGAGACGTGTGGAGATCGCGAGGAGAGTGGAGAAGGGAAAGGAAGGTGCCAGGGAGAGGATGACCAGGTGAGTGAAGGAAGGAGAAAAGAGAAAGGAAAAAAGGGTTTGGAGGAGAGGGTGAGGGGGCGCAGAAGAGCAGGAGAGGAAGAAAAGAGGAAGTTCTTGAAGGAGGTCAAAACCAGAGGAAGTTGTGGGAGGTGGGCAATGAGATCTCACGCGTTGGACATGCCAAGGAGCCCAAAGGCTGAAAAGTATTCTGTGTAAGTGAAACCACTGGAGCCAGAGGTGGGGAGCATCATGGGCATTAGGGCTAGCAGACCTGGGAGTCGTGTGGTCTGTAGGGTATTTTTGTGGATATTTGGGGCCTGACGGTATTTTCTTACCGCCGAAATATAACTTAGCAACAATCACTCCTTGTATTCATATTGGGCCATGTACAACAATAATACAATGAACATGCATTATTTCAGCACCCAGGCATGCATATTTGGTATGCGCGGTTGGTAGGCGTGGTTGGTGGTATTTTGGTGAGCATAATTCCCTTGTTTTATTTGTGGCCCCAATGTCCAGAATCCCTTATCTTTGCTTAGATTTTTCGTGTGATCACTAGAGAGACCTCAGACCTACATTTTAGGAATACCACATTTTTTAGGAATACCACATTTTTTTTTAGTGATAGTGTTGGTGTGCCACCATGGGCGAACTCACGGACTTATTTACGACAGAGAGCTATATGTGGTAGTCTTGTGGTAATTTCCACTACCTTATATACGGTAGGGAGCTATGTTCAGAGAGTCTCTCTTCCCGTTGGCTCATGTACCTCCAACAAGCTATGCTACAGTCACTCACAATTATTCATACTGATTCTGACATGCACACATCTGTCTTAAAATGACCATTGCACTGTTTAAAAATCTCCCCACATCATCAGCATTGTAATGATAAACAGTAAGTACACCACCCGTCTGTTTTCAAATATTTTTCTGTATTATAAAAGTTGTATTTAACACGATCTCATTCTTTACAGCAATAAAAT
Source organism: Ambystoma mexicanum (assembly GCF_040938575.1). NCBI lineage: Eukaryota > Metazoa > Chordata > Amphibia > Caudata > Ambystomatidae > Ambystoma > Ambystoma mexicanum. The sequence continues at coordinate 97,622,075 of NC_090934.1, forward strand.
GGTACAGTCAAAGCATTGTCTATGACACACTGCAAATAGAGTGGCGGAGAACAGAACTCAAATTGCAACATTAGCACTTGATTAAGACACGCACGGGACTTTCATTTTTTCTACACTGACTGCATATTTTCGTGCACACACACGGCTCCCACAGTTATGTAATTACCTTATCTGTTCAGAGGTTTCTTTGGCTGTTCTCAAACCGGGGTCATTATCTGGAATTCTCAGCTTCTGCAGATAGGAATCCCTCAGTCAGGAAAGAGAGGTCCGTCTCCCAGCTCTGCTAAACCTGGACTGTAGCAGGACGCAGGAATTTGCATTCAGTCAGGAGTCCCACCGCCAGGTCTTCTCCCCAGTAGTGCAGAAAAATGTCTGCCTGTCTTTTTCCCCGATACTGCCCACTAAAACTTTCATCTCAGCCCTCTGTATGACGTGTCCCAATGAAATCCATCATCTCTCGTCCTCCTACTCTCAACAATAGCTTCGCTTATACATTTGCAATTGTTGCAAATCTGACTTCCTTCTTCCTGCAGTTACTGTGCACAAAAACACAGAGAAGCAGGCAGAGAAGCGAAGAAAACAAAATCTGCACACACATTTAAATGGCTTTCAGAGTATGCCTAATTCTGCAGTGGAGAACACATTTTATTAGTGGGTTATGTTAAATAAGGTTTTATTAGTCAGGTTAATGGTTAATAGGTTAGCTGTTAATTTTCAAATGTGTCTCTTGCACCATAGGCATTTCAGGTGAAAAATAGTGTGCATTTTTGGGTGTGCACATGTGCTTTTAACTGTAAAAATAGATTTGCATCTTATATGTTAAAATCGTTTTTGACTGAATAGCCTGTCTTTTCTTGTTAATCTGGTAACACATATAGCAATGTACCGCACCCTTGTGGTGGTGCTGCAAAAAAAAATTGCTACCTGTGCAGTAGTGCTGTACTCTGTACTGTAACACGCCAAATATCCTTACATATACCCTCCTTTTGTTTTTAGAACTTGGCTATAATCCAAGCCAATTCCTAAAAACAACTGGTTCTCTTTTTTTTTTTTTTTACAATATAGTAATCCAACAAAATGAATATTCATGTGCATCAATGAAAATTTGCAATCAACATTTCATCTGAGTCCATCAGTTCATAAAATGTTCCACATTTGCCTTCTCAGTTGAAGTGGCATTACTTTAAGTTTAGATTTTCCAAGTCAATTTAAAACAAAGAAATAAAACAACTAACTAAAACAAATAATGAATACAACAAATTAAAATAAATAATTAAAATAATAAATACGTGGAACTCCATATGTCAGTACTCTTGTCCGCTTCTGATATGTCCCGACCAGCGATGTTATTCGGTTCATTCAAGTACGCTTTCATCTTGGCAATCTTGAATCCACAGTAGGCATCTCTTTTGGCATCCCGGTTATTTTGTCTTCACCTCCACCTGGAGGCAGGCATCTTTTGGTCTTCATCCAGGGGACTCCAGGACTCCATCGTCTCCCGTGGCCTCTGGTCCCGGAACCTCCGATCAAATAATGTTAGTTTTCTAAATCAAATAGAAAAGAAACAGATTAAGTATATAGCACAATACTAATTTCCACCTTTTGCCAAAAATAAAACATGCTTGGTAAAAATATTTCGTTTATATATATATATATATATATATATATATTTTTTTTTTTTTCTGAAATTAAATACAAGTTAAAAGAAAACAAACACATATAAAACAGCATTCAATATTCAATACACTTTCTCTCTGCACACCAACTATGAGCTTCCGTTATATGTGCATTTATTTATTTATTTACTTATTTATTTTATATTATATTTTACATATACTACAGTGTTTATGTGCTATCATAACAATCAACTTTTTAACTTCTTTGTCACTGCCTCCTGATTGTACCCATTTATTTTCTCTTTTTGTGTTCAAGGGACTTTATCTGTTTCTACATGCTCAAGCTGCCTGATCTCATGTCTGGGATGGCATGGTTTGATTTGATTTACATGGACAAACTGCTCTATTGCCGTTTCACCTTCATTTTTCAAAATGTTATACACCACAGGAGAGACCTTATCTATAATTCGAAATGGCCCCTGCCAGGCTGCTAGAAATTTAGAATTTTTCTGTTTACTTTTTCCAAAATGAAACTTGTACACCTGATCCCCTACATTGTATTCCTTTACTGATGTCTTTTTGTCATAATATGACTTAGCACTGTCAGCAGCTCTTTCCAGATTTCTCTGCACAAAAGCAAATGCATGTTGCAAATGCCTCCTCAGTTCATCAATATATTCATGAACTGTGGATACACTCACAAGAGTTTGCTCATGTGTTCTGTATAGTAGGTGTTGTGGTAACACCATTTTCCTACCTGTTAAGACCTCATGAGGGCTAACACCTGTTGCTTTGGCAGGAGTCGATCTGATTGCCATCAAAACCAACGGTAAACGTAAATCCCAGCTGGAACCTGCTTCTGCCACAAATTTCTTTAAAATATCCACAACAGACCTATTGCTTCTTTCAACTGTACCTGAAGACGCCGCCCGATATGCGATATGTAGTTTCCTTTTCACACCTAGTATTTGCCATACCTTACTCATTAGAGTACTTGTGAAATGACTTCCTCTGTCTGACTCAATTCTTTGTGGCAACCCAAACCTTGAGAATACATGGTTCACCAGCAATGTGGCTGCTGTTTGCGCACTACAATCTGGTGCAGGAATGCATTCAATCCATTTTGACATCAAACATACCACACTCAAAATATAACGGTGTCCCCTGCTCGACCTTTTTAAAGGACCTACATAGTCTATTTGCAAATCTGACCATGGGAGAGTTAGGCCTCTTTTCATCAATGGTGCTCTATGCATTGGTGAAGCAGGTTTAAATTGGGCGCATACTAGGCATCCTCTAGTATATAATTCCACATCTTGGGACATATGTGGCCAGTAAGCATAATCTTTTAGTATTTCTAATGTTTTTTGTGAACCTCTATGGCCTGCAGTTATGGCATCATGTGCATGGTGTAGCATTAGTCCTCTGAATGAAAGGGGTACTACCCACTGTATTTGCCCTGTTATGGACTCTCTAATCATGAGTCCATCCTGTAATCTGATTCGTGTTTTGTTCTTTAATAGCACCCTCAACTCTTCTTTTCCCATACAATCTTTTTCTGTTAAAGGATTTTGTTCAGGATCTATCAAATGATTATAATAGATTCCCAAAATGTGATCATTCTTTTGTGCCTCAATCAAATCTTGGTCTGGTGTGTCATGACTCCACTGCACCACCGGTTGATCTACCTCCTTTGGTGCTTTAGAACGTGTTACTGCATCAATTTGTATTTCACCCATTAAATAATCAATAGGTAGTAATTCTCCCATCACAGCCCCAATCTTAGCCAGGTGGTCTGCCTTATCATTTCCCTCCTTATCCTCTCCTGGTGTTTTTAAATGCCCACGAATTTTCCTCCAGTATATTGTTAAATTATTTTCTGACACCAATTTGTCTATGGCTTGTATCATTTTTCCATGCTTAAGTGGCTTCTTGTTGTATTTACCATGCCTCTTGCTTTCCAACCAGGCAAATACTCCACAAAGCTATTCCGTGCATAGTCAGAATCAGTCACCAGGACAATTTCACTGAACTTTTTATCAACTGCAGTAGCAATTGCTTTATAAATGGCTGCCAATTCCGCCACCTGACTGCTCCTATCTCCAATCCTCATCCCTATACTGGGGACACCTTCGCATTTCAACCAGACATTTCCTATTCCTGCCACTAACTGTTTATTACTGTCATTTTCAATGTGAAAAGCACAACCATCCACATATACAGTTGGCAAATCCCTGCATGTTTTTTCATCAAAAGCTTTGTGTGGTGATTGTTCAAATTCCTGCAAACTAGTTTCCACTTCCATTTCATTTGGTATTTGTTCAGCTGCACAGTCATGTAATTCAGCTAACCCTTGAGCAATTGGGCTCTTTTTATTTTGTCCATATCTCACTTCTACGGGAAAACCTTGTAATGCCAGCGTCCATGAGGTGATTCTGGATTGCGCTAAATTACCCGATCTAATTCTTTTACTCTCTAAAAATTGCAAAGGTTGATGATTTGTTTCAATAATCACCTTTTCCCCCTGAACAATGGGGCGGAAATGTTGTAGCGCCCACACAGTGGTTAATAGGGCCTTTTCACATTCATTAAATTTCATTTCAACTTGGGAAAATGCCTTACTTGCATAGGCAATGGTTTTGTGATTCAAATCGTGCTTTTGTGATAACACTGCTGACATACAATGTTCAGAAAAACCTATTTCTATAAAGAAATCCCTGTCCTTTATGGGGTATGCTAAACATGGTGCCTTTACAAGACATTCCTTTAATTTAGCCACTGCATCAGACTGCTCTTTTTCCCATCTCCAGGGAGTATTTAGTTTAAGCAGCTTAGTCAATGGTTGAGTGATTTCTGCATAATTCTCAATGAACTTTCTGTTATAGCCTGTCATCCCTAATAACATTTTTACTCCTTTCACATTTTTAGGATCTTTTAATCTTTGTATGGCCTCTATTTTCTTCCTTTGTGGATTTAGCCCATGTTCAGTCACTTCATGCCCTAGAAAGTTCACTTTTTTCTTGCACCATTGTGCTTTTTGCAAAGATACTTTGGCGCCTGCTTTCTGCAATTGGCCAAGTACATGTCTTATTTCATCAAAGTGGCTTTTCAGGCTTTCATTTTTTATCAGGACATCATCCACATAAACTATTGTTCCTCTTTCCGCTGCATCCGGCATGGCCTTTCTCAAAAATATGCCAAATTCACTCCCACTATTGATGTACCCGAACGGAGCTCTAAGCCAGGCATATTGAGTCCTGTCAAATGTAAATGAAAATAAGTGTTGTATCTCCTCTGCCAATGGCACACACCAATATCCAGAGGTGAGATCTAATGTGGTAAATACATTTGAACCATGTATCTGAGCTAGGCCCTGATCAATGAATGGCAGTGGCCATCTAGATATTGGTACTCTTTTATTTAACTCCCTTAAGTCTGCACACAGCCGCCATTGACCATTTGGCTTTAACACACCTAAAATAGGCGTATTGGATGTGCTATGAATGGGCCTGATTATGCCCCGTGATTCCAAATTTTTAATAATCTCTGCCAATGATTCTAAACATGCCAGCGGTAGTCTATACTGGCGTACAAACACTGGATTTCTGCTACAACCTTCTGGTAGTGTGGCCACATGTAAATCAGTTAAACCACAATCATAAGCATCTTTTGCAAATACATCCTTAAACTCCATAAATATATCCCTCAGGTTGTCTCTATCCTTATCGTTTTCACATGCATCCGCTAAGGAGATCTGCTCTTCTACCATTCTGGAAAATTCTGGAAACTCTTCTGGTAAAGGAATCTCAGCGCTTTCCTCTAACTGTGTGGCTGTGTCTTTTTGTAGAGCTGCCACTTTTAAATATTTTGGCATATCAGCTTCCACTTCAATGGGCTGATTTCCTGTTTCATTTTCATGTAAATTAAATATTATGCAATCCTCTTGATGGCAGCACACTGTCTCATTTGAATCATAAGGATACACAGAATGAATTTTAAATATTCCTTTGGGCTGAGAGTCCAGGTGTTCTGGCAACTCGCCCTTGGCATCTATATAATTTTCAGGAATGTTCCCAATCACCATGTTATTTAAATCTGCCGTATAATGTGATTTTTGTATGGCCATTCCTAATGGGGAGTTTTCCTCTAAATGAATATCCTGACAACCTTTATTATTTACCATGATCTTTACAGATCCTTCACCAATGTCTACCAATGGAATGTATTCATAATACAGGTCTTGCTGTTTCATGGATTCATTCAGGCATACAAATGCATCAGAGCCTTTCATCTGCTGTCCATTTTTGCATTTCAGTGTTATTGCAAACTGTTTTGTAAATGCAGGGATAATAGTATCTTTCCTCATTTGTAATTCAATTGCATAGGGAACCAGTTGTGCACAATGATAAGCCCTTCTTTTGTCTTCAAATTCAGGTGCCGGACCATCTAGGCGTGACCATATTTTTTGATTAAGGAAATCTAACACCATACACATTCTGTGCATGATGTCATTGCCCATGTAAAATTCATTTTGTGCTCCACTCACTATCCATACATCATGGTAAATTGTTTTCTGCCCAATGCTAATTTTAAGCATGCATCTGCCTGCAATTCGGTTTTCAAAGTCTGGACTGTCCAACCCAGAAACATATTGGTTTTTAATCCTAAATTTCGGGATTTCTTCCCTTTCCATTATTTTTTGCAACAATTTCTCATTAATGAAGCTCCTTTCATGTCCAAGCGCTAAAGTGGCTTTTATTGTTTTAAAATAGTCATTTATACCAACATGAACCCATGGTTGCTCATCTTCCATGTGTATTTCTGCCAGAGTGGTAATGTGTTTTTCTGAATCTGTTTTAGGAGCAATATTCTGTTTGCATGTTTTCTCTTTTAAATAAAAATGTAATGTGTGCTCATCTATGGCAGTCTGCCAATCTTTCCTTGGGTCCAAGTATATTTGTACAGGTAGTTTTTCATTGTCGCTTTGCATTTTGTCTTGACATATTAATATAACAGTGACACTAGCTATGCAGCTATTCTGGAGATATACCTCCACAGCATCATTTGTTTTGGCAACGGTGTGACATTCATTTATATTGCTGTTTTGTGATTTTAGTTTCTTAGGCCTTAATGGTTTTTTGGTTAAGGACCACAGCACTCCATTCACCCCATCTATGAGAGGAGACAATCTTTTCAGGCAATCTGTCCCCATCAGAAATGGAATTTCACAAATAGATGTGATCAAAACCTCTTGTTTCATTCTGTGCTTTCCTATTTTTATGTCAGCCTCAGTTACACCTATGATGGGCACCTCCTCCCCATTAAAGTTATGCACTGGGCCTTGATTTTCCTTCACTGTGATCTGACTCTGTGGAGGTCTCCCTTCATTGATACTCTTTACCAGCTCCTTGGACATAATTGTGGCCTGTGCGCCAGTGTCAATCATAGCAAAGGTGTGGCATTTTTCCTCTACAGTGATGGGTGCATAATATCTGTCCTCAACTTCCTCTAATACACATAAGAAATGTGAATTCTTACTGATTTCAGGGCTCACCTTTCTCAGGTCTTTTTCACTTTTGGCTAAGCACATTGGTAAATGAAAAGACATTTTTCCCTCCTTTTCACCCATTTCTGCGCGAGAGACTTTATTCATTTCTCCATGATCAGAGGTTTTTTGGAGTGTGGCCACTGTTCGCCCATCCATCTGGGTAACATCAGAGACCACATTACAATCCTCCAACTGAACATGTGTAATAACATCATTCAGCAATTTGCCATTTTTTAAGTCTGTGTGTTTGTAATCATTTAGTGTCATACCAGCCCTTTCAGCCTCTTCAAAAATATGTGGCTCAAAGAATTCTTCAGGTGATTGACTTGTACCCTCCTTTTGAGTATTTCCTTTTTCTGTCTGTGTTTGGTCATTGTTTTGCTTGCCCAGGGAAGGAGCTATGGCATCCCCACTTACTCCCTGTTCACTGGTATTCCCCATGCATGAGTCATTTTTCTTAAATCTGTCCCTTTGTTCTTTTGGAATTCCTAATGTTTCTTTTTCATTTGTGCAAATCTTTACTGTTTTATTTAGCTCTAAGTTAAACCGTACCTCTTTTTTAGAAGTATTTGCACTTTCTGTCACAGGTTCATTTACTGGTACTTTCATTTTTATTCCATTATGTATCTCAGAGTCGTTATGCAAAAGTATATCAGAGCAATCTGTCGTTTTGGCACTGCGGTTATCATGAGTACTTAGTCACTTTTCGGAAGCCCCCCGGTCATTGCTATGGCCATCAGCCCCCTCTTTGGAAGGTTGTTTTTGCGCTGTATAGAGCTTTCCTATTTGCTCAGCTAACATTTTCACTTGGGCCTCAAGGCACTGGAACCTTTCCATCTCTCTAGGATCCTCTTTCTGTGGCCTAGGTCGATATTGGTTGTTTTCCCCCTGATTGGATCTATTCTGATACCTCTCAGGTGATTGATGTCGGTTGGGATGGTTTCTGAACTCTTGGTTCATTTGTGGTGGGAAGCGGGTTGCACCCATCCTTTGATTATAGTCCCCTGGTGGGGAATCATTGTACTGGCGTGGATTGTAGTTCACGTTTTGCCTCATGTCCTGTCTCTCAGATTGTGGGTACTGGCCCCTATGTTGATTTCCATTATCAGTAAATCGATCCACATATCGGGGCCTATCCTGATTACCATATATCATGGTGTTGGGATCAAACTTACTCTGTGTCCCCAATGACTGGTAGGGACCATCATTTCTTTGATCTTGATTTTGTCTCTGGTTATTGTTCATACCTGCCATATCAGGCCGATATCCTACCCGGGGTCTATCCCCTAAATACCTAGGGCTGATATAGCTCTCTCTATTACTAGGATCATGTGATTGGAACATTGGTACAGGAAATGGCGATCTTTGTTGATTACCCCTTTGTTCAGGTGTCACATTATTTTTACCTTGGCTTTGAGCAGACTCAAGGGACATTTTGGCTGACCTGATTTCCATTACTGTGGCTGAGGGTTCTTTAGATTTGGGTCTAGTATCTTTCATTTTATCACTTTCTCTACCCTGACAATAGAGTACCTCATATAGTTTTGTGCTTTGATGTACAATCCATTCAAGGGACTTGTCACGGTCAAATTCACGGACCAATTGGGATATGATGTCTTTCTGTAGCCCATAGAAGTATGCAGTTTTAAACTCATTGGAATTTGAGTCAAAAGATACATCAAAGCGAGAGAATGCTCTTTTTAAGTCTTGTAAAAATTGGCGTGGGGATGTATTAGGCCCAGCAGTAATTGTGTACGCGACTTTCTTTGCCTCCTGCAATGACTGAAAAGGAGAAAAATTACGCCTAATTTCTTTTTCAAACTCCAACCAGGTCATATTCTGTTGCTCATTTAATCCCCTTATGATGCTGGCCGTCGGGGCATCTAAAGTTAAATGAAAATATTGTCTGTACTGTTCCTTAGGTATCTGGAGTGCCTTAAAAATGTCATGCACCGTTTCTAAGTGATCCTCAATGCAGCATTCACCTCCCTTTTTAAATGGTTTGATCAGGGCTTTAATGGATTTCATTATTTTTATGGGGCTACTTGTTGCAATGCATGGAATTGCACTATTTTGTGAGTCAATCCTGTTTTCAGGTGTATGAGATTGGTGGCTGCCCCCAATGGGAGTATCAAATCCCCCAAGGGCGCTGCAACCAAGTTCAGTCACCGGCCCAGTCCCTGGAGCACTAGCTCTTTGGGCATAGTTAGAATTCACCTCCACTCCATTGAATGTGGTACCCTGCCGCCTCTCCTGGGACCTGGGAATGCACATTTGCTGTTCTAAGTCCTTACACTTTTTAAGGAGTCTGGTTGCTTCATTCTGCAAATAATTATTTTCATCACTCATTTTATTGATCGCCTCCTGCATGTCGCACATTTGCATTTGGCATTCATTGAACTCTTTATTTCTCTTGTCTCTTTCTTGAATCATTTTAATCATTTCTTGTTCTGCGCTCTGGAGATCACGTTCTTTTTCACAGTGTTCTTTTTGTAACATCTGCATTTCTGAAACAACCTCATCTTTATCCTGCCTAATGTGGTCCACTAAGGCTTTTAAGTGCACCAATTCTTGCTCACTATCCTCGAATTGTTTCTTGCTTTTGCATAATTGAGTATCAAAGTCTCTGCATTTTAATTGCATGTCTTTTTGGCATACATCCAATTCTGCTCTCAACATTTCCTGATTTTTACTTGCCCCATCTAATTCAGTCTTTAACCTGTTAATTAGCTGAGTATCATTCTCTTGCATTTGCAGGGACCTGTTTAAAATAAACCATATTTTGCCGCATAGCCGTATCAAACAGTCTTTCTCTGCACTTTTATCGGCTGCATTTAATAATCTTGTAAGGCAGACCTGAATTATGCTGCCTTCTGCAAAAATATTGTCTAGTTTTTCTTTCTGCACCTCACCCTGAATGCGGTTACTCCATTCTAACGTGGTATTCGAAGACCACTTCCCATGTGCAAACAACTTTGCCTCTAAATATTGCACTAGATCTGAGAATGTGGTTTCCCTTTGTGACATTCTGAAATTCGTTTTTAGTGGCACCCTGCTATTATAAAATGGGTTCCCTTTAATGTGCAAATGGCAGTGTGAGACACGCTTGCCACGCCCAGTAGGTACTCTATGATCACTTTCCCGGCCTGCAACGCACCATAAATATGTAGGGTATTTTTGTGGATATTTGGGGCCTGACGGTATTTTCTTACCGCCGAAATATAACTTAGCAACAATCACTCCTTGTATTCATATTGGGCCATGTACAACAATAATACAATGAACATGCATTATTTCAGCACCCAGGCATGCATATTTGGTATGCGCGGTTGGTAGGCGTGGTTGGTGGTATTTTGGTGAGCATAATTCCCTTGTTTTATTTGTGGCCCCAATGTCCAGAATCCCTTATCTTTGCTTAGATTTTTCGTGTGATCACTAGAGAGACCTCAGACCTACATTTTAGGAATACCACATTTTTTAGGAATACCACATTTTTTTTTAGTGATAGTGTTGGTGTGCCACCATGGGCGAACTCACGGACTTATTTACGACAGAGAGCTATATGTGGTAGTCTTGTGGTAATTTCCACTACCTTATATACGGTAGGGAGCTATGTTCAGAGAGTCTCTCTTCCCGTTGGCTCATGTACCTCCAACAAGCTATGCTACAGTCACTCACAATTATTCATACTGATTCAGACATGCACACATCTGTCTTAAAATGACCATTGCACTGTTTAAAAATCTCCCCACATCATCAGCATTGTAATGATAAACAGTAAGTACACCACCCGTCTGTTTTCAAATATTTTTCTGTATTATAAAAGTTGTATTTAACACGATCTCATTCTTTACAGCAATAAAATGGTACAGTCAAAGCATTGTCTATGACACACTGCAAATAGAGTGGCGGAGAACAGAACTCAAATTGCAACATTAGCACTTGATTAAGACACGCACGGGACTTTCATTTTTTCTACACTGACTGCATATTTTCGTGCACACACACGGCTCCCACAGTTATGTAATTACCTTATCTGTTCAGAGGTTTCTTTGGCTGTTCTCAAACCGGGGTCATTATCTGGAATTCTCAGCTTCTGCAGATAGGAATCCCTCAGTCAGGAAAGAGAGGTCCGTCTCCCAGCTCTGCTAAACCTGGACTGTAGCAGGACGCAGGAATTTGCATTCAGTCAGGAGTCCCACAGCCAGGTCTTCTCCCCAGTAGTGCAGAAAAATGTCTGCCTGTCTTTTTCCCCGATACTGCCCACTAAAACTTTCATCTCAGCCCTCTGTATGACGTGTCCCAATGAAATCCATCATCTCTCAACAATAGCTTCGCTTATACATTTGCAATTGTTGCAAATCTGACTTCCTTCTTCCTGCAGTTACTGTGCACAAAAACACAGAGAAGCAGGCAGAGAAGCGAAGAAAACAAAATCTGCACACACATTTAAATGGCTTTCAGAGTATGCCTAATTCTGCAGTGGAGAACACATTTTATTAGTGGGTTATGTTAAATAAGGTTTTATTAGTCAGGTTAATGGTTAATAGGTTAGCTGTTAATTTTCAAATGTGTCTCTTGCACCATAGGCATTTCAGGTGAAAAATAGTGTGCATTTTTGGGTGTGCACATGTGCTTTTAACTGTAAAAATAGATTTGCATCTTATATGTTAAAATCGTTTTTGACTGAATAGCCTGTCTTTTCTTGTTAATCTGGTAACACATATAGCAATGCACTGCACCCTTGTGGTGGTGCTGCAAAAAAAAATTGCTACCTGTGCAGTAGTGCTGTACTCTGTACTGTAACACGCCAAATATCCTTACAGGTCCTGGGACCAAAGAGTGGCAAGGAAATGTCTAAAGAACCAAGCAAAGCAAAGAACTAGAAAGGAGACTAGCCACTTACCAGCCAAAGTCTGGAGTCTGGTGGGGCCAGAAAGGCTACCATGGAAACTAAATCCAATTTGCTCAGTTCCGGTGGGTTTGCAGAAAAGCTGGGCCAGCTGGGCTCCCCGAACTCCAGATAAACCATTGCCATTAGCTGGAGGAGGACTTATAATGATTGCAGCCTGACAATCGACTCGGACAGATGGAGAATTAATCAGTTTTCAACTGAAAGCCAAGTGACCAAAGCAGAGGAGAGCCGACATTCACACGCACGTTTTACAGAGGGTTTCCCAAATCTCCGAGCCCAGAGACCCGTGAGTCACTTTCAAAAACCTTCTCAGGTGACCTCAACTCTGACCAACCACGAACATTTCTAACGTAGAACTTTCTTTGGACTCAGGATCAAATCCACGTCTCAAACTACTTTTACATTTACTTCTGTTTCCCTTAGACCTCTCCCCTTGTTTTTGAAGACCCCACTCTGGTGTTAAGGGCTTCCTCCACCCCAGTCTTCTGTAAATTAAATCCCCTCTTCCAAATAATCTGGATTATCCTTCATTGTGCGAGTCCTTTGCTAATTTCTCAGCCTGTGACAGGAGTTATGTAAATGTTGAAGTAACGTGGTGAAAGACTGGATCCTTGGGGTACTCCACGTGTGAGGATTCATAGGCTGGAAATACGATAGGAAGCAACCCAGCCTAGAGAAGGACAGTCTAATCCAATGTCCCTGAATCTTTTTAGTGGTATTGTGTGGCTGATAATGTCGGCTGCTGCTAAAATGTCCCAAATGCTAATCCTTTGGGACACTTGGTGTGTTTGCGTCAGTGTGACTTTTTAGAGGATTCCAGGTAGAGTGTGTAGATTCCTTTCCTCTCATTAGCCTAAATCCATGTTGTGATTCATGTAAGAGGTTGTTGTTTTGCACGTGATCCTCAAGTTCTTGATATATCAATTTCCTGAGGATTTTAGTGGTGACGGGTGTGCAGAGTCATAAATGATAGCCGGACACAAAGTTGTCATCCTTTTGGTTAAAGACTTTTATTTAACTGAAATGAGTGGGGAATGTGCCTCTATGACCCTATTCTAAAGAGTAGTTTCCCTACCTAAAAACCAAAACACAAAGGTTCTGTCTGTGTCAGGGTGTCACAAATAAAAAGCTGTCCAAACATTCTATCCTGACCCTCACACTACAAACACAATCATAAAGTGAGAATGGAAATGTCTTTAACCTGATAGGGGCAAAAAGTGTTCATAAAGGAAAATTGAAATGCCTGCAATGTAAATGTTCTGTAAGATAAAAAAATATCTTGGATCCAGAGGGTGGTTCCCTTCCCATGGATTCTACAATGGGATGTAAATGTCTCTTATTCGAGCAGGTCTTTGTGTCTCTCCTTGGCCTACAACAATGCTGTTAGGTATAACGTTCTGTAGTGATCTTTCTTTAACACACATTCCTTCTGTGTTTAACAAACAGTGCCCTTCTTTATCATTTCCTGTAGATTTGCAATGTGCCTGGTATACTCTGTGTGCACTTTCAACTGCCTGGTGTACTCTCCTGCCAGGACTCTCTATGCACTTCCAATTGCCTGTTGTACTTTCCAGCCAGAAATTATTCATGCACATCCAACTGCCTGGTGTAATCTCCTGCCAGGACTTTATTATGTGATTTCAACTGCCTGGTATATTTCTCTTGCCAGGATATCTTGAATAGTTCAACTGCCTGGTATAGTTCTCTTTGCCAGGTCTTCTTATATAGATCAACTGCCTGGTATATTTCTGTTGCCAGGACTTCTCTCTTTCTTCGGTATATCAGCCTGTTTCAATGTTTGTTCAAGCTTTTCTCCACACCTGCATTTCAGTCACTCAAATGCTATTGGGGTTTGGGTCTGCACTCTGCCCCTTTTACTTTCAAGCAATCTTCTTATTGTTTCTGTCTTGACAATCTCATAATGTTCAAATTGGTGCTGGCGTGGTCACTGAAACACCCCGGGGACCACAGTGGTTTCTGGCTGACGCACCAGCTCTTTGTAGCGTCTTCGGTCTTGCTTGCGCTTACACAGCATAGCTCTGCCACTTGCTTCTCACTCTGGGCTGCTCAAATGTCTCTTCAGTTTCCCTTGAGGCTCTTCTCCTGCATTCCCCCTTACCTTCAGGTGCCAGTAAGGATCATGCTGCCTCTTCTAGCTGCCCAATGCAACCTTGAGATGGTTGCATTTGGGGGTGAAGCACTTAGCGTCTTACTACTTTTTTGTGTATCTTGAAGGCTTCTTTGGACTAAGTCAAGATTTTGGAATATCCATGCATGAAGGTTGTGAGGTCTTCATCTGGTGTTCTCGCCTGGTAGTCGCGGGTTGGGGGGTTATGTGTTCGAGGATTCCAGCTTCCCCACAAGCACATCCCCTTTGATAAATGTCCGTGGACTGATGGATCTTGAAGGTGTCTTGATACATTTTGTTAGTGGTGCGGCTTGGGTGAAAAGGATAATGGCATTCCCAAAGTCATCGCCCCAGGGATCAAGTCACAGGGATGAAACAGTGGTGTTTTTTTCATTGCAGAATACTCTTTCCCGGGTGTGTGGGCTGTTTGGCTGGGTCCTTTTACTAATTGGTTGAAATATAGACAAGAAAAGTGGATGGGAGGAGCTTCCTGCCAGGAAGAGAACACTTAAGCTCAGTTGTGACGAGTCCAGAGCGACCCAGCGCAGGTATATCATGGCTTGCAAGAGGAGCAAACCTCCTAATACAGGTTGGAATGTTCAGCGGTTAGCTCTGCAATGCGTGTCCCCAAACACCTCAGCATGAAAAAGCTCCACCAACCCTTTTAATTCTAATCTGTTTGTCACATACTAACATTCTATGGCTGTGCCATTTGGGGAACTTAATGTAAATCACCAGTGGATACTTACAATCGTTTTTCAACGTGTGTTTATGTAATGTAATGTAAGTGGTCTTTTATGGTGCCCTTCTGCTACTAGCGGTGGCCTCACTGCACGCATCTCTGTAAATAAAAGGGGATAGGGGGTCGTTAGTGGAACAGCTGGAGAGGTAGATGAAGAGGTAGATGTGAAATCTTTGATGTTGATGGGTGCAGGTGAAAGGTACCCGGTTCCTGTGTGCCTATCTGCTTCCTATGGCAACCTGGGTGTATGTTTTCCATAGGGAAGAGCCCAAGATCTGATAGACTACAGTGCTTTGGGTCTGGTTAGCCGCTGATGTCGGAGAGTGATACAGGGCTAAAGAGGAGAGCTTTGTCATGGTTACCATCTAGTCAATGCTAAAATTCACCAGGCGGAGGTCTCCATCAATAAACACACTAGTGAGTTTAACAATCATTTATTACAATGCAAAACTTCCGCGGAAGGGCTGACTGCAAGATACACCATAGGGGTGCTATCTAGAGGGAGCTACTAACATTACAGTGAGCTGGCTTTTTATAGGAAAACGTTTACATTGAGTCTTATGACTGGCGCGAAGCCCAGGCACGTCCTGACATACAGTTTCCTGCCAAAACACTTTTGGCTGTTATTCCAGCCCTTGCAGTGACAATTTACAAAGGCCGGACATTTGCAAATGGCCATTACTCATATAGCTTATCTAAGCAAGTCAAAATATCCTTCAGGATGCACGTGTAATCTTTAACATGCGTGATCGTAAAAACAAGCTAATTCATCACATTTGACACAGTGGGGAATTTGCAAACTACACATATCTTGCCGCGGTAGTGATAATAATATCCATTCATGGGCTGCTGGACAATAGCAGGACATATCTTTTACAGAATGACGCACGAGCTCTGACACAAGTTCCCCTTCCCAAATATCCCAGAGAATAACAACTCCGAATATAGATACGCTTTATGCTTATGTTTCGGGAAAGAGTGCGGATGCTAGCAATCATCATTCATAGAGGAGACCCCAGGGTCAATGAATGCATGCTGACTCGCACGGCAGCTTTAGACAGGACGGGAAGTGCAAGAGTTTTAACAGACATTATTTATGTAGCCTTTACAGGAACGGAGAACAGAGGGGACATTCCTAAGCCTGTGAGTAATATCTGTTCCAGGCGAAAACCCTGGGCCTCGTGTGCAGACACAAAAGCAGTTGGTTTAACATGGACATAATGCTATAACAAGGGCAATGGGTTTAAGTCTTGCTGAGGCAAAGAAACATGACAATTACATGAATTTGGTATTTACAAACGACCCTTTTGCGTCAGCAAGACTTTATCAGTAATACACATGGTTTAGTTTGTATTCATTCATTCTTTCATTGTCGTTGTCCGACACATCAATCTTTTGTAACCCCTCAATTGCCTTCTCTAACTTTATCATCTCGTTGGTGGTCATGGCATTAGTGGGTTTGGGTGCCAGTGCTCCCATCATTTTCCTGCAGCAATCTCCTATGACGGACATACATAAGGGAAAGCACTGAATGCAACAGCAGCAAGCAGCTATTAATCCTCCTATGACAAGAAGAGGGGTGAGGAGCTTCCATCCCCAGCTCCGTAATAGATCCCAGAACCAGGATGTCCCATCCCCAGGCCCAAATTCTGAATGTATTTGAGCTGCTATTTTATGCATTTCATCGATCCCTTTAACCCTTTAAGTGCCATGGGTATTTCTCCCCAGTGCCAGAGCCTTTTTTGGTGATTTTGGTATGTGGCCATTCAATGGCTTGTAACTTTTTTGTTACATGAGATATCTTGGCCAAATTTGGCTCCTTTTTTTCCCACATGTAGGCGGTCGTAACGCCACCCAGGAATCCCAGGTTGCTGTAGGGGGGGGAGAGAAAATAAGGAAAAAGTGCGAAAATTTTGGGTTTTTTCAAAAAATGCCAATAAAATTATGTACAAAGAAGCCTGTGGTTTTTTCCTTGTAAGAGCTAAAAACAAATGGTTTGCTGTGCTGAGTTCCCCAATGTGTTGGCTTTCAGGAACAGGTTGAGTGGAAATGGAAAAAAATTATTTTGATGGGGTTATCAACCGTTTTGTGAGAGGTAGGCGATTTTTGCCATTTTTGCCAATTGGACATGCATGGACGGAATGGAAGAAAAGGGCAGGAAAGCCAAATTGGAGGACAGAAAGGCATATATTTCTGAAAAGTAGACAAAATTCCAAGTTTAGGAAGGGGTGATTTGTATAGGTCAGGCAACAACTAGATAGGGGAAACTGCCATCGAATGGGGGAAAAGCGGGAAAATGACTGAAAAAAAAGGTATGTGTTGGACATGGTTGGCTTGGTACGGCAATGGCTTCTATGAATTCTGAGAAAAGCAATGCTCCGCTACATTCCCCCGACTCTTGCAGTTAGGAGAGCATACCATTTTTGTAGTGTTTGTACAAAACAAGCAATACCACAAGCCAAACACTGAGCCATGGTACACAGGAGTTTTACGCTCACGGCCTGACCAGACGCACTTAGCATGTGTAAATTGGGAAAACCAATGTGGTGAGGAACGGCAGCCATACATTTTTTGAAAGAGCACAGGCAGACCTTTTCAAGGGTAGGTGACTTGTGCAGGTTACAAAAGTGTATGGTGGCTAAAGCAGCGACTAAATGTAGGTCACATTTGGGAAAAGAAAGGGTTGTGAGACAAAGGGCTCCAGCAAATGGGTCAAAACGTTATGAAAACCACACAAACACAACACATGGCCTACCGTCCCGCGTTCCCACAGGTGTCCCGATGAAAACGGTACCTCACATGTGTGGGTGCACCTACCTGGCCGCCAAGGGGAAAGCCTAAAACACAAGTAACCCCAAGTCTGTTGGCAGAGGGAAATCTCAGACATTCTGCCGAGCGGCGCAACTTACAGATATGGGCCTCGGGTGTCCAAGCCACCGAGGAAAACAGGGAACCCCATGCATTTTCGAAAAGAGGACACCCGTGGGAATCCGCAGAGGTGTGATTTGCGCCCATCGCCCCAGATTTTTTTACCCAGACAGCCCTGCAAAGTCGGAAATGTGGCGAAAAAAACGTTTTTTCCACACATTTCGCTCGCCGCACCCATCGAAACACGCCCCCCACAACACATGGCCTACCGTCCCGCGTTCCCACAGGTGTCCCGATGAAAACGGTACCCCACATGTGTGGGTGCACCTACCTGGCCGCCAAGGGGAAAGCCTAAAACACAAGTAACCCCAAGTCTGTTTTCACACCGGAAATGTCACACAATCACATCATACAGATATGGGCCTCGGGTGTCCAAGCCACCGAGGAAAACAGGGAACCCCAGGCATTTTCGAAAAGAGGACACCCGTGGGAATCCGCAGAGGTGTGATTTGCGCCCATCGCCCCAGATTTTTTTACCCAGACAGCCCTGCAAAGTCGGAAATGTGGCGAAAAAAACGCTTTTTCCGCACATTTCGCTCGCCGCACCCATCGAAACACGCCCCCCACAACACATGGCCTATCGTCCCGCGTTCCCACAGGTGTCCCGATGAAAACGGTACCTCACATGTGTGGGTGCACCTACCTGGCCGCCAAGGGGAAAGCCTAAAACACAAGTAACCCCAAGTCTGTTGGCAGAGGGAAATCTCAGACATTCTGCCGAGCGGCGCACCTTACAGATATGGGCCTCGGGTGTCCAAGCCACCGAGGAAAACAGGGAACCTCAGGCATTTTCGAAAAGAGGACACCCGTGGGAATCCGCAGAGGTGTGATTTGCGCCCATCGCCCCAGATTTTTTTACCCAGACAGCCCTGCAAAGTCGGAAATGTGGCGAAAAAAACGCTTTTTCCGCACATTTCGCTCGCCGCACCCATCGAAACACGCCCCCCACAACACATGGCCTACCGTCCCGCGTTCCCACAGGTGTCCCGATGAAAACGGTACCTCACATGTGTGGGTGCACCTACCTGGCCGCCAAGGGGAAAGCCTAAAACACAAGTAACCCCAAGTCTGTTGGCAGAGGGAAATCTCAGACATTCTGCCGAGCGGCGCACCTTACAGATATGGGCCTCGGGTGTCCAAGCCACCGAGGAAAACAGGGAACCCCAGGCATTTTCGAAAAGAGGACACCCGTGGGAATCCGCAGAGGTGTGATTTGCGCCCATCGCCCCAGATTTTTTTACCCAGACAGCCCTGCAAAGTCGGAAATGTGGCGAAAAAAACGCTTTTTCCGCACATTTCGCTCGCCGCACCCATCGAAACACGCCCCCCACAACACATGGCCTACCGTCCCGCGTTCCCACAGGTGTCCCGATGAAAACGGTACCTCACATGTGTGGGTGCACCTACCTGGCCGCCAAGGGGAAAGCCTAAAACACAAGTAACCCCAAGTCTGTTGGCAGAGGGAAATCTCAGACATTCTGCCGAGCGGCGCACCTTACAGATATGGGCCTCGGGTGTCCAAGCCACCGAGGAAAACAGGGAACCCCAGGCATTTTCGAAAAGAGGACACCCGTGGGAATCCGCAGAGGTGTGATTTGCGCCCATCGCCCCAGATTTTTTTACCCAGACAGCCCTGCAAAGTCGGAAATGTGGCGAAAAAAACGCTTTTTCCGCACATTTCGCTCGCCGCACCCATCGAAACACGCCCCCCACAACACATGGCCTACCGTCCCGCGTTCCCACAGGTGTCCCGATGAAAACGGTACCTCACATGTGTGGGTGCACCTACCTGGCCGCCAAGGGGAAAGCCTAAAACACAAGTAACCCCAAGTCTGTTGGCAGAGGGAAATCTCAGACATTCTGCCGAGCGGCGCACCTTACAGATATGGGCCTCGGGTGTCCAAGCCACCGAGGAAAACAGGGAACCCCAGGCATTTTCGAAAAGAGGACACCCGTGGGAATCCGCAGAGGTGTGATTTGCGCCCATCGCCCCAGATTTTTTTACCCAGACAGCCCTGCAAAGTCGGAAATGTGGCGAAAAAAACGCTTTTTCCGCACATTTCGCTCGCCGCACCCATCGAAACACGCCCCCCACAACACATGGCCTACCGTCCCGCGTTCCCACAGGTGTCCCGATGAAAACGGTACCTCACATGTGTGGGTGCACCTACCTGGCCGCCAAGGGGAAAGCCTAAAACACAAGTAACCCCAAGTCTGTTGGCAGAGGGAAATCTCAGACATTCTGCCGAGCGGCGCACCTTACAGATATGGGCCTCGGGTGTCCAAGCCACCGAGGAAAACAGGGAACCCCAGGCATTTTCGAAAAGAGGACACCCGTGGGAATCCGCAGAGGTGTGATTTGCGCCCATCGCCCCAGATTTTTTTACCCAAACAGCCCTGCAAAGTCGGAAATGTGGCGAAAAAAACGCTTTTTCCCGCACATTTCGCTCGCCGCACCCATCGAAACACGCCCCCCACAACACATGGCCTACCGTCCCGCGTTCCCACAGGTGTCCCGATGAAAACGGTACCTCACATGTGTGGGTGCACCTACCTGGCCGCCAAGGGGAAAGCCTAAAACACAAGTAACCCCAAGTCTGTTGGCAGAGGGAAATCTCAGACATTCTGCCGAGCGGCGCACCTTACAGATATGGGCCTCGGGTGTCCAAGCCACCGAGGAAAACAGGGAACCCCAGGCATTTTCGAAAAGAGGACACCCGTGGGAATCCGCAGAGGTGTGATTTGCGCCCATCGCCCCAGATTTTTTTACCCAGACAGCCCTGCAAAGTCGGAAATGTGGCGAAAAAAACGCTTTTTCCGCACATTTCGCTCGCCGCACCCATCGAAACACGCCCCCCACAACACATGGCCTACCGTCCCGCGTTCCCACAGGTGTCCCGATGAAAACGGTACCTCACATGTGTGGGTGCACCTACCTGGCCGCCAAGGGGAAAGCCTAAAACACAAGTAACCCCAAGTCTGTTGGCAGAGGGAAATCTCAGACATTCTGCCGAGCGGCGCACCTTACAGATATGGGCCTCGGGTGTCCAAGCCACCGAGGAAAACAGGGAACCCCAGGCATTTTCGAAAAGAGGACACCCGTGGGAATCCGCAGAGGTGTGATTTGCGCCCATCGCCCCAGATTTTTTTACCCAGACAGCCCTGCAAAGTCGGAAATGTGGCGAAAAAAACGCTTTTTCCGCACATTTCGCTCACCGCACCCATCGAAACACGCCCCCCACAACACATGGCCTACCGTCCCGCGTTCCCACAGGTGTCCCGATGAAAACGGTACCTCACATGTGTGGGTGCACCTACCTGGCCGCCAAGGGGAAAGCCTAAAACACAAGTAACCCCAAGTCTGTTGGCAGAGGGAAATCTCAGACATTCTGCCGAGCGGCGCACCTTACAGATATGGGCCTCGGGTGTCCAAGCCACCGAGGAAAACAGGGAACCCCAGGCATTTTCGAAAAGAGGACACCCGTGGGAATCCGCAGAGGTGTGATTTGCGCCCATCGCCCCAGATTTTTTTACCCAGACAGCCCTGCAAAGTCGGAAATGTGGCGAAAAAAACGCTTTTTCTGCACATTTCGCTCGCCGCACCCATCGAAACACGCCCCCCACAACACATGGCCTACCGTCCCGCGTTCCCACAGGTGTCCCGATGAAAACGGTACCTCACATGTGTGGGTGCACCTACCTGGCCGCCAAGGGGAAAGCCTAAAACACAAGTAACCCCAAGTCTGTTGGCAGAGGGAAATCTCAGACATTCTGCCGAGCGGCGCACCTTACAGATATGGGCCTCGGGTGTCCAAGCCACCGAGGAAAACAGGGAACCCCAGGCATTTTCGAAAAGAGGACACCCGTGGGAATCCGCAGAGGTGTGATTTGCGCCCATCGCCCCAGATTTTTTTACCCAGACAGCCCTGCAAAGTCGGAAATGTGGCGAAAAAAACGCTTTTTCCGCACATTTCGCTCGCCGCACCCATCGAAACACGCCCCCCACAACACATGGCCTACCGTCCCGCGTTCCCACAGGTGTCCCGATGAAAACGGTACCTCACATGTGTGGGTGCACCTACCTGGCCGCCAAGGGGAAAGCCTAAAACACAAGTAACCCCAAGTCTGTTGGCAGAGGGAAATCTCAGACATTCTGCCGAGCGGCGCACCTTACAGATATGGGCCTCGGGTGTCCAAGCCACCGAGGAAAACAGGGAACCCCAGGCATTTTCGAAAAGAGGACACCCGTGGGAATCCGCAGAGGTGTGATTTGCGCCCATCGCCCCAGATTTTCTTACCCAGACAGCCCTGCAAAGTCGGAAATGTGGCGAAAAAAACGCTTTTTCCGCACATTTCGCTCGCTGCACCCATCGAAACACGCCCCCCACAACACATGGCCTACCGTCCCGCGTTCCCACAGGTGTCCCGATGAAAACGGTACCTCACATGTGTGGGTGCACCTACCTGGCCGCCAAGGGGAAAGCCTAAAACACAAGTAACCCCAAGTCTGTTGGCAGAGGGAAATCTCAGACATTCTGCCGAGCGGCGCACCTTACAGATATGGGCCTCGGGTGTCCAAGCCACCGAGGAAAACAGGGAACCCCAGGCATTTTCGAAAAGAGGACACCCGTGGGAATCCGCAGAGGTGTGATTTGCGCCCATCGCCCCAGATTTTTTTACCCAGACAGCCCTGCAAAGTCGGAAATGTGGCGAAAAAAACGCTTTTTCCGCACATTTCGCTCGCCGCACCCATCGAAACACGCCCCCCACAACACATGGCCTACCGTCCCGCGTTCCCACAGGTGTCCCGATGAAAACGGTACCTCACATGTGTGGGTGCACCTACCTGGCCGCCAAGGGGAAAGCCTAAAACACAAGTAACCCCAAGTCTGTTGGCAGAGGGAAATCTCAGACATTCTGCCGAGCGGCGCACCTTACAGATATGGGCCTCGGGTGTCCAAGCCACCGAGGAAAACAGGGAACCCCAGGCATTTTCGAAAAGAGGACACCCGTGGGAATCCGCAGAGGTGTGATTTGCGCCCATCGCCCCAGATTTTTTTACCCAGACAGCCCTGCAAAGTCGGAAATGTGGCGAAAAAAACGCTTTTTCCGCACATTTCGCTCGCCGCACCCATCGAAACACGCCCCCCACAACACATGGCCTACCGTCCCGCGTTCCCACAGGTGTCCCGATGAAAACGGTACCTCACATGTGTGGGTGCACCTACCTGGCCGCCAAGGGGAAAGCCTAAAACACAAGTAACCCCAAGTCTGTTGGCAGAGGGAAATCTCAGACATTCTGCCGAGCGGCGCACCTTACAGATATGGGCCTCGGGTGTCCAAGCCACCGAGGAAAACAGGGAACCCCAGGCATTTTCGAAAAGAGGACACCCGTGGGAATCCGCAGAGGTGTGATTTGCGCCCATCGCCCCAGATTTTTTTACCCAGACAGCCCTGCAAAGTCGGAAATGTGGCGAAAAAAACGCTTTTTCCGCACATTTCGCTCGCCGCACCCATCGAAACACGCCCCCCACAACACATGGCCTACCGTCCCGCGTTCCCACAGGTGTCCCGATGAAAACGGTACCTCACATGTGTGGGTGCACCTACCTGGCCGCCAAGGGGAAAGCCTAAAACACAAGTAACCCCAAGTCTGTTGGCAGAGGGAAATCTCAGACATTCTGCCGAGCGGCGCACCTTACAGATATGGGCCTCGGGTGTCCAAGCCACCGAGGAAAACAGGGAACCCCAGGCATTTTCGAAAAGAGGACACCCGTGGGAATCCGCAGAGGTGTGATTTGCGCCCATCGCCCCAGATTTTTTTACCCAGACAGCCCTGCAAAGTCGGAAATGTGGCGAAAAAAACGCTTTTTCCGCACATTTCGCTCGCCGCACCCATCGAAACACGCCCCCCACAACACATGGCCTACCGTCCCGCGTTCCCACAGGTGTCCCGATGAAAACGGTACCTCACATGTGTGGGTGCACCTACCTGGCCGCCAAGGGGAAAGCCTAAAACACAAGTAACCCCAAGTCTGTTGGCAGAGGGAAATCTCAGACATTCTGCCGAGCGGCGCACCTTACAGATATGGGCCTCGGGTGTCCAAGCCACCGAGGAAAACAGGGAACCCCAGGCATTTTCGAAAAGAGGACACCCGTGGGAATCCGCAGAGGTGTGATTTGCGCCCATCGCCCCAGATTTTTTTACCCAGACAGCCCTGCAAAGTCGGAAATGTGGCGAAAAAAACGCTTTTTCCGCACATTTCGCTCGCCGCACCCATCGAAACACGCCCCCCACAACACATGGCCTACCGTCCCGCGTTCCCACAGGTGTCCCGATGAAAACGGTACCTCACATGTGTGGGTGCACCTACCTGGCCGCCAAGGGGAAAGCCTAAAACACAAGTAACCCCAAGTCTGTTGGCAGAGGGAAATCTCAGACATTCTGCCGAGCGGCGCACCTTACAGATATGGGCCTCGGGTGTCCAAGCCACCGAGGAAAACAGGGAACCCCAGGCATTTTCGAAAAGAGGACACCCGTGGGAATCCGCAGAGGTGTGATTTGCGCCCATCGCCCCAGATTTTTTTACCCAGACAGCCCTGCAAAGTCGGAAATGTGGCGAAAAAAACGCTTTTTCCGCACATTTCGCTCGCCGCACCCATCGAAACACGCCCCCCACAACACATGGCCTACCGTCCCGCGTTCCCACAGGTGTCCCGATGAAAACGGTACCTCACATGTGTGGGTGCACCTACCTGGCCGCCAAGGGGAAAGCCTAAAACACAAGTAACCCCAAGTCTGTTGGCAGAGGGAAATCTCAGACATTCTGCCGAGCGGCGCACCTTACAGATATGGGCCTCGGGTGTCCAAGCCACCGAGGAAAACAGGGAACCCCAGGCATTTTCGAAAAGAGGACACCCGTGGGAATCCGCAGAGGTGTGATTTGCGCCCATCGCCCCAGATTTTTTTACCCAGACAGCCCTGCAAAGTCGGAAATGTGGCGAAAAAAACGCTTTTTCCGCACATTTCGCTCGCCGCACCCATCGAAACACGCCCCTCACAACACATGGCCTACCGTCCCGCGTTCCCACAGGTGTCCCGATGAAAACGGTACCTCACATGTGTGGGTGCACCTACCTGGCCGCCAAGGGGAAAGCCTAAAACACAAGTAACCCCAAGTCTGTTGGCAGAGGGAAATCTCAGACATTCTGCCGAGCGGCGCAACTTACAGATATGGGCCTCGGGTGTCCAAGCCACCGAGGAAAACAGGGAACCCCAGGCATTTTCGAAAAGAGGACACCCGTGGGAATCCGCAGAGGTATGATTTGCGCACATCGCCCCAGAATTCATTACCCAGACACCCCCGCAAAGTCCGAAATGTGCCCCGGACTTTGCAGGGGTGTCTGGGTAATAAATTCTGGGGCGATGTGCGCAAATCATACCTCTGCGGATTCCCACGGGTGTCCTCTTTTCGAAAATGCCTGGGGTTCCCTGTTTTCCTCGGTGGCTTGGACACCCGAGGCCCATATCTGTAAGTTGCGCCGCTCGGCAGAATGTCTGAGATTTCCCTCTGCCAACAGACTTGGGGTTACTTGTGTTTTAGGCTTTCCCCTTGGCGGCCAGGTAGGTGCACCCACACATGTGAGGTACCGTTTTCATCGGGACACCTGTGGGAACGCGGGACGGTAGGCCATGTGTTGTGGGGGGCGTGTTTCGATGGGTGCGGCGAGGGAAATGTGCGGAAAAAGCATTTTTTTCCCCACATTTCCGACTTTGCAGGGCTGTCTGGGTAAAAAAATCTGGGGCGATGGGCGCAAATCACACCTCTGCGGATTCCCACGGGTGTCCTCTTTTCGAAAATGCCTGGGGTTCCCTGTTTTCCTCAGTGGCTTGGACACCCGAGGCCCATATCTGTAAGGTGCGCCGCTCGGCAGAATGTCTGAGATTTCCCTCTGCCAACAGACTTGGGATTACTTGTGTTTTAGGCTTTCCCCTTGGGCGGCCAGGTAGGTGCACCCACACATGTGAGGTACCGTTTTCATCGGGACACCTGTGGGAACGCGGGACGGTAGGCCATGTGTTGTGGGGGGCGTGTTTCGATGGGTGCGGCGACCGAAATGTGCGGAAAAAGCGTTTTTTTCGCCACATTTCCGACTTTGCAGGGCTGTCTGGGTAAAAAAATCTGGGGCGATGGGCGCAAATCACACCTCTGCGGATTCCCACGGGTGTCCTCTTTTCGAAAATGCCTGGGGTTCCCTGTTTTCCTCGGTGGCTTGGACACCCGAGGCCCATATCTGTAAGTTGCGCCGCTCGGCAGAATGTCTGAGATTTCCCTCTGCCAACAGACTTGGGGTTACTTGTGTTTTAGGCTTTCCCCTTGGCGGCCAGGTAGGTGCACCCACACATGTGAGGTACCGTTTTCATCGGGACACCTGTGGGAACGCGGGACGGTAGGCCATGTGTTGTGGGGGGCGTGTTTCGATGGGTGCGGCGAGCGAAATGTGCGGAAAAAGCGTTTTTTTCGCCACATTTCCGACTTTGCAGGGCTGTCTGGGTAAAAAAATCTGGGGCGATGGGCGCAAATCACACCTCTGCGGATTCCCACGGGTGTCCTCTTTTCGAAAATGCCTGGGGTTCCCTGTTTTCCTCGGTGGCTTGGACACCCGAGGCCCATATCTGTATGATGTGATTGTGTGACATTTCCGGTGTGAAAACAGACTTGGGGTTACTTGTGTTTTAGGCTTTCCCCTTGGCGGCCAGGTAGGTGCACCCACACATGTGGGGTACCGTTTTCATCGGGACACCTGTGGGAACGCGGGACGGTAGGCCATGTGTTGTGGGGGGCGTGTTTCGATGGGTGCGGCGAGCGAAATGTGCGGAAAAAACGTTTTTTTCGCCACATTTCCGACTTTGCAGGGCTGTCTGGGTAAAAAAATCTGGGGCGATGGGCGCAAATCACACCTATGCGGATTCCCACGGGTGTCCTCTTTTCGAAAATGCATGGGGTTCTCTGTTTTCCTCGGTGGCTTGGACACCCGAGGCCCATATCTGTAAGTTGCGCCGCTCGGCAGAATGTCTGAGATTTCCCTCTGCCAACAGACTTGGGGTTACTTGTGTTTTAGGCTTTCCCCTTGGCGGCCAGGTAGGTGCACCCACACATGTGTGGTACCGTTTTCATCGGGACACCTGTGGGAACGCGGGACGGTAGGCCATGTGTTGTGGGGGGCGTGTTTCGATGGGTGCAGCGAGCGAAATGTGCGGAAAAAGCGTTTTTTTCCCCACATTTCCGACTTTGCAGGGCTGTCTGGGTAAAAAAATCTGGGGCGATGGGCGCAAATCACACCTCTGCGGATTCCCACGGGTGTCCTCTTTTCGAAAATGCCTGGGGTTCCCTGTTTTCCTCGGTGGCTTGGACACCCGAGGCCCATATCTGTAAGTTGCGCCGCTCGGCAGAATGTCTGAGATTTCCCTCTGCCAACAGACTTGGGGTTACTTGTGTTTTAGGCTTTCCCCTTGGCGGCCAGGTAGGTGCACCCACACATGTGAGGTACCGTTTTCATCGGGACACCTGTGGGAACGCGGGACGGTAGGCCATGTGTTGTGGGGGGCGTGTTTCGATGGGTGCGGCGAGCGAAATGTGCGGAAAAAGCATTTTTTTCCCCACATTTCCGACTTTGCAGGGCTGTCTGGGTAAATAAATCTGGGGCGATGGGCGCAAATCACACCTCTGCGGATTCCCACGGGTGTCCTCTTTTCGAAAATGCCTGGGGTTCCCTGTTTTCCTCAGTGGCTTGGACACCCGAGGCCCATATCTGTAAGTTGCGCCGCTCGGCAGAATGTCTGAGATTTCCCTCTGCCAACAGACTTGGGGTTACTTGTGTTTTAGGCTTTCCCCTTGGCGGCCAGGTAGGTGCACCCATCACATGTGAGGTACCGTTTTCGTCGGGACACCTGTGGGAACATGAGAAGGTATGACACCTGCTGTTGGCGACGTGTTTCGGTGAGTGGACACAGGGAATTGTCTCTGAAATTGGCCGGAAATGAAGACAATTCTGAGACATTTTGCTCTGGCCACCCACCGAAACACACCGCCAACAACACGTGGCCTACCTTCCCGTGTCCCCACACGTGTCCCGATGAAAATGGTACCTCACATGTGTGGGTGCACCTACCGGGGGCGCAAAAGGAAAAGGGTAACCGACTGGGAACCCCAAGCCATTCGCCACTGCCCATGTTGTTCATGTGGGCAACCTACAGATTTGGGCCTAGGGTGTCGCAGCCAGCAAGGGAAACGGGGAACCCCATGCATTTCCCAAAAGAGGACACCCGTGGGAATCCACAGAGGTCTGACTTACGCAAATCGGCCCAGAATGTAATACCCAGAACCACCAGCAAAGACCCACATGGGAGAAGGGTGCCCAAGGCCAGGGATATTACCGCCGACTTTGCTGGAGCCCTGGCTGCCCTGCGTTACAGCTTCTCCCCACCAAGGAGTCTCGTCAGTGTGCCAATACCTCCCCGAAGGGAAAAGCTGTAATGCAGCCCAGCCGCAACTCCAGGACAGTTGGAGGTGATTTGCCCAGACGGGCCATTCCCACCCACACCACCAACAATCCAGCCCCAGTCTCACCCACCCCACTGACAGTGGGCCCTAACCATAGAATAATAAAAAACAGTACTCACATAACGTTGCAGCTGCTCGGGTAGAAAAAGCTGTAAACAAAACAAAGAACATGTGTTACCTACGGTCACACCAGCAAAATGTAGCCCTCCCCGGGGGCAGATAAGGGGGGGGGGGGCTGTCCTGCACCCCTCCCTGGGCTCAGGCGTCCGTTCCTAGGAGCAGATATCTGGTCCCAGGAAGGGCTACATGACTTGGCACCCACTCCATTGCGGGTGGGGGGGAGAGGGTCAACCCCCCATCCCATTCGAAAATTCCCTGACCCTTTGGGGTGCCCCACCGCCCCCCCCTAAAAACCGTTCCACTATTTTCATTTTTTTCTTTTGGTAACCCAACTCCCCTTGGTGCAGAGGGTCACATTGGTGTGCCAATCTGGCGCCGGGGTGCCCAAACCTTACTGGCCCACCCACTGGGGGGGCCTGTCCCACCATTTTTGGGGGCCCTCTCCCACCCCACCCCCAATGGCTGGGGGACACACCTCATGCAGGCCTCCCTGGGCCTCCTCCAAATGGCTGCGTGAGGTACACCCCACCTCCATTTGGGGTGAGGGGGAGAGGGCCACCCCAAAAGGTGGGGCGGGACCCCCAATAGATGGGGCAGTAGGGTTTGGGCACCCTGGGGGCAGATAGTCACACTAATGTGGCCATCTGCACCAAGCAAAGTAGGGTAAACAAAAAACAAAATACAAACTCACAGGCTGCTTTTTTGGGGGGCCTGAGGGCCACCCTAAATTGGCAGCGCCTGATGTACCGCAACGGGGGGTGGCCCTCAACCCCCCCCACCCCAAATGGAGGGCCCCACCTCATGCAACCCTCCCTGGGGGCAGATATCTGCTCCTAGGAAGGGGCAACTGACCCCAGGGAGGGATGCATGAGGTGGGGCCCCCCCTATCTGCCCCCAGGGAGGGTTGCATGAGGTGGGGCCCTCCATTTGGGGTGGGGGGGGGTTGAGGGGCACCCCCCGTTGCGTTACATCATGCGCTGCCAATTTAGGGTGGCCCTCAGCCCCCCCTAAAAAGCAGCCTGTGATTTTGTATATTTTTTTTTGTTTACCCAACTTGGCTTGGTGCAGATGGCCACATTAGTGTGGCTATCTGCCCCCAGGGTGCCCAAACCTTACTGCCCCATCTATTGGGGGTCCTGCCCCACCTTTTGGGGTGCCCCCCCACCCCACCCCCAATGGCTGGGGGACACACCTCATGCAGGCCTCCTCCAAACGGCTGTGTGAGGTACACCCCACCTCCATTTGGGGTGAGGGGGGAGAGGGCCACCCCAAAAGGTGGGGCAGGACCCCCAATAGATGGGGCAGTAGGGTTTGGGCACCCTGGGGGCAGATAGCCACACTAATGTGGCCATCTGCACCAAGCCAAGTTGGGTAAACAAAAAACAAAATGCAAATTCACAGGCTGCTTTTTAGGGGGGGCTGAGGGCCACCCTAAATTGGCAGCGCCTGATGTACTGCAACGGGGGGTGGCCCTCAACCCCCCCCACCCCAAATGGAGGGCCCCACCTCATGCAACCCTCCCTGGGGTCAGATAGGGGGGGCCCCACCTCATGCATCCCTCCCTGGGGTCAGTTGCCCCTTCCTAGGAGCAGATATCTGCCCCCAGGGAGGGTTTCATGAGGTGGGGCCCTCCATTTGGGGTGGGGGGGGGGTTGAGGGCCACCCCCCATTGCGTTACATCATGCGCTGCCAATTTAGGGTGGCCCTCAGCCCCCCCTAAAAAGCAGCCTGTGATTTTGTATATTTGTTTTTGTTTACCCAACTTGGCTTGGTGCAGATGGGCCCATTAGTGTGGCTATCTGCCCCCAGGGTGCCCAAACCTTACTGCCCCATCTATTGGGGGTCCTGCCCCACCTTTTGGGGTGCCCCCCCCCGCCCCACCCCCAATGGCTGGGGGACACACCTCATGCAGGCCTCCCTGGGCCTCCTCCAAACGGCTGCGTGAGGTACACCCCACCTCCATTGGGGGTGGGGTGGGGGGGGCACCCCAAAAGGTGGGGCAGGACCCCCAATAGATGGGGCAGTAAGGTTTGGGCACCCTGGGGGCAGATAGCCACACTAATGGGCCCATCTGGAGCAAGCAAATTTGGGTAAACAAAAAACAAAATGCAAAATCACAGGCTGCTTTTTAGGGGGGGCTGGGGGCCACCCTAAATTGGCAGCGCCTGATGTACCGCAACGGGGGGTGGCCCTCAACCCCCCCCCACCCCAAATGGAGGGCCCCACCTCATGCAACCCTCCCTGGGGGCAGATATCTGCTCCTAGGAAGGGGCATCTGACCCCAGGGAGGGATGCATGAGGTGGTGCCCCCCCTATCTGCCCCCAGGGAGGGTTGCATGAGGTGGGGCCATCCATTTGGGGTGGGGGGGGGTTGAGGGTCACCCCCCGTTGCGGTACATCATGCGCTGCCAATTTAGGGTGGCCCTCAGCCCCCCCTAAAAAGCAGCCTGTGATTTTGTATATTTTTATTTGTTTACCCAACTTGGCTTGGTGCAGATGGGCCCATTAGTGTGGCTATCTGCCCCCAGGGTGCCCAAACCTTACTGCCCCATCTATTGGGGGTCCTGCCCCACCTTTTGGGGTGCCCCCCCCGCCCCACCCCCAATGGCTGGGGGACACACCTCATGCAGGCCTCCCTGGGCCTCCTCCAAACGGCTGCGTGAGGTACACCCCACCTCCATTGGGGGTGGGGCGGGGGGGGGCACCCCAAAAGGTGGGGCAGGACCCCCAATAGATGGGGCAGTAAGGTTTGGGCACCCTGGGGGCAGATAGCCACACTAATGGGCCCATCTGGAGCAAGCAAATTTGGGTAAACAAAAAACAAAATGCAAAATCACAGGCTGCTTTTTAGGGGGGGCTGGGGGCCACCCTAAATTGGCAGCGCCTGATGTACCGCAACGGGGGGTGGCCCTCAACCCCCCCCACCCCAAATGGAGGGCCCCACCTCATGCAACCCTCCCTGGGGGCAGATATCTGCTCCTAGGAAGGGGCATCTGACCCCAGGGAGGGATGCATGAGGTGGTGCCCCCCTATCTGCCCCCAGGGAGGGTTGCATGAGGTGGGGCCCTCCATTTGGGGTGGGGGGGGGGGGTTGAGGGTCACCCCCCGTTGCGGTACATCATGCGCTGCCAATTTAGGGTGGCCCTCAGCCCCCCCTAAAAAGCAGCCTGTGATTTTGTATATTTTTTTTTGTTTACCCAACTTGGCTTGGTGCAGATGGGCCCATTAGTGTGGCTATCTGCCCCCAGGGTGCCCAAACCTTACTGCCCCATCTATTGGGGGTCCTGCCCCACCTTTTGGGGTGCCCCCCCCCGCCCCACCCCCAATGGCTGGGGGACACACCTCATGCAGGCCTCCTCCAAACGGCTGTGTGAGGTACACCCCACCTCCATTTGGGGTGAGGGGGGAGAGGGCCACCCCAAAAGGTGGGGCAGGACCCCCAATAGATGGGGCAGTAGGGTTTGGGCACCCTGGGGGCAGATAGCCACACTAATGTGGCCATCTGCACCAAGCCAAGTTGGGTAAACAAAAAACAAAATGCAAATTCACAGGCTGCTTTTTAGGGGGGGCTGAGGGCCACCCTAAATTGGCAGCGCCTGATGTACTGCAACGGGGGGTGGCCCTCAACCCCCCCCCACCCCAAATGGAGGGCCCCACCTCATGCAACCCTCCCTGGAGTCAGATAGGGGGGGCCCCACCTCATGCATCCCTCCCTGGGGTCAGTTGCCCCTTCCTAGGAGCAGATATCTGCCCCCAGGGAGGGTTGCATGAGGTGGGGCCCTCCATTTGGGGTGGGGGGGGGGGGTTGAGGGCCACCCCCCATTGCGTTACATCATGCGCTGCCAATTTAGGGTGGCCCTCAGCCCCCCCTAAAAAGCAGCCTGTGATTTTGTATATTTTTTTTTGGTTACCCAACTTGGCTTGGTGCAGATGGGCCCATTAGTGTGGCTATCTGCCCCCAGGGTGCCCAAACCTTACTGCCCCATCTATTGGGGGTCCTGCCCCACCTTTTGGGGTGCCCCCCCGCCCCACCCCCAATGGCTGGGGGACACACCTCATGCAGGCCTCCCTGGGCCTCCTCCAAACGGCTGCGTGAGGTACACCCCACCTCCATTGGGGGTGGGGCTGGGGGGGGCACCCCAAAAGGTGGGGCAGGACCCCCAATAGATGGGGCAGTAAGGTTTGGGCACCCTGGGGGCAGATAGCCACACTAATGGGCCCATCTGGAGCAAGCAAATTTGGGTAAACAAAAAACAAAATGCAAAATCACAGGCTGCTTTTTAGGGGGGGCTGGGGGCCACCTAAATTGGCAGCGCCTGATGTACCGCAACGGGGGGTGGCCCTCAACCCCCCCCCACCCCAAATGGAGGGCCCCACCTCATGCAACCCTCCCTGGGGGCAGATATCTGCTCCTAGGAAGGGGCATCTGACCCCAGGGAGGGATGCATGAGGTGGTGCCCCCCCTATCTGCCCCCAGGGAGGGTTGCATGAGGTGGGGCCCTCCATTTGGGGTGGGGGGGGGTTGAGGGTCACCCCCCGTTGCGGTACATCATGCGCTGCCAATTTAGGGTGGCCCTCAGCCCCCCCTAAAAAGCAGCCTGTGATTTTGTATATTTTTTTTTGTTTACCCAACTTGGCTTGGTGCAGATGGGCCCATTAGTGTGGCTATCTGCCCCCAGGGTGCCCAAACCTTACTGCCCCATCTATTGGGGGTCCTGCCCCACCTTTCGGGGTGCCCCCCCCGCCCCACCCCCAATGGCTGGGGGACACACCTCATGCAGGCCTCCCTGGGCCTCCTCCAAACGGCTGCGTGAGGTACACCCCACCTCCATTGGGGGTGGGGCGGGGGGGGCACCCCAAAAGGTGGGGCAGGACCCCCAATAGATGGGGCAGTAAGGTTTGGGCACCCTGG
Source organism: Ambystoma mexicanum (assembly GCF_040938575.1). NCBI lineage: Eukaryota > Metazoa > Chordata > Amphibia > Caudata > Ambystomatidae > Ambystoma > Ambystoma mexicanum. Next base: position 97,655,549 of record NC_090934.1, read on the forward strand.
GGGCAGATAGCCACACTAATGGGCCCATCTGGAGCAAGCAAATTTGGGTAAACAAAAAACAAAATGCAAAATCACAGGCTGCTTTTTAGGGGGGGCTGGGGGCCACCCTAAATTGGCAGCGCCTGATGTACCGCAACGGGGGGTGGCCCTCAACCCCCCCCCCACCCCAAATGGAGGGCACCACCTCATGCAACCCTCCCTGGGGGCAGATATCTGCTCCTAGGAAGGGGCATCTGACCCCAGGGAGGGATGCTGAGGTGGTGCCCCCCCTATCTGCCCCCAGGGAGGGTTGCATGAGGTGGGGCCCTCCATTTGGGGTGGGGGGGGGGTTGAGGGTCACCCCCCGTTGCGGTACATCATGCGCTGCCAATTTAGGGTGGCCCTCAGCCCCCCCTAAAAAGCAGCCTGTGATTTTGTATATTTTTTTTTGTTTACCCAACTTGGCTTGGTGCAGATGGGCCCATTAGTGTGGCTATCTGCCCCCAGGGTGCCCAAACCTTACTGCCCCATCTATTGGGGGTCCTGCCCCACCTTTTGGGGTGCCCCCCCCCGCCCCACCCCCAATGGCTGGGGGACACACCTCATGCAGGCCTCCCTGGGCCTCCTCCAAACGGCTGCGTGAGGTACACCCCACCTCCATTGGGGGTGGGGTGGGGGGGGGCACCCCAAAAGGTGGGGCAGGACCCCCAATAGATGGGGCAGTAAGGTTTGGGCACCCTGGGGGCAGATAGCCACACTAATGGGCCCATCTGGAGCAAGCAAATTTGGGTAAACAAAAAACAAAATGCAAAATCACAGGCTGCTTTTTAGGGGGGGCTGGGGGCCACCCTAAATTGGCAGCGCCTGATGTACCGCAACGGGGGGTGGCCCTCAACCCCCCCCCACCCCAAATGGAGGGCCCCACCTCATGCAACCCTCCCTGGGGGCAGATATCTGCTCCTAGGAAGGGGCATCTGACCCCAGGGAGGGATGCATGAGGTGGTGCCCCCCCTATCTGCCCCCAGGGAGGGTTGCATGAGGTGGGGCCATCCATTTGGGGTGGGGGGGGTTGAGGGTCACCCCCCGTTGCGGTACATCATGCGCTGCCAATTTAGGGTGGCCCTCAGCCCCCCCTAAAAAGCAGCCTGTGATTTTGTATATTTTTATTTGTTTACCCAACTTGGCTTGGTGCAGATGGGCCCATTAGTGTGGCTATCTGCCCCCAGGGTGCCCAAACCTTACTGCCCCATCTATTGGGGGTCCTGCCCCACCTTTTGGGGTGCCCCCCCCGCCCCACCCCCAATGGCTGGGGGACACACCTCATGCAGGCCTCCCTGGGCCTCCTCCAAACGGCTGCGTGAGGTACACCCCACCTCCATTGGGGGTGGGGCGGGGGGGGGCACCCCAAAAGGTGGGGCAGGACCCCCAATAGATGGGGCAGTAAGGTTTGGGCACCCTGGGGGCAGATAGCCACACTAATGGGCCCATCTGGAGCAAGCAAATTTGGGTAAACAAAAAACAAAATGCAAAATCACAGGCTGCTTTTTAGGGGGGGCTGGGGGCCACCCTAAATTGGCAGCGCCTGATGTACCGCAACGGGGGGTGGCCCTCAACCCCCCCCACCCCAAATGGAGGGCCCCACCTCATGCAACCCTCCCTGGGGGCAGATATCTGCTCCTAGGAAGGGGCATCTGACCCCAGGGAGGGATGCATGAGGTGGTGCCCCCCCTATCTGCCCCCAGGGAGGGTTGCATGAGGTGGGGCCCTCCATTTGGGGTGGGGGGGGTTGAGGGTCACCCCCCGTTGCGGTACATCATGCGCTGCCAATTTAGGGTGGCCCTCAGCCCCCCCTAAAAAGCAGCCTGTGATTTTGTATATTTTTTTTTGTTTACCCAACTTGGCTTGGTGCAGATGGGCCCATTAGTGTGGCTATCTGCCCCCAGGGTGCCCAAACCTTACTGCCCCATCTATTGGGGGTCCTGCCCCACCTTTTGGGGTGCCCCCCCCCCGCCCCACCCCCAATGGCTGGGGGACACACCTCATGCAGGCCTCCTCCAAACGGCTGTGTGAGGTACACCCCACCTCCATTTGGGGTGAGGGGGGAGAGGGCCACCCCAAAAGGTGGGGCAGGACCCCCAATAGATGGGGCAGTAGGGTTTGGGCACCCTGGGGGCAGATAGCCACACTAATGTGGCCATCTGCACCAAGCCAAGTTGGGTAAACAAAAAACAAAATGCAAATTCACAGGCTGCTTTTTAGGGGGGGCTGAGGGCCACCCTAAATTGGCAGCGCCTGATGTACTGCAACGGGGGGTGGCCCTCAACCCCCCCCCACCCCAAATGGAGGGCCCCACCTCATGCAACCCTCCCTGGAGTCAGATAGGGGGGGCCCCACCTCATGCATCCCTCCCTGGGGTCAGTTGCCCCTTCCTAGGAGCAGATATCTGCCCCCAGGGAGGGTTGCATGAGGTGGGGCCCTCCATTTGGGGTGGGGGGGGGGGTTGAGGGCCACCCCCCATTGCGTTACATCATGCGCTGCCAATTTAGGGTGGCCCTCAGCCCCCCCTAAAAAGCAGCCTGTGATTTTGTATATTTTTTTTTGGTTACCCAACTTGGCTTGGTGCAGATGGGCCCATTAGTGTGGCTATCTGCCCCCAGGGTGCCCAAACCTTACTGCCCCATCTATTGGGGGTCCTGCCCCACCTTTTGGGGTGCCCCCCCGCCCCACCCCCAATGGCTGGGGGACACACCTCATGCAGGCCTCCCTGGGCCTCCTCCAAACGGCTGCGTGAGGTACACCCCACCTCCATTGGGGGTGGGGCGGGGGGGGGCACCCCAAAAGGTGGGGCAGGACCCCCAATAGATGGGGCAGTAAGGTTTGGGCACCCTGGGGGCAGATAGCCACACTAATGGGCCCATCTGGAGCAAGCAAATTTGGGTAAACAAAAAACAAAATGCAAAATCACAGGCTGCTTTTTAGGGGGGGCTGGGGGCCACCCTAAATTGGCAGCGCCTGATGTACCGCAACGGGGGGTGGCCCTCAACCCCCCCCCCCACCCCAAATGGAGGGCCCCACCTCATGCAACCCTCCCTGGGGGCAGATATCTGCTCCTAGGAAGGGGCATCTGACCCCAGGGAGGGATGCATGAGGTGGTGCCCCCCCTATCTGCCCCCAGGGAGGGTTGCATGAGGTGGGGCCCTCCATTTGGGGTGGGGGGGGGTTGAGGGTCACCCCCCGTTGCGGTACATCATGCGCTGCCAATTTAGGGTGGCCCTCAGCCCCCCCTAAAAAGCAGCCTGTGATTTTGTATATTTTTTTTTGTTTACCCAACTTGGCTTGGTGCAGATGGGCCCATTAGTGTGGCTATCTGCCCCCAGGGTGCCCAAACCTTACTGCCCCATCTATTGGGGGTCCTGCCCCACCTTTCGGGGTGCCCCCCCCGCCCCACCCCCAATGGCTGGGGGACACACCTCATGCAGGCCTCCCTGGGCCTCCTCCAAACGGCTGCGTGAGGTACACCCCACCTCCATTGGGGGTGGGGCGGGGGGGGCACCCCAAAAGGTGGGGCAGGACCCCCAATAGATGGGGCAGTAAGGTTTGGGCACCCTGGGGGCAGATAGCCACACTAATGGGCCCATCTGGAGCAAGCAAATTTGGGTAAACAAAAAACAAAATGCAAAATCACAGGCTGCTTTTTAGGGGGGGCTGGGGGCCACCCTAAATTGGCAGCGCCTGATGTACCGCAACGGGGGGTGGCCCTCAACCCCCCCCCCCACCCCAAATGGAGGGCACCACCTCATGCAACCCTCCCTGGGGGCAGATATCTGCTCCTAGGAAGGGGCATCTGACCCCAGGGAGGGATGCTGAGGTGGTGCCCCCCCTATCTGCCCCCAGGGAGGGTTGCATGAGGTGGGGCCCTCCATTTGGGGTGGGGGGGGGGGTTGAGGGTCACCCCCCGTTGCGGTACATCATGCGCTGCCAATTTAGGGTGGCCCTCAGCCCCCCCTAAAAAGCAGCCTGTGATTTTGTATATTTTTTTTTGTTTACCCAACTTGGCTTGGTGCAGATGGGCCCATTAGTGTGGCTATCTGCCCCCAGGGTGCCCAAACCTTACTGCCCCATCTATTGGGGGTCCTGCCCCACCTTTTGGGGTGCCCCCCCCGCCCCACCCCCAATGGCTGGGGGACACACCTCATGCAGGCCTCCCTGGGCCTCCTCCAAACGGCTGCGTGAGGTACACCCCACCTCCATTGGGGGTGGGGCGGGGGGGGGGCACCCCAAAAGGTGGGGCAGGACCCCCAATAGATGGGGCAGTAAGGTTTGGGCACCCTGGGGGCAGATAGCCACACTAATGGGCCCATCTGGAGCAAGCAAATTTGGGTAAACAAAAAACAAAATGCAAAATCACAGGCTGCTTTTTAGGGGGGGCTGGGGGCCACCCTAAATTGGCAGCGCCTGATGTACCGCAACGGGGGGTGGCCCTCAACCCCCCCCCCCCACCCCAAATGGAGGGCCCCACCTCATGCAACCCTCCCTGGGGGCAGATATCTGCTCCTAGGAAGGGGCATCTGACCCCAGGGAGGGATGCATGAGGTGGTGCCCCCCCTATCTGCCCCCAGGGAGGGCTGCATGAGGTGGGGCCCTCCATTTGGGGTGGGGGGGGGGTTGAGGGTCACCCCCCGTTGCGGTACATCATGCGCTGCCAATTTAGGGTGGCCCTCAGCCCCCCCTAAAAAGCAGCCTGTGATTTTGTATATTTTTTTTTGTTTACCCAACTTGGCTTGGTGCAGATGGGCCCATTAGTGTGGCTATCTGCCCCCAGGGTGCCCAAACCTTACTGCCCCATCTATTGGGGGTCCTGCCCCACCTTTTGGGGTGCCCCCCCCGCCCCACCCCCAATGGCTGGGGGACACACCTCATGCAGGCCTCCCTGGGCCTCCTCCAAACGGCTGCGTGAGGTACACCCCACCTCCATTGGGGGTGGGGCGGGGGGGGGGCACCCCAAAAGGTGGGGCAGGACCCCCAATAGATGGGGCAGTAAGGTTTGGGCACCCTGGGGGCAGATAGCCACACTAATGGGCCCATCTGGAGCAAGCAAATTTGGGTAAACAAAAAACAAAATGCAAAATCACAGGCTGCTTTTTAGGGGGGGCTGGGGGCCACCCTAAATTGGCAGCGCCTGATGTACCGCAACGGGGGGTGGCCCTCAACCCCCCCCCACCCCAAATGGAGGGCCCCACCTCATGCAACCCTCCCTGGGGGCAGATAGGGGGGGCCCCACCTCATGCATCCCTCCCTGGGGTCAGATGCCCCTTCCTAGGAGCAGATATCTGCCCCCAGGGAGGGTTACAAGGGGTGCCCCCTTTCTACTTCGGTTGGGGGGGCACCCTCCCATGGGGGGACACCCCCCTTTCATTCAGTAAAAAAATCCATGGTGGCTAGTGGCCCCCACCCCTTCCCCCACCCCTGTTTCCCATCATTTCAAAAACAAAATTTCATTTTACATTCCCTTGGGGCAGATGGTCAGCCATCTGCCCCAGGGTTCACATGCACGTGCCCCCATGCTTTGGGGTCGGGAGGGGGGAGAGGGCTGCTGACTTGAAGCAGCCCCCTCCCCCCCCCCCACCTCACAAAGAGATCCATGGTAGTCTAGTGGGTTGCTGGTCACGGATCGAGCGCTCTGCGCCGATCCATGACCAGCAATGCCTCATATGTGGTGTCCTTGGAAAGGGGAGAAAGTCCCCTTTCCAGGGACACCACTTTCTGTTCAATCCCTGGTGGCCTAGTGGGCCCCAGGACCCCAAACCCCCTCCCACCTCCCCCCATCCCTCAGATTATTATTTTTTTTTTTATATATATTTCCCTGGGGGCAGATGGCCAGCCATCTGCCCCCAGGGTACATTTTCATGTGTCCCCATGCTTTGGGGGCCGGGGGGGGGGGGGGAGAGGGCTGCTTACCTGAAGCAGCCCCCCTCCCCCCCAACTCACAAACATATCCATGGTGGTTCAGTGGGTTGCTGGTCACGGATCAGCGCTCTGCGCTGATCCGTGACCAGCAATGCGGCATATGAGTGGTGTCCCTGGAAAGGGGAGAAAGTCCCCTTTCCAGGGACACCACTTTTAGCTCAATCCCTGGTGGCCCAGTGGGCCCCAGGGCCCAAAACCCCCTCCCACCTCCCTCCTTCCCTCGATTTTTTTTTTTTTTTTTTTTTTTCCCCTCCCCACCCCTGGGGGCAGTGATCATCTGCCCCCAGGGGTCCCTGGCGCTGTGGCCCCATGCTTTGGGGCCACGGGGGAAGGGGGCCGCTTACCTAGTAAGCAGCCCCCCCTCCCCCACGCGTCACAAAAGGATCTGCTTTGATCCGTGACGTTGCTGCCCGCGGATCGAGGCGCCCTGCGCCCGATCCGCGGGCAGCAAAGCCACACAATGGGTACCGTTGGAAAGGGGAGAATCTCCCCTTTCCAACGGTACCCGCCTCGATCTCCAGCTTGAAATACAGCCGGAGATCGAGGCGGAAGAAGAAGGGGACTCACCTTCTCTCTCCAACGCAGCAGCCGAAAATGGCTGCTGCGTTGGAAATACTTTCAGTTTCACGCCGACGTGCGTAACGCACGTCGGCGTGAAACTGAAGGAAATCCAACCCCCGGGCAGTGAGGGGGGACCTCCCCCTCACATAGCCCGGGGGTTGGATTACAGTTTTGAGCGATCCCTGCTTTGCAGGGATCGCTCAAAACAAGATGCCAAAAAGGACGAGCTATCTCGTCCTTGGCACTGCGTGTGCACTGTCAAGGACGAGATACCTCGCCCTTGGCATTTAAAGGGTTAAAGATATCGGTGCTATAATCAGGTATAAAAGTGCAGCAAGAAGTGCCAATTATTTTACAAGCCCCGCCTACTTCTGCCAGCATTGTATCTAATACTAGTCGGTTTTGTAATGCGACCATCCGGACTGCTTGTACTTCTTTAGTGAGGTTTGCCAGTATGTCACTGGTCACATTTAGTTCCTTTTCTACTAATCTAGCCAAGTGCCTAATGCTTCTGGAATTCATAACTATTCCCATGGGCATCACTATACCCTTTAGTAAATCAAAGAATTCATCCCAAGTGGTGTCTTCTTTAGTAATAACACCTCTTTCCCTTTGCTGGTAATCCCGTGTACCCATTTTTATTCTCTTTGCCTCGGGTTTTAAGTTCACTTCCTCCACAGATTTGTAATTCAAACCCAACATTACGTATCCAACGGTACATCTACCTTTCCAATAGCGGGGTAACCAGAGGTATGCTTCCTCCCCGCAAATAAACATTGCCCCCTTAGGGGGACTAAAGGGTGCGGATATACTATTCAAATCTACTATATTCTGGCAGTTGTGTCTACCCATGAAAACAGCCTGAGCATGTGTCTTATTTCGCTGGTAGCAAAAGGGGGCCCTACGAACTATATTTTGTACAGGGATTGGGTGTGGTAGTACTGCTTTGTTGTCTCTCATATAGTCGGTTAGAGGAATCATTTCTATTTCTTTAGATGGGCAGGAAATGGATCTATTAAGATATCTAGTTACATTGGGTGTTAGAGGAATATAAATTCCTCCCTGTATTCTAGTCTGAGTGCTTGTCTCATTTTTCCTATTCACAAATGTGAGTGTCACATTTTCGGTATAGTTTCGGGAGGCACGCAAAAGATAATCTCGCCAAGGCACGCATGTATCACTTGTAGCAGGAGTCGCGTACCATTCGGGTCCACTTTCATGGCTATGGGGAACATATGTACATATGTAACAGTTGGTTTTATTTAGTATCTGGTTTGTTTCATTCATCCATGTGAGGATGCTATTCCTAGGATGCTTTTTCCGATACTCCTGATCTATATGGGGAATAGTTACTAGTTCTGGTGTTGGAGGCTGAGGCGTGGGAGGCAGCAAATTATGGGCAGCATAAATATCATGGTGCTCAAGGTACCAGAGGAATATTGCGGACCCTACTGTTATAACAATACAGACAAGGGATAAGAAGAGCTTTTCCTTTGGGGTGCATGCATATCTGTCAACTCGTGGACGCCTCTGCCCTGCGTCCTCGTCATTCATTGTAACAACCTGTTTTGTTCCCTCGCACAGGGCTAATCCCAAATGGCTGAGTTCCAGAATTTGGCCGTTAAATGTCACACGTTATATATATATTATATATTTACACAAAAATGTTCAAAAAGTCCCTAACAATTACCCTAACGGTGCCGTCCGTTTATGCGCTAAATCGCAAGGGTTGCACAGTATAACCTGTCCTGCAGTCACCGCTTCTGGCACCTTACCTTGACACGTCTCGTTGAGGCTACTTCCTACCCTTGAGGGGACGCTGAGGCCGTTTCATCTGTGTCTCGGTGGGGCTACTTCATACCCAGGAGGGGCTGCTGAGGCCTCTTCATCTGTGTCTCGGTTGTCCTTTGTTTGTTCCGACCCTTTACCAAGTCCTTTCTCAGCCAGATGTCAGAGTTCAAACATAGGCAATCAATGTTGCTTCCTAGGGCGTAGGTGATACCTGGGAGTGTCCTCCGTAGGTTCAGCTGCGAAGTGGTCTGTGTCCTTGGTCGGGGGATGGACTATCTGAGGTGGTGCCTTTTTAAGATGGTTGGCATGGATCCATGTTTTGTGGCCAGCAACCTTCACAGCAGTTTGCGTCGCCAGTAGGACCAAAAATGGCCCCTTCCAGCGGGCCTGCAGGCAATTGGTGCAATCAAAACTCTTCACGAGGACCTAGTGCCCTGGTTTGATTGCGTGGCCTTCTCCTTCCAAAGCTGACGGGGCTGCGTCTTTCACCTGTTGATGGATAATAGACAGTTTATGCATGAGCTCAGCACAATAATCCCTCAACAGTGGTTGTTCAATATTACCAATAACTCTTGGCTTTGGGATGGACCATGCACTTGGAGGGCGGCCCATTACAATTTCAAAAGGGGACAATTTGTGCGTCCCCTTTGGAGTGGTCCGCATACTCAACAATGCCAAGGGAAGGGCATCTGGCCACTTCAGGTTTGTAGAGGCACATATTTTTGCCAGTTTGTTTTTCACTACGGCATTCGATCGTTCAATAATCCCAGCACTCTTGGGATGATAGACGCAATGGAATCGCTGATCGATACCCAAGGCAGTACATGCATACTTCACAACTTGACCTGTAAAGTGTACTCCGTTGTCGGAATACAGAAAGCTGGGCACTGTGTACTGGGGCACCCAGTATTTCAGGATGCATTTAGCTGTGGAAATAGCAGTGTTGTCTCTTAGGGGGTAAGCATCCGTCCAACCAGAGAACCCACACCTCATAACAAGACAATATTTTAATTTAGCAACCGGTTCCATTTGTATGAAGTCCATATACACCACCTCAAATGGCTGCGTAGGAAGTCTGCTATGACCTGCTGGTACTTTCACAGATTTCCCCACATTATGCTGGAGGCAGACAGCACACTGTGCTGCCAATCTCCTGCAATAGGATCCAATTTTCCGGTTTTTCCATACTTTGCTCAGAATGTCCTCCATTGCACCTGCATTAACATGGGCATTCCCATGTGCCATATCGACTACCATGGGTAAATAACTGTCAGGGAGCAACCACCTCATTTTGATTTTGTCCAGCCACACCCCTTTAGGAGTTTGTCCATTGTTACTGTCTTTAGTCCAAACTTTAATTTCGCAATCTGCCGCTTCCTTTTGAATGTCCTTTACTATCTCCTCGGGGCCCTTTTCCAAACCGCCCTCATCCCCTTTCCCTTCCACATTCCTTTGCAGCATGTTACACTCTGGAACGGTCAATTTACAGTGTTCTGCAGCATATTTAGCCACCTGGTCTGCTAAATAGTTCCCCTGCCCCACAAAATCTACCACCTTTTTATGGGCAGAGCATTTCACTATAGCCACCTGGGCGGGTTCAGCCAATGCCGCTAATAGTTTGTTTATCAAATTGCCATGTTTTATTTTTGTTCCATGCAAGGTAAGAAACCCTCGCTCTTTCCACAGTAGACCAAAATTAAAGGCCACGCCATGTGCATAAGCTGAATCCGTATAGATGGTCACAGCTAAATCTTTACTTAATTCCAGAGCCTTTGTTAATGCCCTTAATTCTGCAGCTTGCGCTGATAACTCGGGTATGCGTTCCATATGGACAATTTCACTTTCAGTTGTTATTGCGTACCCAGCCACTGTCTCCCCACTTTCCAGTTTGTAACACGAGCCATCACAAAATAGAACCCCCTCACCTCCCTCTAGGGGAAGGTCACTCAGATCGACCCTACCTCGGGTCTGTTCATCAGTGCGTATAAGGCAATCATGCATGTCTTGATCTCCCTCACCACTCGGCAAGGGCAAAAGGGAAGCCGGGTTCAAAGTATTACATCTCATGATAGTTACATTTGGTGCAAACAATGTCAGTTCATATTGCATTGAGCGGGCAGCTGTGAGGTGCTGAGTCTGAGTTCTATTGAGCAATACATCCACAGCATGGGGAACTCTTACAATGACTGCAGTTCCCAACACTAAACCAGCGCTTTGCTTAAGAGCTACCGCTGCTGCAGCAACTGATCGCATACATGGTGGAAGCGCTGCAGCCACGCTATCCAAGGTGCCAGAAAAATAAGCACATGGCCTTTGCCTTCCATTTTGTTCCTGTGTCAATACAGATAGGGCACAACCTTGCTGTTCATGTACAAAAAGAGTAAAAGACTTGCCGTAATTGGGTGTCCCGAGCCCTGGGGCACTGCACAATGCGCTTTTCAGAGCATCGCAGGCTTCTCTCATTTCTTGCGTGCAAGTGAAGGGTGTCTGATCCTTTTCTGTTTTCAAACATTGTAACAGGGGCTTAGCTATCAGGGAGAACTCTGGGACCCAATGACTGCAATATGAGGTAATACCTAACAGTCGTCTCAATTCTTTAAAGGTACAGGGATAGGCCATTTCCTGTATTAACCGTACCCTCTCAGGCGACAGTGATCGACCCTCTGCAGTGAGGACATATCCCAAATAATCAACCTTGGACTGTACATACTGCATTTTCTTAAGCGACACTTTGTGGCCATGGTATGCCAAATGCTGTAACACAATCAGGGTACCTTCTTTACAACTTAATTCAGTATCTCCACAAATGAGAATATCATCCACATATTGTATGAGCATCACACCAGAGGGTAACACAATTTCATCCAACTGCTGTTTTAGTGCTTGGCTAAAAATAGCCGGGCTCTCTGTGTAACCTTGGGGTGCTCGACAAATCCTGTATTGTCGCTGTGCTAATACAAAGGAGAAGAGGTATCTAGATTCTTCAGCTATGGGTATGGCGAAAAAGGCATTTTTTAAATCCACGACACTAAAGTGAGTGGCCGTGGGAGGGACCATAGTGAGAATACTTGTTACACTAGGGACAACTGGATACCTGGGGTCCACAACCTTATTAATTCTCCTAATATCAATGACAAATCTATACGGGGTCACTTCATCTCCTTTCTTATGAACCGGGAGAATCGGGGAGTTACATGGGCTGTCATCACACTCTTCAACAACCCCAAGTCGCATTAGATCCTGTACAATCCTTACCAATGCTGCTTCCCCTTCTGGAGATATTTTGTACTGCGGGGTTCGGGGTAGAGGGACCCCATGTTTTACCTTGATCACAACAGGGGGAATGTTCAAAACACCTACATCATTACTACCAGCAGCCCAAAGCTCTGCGGGCAGTTCCTGTAACTCTGGTGGCAATGGTTCAACCAAATAACAACCACCAATTTTGGATTTACATATGGTCATACGAACGCCTGTTGGGGAACAATAGATAGTCACATTTAAAGCTTTCAAAAGATCCAACCCAAGGAGATTCTCGGGGCACCTGTTAGTAAGTAACCATTTGTTAGTCAATTTCACTCCACATATAGACGTCTCAACTCTCTGGGACACTGGAGTACATATGGGTTCCCCACCAAACCCTACGGAAACTTTGTTTTCACCCGATAGTGGAACTGAGGGGACGGCCTTGGCGTCAACAGAGCTGTTACCTGCTCCGGTATCGACCAAGCATCTAACGGTGGGGTGCTGTCCTATCTGCAATTTAACATACGGTCCTTTCTGGTCTATAGGAACAGACACCATCTCCTCAGGTTCACTAGGGGCGTTTCAACTAATTGCTGCTGTGTTATCAAAGAACATCATTCCACTTAGTTCATCCTCCACAAACTCATTGCCATCCACTCTAACCATTTGTCGCTATGCTGCGCTGTTTGAGAATACATTATTTTGGGGGTTTACAAACCTTCCCTGGCCTTGAGGTGGTCCCACGGGGGGCCCACCTCGGCCCCTTCCTCTCCCACCCGCCGGTTGACCATTCCGCGCCATCAATATGGGACACTCATTTTTCCAATGTCCCGTCTGCTTGCAAAATGAGCATTGGTCTATTCGCGGGGGTGTCCATTGCGTAGTGTTACCTGTAAGGTTTCTTACCTGGTTGCACCAATTGTTGCATTAGCACCTTATTTTTTAGATTCCTATCTGCCTGTTTCTTACCTTCCATTTCTTCCTCTTCCTGTCACTCGTAATATTTAGCCATCTCTAGGATCTGGGATGGGGTGCTTGCCTGCCAAGTACTCTCGCCCAATTTAAGTGGTTTCTTAATTCCTTTTCGTAAACCCTTCACAAAGCCCATGGCGAAATATCTCTGACCCGTGGGGTTGCTAACAGACTGGCCACTGTGTGCCTTAAATGCATTCTCAAATTTCAGAAAATAGTCCCCAACTGTTTCTGCAGGGCCTTGTATAACTGCATCCATTTTTTCTACATTCACATCCACCTCTGGCAACACGCTACTCAGTGCCCTTAATATTCTTATCCCTAGCGTTTTTAGGTCCTCTGGAATGGGGTCAGTTGGTTTCCGGTCTGTATCCTGTTTTTCTAACTCTGTCCAATTGATGGCATGCCCAGGGGGGTCCCGAGATCTAAAAGGTTCCCATGCATCAGCCGGGGTCACAGCGGACATTACATGATCAATGTCCTGCAGAGTCAGGGTACACATTTTAAAAAGCGCTCTCAACTCTTTGTAGAATCCCGCGGCATTGGTCCTAGGGTCTGGGGTGCTTTTTATTATACTGAACAGTTCTGCTCTAGTGAGGGGTACATAGACATATGTTTTGGTTACCGTGAGGGTCTTGTCACTTGGGTCGTGGGCTGCTGTAACAATGGGCGCACATTCCATCAGTGGTGCCATTACTTGGACCAGCTGGGCCCCTGGGAGAAACACTTCCAATAATTCTTTGAACAATCTACCCGTCCTAAGATCCTCCGCTTCCCAGTTCGGTTTATACGTTTTCAATTCAGCCTGGCACTCTCTCACCTTTTTGCAAACATCCTCCCGCCCTCCTGTTTCACATTCTAATCCCATTTTGCTCAAAAGCTCTTGCAAGCATACCAGTCGGGTTGCCTTGCTATGGGTGGTAAATAGATCCATCCAATATCCCACCTTCCCAGGCTCCTTTTCATCATATATCCTTTTAACCAACGCCTTTCCCGTCGGTTTGGCATCATGCAAAGACTGCTCTCTTCTACAACGTTCCTCTTCTTCCTCTTTTAACTTGATCATCATAATCTTTCATAACTTTTGTTACCTCGTCAATGATTTGGTCATACTGGTGCCACAGGGTTGCCCGATCTTTCTCAGTGTCAGTGGCCTTATAAATATCAAACAAACCCACGGGCCACTGGCGTTTAGCCTCATTCCTCAGCCATGCATGAAGAAGGTCACAATGCATTTTCATTCCCTGTCGAAATTCCTTCTTTTGGCAGGTATATAACCTTTGTTTTATCCCTGAGGTCGGGTTATCAAACACTTGTTGTGCCATGCGCTCTAACTTTGCATATTCAACCGGGGGGAAGAAGGGCCCCTGTCTAGATAAGCGCCCTACTTCCTGCTCCTCGACACCATTTGGGTCCATAGTACCAGTCTGGGTAGCATATGGGGGTGGGTGTTCAGGGGGAGGGGGTGCAGTCGGGGCAAGTGCGTGCCGTTAGGCTGGGGTCTGACAGGTGTTGTTAATCGCAAAAGGTTCTCTGTCAATCTGATTGTATCCTGATCAGCCTCGCTGTCAAGGCTGACTATCTCTTTCTCTGGCTTGGGGAGGATGCCTTTACTGAATTTTATCAATGCAGCCCGATCCTCTATATCTAGCCGGTGTTCAAACTCTTTGTTATCTAATTCACATGCCTTCTCCTGTAAGGTCCGTTTTTGCTTTTTCATATCCTTTTTATCTTGGGACATTTTCTGCTTTATCGCTTCTGTTCGCCACTGGCGAATAGCATCATGCTGGGCGGGGTGAACCCTTCTTTTTAGTAACACTAATTCAAGATTTTCGATTATGGGTATACAAAAAGTGCCTGCTTTGGACCATTTAAATTGAATGGACTTCTTTGTGTATTCCTCCCAGTTTTTACAAAATTGTACCGCCCCCAACCCATAATTGGTTAACATAGTGTAACATGGAGTGCCTTCAGCAGGCGCATGCATAGGTTCCTCATTCTTATTTCTATCGCACAAATTCCCCATTATTAATTACAATATCCTTACTACAATCAAAATAATACGTACCCTAAAACTGATACCAATGTGGCTTACCATCCACCAAAACTTTCTGCAGACACAAAAATGCACTCACCACACCAAGGAGACCTCCCCTCTGTCTGGTTCGTCTGGTCCTTGGCAGAGCAGTCGTTCTCTCCTTCTTCTTGATCTCCTGTCTCAAGGGAGGACCGCGCTGTTTGCATTCAAAAGTGCAATAGTGTTCGGGCCCAGTTAAGTCGTCCACCAGAGACGGGAGCTCAATGGAAGGCACGCATCAAAGCGATGGACTGCATCTGCAAGGTCCGCCAGTCCAGGGACGCCAATCAGTCAATGCTAAAATTCACCAGGCGGAGGTCTCCATCAATAAACACACTAGTAAGTGAGTTTAACAATCATTTATTGCAATGCAAAACTTCCGCGGAAGGGCTGACTGCAAGATACACCATAGGGATGCTATCTAGAGTGAGCTACTAACATTACAGTGAGCAGGCTTTTTATAGGAAAACATTTACATTGAGTCTTATGACTGGCATGAAGCCCAGGCACGTCCTGACATACAGTTTCATGCCAAAACACTTTTGGCTGTTATTCCAGCCCTTGCGGTGACAATTTACAAAGGCCGGACATTTGCAAATGGTCATTACTCATATAGCTTATCTAAGCAAGTCAATATATCCTTCAGGATGCACGTGTAATCTTTAACATGCGTGATCGTAAAAACAAGCTAATTCATCATATTTGACACAGTGGGGAATTTGCAAACTACAGATATCTTGCCGCGGTAGTGATAATAATATCCATTCATGGGCTGCTGGACAATAGCAGGACATATCTTTTACAGAATGACGCACGAGCTCTGACACAAGTTCCCCTTCCCAAATATCCCAGAGAATAACAACTCTGAATATAGATACGCTTTATGCTTATGTTTCGGGAAAGAGTGCGGATGCTAGCAATCATCATTCATAGAGGAGACCCCAGGGTCAATGAATGCATGCTGACTCGCACGGCAGCTTTAGACAGGACGGGAAGTGCAAGAGTTTTAACAGACATTATTTATGTAGCCTTTACAGGAACGGAGAACAGAGGGGACATTCCTAAGCCTGTGAGTAATATCTGTTCCAGGCGAAAACCCTGGGCCTCGTGTTGACACAAAAGCAGTTGGTTTAACATGGACATAATACTATAACATGGGAAATGGGTTTAAGTCTTGCTGAGGCAAAGAAACATGACAATTACATGAATTTGGTATTTACAATGTTAATGTTGATGTGCAAATCTCTAGGCCTATGGTGGATGGCATCATCCCAGTCCTCCAAACACTCCACTGGCTCTCCGTCAAAAGTAGGTCACATTTCAAAACCCTATGTATCCCCCTGTCCCTTCCCCAGGAGGAAACCAGAATTCACCAGGATGCAATCCATCCTCTACAAGCCGGACAGAATGCTACGATTAATCAATACAGCCTCACACGCAGAGGCTCGGTTCCACCCAGAACGTCACCGCTCAACTTCCCTTCTCATACCTGTCCATGAAGCGCTGGAAATCAATCAAGAGGTGCCTGCGCTTAGAGGACAACCACCTAGCCTTCAGAAAAAGCCCTCAACACCTGGCTAGTCACCAGACAACAACTGACGTACCAGAATGGAACCCTTAAAGAACGGGCCAAACAGAGTGAATCCAGATCAGTTTCAACCAATAGCCTCCCAGACTCAGGCACAAATTCCCATTGAAAACAATCGGTCGAACGGACACTCAACCCGGGGGCGACCTACTTCTGGCATTTTACGGCATACGTAGGCCTCACAGACCTGTACCTGAGAGTCTCCCAAATGAGGACAGAAACCGAGAGTGGGCCCGTTTGGATTAGTCTCATCAACACATGACACACACCTACGTAAAACACCTCAACCAAAAACCTTGAGTGATTACACATGGTTGAGTCATAACCCTACGAAAACAGAAAGCAGTGTGGTAAGAAACCTGCATTCAATGGAGACCAACACCACAGGAGAGTGCTTTAAATGGGGAAAAAAAGAAGTGCAGGTACTCACCAATCTAGACTTTAAGTGGGCTGGGGCTCAGCCTGGGAGGGTCTTCAAATCGCTCTCATACTGGAGACCGACCAAGGCTCATTGACCCATTTCAATTAATCTCACACTGCGTGTCCTTCTCACGCTCCATTTCCCTAGTTCTCCCTTTGTCTCCCTATCCATGTGTGTCTCGCTCTTTGTGTCTATATGTTCTCACTCCCCACACTCCCACTTCATTTAGGTTGTCACGCCCTCATTAACCCTTTGTGGAGACCATCCTTAGAAGTATGCTCAGCTGAAACATGTCAGTGTTTCTAACCACAATATCAGTGCAATTGTATTTATTTATTTATTTGAATAGATAAATAAATAAATAAATGTTTTACTGTTAGACCCATTACCTTTAAATTTGATTTTATCTGGCTAATGCAACCATTTCTCAAAGGCGTTCATCAATCACAGGCTGATTTTGCCCTGTTTCGACACCAGTACTGTTATGTATAAAATATAGCCGGCTTTCAGGCCTCTCAATTTTTGCAAGCAATGCACAGTGAGATTCCATTATTTGCCAAGGATCACACCTCTTGGTTAAGCAGTGCATTTGGGATTCTATGACACAAACCTTCGAGTTTGGTGCTATGCATTGTGTTAAGAAAATGTCAATATACATATAAATTAGACTTTCTTTTTTTAGGTGTAACACTAGAAGATATCATAGCTGTAAAGTTAGCTTTAAAAGGGGAGTGCATGTCTAATAATACATTATTAGGTAGGTTACTGGAGCTGTGAGCAGAAATTTCAGTCCAAAAAGGCCCATCACAACTCCAGCTACTTAAGCATTTACATATTAGAAAATGCACTGCTAGTAACATATAAAAAGGTTAATTGCCCAGGCTTTTCAAATCAATCCGTGCTCCATATGAAAACCCTGGAGGGACCCCATGCTAACAGGTGAAGCTCACATAGCAAAGCCATGTTCCACACCTAGTGGGCTAAGAGCTCGAGAGCTGCATGTATGTCTTTCCTTTTGTTCTGCAGGGTGAGCCCTGAAGGAGACGTTACGTGCATTGCGGGTGGTGGAAACAGGAGGCCTGAGTGGGGACTGCTTTCCCAGCAAAGGCTGCAGGAGCCTAGTCCTTCATTGCCATAAAGTGAAATGAAAAGCTTTCATTTTCATTCCCTCCCTACATATTTAGTTGCGTACCGGTCAGTACTCTCTTTCAGGCTTGAGAAGTGCAGGAACTCAAGAGCTCAAAAATAAGAAGTGCAGGTACTGAGGGCCGGCTAGGACCCGCCCATTTAAAGCACTGACAATAGATAGGAACTTTAGTGCCTCAGTCTAGTTCTAAACTCCACGTCGGGAGTCTCATTTAAGCCCAATCCCCTCTTCTCCCCAACTAGCCCCCAGGCACTGCTCTAAGTCTCCCACCACCTTACACTGCATACATAGACCACCTCGTATATGGAAGCTTTGCCCCTACCAGTGCTCCCCTAACTTGCTAGCGCCCCGCCAAGGCTTGCACATTTAGCTCTATCACCCATCCCCCAGCCAACGGTTACCCCGCTCTTGCAGCATTACCATGTGATCAATCTTGGGCTTTTCCCTCCAGATAAACCATGGGACCACCACAAGCAGGAGGGTCATATGCAGGACCGCAAGGCCGAATGAGAAGGCTGCGTGGAAACAAATGCTCAGAAAAGTGCACACTCCACACATACTTATTTATTTATTTATACATTTGTAGAAGCGTGCTAAGCCCTTGGCGCATCTAGGCGCTGGCTACAGTTGTGAGCACTTCGATGGGTACATATAGCATTCAAGCAAAGACTGTGGGCCTCATCATAGCTTTGGCGGTAATTGTGCCGGGATACTGCCAACGCAATTAGTGCTACCGCTACTTAGTCCAGCGCTATAAGTGCTGGATCTTGAACAGTGGTAATGCAGCAATTCCCCATTTTATTGAGAGTCCATAGGACTCTATGAGAATTTTCAGCGGTATTACCTCTGGTGGTAATAGCGCTGGCCATAATTGGGCCAAAAACAGGCGGAAAGCTGGAGATTTACCAGCTCAGAGCTGGGGTTTAATCTCCAGCTTTCTGCCCAAACTCGAGATTGGGCGGAGCAGTAATGTGGTGCTAATAGTATTACCGCCGCATTTTTAACGCTTCACCCAACCCCTGATGAGGCCCTGTGCAAGGTCATCCAGGTTTGGATCGTTTCATAGAAGGTCTTTACTTTAATGGAGTCCTGGCATGGATGCCGGAGAGAGGAACTTCCTCCTCATTCCCAGAATAAGGGCCTGGGGGAGGTCAGAAAATATGAGTACTCAGCACAATGGTAGCAATAAAAGCAAGAGTATGGAAGGCCAAGCAATGAATGTATTAATGAGGGATGTAAAGGAATAAGCAGCTGTGACGTTTTGCACAGCGGGTGGCCACGGTATTGACTATGGGTGCTCAGCTCCGCACAGGAAGTCGCAGATTTAAAGAGCCACAGCTTACCTCATTAGTGAAATCAAAGCCAGCTGGGACCTGCTCCCTTGGCCAGCATGGAATGAGGCAGAGGTCCAGTGGCTTGTTATTGGGATCGCAGAAGAAATGGCAACACAAATGGTTCAAATGAGCCACCATTGATTGATCTCTGGTTTCATAGACCGGTGTGCAGCACAGGTGAACATTCTGAGATGCACTATAGGGCTTTAAGTGGGCCCGGGCTTGCTGGAGGGGGCCAGGGGGAGTGAGCCAGGGCTCTGCCAGGGCTCCCTGAACTGACTTCACTGATGACATCCATGGCGGGGTAAAGTCAATGAAAAGATGATGTGTGGCAATATTGCTCTTGTCCAGCAGATGTCGCTGTCGGCCATGCTTAGAATAAGTTCAGCAGGTAAAGACATTTGGAGTTTGGCTCTTTTCTGATGTACAGAATACATTGTTGGGTTTTTGCAACATATTAAAGTTTTGTCATTAGAATGCTTTAATGAAAGGAACACTTTTAAATCATGCATTTTCTTCCAAAGAACTGAGGGGATGGAATTATTCTGATTTTAGTTAAATGGTATGGTACAGCACATGTATTGTACTTAACACGCCGTTAACAATAGTTTTACTCCCTTTAATAAGAGGTACGAAACCTCGACCCTGTTAGGCCACTCCCTTCTTTGCTTTGGCCACACCTCTTTTAAGGCTCCCTTTGCTGGGGATTGTGAGACTGCACCAGACACGTCCCAGGCCCGCCCACACATGAGGCTTTGTGCTATGTTAGAGCCCCGCCCCTCGGCTTCTTATCCCTCTAAGAGCACTGGCCGAGGGCCTCGCCATGACTCGCCATGACCTGCCCATCGCGTGTGAGAGAGACATGCGGGCAGAGCTGTGATGTGGCGCTGGTTTAATCCCCCACTGGGCGCAGGGGCTCGGCGCAGCACTAGCTGCGCCTGGATCCTGTTTGGAAATAGACTGTGTGTCACGAGGTCTATAAATACATCTCTCGGTCGGTGCAGCAGAAGCTGGCAGGCCTGACTCCTCGTGCACTGCTCTGCAAGCAATCCTGAATGCCGTCTGAAGTGTGCCCACCCCGCTCCCACAACCAGGCACCGAAACAGCAACAGACTAGCGCGCCAGCAGGGGGGCAACTGGGCTAACATTTCTGGGGAGGGGGACAGGCTCGGACTGGCCTATGGGGAAATAGGCCCATGGCCGAAACAAAAACACAAAAAAGGGCCCGATTCACAGAACGTTTTCCTATGGGATTGCACCATTATAAAACACTTCCATGAATCAGGCCCAACATGCTGGTGTGGGCCTGTTTTTTGGGGCAAGGTGGGCCACTTTTTCTGGCCAATTTGGGCCAGTTTGATGAGTTAATTCACTCTGTGGCTAGTAGTTTTGACCAGTGCTGCTGAATAAATATTCTTTATAAAGAAACTCCCCCTGGTTACTGTTCAAACAGTGTCACAAAAAGAATGAACAGCCATTTGCATCTCTGGGCCACTTTTTCATTGGTGGCCGAGACAATTTTATGGGCCAGTCGACCCTGCTGAAGGAGGAGATTACCCTTCAAATGTTGAGAGGGGGCAAACCCTTCCGATGTTAGGACAGGCGTCACCTTTCAGAGACTGTGGGGAGGGGAAAACTGACTTGGGGTCATCTAACTTATTTGCACATTCTAATGCGAATATTATGGTACAGCTTAAATGTTACAAGCAGATACCTCTATCCTTCACGTCTAAAACCACACACGTAAGGACTGCTGTGAGAATGAGCTGCCTCTTGCCCCCCCTACCCTTCCAATCATTCCCCTGACATAAAAGTACTCGCCCCATCACGATTTCAATTGCCTAAAAATGAATTCATACGAATGCAGTTGGCAGCAATGAGACACTACGATAGTACTTGCTGCGCCTTTGTTAACCGTTTATTGTTTGTGGCCTGTCCTGTCTGTAGGTCAGCCAGGTCAAGTCAATATAATCCAAAATTTGGGGGGGGTGAGGGTGTAAAGCCCAATCTGCCCAATGGCCATGCTGCCACTGAGCGCCACCATAGAGGCGCTTATGGCCATGCTGCCACCGCTCGCCACCGTAGAGATGCTTATGGCCATGCTGCCACTGTGTGCCACCGTAGAGGCGCTTATTATAAGGACGGCAGTACACGTAAAAACAGGTGATATTTTAAAATACTGCCTATTTTGGCAGCTCTCCTGATTATCGACGTGGTGGGAGTAACGCATGCAGTGTTCCTTAGGAGTGGGGTTTTAACCACCATATTATACGCCCACATACTTCCTACATTTACTCCAACGCTCGCCGTCAGGCTCTTTTTCCTGAACTGCTCACTCACCTCCTTTGCCATCTAATGCACAAGCAATTCATGAACTGATGCCGTGTCCAGTCCATTTCCCGCCTCAAAATGAGGGTGTAAAAAAAACAACAAAAGAAAGGTTCCTTTAGGAACCACCTTTCACAGTTAAAAAATAGAACAAAAAATAAAATCTTACATTTCTCAGTAAAGTACATAGAGTGAATACGTTTTTCCAACATTTCCATTAGCATTTTGTGTTATGCTAATGTAATAATGTGACGTTCATCTCCCGTTCCAGGGACCGGAACGGGGGATAACGGCCCGGCAGCCCAAGTTATCAGTCCAAGCGAAGTGTGTCTGTGTGCGCCCTGATGCCTGCGGGCTTCGGTGTGTTATAAATAAATAAATAACAAGGGCTCCAAACCATTATCCTCCATTGCAGCCCCAGCAATGGGGTATAAAGTCCATTAGCACTCCCGGTTCCCAAAGCGGGACGCTGGGGTGCTAAGAACTAGATTTTTCTTCCTACAGTGAGATGCCTGCGACATACCGCTGTAGGAAGAAAAATCCTTTTCCAAGATGGCCACCATGGAAAGAGAAGGTGTGGCTCTATACAGAGCTCCTCTTCCCTTTCCATGGCAGCCTGCAGATGGCGAAGTCAGAACCCTATGACCATATTACCACAAGCACATTTTTTCTTCCCTTTCAAACCTATCCACCATTCGAATAGCTTTACCACACAGTCGGTCCCAGATGGACATGGCCACTTTAACACCATTTTTCGTCCCTCACGTTCATGGCCAGTAGCCAGATTGTCCGGGTCATGACCTTATACCATGACCCGGACATTCTGGCCACTGCCCATTGCCACAGGCTATATCTCTGTCACCAAAGGTATATCACTATTTTATGTACCTACATTATGACACATGGCAAAAAATAAAACACAGGCACATTTGCAAAATCATGCTTTAAGGTCCTTGCCAATGCTGCTTAAACGAGTTTGCTTGAAATCCGCCCATGTTTCATTTTTTCCAAAATGTATGTATATACAATAGTCATATAACTTAGCCCCCACTTGACAAAATCCATTCAGTCTTTATACAATCATTGAAGGTTGGGTCTATAATCTTTCTGAAAACCTTTGTCCACATTCGTCAAATGGCAACAAAGTTATAAGCCATCTAAAAATGTTGAGACCCCCTCTAATTTAAACCCCACTTGAAAAAATCCCACCAAACTTTACAAAAACATTTATATCTAGATTTACAATTGTTTTGCAAATGTTTGTGCAGATTTGTCAAATGGCACCACATTTATAAGCCTTTAGAATATTTTGGCACCCCCCCTCTAAATTTGTTCCCTCTTAACAAAACAGCTCTACACTTTCCAAACCCATTCAGAATCAAGTCTAGAATAAAATTCCAAAATGTCATGCAGTTTCTTTGAGTAGCGCCAAAGTTATAAGCCATCCGAGAACTGCTTTTCACCAACCCAGTATTGCAGAAATAGGCATATATGTCCCCGAACATCTGAAAGGTTTGTGAACATCACAGGACCGCCCCTGAACATCAGAACTGTTTGCAGACTTTGGAGATGAAAAAAACCCTGTTTTTTGGCTTCTTACGGCCATATCCCATCCCATCCTCATCAGCCCTCACCTCCCCAGAGATTGTTTGATAAGTCTGACAAGTGCAATGTTGTGTTTTTTGAGTTTTTTTTATATGTTTCTACCGCGATGTTCGTGGATACCGGCGGATGTCCGCAAATCCAACATGATGGGCATTTCCAAAAATCTGATACACTTCACGCTTTTCACCATTCAATCAGAGGGCGCGTCCGATGTCCGCAGATCGAATAGGGAAATGGTTCGGCGAAGCGGCACCGATATCACACATTTTTTTGGACCTACTTTTTGGTCAGTTTAATAAAAACTACTGGACGGATTTACACCAAATTGTCAAAAGCACGCTTTTCTTTCTTCCTATGAGTTGAGCAACTTAACCATAACTACACGGCCGCTACCGCAGCCCGTGTAATATATATATATATATATATATATATATATATATATATATATGTATATAATTCCATGTGCAGTGTCTGTGGAATTCCGCATTATAATGTCAACCTGGCATATTTCTTGCATTCATGAAGCAGAATTGCAACATGGTCGGTCAATCTTTACAAAGATGTGTCGAACTCATGAGGGCTATTGACTCACCTTGCAAAGGCACCACCCTCAACCCGAGTACAGCCCCGCAACACGCCTCACGCTGCCCTCTACCATCACACAGCTGTGGCCCTCCACACCCCTAAGACCCAGTCTCAAGCCATGGCCACTATGGCAAAGAACCCATTGCAGAGCCCACCCTCAGGCCATCTGAGGCACTCGCTGCTCTGCAGAACCCACCGCTGTGCTGAGACTCAATCCATACACATGACACCCTCAACCCCTCCCCCACCACCTCTTGGTTTCTGCCATGCGATTGGCTTTACCCAAACCTATCAGAGGAAATGACACTTGAGAAATGTCCGACTCCGCAGCCCTCACACCGGCCCAAACAGCGTGTAGTCTACTCTCTCCTACAGTCACTGTCCTTCTCCTCCATCACTGATGTTGCTCCCTTCATCATAGCCAGTCACGTGCTAAGAGGTCGGTGCTTAGTTCCCCATCGTTAGCAGTCTCTCTCCATCGTGGTTACTCTTGGTATTGTAATCACTTTCACCCCATTATCTTTAAAATGTCCCCACTATCATGTCTCTCCCTGCATCGTTATCGCGCTACATTCCACATGGTCAATACTCCAGTCATCATTGCATTTTTCTCCATTGTCACCTCTCGTCCCTTATAGATTTTCTCTACTAATCGTTGCCTGTCTCCTAAAGCGCCATTGCCCCTTGACATCACGTTCTCATCATTGCAAATCTTTCAATAACTGTCATTTTCCCGTTTTGTCGTCACTCTTTCCCTTTGTCGTCGCTGTTCCCCAGCTATCATCACTCTTCCCCAAATATAAATGCTCTTCCCCCACTGTCTTTGCTCTTACCTAATTGTCGTTGGTCTTTTCCCACTGTCGTCACTCTTCGCCCACTGTCATCGCCAACTGTTGTCACTCTTCCCCCACTATCGTTGCTCTTCCCCCAGTCATCTCTCTTTCCCCACTGTCTTCTCTCTTACCCAATTGTTGTTGGTCTTTTCCCACTGTCGTCACTCTTCGGCCACTGTCATCGCCAACTGTTGTCACTCTTCCCCCACTATTGTTGCTCTTCCCCCAGTCATCTCTCTTTCCCCACTGTCTTCGCTCTTAACCAATTGTCGCTGGTCTTTTCCCACTGTCGTCACTCTTCCCCCACTGTCATCGCCAACTGTTGTCACTCTTCCCCCCCCTATCGTTGCTCTTCCCCCAGTCATCTCTCTTTCCCCAATGCCGTCACTCTTACCCAATTGTCATCACTCTTCCCCTACTGTCATCACTCTTCCCTGGCTGTCATCACTCTTCACCAACTGTTGTTACTCTTCCCCCACTATCGTTGCTCTTCCCCCATTGTTAGAGTGACCAGATAAAAAATAAAGAACGGGGCGGGCCACCAATATAGAAGTAGGACTACCGTTTCCACGGACATAAAGACAAAAGTAATAAAATGCACATTGGACTCCAATGAAACTGTAGTGCTACGTCTATGTCAGCTGACATTTCCACACAAAGTACATGCTTATTACAAGCTCATTGGAGGTGAGAAGCCATGGAGGACGAGAGAGGGTGTGAAAAACAATCAACCGTAATCATGAAGAGCCGTGCCCAGCCCGATTGTGGTATTTATTCAAGGATTACCAGCAAAAACAGGGTCATTAGCCTGCCATCCCTCAAATCCCGGGAAATGGTTTTAACAGTTAAAAAAGTATTGGGACGCTGGCACCAAGGGTAAAATACTGGGACGGTTCCGGCAAAACCGGGACGTCTGGTCATCCTACCCATTGTCTCTCTTACCCCACTGCTGTCGCTCTTACCCAATTGTCATCACTTTTCCCCCACTGTCATCGCTCTTCTCCCACTGCCGTCACTGTTCCTCCACAGCCGTTGCTCGTACCCAATTATCATCACTCTCCTCCTATTATCATCACTCTTCCCCCACTATCGTCGCTCTTCTTGCACTGTCATCACTCTTCCCCAGTCATCCCTGTTTCCCCACTATCATCTCTCTACCCCCACTGTCATTGCTCTTTTCACACTGTCATCCATCACTCTTACCCTATTGTCGTCTCTCTTCCTCCACTGTCATCACTCTAACCCCACAGCTGTCACTCTTACCCAAAATATCATATCATATCATATAAAATTGTCATCACTTTTCTCCTACTGTCATCACTAGTCCCCACTATCATTGCTCTTCCCCCGTCATCGCTCTTCCCCCACTGTCGTCGCTCTTCCCCCACTGTTCTCACTTTTCCCCCGCTGTCTTCTCATTTCCCCCACTGTCTTCTTTTTTTACCCGCTGTCATCACTCTTCCCCCACTGTCATTGCTCTTCCCCCACTGTCCTCACTTTTCCCCCGCTGTCTTCTCTTTTCCCACACTGTCTTCTCTTTTCACCCGCTACCATCGCTCTTACCCTATTGTCGTCTCTCTTCCCCCACTGTCATTACTCTGACCCCACAGCCGTCAGTCGCACCCAATTGTCATCACTTTTCTCCTACTGTCATCACTAGTCCCCCACTGTCGTTGCTCTTCCCCGTCGTCGCTCTTCTCTCACTGTCATCACTCTTCCCCCACTGCCGTCGCTCTTCCCCGACTGTCCTCACTTTTCCCCCACCGTCTTCTCTTTTCCTCCACTGCCATTGCTCTTACCCTATTGTTGTCTCTCTTCCCCCACAGCCGTCGCTCTTACCCAATTGTCATCACTTTTCTCCTACTGTCATCACTCGTCGCCCACTGTTGTTGCTGTTCCCCCATTGTCATCGGTCTTTTTCCACTGTCATCACTCTTCCCCCACTGTTGTCGCTCTTCCCCCACTATCCTCACTTTTCCCTCATGCCTTCTCTTTTCCCCCACTGTCATCACTCTTCTCCTCTTGTCGCCTCTCTTCCCCACTGTCATTGCCCTTCCCCCACAGCCATCGCTCTTACCCAGTTGTCATCACTTTTCTCCTACTGTCATCAATCGTCCCTCACTGTCGACTCTCTTCCCCCACTGCTGTCGCTTTTACCCAATTGTCATCACTCTTCCCCACTATCGTTGCTCTTCCCGCAGTCGTCTCCGCCTCACTGTTGTCACTCTTCCCCCACTGGCATCACTCTTTTTCGTTTAATGATCAGACCCTCGGTAGTGTTGTAACCTTGGATTTATTGATAAGCCTAAGTGGCAGCATAAATAAAGGTAATTACAAAACACAGTTAGCTTCACTGCATTTTAATATCCAAGTCTCTGAGCTGTCTTATAGTCTTTAGGGCTAGGACAAGTCTCTGACTCCTCATGCAGGAGGAGCACTGGGAGCTGCTGCTCCTTGGCGCTCTACCCTTCCCCAATGCGGATGCAGCTTCCAGCAGCCCTTTGCGCCTCCCGCATCAAATCTTGTGAGATCTCGGGATTGGCAGGTCTCGCGAGTAGTCCTACATACCTCCTTTTGATAACACAATGAAAGTTTTAATTCATAATATAGTCATTATACTTCACCGGTCTTCTGAGCTCTCACCTTGTCTTGTCCTACTTCTCACACTCACTGACCGGCATGTGGATTGCTTTGTAGGTCATCTCTGGCAGCTCATTCTCTGTTTCACTCTCTCTGTGGGGTGCCCTCTGTGCCTCCAGCTCTGGCCCCCCTGCTGTCTCGCGGTCTTGGTGCTCTCGACTGCTTGACGCTTCGCTTGCTCTCTCCACTGGCTGATGCTCTCAAACAATGCCACACATTCCATGTTCCACGTGTGGCCATCTTGGGTGGTTGATGCCTCTGTGTACTACCTTGATTGGCCGACTGAACTTGGATCCCGTCACTTGATCTTTGAGTGGTAGGCAAATTCTGATCCAGTCCCCTTCTCTTACTTCTCGACTTTGGGCTGCTCTCCGCCGATCATTCAATTTCTTCATTTGGGCCTTGCTGTTCTTTATCCTCTATACCACATCTTCCACATTCACTTCTTCGTCTTCCCTCACGCTAGTCAACCATGGGGGTACCAACGTGGACTCTGCTCTCCTTCGCGTCAGCATGCGGAAGGGTGACACTTGGTTGACGCTGTTGGGTGTCAGACAGTGGGCTGCTACGGCTTCTTTGACCGTTTTCAGGGGATCCATTTTGGATGCCATGGCCAGCTGTACTACTCCTTTGATGACACGATTTGCTCTTTTCACCAGTCCATTGGCCTGGGGGTAGTACAGCGCTGCTATTATTTGTGGTAAGTTGTGCTTTTTCAAGAAAGTCTCAATTTCCCGTGAGACTAATTGGACTTCGTTGTCGAGGATGATGCCCTTGGGTAGCCCCCCTCTCCTCAACACATTTGTCAGTACTTCTATGACGGTTAACGTGGTAATATTTGATACAAATTTGGCTTACACCCACTTTGACAAATAGTCGACCATGACGACTACATAAGAGTGCTCGGCAGACATCGCCTCCAGGGGACTGATAAAGTCTAGTCCTGCCTTTTGCCACACTCCTTCTGGGACTTCTATGGGTATGAGTGGTGCCTGTCTCGTCTTTAATGTCTTATCACTGTTCAAGCACTCGTGACATTTGTCAATCACCATGTGGATGTCCTGATCCATGGCCGGCCACCAGTAGGCCTCTCTCACTCGACATCACATCATGGTGTTTCCTAAATGTCCGGAGTGGGCCCTACACAGGATGACTTTCCTCATCCACACTGGTGGATTCACCTGATCGCCCTTGATGATCAGTCCTTCTGCTTCAAATATTTCCTCCACTACTTTCCAAAAAGACCTCATGCCTTCTGATAAGGCTCTTTCCTCTGGCCACCCTCTCCTGACCCATTCCTTGATTCCCACCATCGTGAGGTCTTTGCAGGCTTCCTCGTTCCAATGGCCCTTGCTTAATTCCAGAAATTCTGCACGTCTCAGATCCTGAATGGATAATACCACACATTCATCTTCTAAGAACATGGTTGCCTTCTCACTGTTTCCTGATAGCCTGGCCAGGCAGTCCGCTTGGTCGTTCTTCCACCCTGCTATGTGCGCTATGTCAAAGGTGTACTGCTGGAGCTTTGCTGCAAAGCGCGTTAGCTGCGGCGTGGACGTTTTTTTTGTCCCTGCGGGGCTTAACATGTGGATCAAGAGTTTGTGATCAGTGACTAGCTTGAATTTTGTGCCCCAGATGTAGGTCCTGAAAGTACTCCACCGCGCAGGCTAACATCTCCTTTTCCACTGTCGAGTAATTTCTTTCGGCTTTGGATAATGCCTTGGATGCATACACCACTATGTGTTCTGTATCTCCTCTGTTCTGCGTCAGCACAGCTCCCAAACCGTACACACTGGCGTTGGTGGTGATGATTGTGTCCCACTCGGGATTGAATGGCTGCAAGCACAGGGCTATCACATTCCTTTCCTTTATAGCTTCGACCGCTTCCTTCTGCGCCTGGGACCATGTAAACCCAGCTCCCTTTTTTAGCAGATCTCTTAATGGTGCAATGACCTCCAAGAAGTTGTGAATAAACTTTGCGTAGTATTCCGCAAGACACAAAAAGGATCTCAACTCATCCTTGTTGGCGGTTAACATGGCTTTTATGACAGCCTGCACCAGGTTTTGCTTGGCACTGATCTCCTGACTGAATATCTTGTATCCTAGATATTCGACTTCCTTGGCCCGCAGCACACACTTGTCGTACCTGAGCTTGACACCAGCTTGTAGCTCATTGAGGGCTTCTCTTAGTATTCTGTCATGTGTGTGCTTGTCTTCTGCATAGAGTAATATATTGTCTTGAAAATACGAGGCGCTAATCACGTCCCGCAGCAACAAATCCAACAACCGCTTGAAGGCACAGGCTACCGATGATAGGCAAAATGACATCCTGGTGAAATGATAGGTGCCGAACGGGGTGATGAACGGGGTTAGGGGCCTAGATTCCTTATGTAAATGTATCTGATGATAGGCATCCCTCATACCCAGCTTGGAAAATACCTTGGCCTCCTTTATCATTAGTACGAGTTCATTTATACTGGGGAGGGGATAGCTGTCTGTAATGACCTCTACGTTTAAGCTGTGGTGGTCTGTGTATACTCTCAAGTCCTCTGAGTTCTGTTTTTTTTCTGCCTTCTTTCACCATTTATTCCAGTTTCAAGTTTCTAGCCGTC
This sequence comes from Ambystoma mexicanum, assembly GCF_040938575.1. Taxonomy (NCBI): domain Eukaryota; kingdom Metazoa; phylum Chordata; class Amphibia; order Caudata; family Ambystomatidae; genus Ambystoma; species Ambystoma mexicanum. The sequence continues at coordinate 97,685,235 of NC_090934.1, forward strand.
GCTGGCACGGGACATACTTTGTGCTTCACTGGGACTGCATTGGTTTTGAGCATTATTCTATGCACATACTTCTTGATTCTTCCCAGCCCTTTGGAAAACAGTTTGGGGAAGTCTTCTTTCAACACCGGCACTTCTGCGTTGACTGCTAATACTTGATCCTCCGTGCTGGGATCCAACTTAATCTTTAGTCTGGGTTGATTGTCCCACCTTCCCTTGCCTAATGCACTCTGGTCCTGGTTTCCGTTCCTTCGAACTTGACAAGGCCGTTGATATATCCCAACAAACCTACTGTGGCACCTCCAAATACTCTGGGCTTGTGTTTGGTGCTCAGTATTTCTACTTTATTGCTTCCCACCATCTCTTTTTATGTGTGTATGGGCAGTATTGTTAAGTCAGAGCCTGAGTCGCAATCACTTTCGTTTCCATCCCGTCCACTTTGATGATGCAATGAAGATTTTACCTTCTGCCCTCGAGCTGTTCACCATTATGACGGTGGGTCTTCCTTCCTCTTTGGACGACGTGTCTTCTACCTCACCGTGCTCCCCATGTACGATTTTCACTTTTTTGTTGCGCCACTTGCATGCGATTTCAAAGTATCCAGTCCTTTTGCAAACAGAGCATTCATAGTTCCTCGCAGGACATTCCCTGTCATTTATCAGGTGCTTTGTGCTGGTGCATCTATGGCATTTGAGGGGTTCCTTCCTCCCCACCTCCCTTCGCTGGGTACGACTGGTTGTTTCTCTTTCTTCCCTCTAAATGTTAGGGCCTGGTCTTCAACAATACCCATGCTACCAGCAAACTCTTTGGTCTGCCCGCCATTTCTGCGATGGCTCTCGCGATCTCAACGGCTTTGTCCACCTGGAGTTCTTTCTCCATGATGAACTTGTCCTGCGCCTTCCTGCTATTTGTGTGTACCTTTTGCTTTCTGCATTATTCCCAAAGTTGCACAGGGCCGCCAACTCATGTAGCTTTGTGACGTAGTCATCCACGGGTTCAGAAGCCTCTTGTCTGCAACCATCAAACCTAATTGTATGCAATACTGTGTTTTCTTTGCTGGCTTATTGCGTGGGTATACCAACAATTTGGTATACCCACAGTATATCATGACTTCCAAGCCGTGTTTGACAAGGGCTCGGCAGAGGGCCTACCGCCACATAGGCCATACGATTGCCCCATAGACCTGGTCCCCAGTGCTTAAATACCAAAAGGCCGGATTTATTCCCTGTCACCATCCGAAGAGCTGACCCTAAAGGAATACATAAAATAAGCCTTACGTCTGGGCAATATCCAACCCTCAACTTCACCCACAGCAAGCCCTATATTTTTTGTCCCAAAAAAAGAGGGGGATTTACGCCCTTGTGTGGACTACAGTTGGTTAAACTCCATCACGATCAAGAACCGCTACCCCATCCCTCTTATTTCCACGCTCCTAGACAGACTAACACATGGCTCCATTTACACCAAACTGGATCTCCTTGGGGCGTATAATCTGCTCCGTATACGCAAAGGGGATGAGTGGAAGACGGCATTCTGCACCCGTCACGGGTTATTCGAGTATACAGTGATGCCCTTCGGATTATGTAATGCCCCAGCCACTTTTCAACGTTTCATAAATGATGTGTTCAGCGACATCTTAGACACATATGTTGTTATCTATCTAGATGATATTCTTGTGTTCTCCCCCTCCCTGGAGGAACATACCATCCACGTTAGAGAAGTGTTATCCCAACTAAGCAAGAACGCACTGTTTGCTAAACCTGAAAAGTGCCAATTTTATACAAAAGAAGTAGAGTTCTTGGGGTTCCATATTTCACCAGGAGGACTGACTATGAATCAGTCTAAGATCCGCACAATCATGATTGGCCTGTTCCAGTGAATCTTAAGACTCTACAGTCATTCCTAGGATTTGCTAATTTTTATCAGCGCTTTATTTCAAGTTTTTCTTCCATTGTTGCCCCTTTAACAGCCTTTACCAGTCCTCTTGTCCCTTTCCATTGGTCTACCGTACATCAGGCAGCCTTTGAGTCTCTTATAACATCCTTTATTACAGCCCCAGTCCTCCAACACCCAGATCCAGAACTTCCTTTTGTCGTAGAGGCTAATACATCGTCCTTTGCGTTGGGGCTGTCCTTTCCCAACCATGCCCGACGACTGGCCACCTACACCCGGTGGCATACCATTCACGTAAATTCACGTCCACAGAATCTCACTACACGGTCACTGAGAAAGAGCTCCTTGCCATCAAGGATGCGTTTCAAGTCTGGAGACACCACCTTCTGGGGGCTAAACACCAAACAATCGTGTACACTGATCACAGGAATCTACAAGATCTCGCTTCCCTTAAATGTGTGAACAGGCGGCAAGTACGTTGGCATCTGTTTTTTGCGGCCTATGACTTCTTGATCAAACATAGGCCGGGGGTGGTCCACGGGAAGGCGGATGCGTTATCCCGTTCCCCAGGGGGTGTGTCAATCCCATCTTTTCCAGATACGATGTTAGAGCAAGGTCATGTAGTCTGTGCCTGTACTCCCTCACAACCCATGGTGTCCACTATGCGTCAATGGGTCTCGCAACACCCTCACACACTAAAGGAGTGGGATCCTGTTTACCAAGACGGGCTGCCTTTTGTACATGGGAAACTCTTCTTGCCCACTGGTGACACCCGTAATCAGGCGTTAGAATGGTCTCACGACGCCGCCATCAACGGACACCCAGGGCAACAACGTACCCTAGATCTGCTAAAACGTTGGTGCTGGTGGCTGGCGATGAGACGCGATGTAGAGAACTACGTGAACACCTGTTCGGTGTGCGCTCAGTGTAATTCAAGGGTCACTCTTTAGAACTGCTCCAACCACTACGGTGCCCCCAAGACCCTGGCATACAGTCACGATGTATCTGATTACTGACTTGCCTAGAACTCAAGGTTATGACACAATTTGGGTGGTGGTGGATTCGTATACTAAGATGGCTCGCTTTATTCCTTGTACAGGTATCCCTTCCGCCCCCACCTTGGCCAGGATGTTCGTCAAGTCAGTCTTTTGTCTGGTGGGACTACCTACGGTTCTTGTGTCAGATCGTGGAACACAGTTCACGTCCCGTTTTTGGCAGGCTCTTACCAAACTTCTTGCCATTGATGCACGGTTCTCCTCCGCTTACCACCCAGAGACCGATGGGCAGACGGAGAGGGTGAATCAGGCTATGGAGCAGTACTTGCGTTGTCTGTCCCTTCAGTATCAGAAATCCTGGCTCAGTCTGCTTCATCTTTTGGAGTTCGCATACAACAACACCTTGCACTCCTCCACCGGGTTTTCCCCTTTCTACTCCCTTTATGGCCAAAACCCTCGCACCCTTCTGTTCCCTGATTTCACAACGTCCAGTACTCCTGCTGCAATTTCCTGTGCCCGCGATCTTGTCACGGTCCATGCCCAGACACTCACCCACCTACGGCAGGCCAGTTGTCTATGAAGGGAGCTGCCGATAGGAAGCGGGTGGAGGCTCCTAGCTACCGCATAGGTGACCGTGTTTGGTTATCCTCTCATCACTTACACATTCCTGGGTGCTGTAAACTTCTTCCCCGATTTGTTGGTCCTTACCGGGTATCCAAGGTCCTGAACCCAGTTGCCTATCGCATTGTGGTCCCTTCTGACTGGTGCATTCACTCGGTATTTCATACCTCTCTACTCAAGCCCTGCCCTGACCCTACTCGTATTGTCTCTCCCCCGTCCCCTGTTTCTGTAGCGTCCCCTGATGTGTTTGAAATCAGTGCCATCCTGGGTTCACGTTTCTTTAGGGGGCGGTTGCAGTATCTTGTGGACTGGTCAGGTTACGGTCCCGAGGACCGCTCTTGGGTTCCTGCTTCGGATGTACAGGCCCCTCAGTTGGTTGCCCATTTCCATAGGGATCATCCGTCCAGCCCATGGGGTCGTGGGCCTTTGGGGGGGGCTCTGTCACGTCTCCTGTCACGAGACCCCAAACCCCCTCTATATCCCATTTACCTCCACATACCCGACGGCAGCAGTTTGGTGATCAGATCTGGCACACCCGGAAGAGGAGAGGCTTGAACGGTCACCTGAGATCCTTGTGACCGTACCTCCACTGGCAAATACCATGGCGTTATTCAACGCTGTGCCGTGGACATCGGCACTACCTGGTTTCGTGTCGGTCTCTGCGTCACGTGATCAGGACGAAGCGAGTGCCTGATATCAACATTGAACACGTGACACGGAGCATGAGTCATGTGACTCGGGTCACATGAATCATCAGTGCAGATAAAAGGACCAAGTAAGCGCTCAAACAACGCGTAACAGCTGCTTCCTACAAGTACTGTTTGGCGCTTCATTCTTTTGATACCTACGGCTACTTTGACTACGGACAGCTTCACGGATTCCTTTGTTTCTCCCTCGAACTGTCATACTGTTTGTCCTTCCTGGAACTTCCGACTCTTGGCTTCGTTACCTGGTTTTGATCTGGATTTCCCTGGACTTGTCGCAAACTGCTGGCTTCTGACTTTGGATTGTTTGTAGGACTGCTTACGGATCTACCCACTTGTCACACTGATCATTAGTCCCCGCTGCCGGCTCAGGTGTTAATTCTCCATCCAGAGTGCTACTGAGACTTACCCGCCTTCTGCTGCCGCCAGTTATCCGCAGCACCTGCCCCCATTTTTTCCACCTGGGGTATGGTAGCCATCCTTTCCACTCCATTAGGTAAGCCTTATTGTGGTTCCTCTCCAGTGCTCTGATTACTTACTGCATTGCCATTGTCTTATATGTACTCATTGCTTGCCTTGTAGTGGTCAGGGGTCCTTCCGGCGTTCCTGGTTCCAGTCTGACGGCACTCAACACCTGTGGCCTCAAAGACTGCACGAGCAGTTGTCTTACTACCTGCCCTTGTGGTACTTGGGGACGGAGGTTGTAATAATCTACACGACCATCAAGACAGAACAATAATACTCCTGTGGTTCTGTATTATACTGTGGAACATAGCCCATCCCCCCTCTTGGAGGTTGCCAGTTTTGCTGCATGCCCCTTCTACTTGTACTTGTTCTGACTAAATGTCCCATCCTTCCACAAGTCCAACTGTTGAGGGGGCCTCAACGCCCCCCAGCATACCTCCAAGATGACAGATGCCATCCACTAAAACAGCCCCACAGACCATAACTGGATGAAATCAACAAAGTAATCATGAAGAGGAGACATGGCTAAACACACATGTAGAGGCATTAGCCAGGTGCAAAAGAACACACGTGAACTGCTTGCAGAAACCTACACAACAGCTATGAAAATAAAGATGGAAGCCACAGCTGCATTGAAATAAATGGAAGACATTGGAAAGGCACTAAACACAGGGAGAGGCCTCACACACTGATTATCCCTGATAAACACAACCCAGAGCTGGCAGTGCAGTTGCTGTGACTAACCTTGCCTAGGACGCTGGGAGAAAGTGTTCTGAGTCAACAGAAAAGATAAAACACCTGCCTGGGCGGGGAGCTGAAAACTCTTCATAAATGCAAGCAGAGAAACTCAAAATGTCGGTCCCCACACACGTGATCTGAACCTGCAGAGCAAAGCCCATTCATCCGAGTGAGGCAGGAGCTGTTGTTCCCATCAAACTGGTGACAGAAGATGCAAAAATGGAACACAGCATGAAGATGGAGGCGGGAATGTCCTTGCTCAGGGCCAGAGAAGTCAGAGAAGTGTTTACTTAAGTGGGAAACAGGCAGTACTCTGAAGCCATTCTCTCCAGCCACCATAGTGCTCACGTGCTGATCATTTTCCCAAGCTGAGAAGGCTCACACTGGCCTCCTGTGCATGGTGCCAGGTGTAGCTATCCGATATGGCAAGGCCAATTAGATCATCTGTCCCCTATAGGATATAAATGTGTCTATACTGTTGACCCAATCCCATTCCATCCAAGGTCCAGGAATGTAACTTTTGGTTGTGATGTCATCATGAAATAGAACCCTGTTTCCAGCCTGTAATGAGTGAAGAGTACATTGGAAGCTACAGAAATCTGTGTACTTATCGCTGTTTTAACAAAGTATTAATAAAAACAGTAATTTGTCACATTCCTGGACTGCTCCGTTTCTTGGGCATGGGGGATTTCTCTTGAGCCAACCTCTGGTTTTTAATTCTGCTTCACAACATTGTTGCGGCTGTCTGCCATTCAATCCTCCTACTCCCCGAAGGTTTTGAAATCCACCTCGTCCTCCCCTAGATCCATTCCCTCTCCCTCTTGGCCAATAATTGCAGCCATTCTGATCCATACAGTACACTACATTACTTTGCTGCACTGGTCGCATCTCTCGTGTATTCACTCGTCAATACTGCTCCCTCTATGGCTAATTTTGACAATTTTTTATGAACTAACTTCGCTTCTTCCTTCTACTGTCGGCTTTCTCCCTATTCTTCTCCTGTAACAATTGACAATGTATTTCTGACCAGGGCTTTGCTTCCATCCCTACCTGTTTCTTCATCTGCCGTTGCACTGGCTCAGGCAGCCTCTGACATAAAATGTAGTAAAATAATGCTACCATTTTATTTCATGGTTCTCTCACCTCGAGACGCCATCGCTCTTGAATATCTTGAATAAAGGCAGCAAGGTCTTCATTCTTACCCATTCTCCTAGTCATAATCGTATGTCTGATGTATCAAGATATTGTACTCTAAGCGCCCACCATACATCTGCTGTGCAATTATTAAATAGCGCTCCATCGTGTGTCACGTTTTGTGCAGTCACACCCACATACCTTCCTCATTTCCAAATGGTGTCAGGCCTCTCCCCTAAAATGGCTGCCAGCACGCATTTTATGTAACCTATTGCTAATGTCATTCTCTCTAACTCATAAATCCATTTTCCTGCACCTGAAGTCAAACATTTACATTTCAAATTATCCTTATCCATTAGTGGCCACGGTATATACTGTGGGCGCCCTCCCCCTTTTTCTAATAATGGAAATTGTGAAAATCCTGGTCCATAATCATACCAACCTACACTTCTTGTTTTTGGGTGGGGCTGGTCTTGCCGTTTGCCTCCATCCTGGTAGTGACCTTAATCTGCTTACATAAGGCTTACAGAGGCTTACATGTATTCGGTTAGACCACTCCACCGTCCTCCTCTCGTTGACACAAAATACACCTACAAGAAATAAAAGAGAATGTACCGATCAAAATGAAAAATCAGAATTACAAAAACATCAAGCCAGCACATCTGGAACAATGCATACTCAATACATTAAAAGACTCTAATGACGAGGATTCCTGTGACAAATTGATCCCAAACTTTACACATCACGCGAACCTAATGGTGGATCAAATAGCCCCTTTAAGAACAAAAATAGTTAGACCTAATGGCATCCACCAGAAATTGTTTAATAACACCCTAACTGCCTTAAAAAAAGCAGAGAAGAGAAGAGAAGAGAGGACAGATGGAGGAAATATCCCTCCCAAGAAATCAAGGACAGTTGGAAAGAGAGTGAAAAAACATACAAAAAAAGCATATGTGACACTAAAGAAATTTCTACAATGAGCAAATAAATAAAGGCGGTAACTCCATGAGCAAATTGTTTCGAAATACAAAAATCAATAGAATAACCTAAGGCATTAGCTCCACCCTTTACTCCATCTAATGTGGACTGTGACAATGTACAATCAGCCTTCATTGCCAAAGTCAACAGAGCCAGGACCCTGCTTCGGGAGGCACAAAAACAGCCATCAGATCAAATAGGTCACTCAGTAGAACCATCGATCAAATGCCAACAGGTCCCTTTCCAATTTAAAAATGTCACCACAGAAGAAATACTGAGAACCCTAAATTCAATGAGACCTACCACATGTGCATATAATGCCATTCCCCCAAAACCTATCTTGGAAAATGCCAACATCTTCTCTCCATTCCTATCTAAAATGGTGACCGCATCCTTCCGTGATGGACACATCCCAGAAAGCATTAAGTCTGTCACTGTCACACCTTTAGCAAAGAATCTGGACTCAGATCAAAGAGACCCTTTCAATCTGAGACCGATAACAAAATGCAATTTCTTGCTAAAAGTACTTGACAAGATAGCAACTGTCCAACTTCACGCGTACGTGGAATCCAATAGTGTACTACATGGTCAACAATCCGGATTTCACACAGCTCATAGTACTGAGACCGCAATGTTGGACCTGCAGTCAGACATGCTAAGCATCCTGGAAAAGGGGAACACTGGTCTCCTCAAACTGCTAGCCCTTAGCGCAGCCTTCGATCTCTTAGATCATAGTCAACTCAAATCGACTTTAGCGAAGGTCCCTAATTGCTTTCCTAAAGCAATTAGCTGGTTAGACTCCTTCCTGTCAGACAGAAAATCCAGGGTTCATTGGGGTAACAACTTTTCATTCACTGAGACAATTGGCTGCGGCGTGCCTCAAGGAGCCAGCCTGTCACCTCTACTCTTTAATCTGTACATAAGACTCTTATGTCTGGTCCATGACAAATTGGGTGCCTTTTTCACCAACTACGCCAACGACACTCAACTGGTGGTGGAATTGAGCAGGGACTACGAACAGGATAGCGCAAGGGTGGAAGAAGTCTACAAATCCATTGAGAACTGGATGAATAACAACTGGCTATGTCTAAATGCAAATAAGACGGAGCTAATGGTCTTTGGTCCAAGTCATGCCAGAGCCAAACTTAACAGCTCATATCAATCCTTCTGCATAAACAACATCCAAATCAAGGTGATAGACAGAGTAAAAACATTAGGGATGCTCATGGCTTCATCCATGAGTGCCGAAGCCCATGTTCTCCAACTAAATAAGAACTGTGCATACCACCTTCGTCTCCTCAAGTCAATCTGTCCCTACCTGTGTGAAGACAATTGTTCAACAATAGCCAGAGCCACCATCCTATCAAGGCTGGATTACGGCAATGCCCTCATGCTGGGAGCAAATAAGGATCATATCACCAAATGCCAAACTATCCAAAATAATACGGTAAGGATTTTAAAAAAGAAGTCCAAAAGGAACACATAAGCGAGGATAGAAGGAATCTACACTGGTTAGCTGTTGAGGAAAGAATTGCTTTTAAGGCTATGAAACTGACACACAGATGCATCCACGGGACAGCCCCGTCCTACCTGAAAAGCAAACTGGTCACGAACATTCCAAAACGGGCACTCAGATCGGACTCAAAAGGTCAAATCAAAATTGCCAGATTCAAAAAGGCTAACGTACTCGGGAAAACCTTCCATATTAAAGCAGCCAAGATGTGGAACAACCTACCCTTCTCTTTATGACTAGGACGGAAATACACAAGATTCCGGAGAAAACTCAAGACACATTTGTTCAAATGACAAACCGGTCCTAGGAAACTGATACCCCCAATGATTTACTGAGCGCCTTGTCCTGTGATTATATGTTTTTGTCCCTACGTCTTCATGTCAGCGCCCTGATGCTTGCGAGCTACTGGTGCTATATAAACAAATAAATAAAAATAAGGCAGGGCTATGCCCCCCGTACTGCAAGGTCGTGCTTGTGGTCGCTCAGTATATGGTGTCGGTTCTGGTGTTTTTTCTTTAGGGTCCTCAAAGTCTGACCATTTTACACCTTTTTCTACAGTTGAGTCATTTGAAAAAACCCATGTGCGCTCTCTTCCTGCTTTCTCATTTTCTTCCCTTTCATCATATGACATCATTATACACCAGTTTGTATGACTCTCGTCCCTTTCCACATCATCAAGATCTAGTCTATTTAAAGACAGCATTCTATGTTCGTCTGTTACTACGTCATCTGACCTTCCTCCTGTTTCCCTCGATAAAGATCCTTTGACATTCTCTTTGGTTTTATACCCATCTGTATCTCTTATTTGCCTATATAAATCCCCAATCATTTTCCCTATGTTTTCTGCTTCATGCTCGTCAGCCCATGTTTGTATTCTTGGTATCCCTTGCAGCTCCCTGTACGGCTGTTGTACCCTCTCTCTTCTTCCGATCGTTCTCATGCTTCAATCAGCACCATGCATTTACTGAATAGATAATCTATTTTAGTCCCCTACTCCTGTTCATCTCTTTTTCCTTTTCCTCATCTCTCTCATCTCTTCCTCCTCTTGCTTTCTTTGCAGCCTATGTACTTTCAATCTCTCTGTTTATATCTCCTCTAGTTTCTTCGCTTCTAGTCTCTCCTTTTTTTCCTTGTCTCGTACCTTCTTTGCTCTTCCTTTCGCTTCCTCTCTTTTTCCTTCTCTTACTTGTATGCTCTCTCTTGTTCTCTTTCTTTCTTATCTGGCCCTTCTCTTTCTTCTCTTTCTCTAACCCCATAATTTAGTTTAATGATATCTGTCCTCCCATCCATTTGTTCTATAGTATTGTCACCCTCTTAGCCTTTTCCTTCACTTCTCCTTGTCTCTTTCCTTCTTCCTCTATCTCCATCTGTCTGTCCTTTCTCTCATCGCGTGTTGACATATATTTGTGTTCTCTAATTTTGCTCTGTTCCATGTTGTCCGTGCTGTTATAAGCGGGGGGCTCGTATGTCGGATTAACATACCCCGCCGCTGCTTTAAAGGATAAAACCCCTGTTTCTCGGTGTCTGCGCTCTTGTTTTTAGTAGGGGAAAGAGAAGCCGAAGGCGTTACATCCTCCCCTTTTACATCCTCCCCTTTATGCTGATTGAGCATCCACTCCTTCTCCGGCGGATCTTCTTTCTCACTCTGGCACATCTTCCATAACTCTAAAACAGACAACCTTTTCTGTAACTTCTTCACCTTATATGTAGCTTGCAAATATGTTGTCATGTGTCGCAATACTGTGTTTGACAACGTACCTTCTTGTGGCCACGGCATGAGTGTTTTATTAGTCGTGCCCTTCACCCACTCCACATGATACTGCCTTATCTTGGGTGTATATCTTGGCAGTATCGTGCATAGGTGTAAAAGAGGAGTGTCCCCCATGGTGGCAAGTCGATTTCGGGAGAGCTATTGAGGTTTCAACGAAGGCGGGATGGTTCGCGCACAGACTGACGCTATCTGGGCACGTACCATAATGCGGTGAACAACACTAGACTCCAGTAGGACAGATCTTTTCAGATGCCTTATTTTGACTGGTCGACCGCGACACAATTGTGCGATTGAACTCCTATGCTTGTGGTCCGTTCCCAATTTAGTTCTACTTGACTGAGAACTTGCCCTACAGGTCCATACACATTTCCCAGGATGTACATTCGGGAACAAGTGGCCAGTTTCAAGGTTGAGATATTGGTAAAATTATGGATTCAGTTTGCATAATTCTGTATTCCTGTATGTATTATTGCCTTATTGCTACATTAAAACCTTCAAGTGGCAAATATTCCAACGGGAGTGCGCCGTCCTGAAGAAGATGGGCATCAACCGTGAAACAGCTTAGATGCTCCGCACCATCGAAACTACTTCCTGTGTATATGTCAGACCTAGTGTATATAGTAGGTCATGACAGTACAGTAGTCGACATATGGCACCCCTTTTTCTAATTAGGAACTACTATTGCCTTGTCCATATATTTTTGCGGTTTTTTCTACATTGTTAAATGTGGCCATAGCCTCTGACCACCAGCCGGGTGACCCTTTTCAGCCGACTTGAGGTTCAGACAGCTTGGCAACATGAAGTTAATACTGACTGAATTTTCAGTCTGGTTTTATATTGGCATTTTGTTTCACTATGCACTTTATTCTACAACAATATGCTGCTATTTAGAGATGAGCTCGTAACAAAATTTAAAATTTAATATGTATGTTTTAAACAAATGAAATTTAAATAAAATATTCATGTTTTTCAATTATTGTTTGGTTTATATGGCCTGATCTGTGATTCCGAATTTCGGGGGCCCCCTCTCTCCCCAACTCATTGCCGGTCACCACTTTAACTTGAATTTTGTTTCCGCTGACACACTCTTTGTTCACTACATTTGTTATTTCCTCTTTGTCAGCGAAGTAGAGGTTTACCCATCTTTTGTTTTGCTAAGTCGATTTCGACTGCCAATACTTACCAGATCTTTTATTAGATTATTTACTTTACTATCAAATATACCACACTGATTGATTTGAGCAGGCACCATCTATTGCCGCCCATTACCAGAAAACCAAGTGTTGACCCAATTTATAAAGTCTGTGCAATTGTGTTCTTTTATCCCTTCATTTTTATCCCTTCTTACAATTTCTATAAAGTCTGACTGTCTCATTGTTTTATTATTGACCCTTTAAGAATCTCTTATTTATTTATAATTCTCCTTTGATTTGTATCCTATCGTTTTATATCTCTTAATCTAGACACAATTAAAGATTTACACTGACATATTTATAACCCCATACACATGTGCACTTTTAATTTTTTGTGTACGCCTTCCTTTACTTTCTCTAGTAAATGTATCTCATCTCACGTTTTACCCCCTTTTGGAGTTTGATACGCTCTTCTTTTTGCCCTTGCCTCAGGAATCCTTAAATAATACCCCTATTTGGAGTTTTAGCGCATACCCTTCCGCCCCTCTTGGAACCAGGAATCGAAGTATCTATTTCTTTTCTTTCGAATTCCCAAAAATCCTGTTACTTATATACATATATTTACAACGCTTGCAGATGTTTTCTTCTTCGCTCAATCTAAGAGAAATATGTCTTACGTACATGGTTTATCGTCTTGACTCCCTTTGTACCCTGCAATTCCTCCTTTATGTGGCATCCGTGATCCCAGGCCAATAGACTCCTCTGTGTTCCTCACATGAAACTGTTTTTCCAGATTCTTCTTACTCTGCAGCCCTGGTCTGTCTCTGAGGTAGCTTGATTGATTTCCACACAAGTCTGATGTCTATCTTTTTCTAATGGCCGTCTTAGCCACGTTATGTTTTCTTCTGCAGCAAGCTTCTATATGTCTCAACTACCTTGCGTTTCTGTGTATATTCATTCACTTCATCTCTCTTCACTTATTTCTTTGGTGCATATGATTTCTTCATCTTCGATAAATTATTTCTCTTATTACTCCAATTACATCATCATTAAGTATTTGCATATAGTTCCAGTGTGTCTTCGTGTGCTTCCTTCATGATGTCACTCTGCCCTCGTCCGATTTCACTTGTAGCTCTTTGATATCCGATGGTGATTGCCAATATCCTTCACATTTTCAGTGCGAGGGCACATTCGGCATGGTTGCCTGAGTGCATATCGTCTCTCACACACTTAATGCGGTATGGGGACAATACCTGGTGTTCCACATAGGTCACTTCTCCTGCTCTGCCAATATTATGGAGGTGAGGGGGCTGGAGCTAGGGATGACATGTCACCTGCTCCTCTACAGAGAAGTACACCCTTGTTTCAGTGCCTGCACGGGCTCCCATTGAGGTCCATGTAGGAACATACATAGTGTCACTGAGGCCAGCATGCACTTGCACAGTGAGTATTGCGACAATTCTGGAACTTCTTCATATGCCTGAGTGTGGCCTCTGCAACGTTGCAGGAGATGCATGGGACATATGCTACATGTTTTTTTTTGGGGTGTAGGTACTTGCTCTTTCAGAAGGGCATCGTCAACCAGTGTATCAGCACCCTGAATGTAAAAGTGACCCCTGATTAACGACAGGCATGACCTTCTATCACGGCTGTCATTTAATTTTACATTCCCCAAGGGGGGTAAGAGATGAACCCCTTAAAGGGACAAGGTGCGTAAGCCTCATGTGACCTTACCCTGCCACAAGATTGTGGCTAAGTGGGGGGTTTCCGGATGATCCTCCCCATAACATTTCCAGGCCCATCATCTGCAAGCCCTTTGGTCACCCCACTAGAGGTCTCCAAAGCCAAACATGTACACTTGATGTGGTATAGGGACAATGCATGGGGTCTTGAGCCAGACGTGCCCGCCAGAAGTGCATGCCTGTTACGCCTGTGGATCTCTGCTTAATTGCTGGAGCCCTAGTGAACTTTTTCTCATTGGACAATTTGGGTGTGTAATATTGTTGGAAATCATTGGGCTCGCACTGGCCACCCACATTGACCTGGTAACAGTCCTCTATCTTGCCCTGCAACGGTCCTCTCTCTCTTCTTTCTTAGGACCATGCCCCCGTGCGCGTCCAGCCAGCGTTAAAACATCCGGGACACATGCCCTTGTGCGCACACCCGAGCCAGAGGTGCCTGCCAGAAGTGCCTGCCTGTTACGCCTGTTAGACCTGAGGCCAGGGGCTTCCCCCACTCCCTCAGAGGCGGCCTTCTGGTGGGCGAAGCAGAGGGCCAGAAGGCAAGCGAGGTACTTTTCTTTTCTGCTCTACTGTTTCATCTCCCCTGCGAGCTTGGCTGTTTTATCTGCACTCTGGAGTGCTGCTCGTTCTCAGCCCACAGCTCTACTGTTTTATCTTCCCAGCGTGCTTGTCTGTCTTATCTGCACTATACATTGCTGCTCGTTCGCAGCCCACAGTTACTACATGTAGAGCAATTTCTTAAAGAACACATTGTGTGGGCTGTATTTGTGAAGCCATGTCGAGAAGACGCAATAGCATCGAATACGTCTATACTCGACCTATCTCCATGGAACCTGCAACAAGGAGCTCAAAAATACAGGGGGCGCGGCTGTATGACGACATACTGTCCGCGCCCCTTGTGTTTACTCCCATGAAAAACACGATGCGCATGCCTCTTCCACCGTCTCCCCCAGAACCTAGTGATTCCTTGTTGCTGGACTCCGAGGCAATGGCACACTCCTCGATGCTATCGCTTGGAGGTCATGTGCAAGCACATCAGGAGGAAGCTTCAAACTCTTGTCTTTTCGCAACTCAACCGAAAACAAACAATGCATTTTGCCAGAAATATCCTTTCTAGATACCCCTCTGGATTTTTTTACAGCTGATCCAGCACTACTTGCATTGTCTCAACATCTCCAAGAGACTTCCAGCTACATAGAACCTCAGCATTCACCTCAGAATGCGGATATGGCAGGGACCGTATTGTTGGTCCTACAGGAATTAAAAGCCCATTCTACCTGTTTTATGGAACTGAGAATCCTTATGGAGCGCCTAATAGCGCAATCTAAAATAGGCCTGGACATATTGGAATTGCTCCCAGCACAGTTGGTTACCCAGCTGACTGGTTTGGATATGAATACAGATAAGAAATTAGATACTAAACCAATGCAACCTGCACCTCCCTCTAATTCTCCTCAGGGATCACTATCCCTGGAGCCACATCTACAAACAAAAATGGGGGATTTTTCCCATCTGGGGAAAAGCCCCCAAAAAAAACCTAAAAAATCCCAAAAAATAAGAAAAATAAGAAAATCTGAATTCCTCTATATATATAATCGGAGGAATACATTTCCCAAACATACCTGGCAAAACTTCATTAGAGAGTAAAAAGAGCAATATTTGACCCCGGACGCGGAAGTGGTTGAGAGTCCCTCTGCGAAATTGACCACCAATGTCGGAGCCTATACTACTTGAATATTCTGAACATTTTTGAATACATGGTGGTGCCCACTCTCTTCTCTGTTTGGAGCCTATATTATTCCCACCAATACTCTCTCAGATGAAATGAGCCACAAATCAGCAATGAAAGAAACCATTTAGGCCCAATAGTAAAGCAAGTTACGGGTAGCTCCCATGCGATGATCCCGGATCTTAAGGGTAATTTGCCACCATCATTGGGCCAGAGGGAAATTGATGGTCTCTTTTCTAAGTCCAACCTGATAAATCAGGAAAAATGAACTACTTTTCCCTCCGTTCAAGTGACTTTGCTTCAATTGCATACTACCGAACCAGGGTCCCTCAATTCGAATCAGCCTTCGAATCCAATTGATGGCCTCCCAAAGATAGTTGATCTAACCACAGAAAAGGATCCTCTGGGAAACCCATTACAAGGTGACCTGGACAAATGCGTAATGAGCGTCATACATCTGGAATTGCTGATTCACATAGCTGTGCAGGAAGCGCTGAAGGCTAGGGGCGCACCACTGGATACAGCTAAAATTGATGCTTATCAAGCTAAGATGCCCTGTGCATCCATTAATGAGGCTCCTCTAGAAGAGAAAAAAAAATAGAACTGACTGGAACAGCAGAGGACATTATTCCACCATACCCTAGTCCTCCTCACTTTCCAAAAGTACCAGATAAAGCACAAACACCTCCTTTTTTGAGACCTCCAAATCCAACGCTACCACGCCCTAGAGAAATACTAGGGGAAGCAGTTATGAAGTTCCCAAAAAAGTACCTCGAGACTGAATTAAGACATACTCTATGGAGAAAACCATGTCATCTTGACCTTCCACGTATCTTACTATACGCCCTATTTGATTGTGGTAAGC
Source organism: Ambystoma mexicanum (assembly GCF_040938575.1). NCBI lineage: Eukaryota > Metazoa > Chordata > Amphibia > Caudata > Ambystomatidae > Ambystoma > Ambystoma mexicanum. The sequence continues at coordinate 97,701,513 of NC_090934.1, forward strand.
AGCCAGAAATGAATAGGGAAAGATCCCTGCAACTCCTTAATGATATCCCATCTTTGACAAATCTGGCCTCGGCCGATATTAAGAGGATTGATTTTATCCACCCAATGTGTTATGATCATGTGAGGATAGTTTTTCATTCCAAATTGGTCTACCAAAAAGTGCTGGACGAATTGGACCAGTTTAACAGCAGCAGTTTTGATATATTAATCTTTGGGGATGGATTGGTACGACAAGATGGAATTAATCAAAACAGACTTTCACAATCCCTAAACCCTGGGGTGCAGCATCAAAAAAAGGAAACAGAGAGTGTCTCAGATCAGGAAACGAGTTGGAGGTGGTTGGCATTGAGCGTACGAGATTCTATATCGCAGCTCCAATCACTAAAACAACAACTTTAATCCAGACAAAATATTATCCATACTATGTTGGAGCTACCGCGACAACTCCTACTTATCATCCTCTCCCGAACTATGTCACAAGTTGAGAGCCAAAAACATACTGTGCATACAGGAAACTTGGATGACGAGCCCCACGCAGCTTGATGGCTTTGAATGCTGCCACCTATTAGCCATCAAGGGTCTCGTAGGTAGACCCTCGGATGGCCTTCTCATCGCCATTAGACTGGGCGTGGGCCTACACCTTATTGAAATCTTTCCTGTTCCACCTCATGTCTTGGGAGTATTGATGAAGGTGGATGGTAATACTCATGTTTCTCATTTCTTGATCTTGAATGTCTATTGGTCTCCAGGCTCTAAACTTTATGATCTAATTACAAAAATGGAAACAATCATGGAGAATTGCTTCTCCAAATGCATAGGTCTTCAGATCCTCCTTATGGCCGATTTAAATACCAATATGAAGCTTGTGACTGATCATTTAGAGGTCGCCCCTGCTGTACCGATGAATGTGATTGGGGAACCTGCTGGGGACAGCAACTCAGATTGTTTGGGGCATGTACATAGGAAATGTGACTCTATGTTGTGGAATATGCTATTTAAATCTTGGGGCTTGAGATCACTGCATTCAATCTTGGGGCTGGAAGAGAATGATATAACCTGGTCATCGGGAAACAAGTCATCTCAATTGATTACATTTTCGCTTCTGATTATATTCTTAATTTAGTGGAAATTGCCACAAATTCAACGATGTTGAGTGATCATAAGATGCACGAGCTGTATTTGCTGATACCAAGAGCCGTTGCTTTGCCCAATTTTATGTCCACTGGACTAGGCATGAATCCTGCCAATAATCACATCATATGGCATCCTGGAAATGTCCAGGCATGCAATGACCTGTTTCGGAATGACCACGGCATGTCTACTTATGAAGAAAAGCAAGCAAGATTTACTCATGCCCATTTCACTCCCTATGTCAAGACCCCAAAGCAAATAGGTAAAAATCAGATAAAGAAATTTCACGCTCATAAATATGACAATATCGTCCGGGCTAGTAAAATCTTTCTGTGTCGTTCTTGAAGGAAACTTAGACTACTAACAATTTCTGAAATATCTAAGAAAGAGGGGGCAAAATGTTTGAAACAACTTTACAAAAATTGGCCAAGAGACCATAAAAGTTCAATGTTTCAAGCGGACAATGAAGAAATGCTTCACTCATTGAAAGATAATTCTGCGAGACAATTCTGGCACCTTATTAATAGGAGTTCCTCTCCAAACATAGACTGTGGCCTCAATCCAATTACCGAACAGGTATGGTCTGGGCACTTTACTGATCTCTATGCAATAAGAGCCCCCCCCCGTTTCTAATCACTAATGCTCTATCAACCATTCAGTGGAACTGCAATTTCTCGTTTGCCCAGATTCGGGAAAAGATTCTGTTGGCCAGTCCCTCTAGGGCTGCCGGTCCTAACGGACTATCTAACACTGTACTGAAGGGCGACCCAGATATCTGGTCAAGGGCATTATTTCTCCTTTTTGCAGACATAAGTCAAACCAAGAGCATTCCACATTCGTGGAATATGTCCCTTATTATCCCAATTTATAAGAAGGGTGACAGATCCTCGCCATTAAACTACTGAACAATGGTATTATTAGATGCAGACTCTAAAATCTTTGCCAGCCTTCTTCGTCTGATAATGCGATAATTTTGTCAGCACAATTTGGCTTTAGGAACGTGGTGGGGACTTCTAATTTCTCTCCTCCAAGAAATGGGATGGAAAAGAGGGGCCACACCTATCTACTTAGCGAGTATGGCCTTATCCTTGGCGTTCGATTTGGTTGATCGAGCCACACTATGGAGGAAATTAGATCTACTAAGCATTCCGCAAGAGATTCTGGCCATATTGATCCATCTTCATGAAGGTTCCAAAATTCAAATCCGCCTAAATAATGAAGAGCTCCTCTCCTTTCCAATCTTAACGGATTAAGACAGGGCTGCATTTTTGCTCCCGCTCTTTATAACCTGTACACGTCTGATATAGGCCCTGGCTTACAGAATGCTTCCTTTATCCAACCTATGTTAGAAGGGAATAAAATGAGTTTGTGTTCTTATGCGGATGACTTTTTGTTATTTGATAAGACTCCACTGGGGCTTCAGCGTTTGTTAACAGCCTTTGCAGACTATATGGCTATAAATGGTTTGATTGTAAATGTGCAAAAATCCCACGTGTTGCGCTTTAGCCGAAAGAAAAAGCAGCTAGAGGAAAAATGGTTATTGGCTAAGACTAAATTGGGAATTAAGCATTCTATGATATATCTTGGTTTTTGGTAATTGATAGCCCAAATAGTTTCCAGATTCTGACTCATTATCTCATGAAAGCTAAATCATGGGCTATCCAAATGCAAGTAGTGGATCGTAAGTTTACCACATTTTCCTGCCTACCTTTTCTTAGATACTACAAACAAAAAGCTATTCCAAAAATTACGTATGGCCTTGAAATTTCGTTTATAACAGGTAATTCAGATTTGAATAAATTGGAAGCTAGTATCCTAAGGGAAATGACATTTTGCCTCCCAAAATGCATTCCTCTAGTAGCTTTGCGATATGAATTCGGTTTGCAATCATTACAAAGTATTATAAAGTGGAAATGTCTCTCATTATATCGAAATCTCATAAGACAAAGTGGAAATACTTTGTATAATGATTTGGCTTGCCATATGAAACAAGATATCACAAAATCTGCTTTCCTTATGAACTTAAGGGAAATATGCAAGCAATTACTGAGCATTGCAGGAGCTTCTGCGTGTATATTATTAAACAACCCAAAAAGAATAAAACAATTGCTTCAGAATAGAGACTGGGCCAACACAATTCAAAATGTGACTGAATATAGACTATACTGTCATATGGTTTCTTATTACAAATGCAAGGGATCCCCGGAACCATATCTAATCTGTTTTCCAAACAGATGTTGGAGAAACATATTTATGAAATTTCGATTTAATGTGTTTTTAAACAGACATTATCACAGTGCGAGCCAAATCCTTGGCTCTTACAATTGTATGTAGACATTGTAAGGAGGCAGGTGTCAAAGAAACATTGAGGCATCTGTTGATTGACTGCCAGCCTTAACCTTAACCAGACCACTCTATTTTAGCCGTTTTGTCCCGGATCCAAACAATGTGGACCTTGATCTTTTATGGAAACGCATGTTATATGACAAAAAAAGTCTCTGCAATTAGCAGTTGTTAGATTTCTAAAGATGCAGTGTGATCTTGTCTAGTTTTTATATACATCCTTAATTAGTTAAGAGAAATGCTTACTGTCATTCTTCTTCTAGATAAACCACTATACCTGTTTTATATGAAATTTAACGTAAATATGCTTTGAGTTGTCATAGGAATTTCTTTTTCTTTATATGAAATCTCTTGAAATTCTGCACATTCTTAGAATAATTCTTTTTTTTAACTTCTTTTTTCTTATGATGACTTATTTTATTCTAGATAGAATTTTAAAAGTAATAAGGTTGTAGAATCTTATTTTTGTATTGTTTATTTCCTTTTTCTACAATTTTGTGAAGGTTTTGTAAAGCCATATACAAATAAATAAATAATAATGGGGTCCCATTTATAGCTCTTCTCCTGCTGTTCCAATATGGTGGCAGTGAGGGGGCAGGTGTTACTGGACAACACGTCCATCTGCTCCTCTACACAATACTGTGCATCCAAAAGAGTTTCCTTGTGGTCTGTAGGAGGGTGGCCTACTGTATTTGTAGGCATGAGAGACCCCCCTGTCAAGTGGCATTGTCGCTCAAGCTGTTGGGCATGGAGGACACCCAGAGTTTTGGAACCCAGCACCCAGTAATGCTTCGAGTTGTTAGACGTGTGCTTTTTGAGTCCGCTTCTGCGTTTATCCCAGTTCCCTTATCTTTCCCTTTTCTTGTTTCCTGGAGCCCCGTTCGTTTCCCTATTGCCTTCTTACCCGTGTCTCCTCCTGGATTCGCCTGCACTTCGTTCAACAGTATTCCGGACATCCTCCGAGCCTGGAACTCTTATCTCCTTCCTGGATTCACGCTCCTGGAAACTGAACGTTATCCGGCTAACAGAGCTGGCTATCTCACGCTGGAATCCGAAGACCCACACCCCGGCTTTACAAGTCTCGGACAGTGAGAAAGAAAGTAGTTGCTTCCAAGAAGGTTGCAAGCAAGGAGAATCAGGTGAGGAAAAGAGAAACTTGTGACAGATTGAGACGCCACCAGCCTGATACGGAAAAAGACATGGAAGCCACAGTTCAAGACCTCATGAGAGGTATGCAAGAATTGACCACTGAGGTTCAAAACCTCAAGGCTGAGAATTCAGCATCTAAGCAGCTAGTCTTGTCCCGAGATTCCGCAGTCAAAGAAAGCGCCCTGCTGGGGGGAGTAGTGGGCAAGTATGATGGATCTTCCAAATCCCTTCCTTGATTTCTGTCTAGTACATTTCACTTTTAAACCGTACTATTTTTCGACCCCATGAGCAAAGTTCAGATTCATGATATCTCACCTCACGGGCAATGCCTTAACCTGGGCGACTCCTTTAGACAATTCGGGAGACCCACTTCTGGATGATTACAATGGGTTTGTGGAGGCACTTAAGGCCATGTTTGATCGCCTGAACTTGTTTATAGTGCACAAGAAAGGCTTCTCGAATTCCAGCAAGGCACCCGGGATATGCTGACTTATATGACTCGCTTCAAACAGCAAATCAAAGAAGCTGATTGGTCTCAAGAGGCCAGCTTCACCCTCTTTCGATGAGGTTTAAATGATGAGATAAAGGAAGAACTGCCAGAGTAGCTCATCCGAGTTCCTTCCAGGCTCTCATGGACCGTTCCCTACAGATTGATTTCCGGATCCAGGAGAGAAAGGCAGAGAAGAAGAAGAATAAGACAACACCTCCAAAGGCAGCCACAGGCTACCCTTGTTCAAAAGAAACAAGTGCTCCACATGTTCCAGATCCAGAACCTATGCAATTAGGCACCTTCCGTTGACCCATTTCTCCACAAGAAAGGTTCCGTTGGATTAATACTGGACTTTGCATGTATTGTGCCTCTGATAAACATCTTGTACGATAGTGTCCTATAGCGCCACCCCGGCATTCGGGAAACGCCAGCTCCCGATCGTAAGTGGAGCACAGCTTCGGGAGAAAGATGCCTGCTCCGCATCCATTCCTTCCTTGAACACTCCAGGACAGAGCACTCTAGTGATTCTACATACATTTCTGTCACCTACCAAGAAGGAACCCTACCCCATTCTGGCTCTAGTGGATTGCGGTGCCATGGGTATTTTCATAGACCACGACTGGGCTGTCAGCCACCACATTCCTCAGAAACCAAAGAGATAATACAACCTGTTGAAGGCATTGCCGGCAGACCATTGTCTTCAGGACCCATTACTCACCAAACCAGGGAATTACTAATGTCAATAAACAACCATCAGGAAATGCTTCAATTTGACATCATAAAATCTGCTCATTACCCCATGGTCCTAGGCATGCCCTGGCTTCAGAAACATAATCCTTACATCAACTGGGCTGCAGGTCCCTTGTTTCTTGGTTCCGAATTTTGTATGTCCCATTGTTTGTCTCGAGACATGCTGCAAGATCCTACAGTAACCTCCCAGGACCACAAGCAATCATCAGTAAGTGTATCCAATATTATCCAAGTTCCCAAGATCTATCAAACATACTCGGATGTGTTTTAAACAGCCATTGTCCAAGCTCTTCCACCTCATAGAGGATTGTGCCATTGACACAGATGCTTCAGCGGTAATTCCATTCGGAAGGATGTTCAATTTATCTGAACCCGAAAAGAAGGCTCTACGAGAATACTTGGATATCAATTTGACAAATGGTACTATCCGGTCTTCAAAATCCCCAGCCGGTGCTTCCTTATTCTTCGTTCCTAAGAAAGACACTAAAGAACTCTGACCTTGTTTGGATTACCGTGGTCTCACCCAATGCACCCTCAAAGACCGCTATCCACTACCACTTATTTCTGACATCCTGAAGGCAGTACGAGGTGCTGTTATCTTCACTAAACTCAATCTCAGGGGCGCCTACCATCTCATCTGAATAAGAGAAGTCGATGAATGGAAGACGGCCTTCTGAACTCCCTTTGGCCACTTTGAGTATCTAGTGATGCCCTTTGGTCTCGCCAACGACCCCGCAGTGTTTCAACGCTTTATGAATCGGGTTTTTTTCAGATATGCTGTTTCTTCTCGTCATAGTGTACCTGGATGATATACTAATATATTCCAATGACTCCCAGATCCATCAAGAACATGTAAAGGCAGTCTTACAACGTTTACGAGAACACAAACTCCTGGCCAAGCCAGAAAAATGCCTCTTTCATGTCTCCACCGTCCATTATCTTGGATTTGTGCTTAGCTCCAAAGGAATTGGAATGGATCCTTCCAAGGTAGACTCCATCCTTTCCTGGCCAGCACCCACCACTGTAACGCAGATTCAATCCTTCCTGGGACTTACACATTTTTTACAGAAAATTCATTCCTGGGTTTTCTGACAGAGTGCATCCCATAGTGACCCTCTTAAAGAAGGATACTCCATTTGAATGGTCTAATGCTCAGGAGATGGCCTTTCGACAACTGAAACAAAAATGTATTCAAGCTCCAATCCTAGCCCAACCTGATATAGACCAGCCTTTTTTGGTGGAAACAGACGCATCAGACTATGCCATTGGTGCGGTCTTAAAACAAGAATTCGGGGACAAGATGGAGCATCCTATTGCTTACCTATCCTGCACTTTGACTCCCAGTGAGAGCCATTATTTCGTCCTGGAGAAAGAGTTGCTAGCCACCCGACAAGCATTCACCGACTGGCGTCACCTACTCCTGGGTGCTAAACATCCAGTGTAGGTACGAACAGACCATCGTAATTTACAAGTTCTGCAATCCCTGGAATGTAGAAACAGTCATCAAGCCCGTTGGGCCCTCTTTTTTGCCCAATACCAGTTCCAGATTCACCATTTTCCTAGAACAAATAACATTATCGCAGACGCCTTATCTAGACGTCCTGATTATGAACCTTTCCTAAAATGTTTCCTGATACTGTGTTTGTGGCCCAAGCCATTTCTCTCCTGGAAGACATTTGTGCTAGAACACCTTCTTCCGATCTCTGGAAGGAATATAAAAAGAACAACCAATGGAACCTAGTAACGAAAGACGGATATCTCTTTAAGGAAACTCGGCTGGCAATACCAACATAAAAGCGAGGCACATAATTCTGAATCTTTGCCACGATACCTTTCATTCAGAACATCGAGGCATCACTACCACCCTTCGTTTTGTGCAGAGGCAGTTCTGGTGGCCAAAAATGATAGATGACATAAGGACCTACATTCGATCCTGTGCAGTGTGCAACCAGAATAAACATGATAACAGAAAACCTGCAGGCCTCCTTCATCAACCCACATTACCAACACGACCCTGGGAAATCATAGCTACAGATTTCATCGTGGAATCACCCCCGTCCTCAGGGTACACAACCATAATGGTTACCATCGACTTGTTTACACATATGGCTCACTTCACTCCCTTGTTCAAACTACCATCCTCGTCTGAATTGGACGGAATTTTCCTAAAGCACATATTTAGACTTCACGGACTGCCTTCCAAGATCATCTCTGACAGAGGACCCCCAATACATATCTCAGTTCTGGAAACAACTATGCCATATATTGGGCATCCAGCGTGCGCTGTCTTCAGGATATCATCTACAGACCAATGGGGCTACTGAGCGAGTCAACCAAACCCTAGAACAATACCTCCGCGGTTTTGCTACGAAGGTCCAGCATGACTGGTCACTTCTGATTCCTGTGGCTGAATTTGCTTATAACAATTCTGCTCATTCAGCTATCAAGACAAGTCCCTTCTTTTGCAGTCAAGGATTTCATCCCTCAGTTCTACCATCTGTCCTACCACATCCTACTTCAGTTCCTGCAGTTGATTCCTGGATTAAAACACTGGTCAACGTACACAGAGATGCTAAAGAACACCTGGAAAAAGCCAGAATAAAAGTCAAACGATATGCAGATACAAAGCAGAGACCTAGCCCTTCCTATTCAGTCAGGGATAAGGTTTGGCTATCATCATAACTTCTTCCTCGACATCTGCGGCCAAATAAACTGGCTCCCAAGTATTATGGACCCTTCCCCATAAAGGAAGTCATTAATTCAGTGGCCTTCCAGCTCCAGCTTCCAGAATCTTGGAAAAGGATTCACCGGTCTTTCACAGTTCCTTGTTAAAACCAAAGGCACAATCTACCAGAAACATTCCTAGACCTCTCCAGGATATGTGATTCCAGATACAGATGGGGCCAGCTCCAATATCTGTTAGAATGGAAAGGATATCCTCCCAGTGAGCGCACCTGGGAACCTGTCTCAAACATGAATGGCCCCCGTCTAATACAGAGATTTAATCGAGTACACCCATGCAAACCCGGGTGTGCTCGGTTTAGGAGGACGCATACTGTCATGAACCGCCAAATTCGTCCGTTCTGGACTTCATGGTCCATGATGCATCGCGGCATGAACTCAGTGATCCTTCCAACATGGCCACCGGGCGTGAAACGCCGCGCTCTAGCCGCTGCGCGCAAGGCGCGACTTCCTAGAAAACGGACACCCCCCCGCGGCTCTGCGTGTCTCAACACAACTGCTTGGAGTTGTTAGAGGTGTGCTTTTCGAGTCCGCTTCTGCGTTTACCCCAGTTCCCTTATCTTTCCCTTTTCTTGTTTCCTGGAGCCCCATTCGTTTCCCTATTACCTTCTTACCCGTGCCTCCTCCTGGATTCGCCTGCAGTTCGTTCCACGGTACTCTGGACAACCTCCGAGCCTGGAACTCTTATCTCCTTCCTGGATTCACGCTCCTGGAAACTGAAGGTTATCCGGCTAAGAGAGCCGGCTATCTCACGCTGGAATCCGAAGACCCACACCCCGGCCTATACAAGTCTCGGACAGTGAGAAGGAAAGTAGTCGCTTCCAAGAAGATCGCAAGCAAGGAGAACCAGGTGAGGAAAAGAGAAACTTGTGACAACTCGACAGGGGGTTCTCTTATGCCTACAAACACAGTAGCCAACTTCCTACAGACTACAAGGAAACTCTTTTGGATGCACAGTATTGTGTAGAGAAGCAGATGGACGTGTTGTCCCTAACTCCTGCCCCTCAATAATGCCATATTGGAACAGCAGGAGAAGAGCTATAAATGGGACCCATGCATTGTCCATATACCACAACGAGTGAACGAGAGACGATATATACTCAGACAACCATACAGAATGTACTCTCGCACAGAAAGAGTGAAAGGATGTTTTATAGATGGATGTCAGCATGCACCATTGGACATTATGAAGTGAAATCTGAAAAGGGCAGAGTGATGTCATAAAGAAGATATATGAAGACATACTGAAATGATATGAAAATTGAGAGTGATGATGTAACCGAAGCAACAAGAGAAACATGGTTTTAAGGATAAAGTAATCGTATATACAAAGATACAATGACTTACTGACCAATAAATGTGGAAATGCAGTAACGCAAGTTAGAAGAGACATATAGAAGCTTGCAATAGAGTAAAATATAGAGTGGCAAGGATGGCCACGAAAGGAAACTTCAGCCCAGCTACCTCAGAGACAGACCAAGGCCGTAGAATCAGGAAATGCTGGAGAAAAGCTTTGTGGGTGAAACGAAGAGGAGTCTATGTTGGCCTGCAATCAATGCAGCTATTTTGAGGAATAATTGAAAGGCATAAGGGGAGGTGGTGGATAAGCTATGAACGGGAGACATATTTCTCTTAGATTAAAGAAGAAAACATCTGCAAGAGCCATGTATTGGACAATTAAAAGTGTATAAAGTCTATACAAGATGGAGTGAGCAAATCTCTAGAGGCCAAGAGGAGCAAGAACACCCAGTATAATTAAATCAAATGGCAGTAAATGGAAGGTTGAAATTGACACATTTTTTGGTCACTTCACGTGTGATTTAAAAGACAAAAACAAGGGCTATTCATTAAGCTTCGGATGAAGATAGTGATGAGCTTACACTCCCTTAAATGTTCCAGACTGATGAGAGACGATGGATTCATTGGGAAAGCAGGGAGTAATCTGACGTGACTCAAGCACCTGTGTTTAGTTTCTCTTACATGCTGCTAATGAGCCGAAAAGTCCAAGGTTGGGTGAGAATGCCAACCAGTCAGAGGGTCTATGGGTTCATCTGCTTGATATTCAATGTTGCATAGACCAATCTGCTGCCATTTTCTCTGCTATAATCAGTATTATACGTATTTAGAGGAAGTTGAAGGTGTGCCTTACAGCTAAGAGGCAGTCAATGATGTACTAACCCTTACGTATACTATAGGTACATATGTTCCCCTAACCAATCCCTTCCCTCAATATGATTTATAATTTGCCACGTAGAATGATGTCATAAATGATGCATATTGGGGTATAAAACCTCTGTATAGTATAATGTGTGTGTATGAGTGTCTAAGCATCAACCCGATGTCTGCCAGTTTGCCCTCCTGCATTAAACAAAGAATAAAGTACTACTTTGCCATATTCTTTGAGTCTGTCCAGTTATTTGGTCAGAAAACTTTGTTGGTAATCCCATCTAGCACAAGAGACGCTTCAAGGTGCTAGAGCACAATTGCACAGCCCCTGTTCACAACCTAGCCATTTTCTTTCACAAGCCATGTGCTCCTCCGCATCCTGGCCCTCTAATCGTCTTGACTGGCAGTGAAAGGGTTAAGTTACTTGCTCATTCATTGGTGTGAGGGGAAAAGGTTTCTTTTTGGCCCTGAACCTTGAAAGGCAGATCCAAAGCTGTGCATATGCAAAGGTGGGTCTGAGGAGTGAATGCATTGTAAAAGCCTCTGGCGACAGAAGGACACCCTGCTGGCGCAGCAGTCACAATCCTCAAAGTGGGGGTGGGGCGGGGCTTAAAAGGCCTTATAAGTCAGGTGACAGCCGCTGTGGTGTCCTACTCAGCGATACAATGAAATGTAACATTGCCCATTATCGGGGGACTTCACCCCTAGGTATCATTCATCAATATTTTCATAAATTTTAAATAATCACCAGTGGCACCTTGGAGAATTGCAATGTGGTATATGTAAAGATGCAAAATAAGCCCCAGATAGAGCACTCTAATTAACTCTTCTCGTGTGCAGCTATTTTAGAATAAACCGTCACCTCTATGCTGCCATTCTTACAAAGTAACAAGAATAGATTCTTCACTGGAAACCAGCTATTGTTCAGCTGAGACCACATCCTGTCTTAACACAGGGCCACATTGCATCGCTGGACCACACAATAGACAATATAATAGAAAATTAAATATTGAACTGGGTCTCTCTCTCTGGAGCGGCGAGAGTCTGAGGAGAAGTGTGTCAACATATTGTCAAGAGGAGTGTGCCCGGTCGCATGTACAATGTAAGAGGACCCAAGCTCACATGTAGGCCTGGTAGGTCGGCCCTGCTGCATGAATGATGTGGGCCCGGCCCAACACGCAAGCATGGCACATGGGGTCATGCGTGCAATGCGTCCACTGTGACAAAGTCAGATCCCTGACTCCATCTCAAAGCCCGGAGGGGTCTCCGCATTCCAGGGCAATATCACTACAGTGCGGAGATACAGGAAGGGATCGAAATAGCGCCTCGTTTTTTTATTTTATTTGTATTGTTTAAAGCAGAGACCTAGCTCGAGATCTGCGGAGCGCTGTACAGAGTGTGGGTAGCCAGTATTTGGGCTAGCATCTTTTAACAGTAGCGCAGTACTGCGAGGTCTGTGTGTCAGTATGTGCGTCCATTCGAATGAGTCCTTGGTCAGCTGTTTTTGAAATGGGCATGTTTTGAGAGATTTGCGAAATTGGAGAATTGTGGGGGCATTCCGGGCCTACCCATCGCCCTCTCAAACTCATGTCCTGATCCAAGGGATGTGGCCTCCGAAATAGGAGACTTGGAACACCAAGCTGTATCCTACATGTATGGTCAGCATTCTGCCCCTAGCTCTTACGCAACTGGAGCAGCGTCCTCTGTAGTAAAACTATGGACTGCTTTCACAGGAGAACCCGGAGTTCACCCAGCGGTTAATCCTATAATCCTAGGAAAACGAACTACAGGTTTGCCAAATTTGACTAAAGCCACCCGTTAAGGAAAGTAACATGTTCTAAGAAAAAATCACGTGGGAGCCGGTATGCAAAAGGGGATCCATGGGACGACAAAATAGGAAACAAGAAGTCGAGGCAACAAACTAAGAGCAAGAAGATAAGAGGTTTTGCATGCTGTCCTGGAGTCCCGCTCGCAAGCCGGGATACCCGCGAGCACTTGCCAAATTTAAACCAGAAGTCTGGAGTTTGGGGGATTACCACCGTGGAGGAAGAGGGAAACGTGAAAGGAGGCAGGGCAAGGGGAGCCCAGGCAGAAAACTGAAGTGGAGGAATGCAGAGCCAAAACAGAAAAGGGACTTCTGCCTGATTTCAAGATGGCTGCTGGAGTGTTCTTGCACTCAAGGAGGAACCACAGCCAGAGGGCAAAGAGAATAATTAAGCAAGCCAACCAATAAAGAGGCCCCATACAGATTGGTTAAGACTCATACCAATCCGGATTGAGGAAAGAAAGGGAGCAAGAAGGCAGGGCCTATGAAATGCCAGGCACAGCAGGAGAAAGAATTAGAACAGTAGAACTGGATTAAGCAGGAGCAAGAGACGCAAGCGTCCTTCAGGAGCCAAATGCATGAAGAAGGAAAACCAGCCCCCAGGGGCCCGAGAGAAGTCGTGAGACTCAGTGAAAGAAAGTTCTTGGCGAGCCAGAGACAAGTGGTCAGAGAGACCCAATGTCTGTGGCTGAGAAGGTCCCAAGAGGTGGACACTCTTAGCAACCTGAAAAGACTAGACTGGATTGCCGGTGCGAATGGTCCATATCCCTCATCATTGCACTGGGGCACTGCACCTGCACCCAAAGATCAGGAAGAAAGGGACAATGTGCCACCTTCCTGTGTGACTTTCAAATAGCGAGCGAGGCGCTATATCCTTGTGAAGAGTACGTGAGGCAAAGAAGCGGCTGAGCGCTACATCTCTGTGACAGAAGAAGCAGATAGCACTGTCACTAAGCATGTGTTCATGTGAGAGGGCGTGGGGGAGACCTCTGTGCCCATGTGAGAGGGCCAGGGGGAGACCTCTATGCCCATGTGAGAGGGCCAGGGGGAGACATGTATGCCCATGTGAGAGGGCCTGGGGGAGGCCTGTATGCCCATGTGAGAGGGCCTGGGGAGACCTGTATGCCCATGTGAGAGGGCCTGGGGGAGGCCTGTATGCCCATGTGAGAGGGCCTGGGGGAGACTTGTATTCCCATGTGAGAGGGCCTGGGGAGGCCTGGAAGCCCATGTGAGAGGGCCTGGGGGAGACTTGTATGCCCATGTGAGAGGGCCTGGGGAAGGCGTGTATGCCCATGTGAGAGGGCCTGGGGGAGACTTGTATGCCCATGTGAGAGGGCCTGGGGAGGCCTGTATGCCCATGTGAGAGGGCCTGGGGGAGACTTGTATGCCCATGTGAGAGGGCCTGGGGGAGGCCTGTATGACCATGTGAGAGGGCCTGGGGGAGACTTGCATGCCCATGTGAGAGGGCCTGGGGGAGACATCTATGCCCATGTGAGAGGGCCTGGGGGAGACCTGTTGCCCATGTGAGAGGGCCTAGGGGAGACTTGTATGCCCATGTGAGAGGGCCTGGGGGAGACCTCTATGCCCATGTGAGAGGGCCTGGGAGAGACCTCTATGCCCATGCGAGAGGGCCTGGGGGAGATTTGTATTCCCATGTGAGAGGGCCTGGGGGAGACCTCTATGCCCATGTGAGAGGGCCTGGTGGAGACTTGTATTCCCATATTAGAGGGCCTGGGGGAGACTTGTATTCCCATGTGAGAGGGCCTGGGGGAGACATGTATGCCCATGTGAGAGGGCCTGGGGGGAGACTTTTATGCCCATGTGAGAGGGCCTGGGGGAGACCTCTATGCCCATGTGAGAGAAAGCCCTGACATTGTATTATTTGCCCCTTTCTGGTGCTGCTAGCTTAGGTCATTGCCAGATTGAAGTTTCCGTGTTTATTGCCCTCTAGTCCCTATAAGTGTTAATCCTACTTATGAATACATTATTTCTGAACCGTACATTCTTGTGTCACGTGCTTTGTCAATCCCCACACTGTACACGGTACATAGGACCACACAAGGTGTGCGGGCCCGCCCACACGGTGAGTTGACTAACAAAATGTATGCACCAGCAGTCCAGATGCACACATTGTTGTGTAGGTGCATGGAAGGTTGTGGCTGCATGTGCGCTAGGTGTGTGGCCTGTGCATATAGGCACGCTACGTGGGCCTACTTCTGTTGTCAAGGACTGTGGGCCCATCTGCGCACAAAGTCTATGGACTCACACATGGGGTGACTGTAAGGAGTGGGATCGGTATAAACACTGAAGTACATTATGTTATGTTAAGGGAATTTCTAAAGCGCACTGGGACCTGAAGGTATCTTGGCACTGGAGATGAAAAGGTACGTAGCCACAGCCAATACAACCCGTCACCTAAAACAGGTATGTTTTAACAGCCTTTCTGAAGGACAAATGGTTGGGTCATTTTTTTTATAGCAGGCAGGAGCTCATTCCATAGCTGAGCCGCCGCTATGGAGAATACTCGAACCCCCATCTGCACACAGCGGAAGGGAGGCACAGAGTAGATCAGCCGAGACGGATCGCAAACAGCGCCTACGCAAATGCTGGGTAAACTTTGTGCGAAGATATTCCGCTCCCTGATCATGCAGCGCCTGGTGGACTATGCATGGTGCCTTAAACCTGATGCGCTGAGCTGCTAGAAGCCAGTGAAGGGCCCGCAGAACCGATGAGATATGGGTCCCGTAGGGCTTTTCTGTGGCAATGCGGGCTGCAAAGTTTTGCAAACGTTGCAGTCGCAGGACCAAATCCTTCAGCTGCGCCAGATAGAGGGAGGTACAATAGTCTAAACGACTTAACACCGAACCTGCAACCACCGGTGGGTGAAGGAGGGGCGGTATCATAGGAAGTACTTTTTTCATTATTTTAAGCTGAAAATGGCCAGCTTGTCAGAGTGTCGCCACTTGGGCATCCAGTGACACTGACACTGACGGTGTCCAGTCATAATTTCGAAAACATAATTTCGAAAGTCAAAAAAGTCGAATCAAAAATGTCGAAAAAAAAAATGTCGAATTGTTTTTTTTTTTAATATTATTTTTTTGGCTCTAGTTTCAGTGAAAAAAATAGGTAAAAATAAAAAAGGGGGGGTTAGGGGGGGAACCCCCCCATTTCGAAAAAAAACTGTCATTAAAAAAAAATTCGACATTTTTTTTTCGACGTTTTTTTTCCGACTTTTTGACTTTCGAATATTTTGTATTCGAAATTATGTCTATGAACCGACACTGACGCTGACGCAACCACGCCCAGATGTTTCACCTTTACCACAGGAACTGGAAGGGGGCCAAGAGGAGCTGGCCAGAAAGAAGGTACCCAGAGTGACGGATCGGGGGGAGAACCCACCACCAGAACCTCAGTCCATTCCATTTAAGCCAATTGTGGTTCATCCAGTCCCCCACGGATGCCAGGCACCTCTGAAGGGCCGAGGACACCACAGCCTGATCAAGATCTAAACGGATCCAGATCTGGGTGTCGACAGCATAAGAAAAGCACCTGATGCCGAAGGAGCGGATGAGGCCCACAAGTGCCCAGATGTAGAAAATAAAGAGAACAGGAGACAGAGAAAGCCCTGCCGCACCCCACAACTAAGATGGCATGGGCCAGATCGAAAAGGGGGCATAGAGAGATTCTGGGTACGATCAGCCAGGAACAAGGAGAACCAGGCCAGCACTTGCCCAGATTCTGCCCATCAGGGCAAGGCGGGACAGCAGGGTGGAGTGGATGACAGTGTTAAATGCTGTTAAAAGATCTACCAGAATCAGGGCGCCCACCCCTCCTGCGTCCACCAGCCTGGCCAGGTCGTCCTAGGCAGACACCAGGACACTCTCTGTGCCCCTGCCTGGCCTAAAACCAGACTGAGCGGGATCTAGGAGGTTGGAAGATTCAAGGAATGAAGCAAGTAAAGGTGTCACCAGAGACTCCAAAAGCTTTGTGGAGGAAAGGTAGAAGAGAGATGGGACAGAAATTAAAAAGAATAGATGGGTCCAGTGACGGTTCCTTCAAAAGAGGAATAACCGTAGCAGTTTTAAGCTCTGGCGGGACCAGCCCTTTCTGGCACAAGTCGTTAATTGACATTTTGATCTCTGTCAGGAGGTCAGGGGAGATCTTCTTCATAACAACCAAAGGGACTGCGTCAGAAGGGGCACACAACTTGTTCTTATGAATGTCCGCAAGTACCATCTCGCCCGAGAACCTAGGAAAGGACGACCAGCCCCTTAATCTGGCCGAACCCATCGGTTCAAGCAGATTATTGTCCCTGGTAGGAATATTCGCCTCCGCTGAGATGTTCCCACGAATAGTCTCAATTTTTGGAATAAAAAATGGTGACAATACGTCGCACAATTCCTGGGTGGACGCGAAGTTGGGAACCAGTTTGGCTGATGAAAAGAGAGATTTTACTGCTGAGAAAAGAGCTTTTGGTTGGCATAAGGAGGGCTCAGTTTTCTTAGTTAGATAGAGGGTCTTTGTAGCTGTGGTAGCTGACGAATAAGCTGCGGAAGTAATCACCTGGCAGCACCTCGGAGAACAGCAACAGGCTCTATGGAAATTCACAAATAAGCCCTGAAAACAAACACAAATTGACTCCTGTGGAAATCTCTTTTTACTTAATCATTGCTACTCTGCAGCAAAGGTTACAGGGCAACAAGAGTAGATGTATGTATGACTTGAAGCTGGACATTGTTTAGCTGCGACCACATCCTGTTGGCAAGTAAGTACAAAGGCATACTACCCACAGTTGGTGCTATCTTGACAATCTAGAAAAAAAAATGTGTGTATGCCCATCGTCTTGGGTGTACAGGCCCATGCCACTTGAGGGCACAGGCCAATGTACCTTGCCCACATTTGATACCAAATGCCACACATTAGGGTGACCAGGTTTAAAAAGTAAAAATTCCGGACAGGGCAATTAACATAAAAGTAGGACTAACTCTTGAAAGTGGATGTCAAGGACTACACTTCAGCAGCGGTTGGAGGAGAAGGGGGTTTAAGTGTTACTGTTCAAATAACCACACATTATATTTAATGTATCACAAGAGCAGACAGACCCTTGCACTTTTATGGGCCCAGGCACCATGCAAGCACACAGGTTGGCATGCCTACCCACTCCCACTTTACACACACACGCGAGTGCGGCAATCCACATTACACAATAAACTGTGCTTCTTGCACATGTGAGCAGGGACATGTCATTAAGGCATATATGGCCATGCACCTTTGTGCCCATGTGCCGATGTGTGTGTATGCCCACACACATCTGTGCCAGATCACCCCACCCCAGAAAGAGTGCGAGAAACAAACACATGTTACCTGTTCAGGTGTATGGTCTACTGTATAGCGCAGTGATACAATGTCGCTGCGTGTTTACTTTCAGACAGAAGGTGACAAACTTTGAACTATGTACGGCTTAGTCATCCATCTATTCTTTATTCTTTATTCTTTAACATTATATAGCGCACACAACCCCTCGGTCATCAGGGCGCTTGAAACCAGTTACACGGAGCCCGTGGGCCAGCAATTTCATCAATCTTTTGGCAGAGATACATGTTTAAGCAGGCAAGTAACACCATGACAGTTACCCTTCATAGGTTGCATAGAAGGTGCAGGTGAGAACATTGGAAGAAAGCTGTGACTGACAGGTGGTTAGGTGAACAGCCAGGCCTGTAAGGCTTGCAGCGAGTAAGGCAAGCATCCGCGTTACTGTGAAACAGTTGCCACAGTGTGGCAAAGACTCATTCTAAAATGGCTGCTCTCAGTGGTCAATTTCAGGGCTCACTTTGGGAGCTAATTGCAGTTTAGAGAAATGCTATTGTCCAAGGTTCCACTGAATATGTCAATGTGTTTGTAATGTTTTTTTTAATGATGCACTTAATTTTGGATTTAAAAGGTTTCTTTAGGAGGGCAAAGACGTACTTTGGTTCGAGGAACTTACCAAATTGAGGTTAACAGGGTAGGGATCAGGGGTGGACTGGCCTATAGGGAACTCTGGCGATTTCCCAGTGGGCCTCTACACCCTGGACCTCTTTTGTGTGGTATTTCCAAATGTTCTCATAGGAAAAGCATTGGGCTTGCTGAAAATGTGTCATTTGGGGCCACTTTGAACATTATTTCCAGGGCCTCTTTTGGTCCCCAGTAATTATTTCCAGGGCCTCTTTTAGTTCCCAGTCCACCCCTGGCAGGGATTGCCTTAAATTGGCGGTCTGGTGCGCCCGGTACTGAATTAAGTTCTAGAACGATCACTTCAGGCAAGTACATTTTTTTCGCACATTGATAAACACCAAACATGACCCAACAAACGCCTGTCTCTGATCCAGCCCAACCGGCCTTTCAGAGGCGCCAGCCTAATTAATATGTGACTGACTTCTCAACCGTAAGTGCTTAACAAATAAATAATAAAAACAAATAGAAGTCCTAATGCCCTGTCCGAGGCACGGGTATGTCGCGGGACGGGCCGGAACTCTTCGCATCTCCCCATTGGCCAGTCCCACTCTGTCCTAAAATGTCTTGCGTCTGCAGAAGAGACAAAGGCAGGACCTGACCCGCTCTTATATAAAGGGGTCCCTTTGCCCCCCAGCCTGCCAGGCAGAGGGTGGAGAGTCTGTTAATCCGTGAACAAAAGTGCTGTGGTGAGCAGCTGTTCCAAAGGGGACGTCAGGCGTGGGGCTGGACAATGACCAGGGGCCAGTGACCCGGGGGGTCCCGTGGCGCACAGCGCCACCCCAGTGACATAGTCAATAGACTCGTGTGGCTTAAGATCCAGGGCCCCCAGCGGACTGGGAAAGGTTGGGGGTAGGGGACACGCCGATTTAGAAAACCACAAGGTGCCTCTCCCACTAGCAACGAGCTTTAAAAGCAAACACGCACACTCCGAAAATACAGGAAAAATCGGTATTAATCTCAAAGCGATATTTCAATGCCAGGAAACTCCCGGGGGGGCCATGAAGCCAGGCTGTGAGAACAATGCTGCCCCTCTGTACGGTAACGGGGGCAAAATTCACTCAACCAACGTCATTTTATTTCATTGTGTGAGTGCAATTTAGTCCACGCCATTCAAATCAAGGCGACTAAGGATATCCATGCTAAGATGTGGGCTCCGGCGCTCTCATGTTGACCGTGGCATGAGAAGGCCATCCCGTCCTGCTGCGTGTCCCACTTGGATTCTGGAAATTTTAGTATTTTTTTTATTTTCCCTTTGAAATGGGGAAAACTACAAGTCCCAGAATTCCAAGCAAAACTAAAACTGGGGTCCTCCTTGTGTTTGGCCTCGGGAAACTTCAGAATTCTAATGTCTACGTTGTGAGGCTGGCTTGTGGCTTTCAAAATATGAAACGAGAAGGTCATGTGGTGCTATCCAGGCTGGGGGGGTCCTGTGCTGCACACTACCACCAGGTGGGGGTGCAGTGTCACTGGAAGGCACACGTCGGGAACGGCGAATTGACTACCCCCAAAAAATCACGAGACAGGGCGTTTTCACGAAAACATCCGCAAAGACGGAGAATCGCCCCCCCCCCGAAGACACTAGTGAACTACTACAACGGGCATTCACAATGAGGGGGCCGGACCGCTGGAACTGGTCATGCGCCGGCCTGTGAACGTGGAGGAAAACACGCACTCACTAGTGTGCACTGGTATATCACAATCATTGCCACGGGGGCGGGGCGAGTTGCGGGTGATAGGGAGGGGGTGGCAGGCTAGAATGGCGCTCTCACGTCGAGTGCACGGCTCAGAGGGTCTTGGACTTTGGGGGGAAGTGCACTAACGTCATTATCAAGACAGCGCCTCTAAAGTCGGATATGCGCGAGTGGGCGATATGTCGCATGCATTCCCAGTGACGCGGCGTGGCGTTATCGGCCGAGGCGAGGAAGATATCCGAGTCAGCGGGCGGTAGACGCCCACACAATGCTGCAATGCTTCAGCTCCAGAGACCCTCGCCCCTGCGCGGATGCCTGACCGGGCTCTTCCACCCCCGTTCTATGGGATCACGGCCCCTCCCCGCTCGCCGTCCCATGACCCTCTCGGATGTAATGCGTCAGAATTCCTCAAAGACGCTCCCTCCCGTTATGACAGCTGGATCCTCAGCACCCCTTCTGTGTAAAGCTGCCCCCCCCAGCCAGTCCCCTGTAATGGGGGGGCCTGCATCCCACCCCGCTATGAGGGCCACGTCGCGAGGCACAGGCTCGCCCTCTGCGATACACGCATTCTTGCTGATTACGCCCCCACCCAGTGTCCTGATTTGAGGGTTGTATCTACAGAGACCAACACCCCCCATGTCTGTATCATAAATGCACCGCCTTATCCCCTGCACTCTGGGCTCACTCTTCCATGAGTTATGTTATGTTATGTTATGTTGCATTTGTATAGCGCCTTATGTGTCATTGGTATGGGTCCCGCATCCCCAACTCACCAGAATGCCCCCCACCTCTCCGCTCCTGTTGTTACGTTACCCTCAGTGACCACCCATGTATTCTGCTATGATGTGTGCATCCTCTGAGACCACCCCGGTATCCAGCTAGGCCACCCCCTGCTGTGATATCTGCATCCTCAGCAACCACTCCTGTATCCTGCTGTATCTGCATCCCCAGTGACCAGCCCTGTCACCGGCTAAGATATCTGCATCCTCAGCAACCACCCCCTGCTGTGATGTCTGCATCCTCAGTGACCACCGATGCTCGTAGACCACCCCTGTCACCGGCTAAGATATCTGCATCCTCAGCAACCGCCCCTGTATCCTGCTATATCTGCATCCCCAGTGACCACCCCTGTCACCGGCTAAGATATCTGCATCCTCAGCAACCAACCCTGCTATACCTGCATCCCCAGTGACCACCCCTCTCACCGGCTAAGATATCTGCATCCTCAGCAACCGCCCCTGTATCCTGCTGTATCTGCATCCCCAGTGACCACCCCTGTCACCGGCTAAGATATCTGCATCCTCAGCAACCAAACCTGTATCCTGCTATATCTGCATCCCCAGTGACCACCCCTGTCACCGGCTAAGATATCTGCATCCTCAGCAACCACCCCCTGCTGTGATGTCTGCATCCTCAGTGACCACCGATGCTCGTAGACCACCCCTGTCACCGGCTAAGATATCTGCATCCTCAGCAACCAACCCTGCTATACCTGCATCCCCAGTGACCACCCCTCTCACCGGCTAAGATATCTGCATCCTCAGCAACCGCCCCTGTATCCTGCTATATCTGCATCCCCAGTGACCACCCCTGTCACCGGCTAAGATATCTGCATCCTCAGCAACCACCCCTGTATCCTGCTATATCTGCATCCCCAGTGACCACCCCTGTCACCGGCTAAGATATCTGCATCCTCAGCAACCAACCCTGCTATACCTGCATCCCCAGTGACCACCCCTCTCACCGGCTAAGATATCTGCATCCTCAGCAACCGCCCCTGTATCCTGCTGTATCTGCATCCCCAGTGACCACCCCTGTCACCGGCTAAGATATCTGCATCCTCAGCAACCAACCCTGTATCCTGCTATATCTGCATCCCCAGTGACCACCCCTGTCACCGGCTAAGATATCTGCATCCTCAGCAACCACCCCCTGCTGTGATGTCTGCATCCTCAGTGACCACCGATGCTCGTAGACCACCCCTGTCACCGGATAAGATATCTGCATCCTCAGCAACCGCCCCTGTATCCTGCTATATCTGCATCCCCAGTGACCACCCCTGTCACCGGCTAAGATATCTGCATCCTCAGCAACCACCCCTGTATCCTGCTATATCTGCATCCCCAGTGACCACCCCTGTCACCGGCTAAGATATCTGCATCCTCAGCAACCGCCCCTGTATCCTGCTATATCTGCATCCCCAGTGACCACCCCTGTCACCGGCTAAGATATCTGCATCCTCAGCAACCAACCCTGCTATACCTGCATCCCCAGTGACCACCCCTCTCACCGGCTAAGATATCTGCATCCTCAGCAACTGCCCCTGTATCCTGGTGTATCTGCATCCCCAGTGACCACCCCTGTCACCGGCTAAGATATCTGCATCCTCAGCAACCAACCCTGTATCCTGCTATACCTGCATCCCCAGTGACCACCCCTGTCACCGGCTAAGATATCTGCATCCTCAGCGACCACACCTGTATCCTGCTATATCTGCATCCCCAGTGACCACCCCTGTCACCGGCTAAGATATCTGCATCCTCAGCAACCACCCCCTGCTGTGATGTCTGCATCCTCAGTGACCACCGATGCTCGTAGACCACCCCTGTCACCGGCTAAGATATCTGCATCCTCAGCAACCGCCCCTGTATCCTGCTATATCTGCATCCCCAGTGACCACCCCTGTCACCGGCTAAGATATCTGCATCCTCAGCAACCACCCCTGTATCCTGCTATATCTGCATCCCCAGTGACCACCCCTCTCACCGGCTAAGATATCTGCATCCTCAGCAACCGCCCCTGTATCCTGCTGTATCTGCATCCCCAGTGACCACCCCTGTCACCGGCTAAGATATCTGCATCCTCAGCAACCAACCCTGTATCCTGCTATACCTGCATCCCCAGTGACCACCCCTGTCACCGGCTAAGATATCTGCATTCTCAGCAACTGCCCCTGTATCCTGCTGTATCTGCATCCCCAGTGACCACCCCTGTCACCGGCTAAGATATCTGCATCCTCAGCAACCAACCCTGTATCCTGCTATACCTGCATCCCCAGTGACCACCCCTGTCACCGGCTAAGATATCTGCATCCTCAGCAACCAACCCTGTATCCTGCTGTATCTGCATCCCCAGTGACCACCCCTGTAACTGGCTAAGATATCTGCATCCTCAGCAACCAACCCTGTATCCTGCTATACCTGCATCCCCAGTGACCACCCCTGTCACCGGCTAAGATATCTGCATCCTCAGCAACCAACCCTGTATTCTGCTATATCTGCATCCCCAGTGACCACCCCTGTCACCGGCTAAGATATCTGCATCCTCAGCAACCAACCCTGTATCCTGCTACATCAGCATCCCCAGTGACCACCCCTGTCACCGGCTAAGATATCTGCATCCTCAGCAACCAACCCTGTATCCTGCTACATCAGCATCCCCAGTGACCACCCCTGTTTCCAGCTAGGATATCCGCACCCTCAGAGACCACCCCCTGCTGTGATGTCTCCATCCTCAGTGACCACCCATGCATTGTGCTATTATATATCCATCCTCGGAGACCACCCCTGCCACCAGCTAAGATATCTGCATCCTCAGCGACCACACCTGTATCCTGCTATATCAGCATCCCCAGTGACCACCCCTGTCTCCAGCTAGGATATCCACACCCTCAGAAACCACCCCCTGCTGTGATGTCAGCATCCTCCGCGACCACCCATCTTCTGAGACCACCCCTGCCACCAGCTAATAATATCTGCATCCTCCAGCTAGGATATCCTTACCCTCAGAGACCACCCCCTGCCGTGATGTCTCCATCCTCAGCGAGCATCCATGTATTCTGCTATATATCCATCCTCGGAGACAACCCCTGTCACCAGCTAATATATCTGCATCCACAGTGATCACCCTTGTATTCTGCTATATTTGCATCTGCACTGACCACCCATGCATTGTGCTATTATATATCCAGCCTCGGAGACCACCCCTGCCGCCAGCTAAGATATCTGCATCTTCAGCCACCACCCCTGTATCCTGCTATATCTGCATTCCCAGTGACCACCCCTGTCACCGGCTAAGATATCTGCATCCTCAGCAACCACCCCCTGCTGTGATGTCTGCATCCTCAGTGACCACCGATGCTCGTAGACCACCCCTGTCACCGGCTAAGATATCTGCATCCTCAGCAACCGCCCCTGTATCCTGCTATATCTGCATCCCCAGTGACCACCCCTGTCACCGGCTAAGATATCTGCATCCTCAGCAACCACCCCTGTATCCTGCTATATCTGCATCCCCAGTGACCACCCCTGTCACCGGCTAAGATATCTACATCCTCAGCAACCACCCCTGTATCCTGCTATATCTGCATCCCCAGTGACCACCCCTGTCACCGGCTAAGATATCTGCATCCTCAGCAACCAACCCTGTATCCTGCTATACCTGCATCCCCAGTGACCACCCCTCTCACCGGCTAAGATATCTGCATCCTCAGCAACCGCCCCTGTATCCTGCTGTATCTGCATCCCCAGTGACCACCCCTGTCACCGGCTAAGATATCTGCATCCTCAGCAACCAACCCTGTATCCTGCTATACCTGCATCCCCAGTGACCACCCCTGTCACCGGCTAAGATATCTGCATCCTCAGCAACCGCCCCTGTATCCTGCTGTATCTGCATCCCCAGTGACCACCCCTGTCACCGGCTAAGATATCTGCATCCTCAGCAACCAACCCTGTATCCTGCTATACCTGCATCCCCAGTGACCACCCCTGTCACCGGCTAAGATATCTGCATCCTCAGCAACCAACCCTGTATCCTGCTATATCTGCATTCCCAGTGACCACCCCTGTCACCGGCTAAGATATCTGCATCCTCAGCAACCGCCCCTGTATCCTGCTGTATCTGCATCCCCAGTGACCACCCCTGTCACCAGCTAAGATATCTGCATCCTCAGCAACCAACCCTGTATCCTGCTACATCAGCATCCCCAGTGACCACCCCTGTTTCCAGCTAGGATATCCGCACCCTCAGAGACCACCCCCTGCTGTGATGTCTCCATCCTCAGTGACCACCCATCTTCTGAGACCACCCCTGCCACTAGCTAATAATATCTGCATCCTCAGCGACCACACCTGTCTCCAGCTAGGATATCCTTACCCTCAGAGACCACCCCCTGCCGTGATGTCTCCATCCTCAGCGAGCATCCATGTATTCTGCTATATATCCATCCTCGGAGACCACCCCTGTCACCAGCTAATATATCTGCACCCTCAGCGACCACCCTTGTATCCTGTTATATCTGCATTCCCAGTGACCACCCATGTATTCTGCTATATTTGCATCTGCACTGACCACCCATGCATTGTGCTATTATATATCCATCCTCGGAGACCACCCCTGCCGCCAGCTAAGATATCTGCATCTTCAGCCACCACCCCTGTATCCTGCTATATCTGCATTCCCAGTGACCACCCCTATCCCCAGCTAGGTTATCCACACCCTCAGAAACCACCCCCTGCTGTGATGTCTGCATCCTCAGCGACCACCCATCCTCTGAGACCACCCCTGCCACCAGCTAATAATATCTGCATCCTCAGCGACCACATCTGTCTCCGGATAGGATATCCTTATCCTCAGAGACCACCCCCTGCTGTGATGTCTCCATCCTCAGCGAGCATCCATGTATTCTGCTATATATCCATCCTCGGAGACCACCCCTGTCACCAGCTAATGTATCAGCACCCTCCGCGACCACCCCTGTATACTGCTATATCTGAATCCACAGTGATCACCCATGTATTCTGCTATTTTTGCATCTGCACTGACCACCCATGTATTCTGCTATGATATATCCATCCTCAGAACCCACCCCTCTCACGAGCTAAGATATCTGCATCCCCAGTGATGTCGCAGTTTATTACGCGGTCACACTCAACGCAGGCAGTGACTTTCCCCCAATGAATGTGGCGCACAACAAATCACAATTATTTATTTCAGGCTCTTTTTGGTAAGTCCTCCAACCAGTCTCACAAACAACCCCAACAAATACTCGGTGCCACAATGGACTAGGAACCAGGCCGGGGTGTATTAAGAATATATTTATTCATTTATTTATTTAAATCAAATTTGACAAACAGATTACATCAGCCACCAAAGCCGGGGCAACACAAAAACAAAATAACTTACGTAAAGTACCAACACAGAGATGACACTAAAATATGCAGTTACAATGGTTTCCTTTTACATCACCCACCAATCCAGAAAATACCAATTCAAGACACACGCTGAGTGCAGACTGAAGACACAATGTTATGATACCTTTCCTCCCAGCAAGCCTCACCCTCCAAACATCAATTAGGCTGGACTCCTTTTGAATGGAAGGCTGTGGCAGGGAGTGGGAACACAATAGGAAAATCGGATTTTGATTATTAATCACAGAAACAATATGGGAGACAGAAACGTAATGGGGAACATTAATTTTGCTACCCCTAGCAAGAACAGATAGGGCTTTGGGGTTTTAGTCAGCACAAATAGGGAAAATCGTTTTTTGGGTTATTTGATCACATAACCAATATGGGGGACAGAAAAGGAATGGGAACAATTTGTTTCGCCACTTCTAACAATAACACACAGGGCTTTGGAGTTCTTATCAGAACACAATGGGAAAAACGATTTTGGGATATTTAGCACAGCTGCAATGTAAGAAAGAAATGCAAATGCAAACATTTGTTTTGCCACACCTACAAAGAACAGGTGGAGTTTATGGGATTTTGGTCAGAGCACAATGGATACAAAGGGGCAATTTTGCTTTGCGCCTGGCATATGCAAAGGCACTGCCACGCTTCCCCTACTGATTTAAAATGAAGTGGATCAATAGGGACTTTCGTTTTGCACCCTGCACACTCACGTGGAAATAGGGCTTTGGGATTAATTCTTTTGACAAGTCTGTAGGCCTATAACAGTTCACAACACACTGGCAAAAAATTGTTGGTTTTGAATGGCAGCAATACAGATCCTGTGAATTCAATAGGGGAATTAATTGATTTACTTAGACGAATATGCTAGGGATCTACACAAACAAACAGGATATTTTCACTGGGGAAATAACTAAAACAATGCTGTTATTCATCAGGTTTCAACAGCAGGTCCCATCTCGAAATTATTGGAAGTCCAGCTCTGATGCAAACAGGCTTATTTACAGGGCAAATGAAAACAGTACCTTGTCATGATTCTCACGACAGGGACTGGTTAATGTTCACTACCCACCTCCCACCTGTGTGCTAATAGGGATGGGGGAGTGATTTCAAACAGCTATGGGAGGAGAAAGCTTCATCATCCCACTATGACAGATGGGCTTGGTCATATTTTTTACCTCAAAATATCTCAACATGGCAAGTACCCTGAATTTTCAAACCTTTACATGTATGAATATATGTACAAGAACTACATTTTAAAGCGAATCAGGTGGGACTAGTCTGGAGTCTGCACATCCCTCCTGTGCAGCGATACAGTTTTTCTTCATTTACTCAGGAAGCATATCAGTAAAAGATATGCCATTTTAAAGTCGTCATATTAATTATTACCGGCATGCTTTTACCAACTTTTCGAATCTCTTGGAATCAAGGGAAGGCACACATCACATTTTCATTAATAACTTTAGTTGTGTTTATCCCACCAAAATCCTTTTAGCATGGTTAGAAGGGCTTGTCGTCACCTTTGATAAAAGTTTGGAATGAACGTTGTGGCACGTACGCTGCTCATGTTATGCAATAAAGTGTATTTCTCCCATTTTAAAGCTGCACTTTCACAAGTCTCTTTCACTCCCGCCCCCACCTTTTTTAAAGTTTTATTTCTCTTAGTAGCCATGTGACCAGCAGAGCCGGGCCTGTGTTTAGGTCCACCTCCCCCTTCAAAGCCCAGGAGCCACAAATGTTTTTTTCATGGGACTTGTGTGCTGCAGAACAGACTTGACTTTATCTGGTCTCCACCACATTTCTGATCTAAAAAGTATTCCTTCTTGTATTTTTAAGGAGGGGCAATGATGGAAGAAAACAACCAGGCCTGAATCTCCAGGGCAACAGAGGGAGGTCCTGGTGGTTAGTTTCACGTTTGTAGAAATGCCTGTCCATGTGCCCTGCAGCAAACAGCAGGTAAACTTGTACATAAATGCATTTTAAAGAACATCTTATAAGGCACACAGTTTCAAAAATACAAGCGTATTACTCCGAAATGGTCCTTATGTGTTATGAGAACACCATGCCCAAGCTTGAAAGTCTAGTGGGAATTTCGCTTAATATACTGTCACTTTAAAGGGAAAAAACGAAAATTAGATTCTTTTATTTAATTTACATGCATGCTCCATTTCACTTCAGCTGCTTTTGGCACAATTCTGGTATCCCATTGAAGATACAGTGCACTGCGATTTCTGGATGTGTAAGTGCAGCTCTCCATGGATTGAATCAAACATCATTGGCCCGTGTCTTTCTTTTCCTTCCCGAAAGCATTGGTCAAAGTGTACGAAAAGAAGTAGTGGAGCTATGTTCCCTGCTGGCCTGCACCCACTCCCCACAAACCCCATCACCACGCTCCCTCCCACAAACAATACACACCCCCAAACACTTGCACCTACTGTTTAAGGGAACGTTCAGTGCAGTGCACTGAAAGTGCAAGTTTCAACTTCTTCCTACACTTTTATTTTAAAACGAAACCATTCCGGAGCGGTTTCTTATTAAAATAAAAGTATAGGAGCTGTAAAAGGTAATTTATAAAAGTGCATGAGCACCGCTCCCGCTCACTTCGACCACTGCCCGAAAGGCATTGCTCACATCTTTGCACTTTTTAGAGTTAGGCCCACTTTCTTTCCTTAGATTTTAGGCCTGTTTTTGATTCCATAGACCTCATGCCCGACATCATTTCTGTGCTGGCCTTATGCTTCTGTGGGCTTTCACAAGTGATTCTGGTCTCTTTATTTCTGGCCTTCAGAGGCTATATTTCCCTCCAGAGTGACCACGCCTGTATCCTTCTATATATATATATCCTCAGTGACCACCCCTGTATCCTACTATATCTGCATCCCCAGTGACCACCCAGTATCCTGCTATATCTGCATCCTCAGCAACCACCCCTTTATCCTGATATATCTGCATCCCCAGTGACCACTGCTGTTTCCTGCTATGGCTGCATCCGCAGTGACCACCCATGTATTCTGCTATGATATAACCATCATCAGAGACTACCCCTGTCACCAGCTAAGATATCCTCAGCCCCAGTGACCACTGCTCTTTCCAGCCAGGATACATGCACCCTAGGAGATCACCCCTACTGTGATGTCTGCATCCTCTGTGACCACTCCTGTATCCTGCTATATCTGCATCACTAGTGACCACCTCTGTCTACAGCCAGGATATCTGCACCTTGGGAGACCACCCCTTTCTCCTGCTAGGATATTTGCTCCCTCCGAGACCACCCCTGCTATGATATCTACATCCGCAGTGACCACCCATGTATTCTGCTATGATATCTACATCCGCAGTGACCACCCATGTATTCTGCTATTATATGTGCATCCTCAGTGACCACCCCGGTCTCCAGTTATGATATCTTTTTCATCAGTGACCCATATATCCTGTTATGACATCTGCCTACACAGTGACCACCCTGCTGTGATGCCTGCATCCTCTGTGGTCACCCCTGTTTCAGGCTATATCTGCATACCTTGTGACCACCCTCATGTGATGCTAGCATCCTCTATGACCAACCCTGTCTCAGGCTATGATATCTGCATACCGAGTGACCACCCAGCTGTGATGTCTGCATCCTCTGTGACCACCCTGAGAGTGACCACCCTGCTGTGATGCCTGCCTCCTCTCTGACCACCCCTGTTTCAGGCTATGATATCTGCATACGCAGCGACCACCCTACAGTGATGCCAGCATCCTCTGCGACCACCCCTGTCTCAGGCTATGATATCTGAATACTGAGTGACCACTCTGCTGTGATGCCTGCACCCCCAGTGACCACCCCAGTCTCAGGCTATGATATCTGCATACCCAGTGACCACCCCAGTCTCAGGCTATGATATCTGCATACCCAGTGCCCACCTTGCTGTAATGCCTGCATCCTCTGTGACCAGCCAGGTCTCAGGAAATATCTGCATACCCAGGGACCACCCTGCTGCGATGCCTGCAACTTTTGTGACCACCCCTGTATCCTGCTATATCTGTATCTTTAGTGACAAACCCTTTCTTCCTTTCCTCCCTTTCCCCCAGAAGATCAATGTCCCTAGAGTTCTGGTTCTCTCTAGGCTTGATTACTGCAATAGGCTCTTCCTTAATCTACGCTCTTCTTCTCCACAATCCCTCCAGCTAATCGAGAATAGGGCTGCAAGACTTATCCTTGGTCTCAAGCCCAGGGACCGCATCTCTCCATCCCTAGTATCTCTCCATTGGCTCCCGGTTGCTACAAGGATCAAATTCAAATCCCTCTGCATCATCCATAAGGCATCGGGGGCCGGGAACCACGCTATCTACAACTGGCTCACACTAAATACTCTCCCTCCAGATCTTAAGGTTCCTCCGGCACCAACTCTCTGTGTGTCAAGCGCTTCCCGAAACAGCGAGCTGGTGGCTGATCTTTCCTCCGCAGGCTCCCACCTATGGAACAGCCTCCCTCTTCGTCTTGAGCCAGATCTCCTCAAATTCCAGAAGCTCCTTAAGACCTACCTTTTCACCTCCTCCTCACCTTCCTCCCTCCCTTGCTAAACCCCAGTTGCTGAGATTGGTGATCAGGGCTCTTATGTGTCCTCCTGGGTCTTGGCCTCCCACACCCAACGCTGTCAGCCTCCGCCCGCTCCCAGCACTTGCCTTGGCACTGGCCTATGCCACCACAGGCCAGCACTTATCTATTGGCTGCTGACCACTCTCGCCTAGTCACGTAACAGCTGCTCACTCTCTAGCACTTCACCCCCGCCTCCTCATCTCTCTCTCCACTTGCACGTTCTGAATGCTCACAAGGCCTAGTAGGTCCGCCTCTATATTTCATTGTTATATTTGCTTTTCGTTCCCAGGTTCCCTCCCTGTTGCCCTGTGGGTGCTTTGAAAAACAATTGACTTGAAGTATAAGCGCCGTAAAAACTAGGATATATGCATCCTCATAGACCACCCCTGCTATGTTCCCTGCATCCTCAGTGACCACCTCTGTCTCAGGCTATGATAACTGCATACCCAGTGACCACCCTGCTGTGATGCCTGAATCCTCTGTGATCAACACTGTATCCTGCTATATCTGCATCTTTAGTGACCACCCCTTTCTCCTGCTGGGATATATGCATCCTCAGAGACCATCCCTGCTATGTTCTCTGCATCCTCAGTGACCACTCTTGATATGGTTCCTGCATCCTCGGGGACCACACCTGCTATGTTCTCTGCCTCCCCAGTGACCACCCACTCCTGTTATGGTTCCTGCAGCCTTAGAGACCACCCCTGTTATGGTTCCTGCATCCTCAGAGACCACTCCTCTTATGGTTCCTGCATCCTCAGAGACCACTCCTCTTATGGTTCCTGCATCCTCAGAGACCACTCCTATTATGGTTCCTGCATCCTCAGAGACCACACCTGACCCATGTCATGACCTTTGCATTCTCCTTCATCACCTCTGGCTCTGGCTAGGAGTCCTGCATCCACAGCAACTACCCTCTCCGCTGCTATGAGGCCTTCACCCTGAGTGACCAGCCCTGTGTCTTAGTACGAGGCATGTGCCTTCAGTGGCCACCCCCGGCTCTTGCCAAGGTGCCCATACCCTCAGTGAACACCCTGTCTCTTGAAAATGTGCCCATGTCATCAGGGCCCCCCCCCCCATGTGTCTTGCTACGGACCCCACATACTCGGGCACCCCCCCCCCTGCCATGATGCTTGCATTCTCAGTGACCACACATTTAGCCTGCCACTGAGTCTATTTACTCATGCCAGGGGACCACTCCGGTGGTGATAGTGTGCGGTCCAAATGTCCTTTAACATTAACAACTCTGCCTCCTCAATGGCCACTCCCGTTTTATCTGCACCCACAGTCAGCACTTAGTTCAACCTTCAGGCATCACTTCTACCGGACGATGTTTGTATCCTCACTCACGACCCATGTTATTACTTCTATACCCTCATGGGCCACCCCTGGCCCTTGCTATGAGGCCTTCATATCCAGGGGCCATCCTAGCCTGTGTTAGCATGCCTGCTCCCTGAATGACAAGCCCTGGCTTCTGACACGAGGCCTGCATCCTCAGTGACCCTGCCCCCTTCTCCCTCCCACTGTGAGGGCTGTATCTTCGGACAGGGCTGCCTGCTCTGAGCCTGAGTGACTCACCACCTGTGTTCCCAGCCAGAGGAATCCGAGTTTCCCTAGATAGTCTCAACTTGCTCAAGGGAGATGCCAAGTGGTTGCAGAACAGGGGGGGGGGAGAAGAGCCGAGCCTCCGTTTACCCACACCGCCCAGGCTCTAAACCCCAGCCCTCCTCCTCCCCGAAGCTACCGCTCCCTCTCACCCGCCTCCCACGCGTTCTCGGGAGGGTCCCTAGCGCCAGGCTAGCATTCTGGGCTGCCGTGAATCCCTAGCACCCCTCCCAGTAGCAATGGTATCTCCCAGCTCTAGAGGCCGGGCCAGTGCGTTACAATAGCAGCTCATCAGCTGCTGATGTGAAAGAGGTTTTTTTTTTTTTTTTAACTGCCTCTCTGTGATTCTCAATCGGTGCTGACACAGACCCTCCCTGGAGCTGGGGACCAGGGGAGAAAAGAATACCGAATACAGGGGGAGATTCGTGGGCCCCAGGAACCAAGACGCCCCTTTAAACCCCTCACCTTCTACACCATTACACTGGATTTGTAGCCCTATTTTGGGGGTGGACTCCTGGATTTCTTTTCGGGGCGATGGGGGCTCCCGGATCCGCCTGAGCCTTAAACTCCTGTTCTCGTTTTTTTCTCTCTTCTTTTTTTTTTGGGGAGGGGAGGGATGCGGTTTCTACCCAAGTGGGCAGACTGAGAACGGAAGAGGCACCCCCCGCCCCCCTGCAGTGCTGTGGGGTCCCAGGAAGCATGGAGGGCCTGCATGGAGGGTCAACGGGACAGCAAGGAGACGAGGGGCTCCAGCAGGTGGCAGGAGGTAAGCGGGGTTATCCTGGGGGGCGGGGGGTAGTGCACTTTGCTTGTGTGGCGACTGGTATGGGGGGTGCGGCTGGGCATTTTGCAGTGCAGGCTGTTGCATTGCAGACAGGAAGCCTTTGTTGCTTAGAGGGGGTGAGACCCGCGTTCACACCCTAGTAACCCCAGCCCCCCCCCCCCCTCCTCTCCACCAGATAGCAAGTGTTTCACTGGATGGGTTATTGAGTGGGGTGAGGGCTTTTGTGGTGCTGTGTGGGTGGTATATGGTTGAGCCATGTGTAACATGTCAGTCGGTGCGTTGCTTTGCTGATGTTGCGCCCCTTGCTATGTAGCCGTGTCTTCTCGGCGTTAAAGGGCCGGTGGGTGCCCCTTCCGTGACCTCCTTGGCGGATTGGGGGTGGGCGGGGGCATAGGACGACGTCCAGGCTTGGAAGCTGGAAAGGGAGAACGCCTGCCGCCACTGTGTGTGCGGTATTTGGCCGGCTTGGAGAAAAGTTGCTGTGTTCTTTATCTTCCGATCACCCCGGCTCAAGTCGAGGGTACACGCGAGTGGACGGAGTCCCCCCACTTTTTTTTTTTTTTTGTAGGCCTTGACCCCTGAAACCCCGTTATCAAGGTGACTATCCACCACTCGCGCCCCCCCCCCCTTACACGGACCAGTTACTTTCTCTAAAATCGATCGAGCCCTCAAGTCGACGCTGTCTCCCCTTCCCATCGCAACATACCTCGGTCTCTTGCCTGACCCCCAACCTCCGCACACCCTCACCCGAAATATCCCCCATGCAGCTGGCGGGAGCCGCTGCATTCCTGCGTGCCTGAAGCTGGTCAGAGAACGTGCCTCCCCGCCACCCCCCCTTTGCATTGCAGGAGAAGCCTCAACTACCCGCTGCCTCAGGAGGTCTCGACGACACGAGAGGCCCCCGGAGCCCCTCGCTGGGAATGAGGTCATTACCTCCCACTCTGCTACCGAGAAGAACCCGCCACCCCCAACAGGACACTATGCTCTCTGGGTGGGGCCTTGCTCATCCCATGCCACCGATGAGCCGTGCCACCCCACTTCGTCCACTTAGTTGTTGTTTGGAGGAGCAACCCCCACTCC
The DNA here is from genome assembly GCF_040938575.1 of Ambystoma mexicanum. Classification (NCBI taxonomy): domain Eukaryota; kingdom Metazoa; phylum Chordata; class Amphibia; order Caudata; family Ambystomatidae; genus Ambystoma; species Ambystoma mexicanum. The sequence goes on from NC_090934.1 coordinate 97,736,038, forward strand.
TCCCCGTCTGGAGTCTTACCCCCCCCCCCCTTTATTGTTTTCTGGAATAGTTTTGCCACACCCCACCACTTTGTTCTTTTCTGTGGTAGCCTTACCACCCCCACACCACCACTTTGTTGTCTGGAGGATCCTTGCCCTCTCCTCCCTGGCTTTGTCTGGTGGAGCCTTGCACCCCAAACAGCAGTGTGCTGTGAGAGGAGCCCTACTCCCCGCCCCTTGCTGCTGGGAAGAGTACTGCCCCTACGCCTGCTGTTGGCGGACTGAGGTCTCTCTCTCTCTCTCCCCTACACCCAACTGCTTTTGCTGTTGGAGGGTGTGGGGGTGGCTGTCTTCTCTCCCCCACTTACTTATAAGTACACGATGTTGGAGGAGGTGGCGGCCCGCTCCTCCACACTTCCATGCTGTTGGAGGAGGTGGCGGCCCGCTCCTCCACACTCCCATGCTGTTGGAGGAGGTGGCGGCCCGCTCCTCCACGCTGTTGGAGGTGGCGGCCAACAAGAAATTGGAGAAAGCCTGACTGTGAAAGAATGCCATCTAATGCGGGTGGGACAGCAGGGCATTTATTTTTTTGGTAATAAAATTATGCAGGAATTCTGTTTGTGAGGGTGAGGTCTGCTAATCAGATCCCACGTTCATAAATGCACATGTACCTTACTGGGACTGTCTCCTGGCATCCCCTGTAATGACAGCAGAGCGGGTTCAAAGGTCACATGTGCATCCCCGTACAGAACTACTGGAACACTTGCTTCACACAGGCAGAAGTGACTTCTTTAACCTGCACTTCTGGTTCAGAATATTAGTTGTGTAACCCAAACTGCCTGGTGGCAGTTACTATCCAGATGTAAGGCACGTCTGGTTGTGACATGGTGGCTTTTGAGATTAGTTGTACAGCCACAAGCATTTGGATTTCATATTATTGTGCTCTTGGTGAGCAGTGACTCATTAATGACAAGGTGTCTATTAGCTGTCTGGCCTGCTTGTCCCCACAACAAACATGTGGCGCCGAGCTTAGTTTGATTCCCACCCGGTTACATTCCTCCAGGGATCAGGAATCACCCTGGGACGTCACCCTTTAAACGGGTGCTTCAAAGATAGCCCGTACATATCACAGTAGGGTGCTGATGACTGAGGTCCAATTTAAAGTAGGCAGATAAAGGAAAGGGCACTGGGTTAGAGCAACCCGAGGAGAGGGCCAGACCACAGACTGGTCTCCGCTGCTTGTATTAGGGTTTCCCAACATTTCCGCTTCTCCTCTTCCCCCTGCTTCCTGCAGACAAGGCAGTCTGGGTACCACATCAGCATGCAAAATGACACTTGTTACAGCAGCCTGGATTGGGCCCTTGACAACAGGCTTGCTCTGTACCAATCCGGTGTACCCTTTTGATACGATAGGTTATTTATAACGCGCATAATACCCAGAGATTTCAAAGCGCGGACCCAGGGAATGAACCTGTGTTGCTCCATGTTGTCTTGCTTCCAAGGTGAGCATGTATCCACTGAGCTATCCTCCCGAGACTTTTGCCTATATAAACGGGGGGGTGGAGGGGGAGTGGGGATTAATTTTTTCGGCTTCAAGAGGATGCGGCTGGAACTCTGTTGGGGATGCATCCTATTCCAAACTGCATAGGAAGAGGAAATCTCTTCTCCCTAATCATCCCATGGGGGTATTGTGATGGCTGCCTGGACAAGGCCTACTGCAACTGAGCCACTGGTACCCAGGACCCTGCTCACTGGAGGCAATAGAACCTATCGAGTGTCTCAGGAGGTTAGCTCAGGGGCAACGTGCTCGCCTTGGAAGCAAGAAGACATGGAGCACCACAGGTTCCAATCCCCAGGTCCGCGCTAGGTATGAAGCACGTTATAAATTACCTATCATATCAAGTGCTCTTTCTTGTTTGGAAGGGCATACGCAAGGACTCGCCTTGCCCGTGAGATCCTGGACTGGATCTTCCAGAAACTCCTGGTGCTCCCTCCATCTCCAAACCGCCTCAATGTCAGTTGCGGCACCTTTTGCTGCTGTCCAAGCTGCAACTCCATGCCCAAGTTTCATTGTCTCCATATCTGTGACCTGCCAAGTCTCGTAGGGTCCCCAATTCGACCCCTCGTGTCTGGTTACTGGCTTCTTCGAGCTACAGACCACTGCAGTACCATGTTGAGCCAACCAAGCCTGCTCGAAGCCAAAGGTCAGTCTGTCCCCTGAGTCATACTGAACCGTCGACCCAATATGGCCTGTCATCCACCGTGTCTTGGGGTCCCCCAAGCTGGGCCACTGCTGAAGAGCACTGCATCGTTGGAACCCAGCGCAGACCAAAGCCTGGCCCAAAGACCAGAAACTGAAGTTATTTGAAAAGGCCCCCTCCCTGTGGGCCACCAAGTACAGTAGCAACATTTTAAGCCCCGCCCCATGCCAACTTTGGCTCTGTCCTTTTTTTTTCCATTCTCCCTGTGTTCCTCTTCTGTCGCACTCCCTCGTAATTTCACTTTGCTTTCTACAGTGATACAATGTGTGTGCGTCTGTGTTGACGTTCAAACCGGATGTGGTATCAGCAGAACAATGGCGGCCTTCTACCAACAATCTATTCTTGCAACTTTTTAACAGTTGCTGCAGATGGCCGCGATCCTTTCTAAAATGACTGCCCTCGCGTGACAACGGGGGTGGGGTTGGAATGGGGGGCGAGGGGGCTAAGCTGGTCACCATTCATCACAGTGTGGTGATCATTACTCCAATTTGTTTAAATTGTGCCCAACACAGCCAGAATCCTCTGCAGATTGCTTGAAAGTGAAACATGCGTCGATAACAAATTAGCACTGTTACAAATTCATGAATAATATTGTGTTCTCATAATGCTAAGGATGCAGGGCCACTTATATACTACGTTTTTGTGTTTGATTTTTTTTCTTTTTTCTTTTTTTTCAATTTAATTTGTGGGGAATACCGGGGACGATTTCCATATTTGTGGACCGGTTCAGCAGGATTAAAGGAATAGCATTCTACAGGGGAAGGGTGGTCTTTTTCAGGAGACACTTGTGTTGCTTTCAGGTAACCAATAAAGGGGTAACATTATTACACTTGGAGAGGTAAAGCATTTTTATAGACTGCTTGTTTGAATCCAATAGTTGGGCCTAAGGGGAAACTGGTGTTAAGACTGCCCGGGAAGTCCCCAATTACACAGAGGATCTGGAGCCAGATCAAACCGAGCTCTTTAACGGAAATAGACAAAGTGCGAGGCAAAACCCAGCTTTATGTTCCCAAAGAAAGCAGGGACATCATATAAGCATAACAAAATCATGGAGCTACACTTCAGTAAAGGTTGGAGGAGGGCGTTTAAGTGTTACTATTAAATTAATTACAATATGTGTTTATTTTATCACATTAAGTCGTGAAATGCAGCCTGCCAGCAGAATAGACCTACTACAAAAAACCAGAACCACTGCAGTTTCGATATGCTCATTATAAACTAGAGATATATTCACTATTCATCATAATGGATGTCCTACTAGTTACCAGAACCTATGCCGTGCAGGGTTTGGTTAATAGTGGTGACAGCATATGCATTCTATAGGGTTTAAAGTTCTGATTGGATAATGCTTGTCTGATGGCTCCTCCTGAGACCACCTCTGAATTGATAACCGTAAAAAGACGACATCTCAACAATTAACTATTTGTGAGCGCCCGGCAACCACTTCAGTAGTGACGGTGCGCGGTACAAATATTGTTAACATAATACGTAATGGGTGGACTAACATTAAGGATTCTGATTGGTTGGCCTGTTATGGTTCAACCTTGGCCACCTAAGTGGTCAAGGCAAGAACCTAACGGGAGCTGGGGGAGAGAGAGGTCCACAGACTGCTTTCCTTTCAGTTAAAGAAGATCCCATCCCTCATTCCCAGGCTATGAGCCAGGGTGGTCTGTTTATATTTAGCCTGTGTTGCATCTCGTGTCTGGGGATATGTGTGGGGAGTAAGGCAGGTGTTTATCTGCGTTCCTGGCTAATGAATACAGTGTTTTTCAATTATTGGTCACATGTGAGAAATGACTTTCACCATGCATTTATTAATATTTTAGGTAATATTGCCGCAAGTGCTGTGGTTTTTCTTACCACTGGGGACACTCTTGAGCTATTCTTCAGGAAGACTGTGGGCTTCTAATTGTCCTGCACTGACTTACAATGGCTGGCTGTATTCTTTATCTAAGAATATATGGCTTCCGTCTTGGGAATCGTTATATTGTGTTTTCTCTCTGCCGTTCCTATCCCCCACCTTATTCATGGTAACCTTGGCTTGGTTTGCTAGCTACTGTTTTGGTGCTGTACGGATCTTTATTTATTTTGTTATGTCAGCATTTTGAGTTCTCATGAAGCCTTGAGGCCTTTCGGTTACTTAGAAGCATGTTGTGGCTTCCATTTTGGACAGGATGGCTGCCTGTTACAGTTGCGTTTCTATGTTAGTGAGCTATATTCGCGTGGCGTTCATGTTGCATTCAGCTAATATATTGCTAATGCTAATATTCTTCATGTCTTGTGGATGCTATATTAATTTTTATGTATAAATGCATTTACTTAGTGTTCACGTTCTTCATGTTGAGGGCACATTTGCTATGTGTCTAATGCATGCACATGTATTGGCATAACGTTAGCTTGGTTTTACTCGTGCCTCTTCAGCTTGGATCGTGTCCATCTGCTGTAGCTGCCTGGGATAAGGGCGGTCCGGTTATCTTGGTGAGTAACGTTTCTCACCTGTGCAGTATTGACCTCGGGGAGGGGCTGAGGCTATGGATGATACCTGTCTCTCAACGCTTTTGAGACAGACTGGTGTGCCTTTTGGGTGATGCTGATTAATAAATCCTTGCTGCAGGCCTTACATTTTACACTCGTCACTATCCAATGTCAAGTGATAAATGACTCTTGGCAAGTAAGAAAAGTGCGCTGTGCATGTGGGAAACTGAGGGGAGGGGAAAATTACTTTTGGGTGTGCCCGGTGGCTTGCAACATGGTATGGCGTTGCTGAAACGAAAGGCATGATCATCGGGCAAGTCTCAATGATCTGGCGTGTGATCATCCTAGGAGATCTGAGTGTGTGTCAATCTAGTCATCCGCGTGGCATGCGCACTGTCCTCTGCCAGGACCTGCAGAGGAGGTAAAGCCACAAGGCGGCGGGGGTAGTGAGTCTTGGAAGGAGAGGAACCACCTCTGGTGGTACAGGGCAGGCACCTGGACGATAATTAGAAATGGTTCATACTCCCCGTCTGGAAATTATGGGGCTCTATAAAGTGGTTCTGCAGGTGTTGGTGGGGCTGGGCCGGCAGGTGGAGGATAGAGCAAGCGCTCATGCCCAGATAAATACTAGTAAGGAGCACGTTGAGTCAGTATCACTATGGCTGCTCTTGGATGCTCATGCCATTTTATTGTTTGGCTGTTTTGTGGTTTGCTTTGTGCCACCAATGATCACTAAGCATTGATTCCCTTGCCAGAAGGGGTTTAGACCTAGCGGCATGACCTGATGTGACCACCTAGTCTAACAAGATAACCTAGAATAAGGAGAGCTGGCATAACATGCCAGATCCTTAAAACAAGGCCTTGTGTAGCGACGAAAGCCACGCATTCAAACATGGCATAGCATAACAATTGTATTTAGCATAGCGGCACAGCACGAAGCGCATGTGTCAGAAAAGATACTGGAGTACATGCTGGCAGGAAAGTGGGCGGTGCTGCTACATATCCAAACTATGGGGATGAAACACAAATCTTACTCTTCCAGCGCTCCACCCCACCTCGCTGGCGACTACCTTGACGAGTCCACCACTCTAAACTATGTATACCTGACCATCCAATCTTGATGGCCACACCAACGACAAAACAGAGCTACTTCTGGTTGGTCCCCCATCTGTGATCAAAAAACTTGACCCCCCCCCTATAACTCCTCTTCCATCGATGGCTTCCAAATCCCTGTCTCACCCTATGTGAAAACACTGGGAGTATACCTGCCCACATGATCTCTCACACGACAAGGTGGCGTTGCCTCGTCCGCAGCCTATTCCACCAAATTAATCGACTCCTCCTGACCTTTCCTCTCCCCCGACAGCTGTCTCACCGTAGCCCGAGCTACTGTAGGTTCAAAGCTTGACTATTGCAACGCCCTTTTTGTTGGCACATCTGAGCAGAACATTCGAAAAATGCTTGTTATCCAAAACAAAGCTACAGGAGCCGCACTGATTATCCCTAAAATGAACACCTCTCTGCAGCAAGAAAAGCTGCCCGCTGGCTCCCAATCCATGAACGAACGAAGTTTCTTCAAGACACTGTCCATCATGCACAAATGCCTGTACAATCATGCACTGCCCGCCCTACCTATCTACAAAATTCACCAAATTGTTGTCGACCAGACCCACTAGGGCAGCGTATGCTCACCGCATCACCCAGCCCTCAAATGGACTAGAACTCGTGGATCCGCTTTCCCTGCCATGGCAGCCAAACATTGGAACCTTCTCCAAAACTCACTGAGGTCTGAACAATCCTAGCAGACCTTCTGGAAAGTGCTAAAATACTGCTTTTCTCTTAACTGTAACCACCGTCTGTATTTGCCACGCTGTGGTAAGCATTCTATGCCTGCACTGTCTTTTGCAACCTGACCTGTATCGGCACCTTGACGCCTCGGGGCTTAGGGTGCTTTACAAATGCACAAATAAATGAAGCAGTTGGATAATGCCTGTGATTCTTTAACTGGGTCTAAAGGAGCCCTCGGGCATATATATATATTTTTTGTTGTAGCTTAGTAGTTAATATCGCGAAAGCGCAGTGGCGGTCCTACCAGTATTCTAAGATATACCTGCGTGGTGCACAGGGTCTCTGGATATCCCCAGGTGTGTACCGGACGCCATGGGATGAAGCCGCCTGGTTAGGAGAGGTACATGTTTTGCTTCAGCCACACAACAGTAATCGACATGGCAAGCATCGGATCAATATCGGAATACTAACGACTAATAATGCGGGCAAACCACGGCCCGAATTTCTCACCTAAAATCACTGCTTCTGTAACGCTCTCGATATGCGGGAAAATGCATGTTTTAATTGGAGGGACATAATCCTTGCCCCTTAATAATATGTGGCAGAGTGACCAGATTTAAAAAGTAAAAAAACCTGGACAGGGCAACTAAAATAAAAGTAGGACTAACTCTTGATTGTGGCTGTCAAGGCACTACACTTCAGTAGCGGTTGGAGGAGGTTGAAGTGTTACTGTTGGAATAAACACATTATAATTGATTTATCACAAACTACCACTATCTCAATTCGTAAAACGCAGCATTTCTTCGGTACGAGATTGTGCCTTCTGGCTGCCAGCTATGAAGACTTACTACCAAAAACCGGGACTACTGCATTTTTCCAATGAAAACAGAATCTTCAGAGAGCAGGACGGAGTACCCAATTCTGGGACAGTCTCAGCAAAACCGGGACGTCTGGTCACCCTAATATGTTGGAGTGACTGGGCATAGTGAGGGAGCTCAAAGCAAACCATGGAAGAAAACGTGTCCATGCTGGCTTCCACTGGACCATTTCCCCCTCGCCCCCCACCCTTCCCCCAAACAGGGTCCTGCTGCCCAGCCGGGCAGGCACACACAAACATCATGCACCATACATGCCCTCTCATTCACATCTGCACCCAAACATACTTGCACATAAACTCCAAAATACACACACCACTGACTGTGGAATCTTTCACACATGCACTCATGCAGGCCTAAACCCTTGCATACAGAACTTTCTTCTTCCTTACCTGCAGCCCGGGACCCAAGATGCCGCCATGATGGCCCTCCAGGCTTTCTAGTTCCTGGCATGCACGAGGGAGCCACTCATGCACATTCCCCAGCATGCATCACTAATGTGCCTTGCGGAAGCAACATTCCCCATGCCTTGCATCGCCCATTGATCATGCCTGGCTGGGGTTCTGTATTGAATGCCAATGTGAGGTGCAGTTGGAGTCGGCTGCCGAGTGTCGGCAGCAGCTGAGGAAGTGCTCAGTGTTTTCATTGGACTGGCTTGGCTCTGTCATAAGGTGGGGGGCGATCGGCGTCCCGTTGAGCGTTAGGAGCTGCGCCCCAAGAAAAATAGCTCTAAAAGCCATTTTCTGTAAATCCTGACCTTTTCAGTGTTCCTGTACGCATAGGTACCTGATGGAGTTACACAATGGACCAGAAGAACCTAAAGGTTAGGTATAGTTGATTATTTCACACTTAAAGTGGAGAACTTGAGCTCTCCATAAAATGTCCTATGGCTTTCCAGGTTTGACAGAGGCATGTACAACATTTTCCCATCAAACGATTAACATTAACACTCGAGAGCTGCTGTTCAGTCTCTTCTGCAGCCACACCAGCTGCTCATTGAGGTACTTTCCTGGAAACGGACAGTGTGAATAATCTTTTGCACTTGTCTCCGGGCCGCTGCACTATGCTCAACATTACTGCACTTTCAGCTTGCGCTCCTTGAGCGGGCATCCTCTCTGCACTTAACCTAGGGCCCTGCATGACGTGACTTTGTCTGCCTCCCCCTTTTTCTCTGCACCTCTGCCTGTACATATGCATGACCTAAATGTACTAGGACCAGTTAGTTCGTCTAGCCTGTCCCCTGCCCCCACGCCAGTTTTTCGCACCCTTCACTTCCAAGCTTGGTCTCAACTCTACTACTTCATGGCCTTGCACTGAGAGAAATGACTTTGTGCCTAGTATGCTGGTTTTTATGTTTCGATCGTTCGGAATCTTCAAGGCCTAAGAATGATACAGTAAACTTCCCGCTTTGAAGCACTTCACCTGTGCACAAGTGCTATATAAATAAAGGATTTGGCAGCTGCGAGCCCCCCCTGCAAGAGCCGCTGGGGCGCTTTCTAACTCTTGCAGTGCCATCCTGATGGCTTTTCGTAGAAACAGCAGCTTGGAACAAAACTCTTACGCAAGGCTCCAAAAAGGTCAACTATGGAGCTTGTGTGGATTTCTTCATCCAAACTTTCAGGATTTTTACACGGGCAAAATGATATTCCTGACCCCGTTGATGCTAAACAATAAGGTCAGTTGCCCCCTTTTTACCTTAGGCATTGGGCATTCCTGGGGAAACCCCACACACCTACCTGTTCCAGACTAGCGGGTTCGTTTTCAAGGTCTCTTCCTCCGTGTGCTGGTTGGTCAAATGTCGTGGAAAACAGACAGTGGTGCAAAGGGACAATTTGGTGAGGGCCACACACGCACACCTGACACTTCTCCTTCATTTGTATAATTCTGGGGTTTTCAAAATTTGGCTCTCCAGATGTTTTTAGCATAGCTTTCAACGCGTCATGTCGCGCCTAGAAACACTTGTGTACAGGCACGTTACAAATGCCATATCTTATCAGCCCTAGCCTTCATAGTCCATGGTGTAGTATCATGGGAGTTGTAGTCCAAAACATCTGGAGTGCTGCAGGTTGCAGACGCTTGATATTGTCAATATTCTTATTTTATGAAGGAAAAGTGTAACAAAAGCTGGCACCATGTAGTCTAAACCATAGGACAAAGCACACAAGTTTTGGCGTAAAAATAACTGCGCCATGTACTCTGTAGGGTCCTAGGATAGGGTGACCAGACTTCCGTTTGCATGGTTGGGTGGCTACGGTAATTCTGAATTTTGAAGTTGGAGGATTGGAAAGAACCCCAACCTTGAGGATTGGATAGAACTCCAACCTTTCAGGTACAAGTCACAACACTTACTGTCTGTGCCACAGAGACTGGCTTGGAAATAGTTGTACAGCAAGCCATGTAATATCAATGAGAGCATACTCTTGTTTTGAATGAACATGCCACGATTCACAGACAAAACTGCACAAATGAGATAATATACACTTTATAGAAAGGAAAAGTGCTGGAAATATGATTAGGTGGTGGTTGTGGGGGCGTGTTGGGGGGGATGGGTGGTAATTGGTGGGCTGCAATGGAGTAGTCTCTCTTCTATGTTGATCGTCCCAGTTTTTCGTTTTGAAAATCTGTTCACCCTATCCTAGGAGCCAGGCTTGTGGTGAGAAATTACAGGGGCGCTGTGGGTAAGCATGGCTGGCCGGCCTCCCAGCTTGCACTGCCGCCACATGTGGACTCTTGCAGGACGCTCGGCCATAGCCATCGGAGACTTTTTGGAAATGCTGGGCAACTCCACCCTCTGCAGTAAAGTCAATAGAACCGCTTTTAGCCGGTCACATGGCTCTTGTTGCTGACTCTGCTTAGTTTTCTTGCCCAATGAAGTTCTCTTGCGTTTTACGAGTTGGGTTGTTCTTGGTGGAGGAGAATAAAGGTCTGCGTCAGTTTGCTCATGTTACATTTTTTTTTTTTTTTTTTTTTTTTTAAATATTTTATTTTGCTTTTATCCCACCAACACGCTGAAACAATTGCATTAGAGTACAGATGGGGTGAAATGGCACATGAGAAGGGACATAAAGCTTGAAGGGGTTTGGTTATTTGCCCCCCTGCTATGGCCACGCTAATTCTCGTGGCCATTCCTACCCTTCCCCACCCCAAAAAATCATCCTCATGGGATCTCGGAGTGCCTGCCAGTGTTTTTTCAAAGCGGTCTTCTGAGAGTTAATGACTTAAATGGATCTGTGAACACGCTACTTGTGTAATAAAAGTGTCTTAACCAGGTCTGCCTTCAGCCACTCGATATAAGCACTATGCATGCCCTTTACTGAAGTCCTGTTAAAAACCTGCATTGGTGACGCCAACGGTTTTGGCTTGTGTGTGAAGTATTCAGTAAGTGCCTTTCCCATGCCTATGCTACAGCCCAAACTGTTTGAGTAACAAAGCCTTTTTAACCAGGGAGGTGCATTCGGTGTTTCGGTGTGTGCTGGAATCCCACTGTTTCTTGTACAGTGGAGCCATGGCAATTTCAGAAAGCCTGCTTCTATTTACAATCCATAACGACCACTGTGAACATTGGCGCTCAAGAGTGACGTGGCACTGGACTATTGTCGACTGGGCACAAAGCAATCTAAGTATGTGTACTCGGATAATGCCCCTAGCGAAAGCCACTCGCCTAAGGCCCGGGGGGGCTGGTGTAAGCAGGGGATCTGGGGCACACTGGCATTTTTACCTTTGGTGCCCTCAACCCACAAAAGGAGTTGCTGGGGGCACCAAAGGTGTGACACGGGTGCGCTCCAGTTCTCAAACCGTTGCTAAGGGGGCTATAGCCCCTGATGTTTTGGTTGTAGCCCCGGATAGAATCTCAGGAGCTACAGCCAAAAGACTAGCTAGCCCCCAGTCCCAACAGTTCTGACATCAGCTTAGCCCCGGGTCTTTTCCAGACCTAGCAACTCCCCTGGCAGGCACCATTTAATTTTAGGAAATACGTGGTTAAAAACCATGGGCTCCTTCAGTGAAAGGGCTGCCTGCTGCGTGATAACTATACTCAAACAGGAGGAGGACTGGAGGGCCCGGTTCTCCTATTGTTTCTGAGTAAAGGGGAATCCTGCAGCTTGAAAGCCCGTTAACCACGCGGTTAATGGGCTTTCATGCTGCGTGATGACTCTTTAGGGCTGCTACCCCCCCGACACCATGGGTCCAGTAGGTGCCCCACCGTGGCTGCCCACCTAACCGGAAGAGAACGGAAGTGCAATAGCTAAAGAAAAGAAAATGCAGCCTATGCTGCGGGCCGAGCCCAACCACACATTTCCTGTCCCGTCCTCCCATGCCTTTCTCACTTCCTGCCCCAGCTCCTGGGCCCCCATTTTATTTCCTGATGGTGCGTTTTCATTTTGCTCACGCTGCAGTCTGAGGAGAGGGGACTGCAGAGGTGTGGGAAACATTGAAATCCATGCATAAAAAGCAAATAAAATAAATGGGGGCCCATGTTCCAGGAGGCAACCTGGGGCTTAGGGTGACCAGATGTAAAAACACCGGTTGAGGTTGACGGACATAAAGGTAGGACTAACTCTTGAAAGTGGCCGTCGAGGTACTACACTTAAGTAAAGGTTGGAGGAGGGCGTTTAAGTGTTACTGTTCATTTAAGTCGTGAAATGCAGCCTGCCAGCAGAATAGACCTACTACAAAAAACCGGAACCTCTGCAGTTTCCAATGGAAACCTCATCTTAAGAAAGGGTGGGGACAGAGCGCCAAAAACCTGGGACAGTTCCGGCAAAACTGAGACTCCTGGTCACCCTACCGGGGCTGCATTTATTTACTTTATGCCAGCACCGCTCCCATGGGCCGCCACCAATCCCATGCCGCCATGCAATTGTGGCGGCCCATGTTCCTACTGTCAGTGGCGCAACACCATTGAGCAGATGGATCGCTCTAGCGCCCCCTAAATGTTGAGCTATGTTTACTCGACCTGGCTGATCTACAGAGCTGTGGCCAGTCCGGACAGAACAGGACACAGACGTTAAACCGTGCCTGGACTTTGCTGTGAGCAAAGGCCCTGCAATTACTAACGTAAAGCATGTCATTGTTGGTACCTGCATACATGTTTTAGGCAATTGCAATCGTGATGTGGGGTGGTACTTGCATGTCAGGGTGGGTGATTGGAAGGGTAGGGGGTGTGGGTCAGGAGGCATCTCATTCTTACAGCAGTCCGTAAGTGTGTGGTTCAGACTTGAAGGAGAGAGTTAACTGCTTCTAACATTGAAGTTGTACCAGAATAGTCTCCGTAGAATACGTAAAGAAGTTGGATGCCCCACCCAAGTGAGTTTGCCTCCCTCCATGGCCAGGCTAATGGCTCTCCCCGTTGCAGGCTCCTAGAGCCAGGACTGACCCCCCACAGGCTTTGCCCTAGCAATGAATTCCTTTGCTCTCCCAGGTCTGCCTGTGCAGATCATGAGGCTGCTGGAATACTACAGAAACCTGGAAAATAAAACCTAACCATTCCCAGTGTCTAACTTGAAAAAATAAGCCCAGGCACCAAACAAAGTGGCACACACTTGCTAAATGCAATGCTTTTCTTTCCTTGATGGAATGGTACCTGGTGGCAGGTTCTGGGAAACAATTAAAGTAATTGGTGTATTTTAAAGCAGTTTGGGAGAGGATGGGACCAGTAACATTGATTTAAAAAAAAAAAAAAAAAAAAAAAACAGGTCCACGTTGCATTACGTCTCCCAAACGGGCAGAAATGGGTTACAAAACAGGCCTGATCTATCTTGTGCCAACACTTGGGTATTAAAATGTACATTTTATATTGATTGCGCTCAATTCACCTTCTTGAAAAGGAATCTTGGAAATCACCGCCCGTCTCTTTCTAGCGCTGTATGCACACTCGCACCTGGCTATTATATTGAGTGGGTAAGCGCTACTTTGTGTGCGCGCTGTTGAGCTCTGGGTTAGGCTGGGGGCAAAGAGTACAAAGGGAGGAAGTCGGGAGCGAGGTGACCAATGCGGTCACGTGTAGGACACTTCACAGGGGCCCGACGATGGGAGGCCTTCAAAGAGGACATTGCTCCATCCAGGTGGGGAAGAACCAGTGCTTGAGCGGTGGTCTGTCTGAAGGGAGGAAGGGCTTGACTTTCGGCAGGAGGTGAGCTCTGGTGTGAAGCCCTCAGGGTTCATGGTTGATGGCCAGGTCTGTATGTCTGGGTGTTCAGTGCTGTTGTTGAGGAGTAGCAACTTGGCCTTGAGCTTCAAGTATGCACTGGACATCCAAGACTGGATCAGTGAGAGGCAGGTTTTGAGCCGATAGATGTCCGTGATGGAGTAGATCTTGAGGTATAGCTGTGTGTCGTTGGCGTATTGGTGGATGTTGTGTGTGGCTAGAGGTGCTCCCAGCGGCGGCATGAATAGATTGAAGATCATTGGGCAGAGGATGGAACCCTGCAGGACTCCACAGGTGATGGGTGGCATTGACTGGCAATCTAGAGGAGTCCATCTGAACAAACTGCTGGAGCCTGGTGAGGTAGGACTTGAACCAGAATAGGACAAGGTCACTGATCCCCATGCGCTGATATAGTGTCCGTGAGATCCTGTTGGTCTACAATGTCGCAAGTGGCGAGTAGAATTGGGAGGCACGGGTGACCGTCGGCGACCACCTGTATGGTTGCCATTTCTGTGCTGCATCCCCTCACGACACAATTCTGGCAGCCAGTGGATAGATTGGGAGGGGGGGCACACACACAATGCTCCCCCTGCACCCCCCATAAACACGTGCGCCTTTACTAACTGAGCTATTGACACAGCTTCTGGGGCATGAACTCTGTCTTGGGGAGTGGCAGAGATCCTTTTTTTCCCAAAGAACGTTTGACCCAGTGGCTCTCCTCGGTCTAGTAGGACGTGTGGCGTGCAGCTTGACGTCACTTCCTGCTGACTAATGTCTCCATTGTTCCAAGCTCTGAAGACGCAGGTGATATGGACCTCCCCAGGGACCTACAAACACAGGCCTGTGCTACAAAGGGAATCCCGCAAGAGTACACACCTGCCCGCCCACAATAGTGAAGGACGGTGTGTTGGCTGTTACCCAAGTGTTTCAAAGCACAGACGTCACTCTCACCTCTTCACGCGCTGTAGAGTGCCAGGGTGACAGACGTGTTATCAAATGTGCCGCTTAAAGTGGATCCCGGAGGCCAACCGTGGCTCTGTGCTCTTGAGTTTAATAACTAATTAACCTCAGGTCACGGGGCTTATCCTCGCTGACCTCCGGGGGGAGGGGGTCGTAGGGGGCGAGGTAAGTAAACATTGCATAGCCACTGCAGTCAGTTCGTCTAATACATACAAGGGATGGTTTGACCTTGTGTGTGTGCTCTTCTTTCGTGAACTGGACACCAGGAGCTAGTTCCGATTAACACGATAAGAGGGATTGGCTGTGCACATGAATGGTGTGCTGGCAAGTCAGTCGGCAACAAAAAAATAAAAGTAAGGGTGTCTTTAATCTTCACCCTAATTTATCCGCCAAGGCATTCGGCGCGACTGCGAGGTTGTCCGTTTTGTAGCCTGGCCTGGCATTTTATATTTGAAGCATAATGGCGGCTGCTCTTTTTGTGGACGGGTCCCCTTCCCTTGCAACAGTTTAGCGCCCTGGGCTGCTGGGTACATGCAGCAGGTGGTAGTCACTTGCTATGGTGACCCTTAGCACCAGTAATGTAATGGGGTTCGACGTTTCAGGGCCGGACGTGACGTAGAGGCGCCAATCTTCAAAAGGACCGATGCACCCGAAGCTAGTGATAAACGGAGAAGGAAAATGGTGTGTCTGCTGTTTTTTCTGACTTGAATTCCCAAGGGGCTCTGGTGGTGGCAGGAAACGTTTGCCTCCCCTTAGGAGAGAAGGGAAGGGTTATCTGCCTGATGTGGGGGCAGAATCGGTGCACATCCGGCCTGACCTTGAGCACTGCCATGGCAGTGATTGGCTGAAGAAGTTATAGACCCGCCTTCAAGGCAGTCCTTGCATACATGTGAGGGCACGCAGCCTGGGGTGGGAGACGTGAGCTCCGAGCGAGTCTTTGGATGAGCACTGCTTTTGGTGTGAGTCTCTGCAGCCATGAAAGCTGGGGAGGGGGTGCTGCTATAAGGGCGAGTGGGAGAAGCAAGGGATGCGAAGTGCACAGGGGCTCTGGGGCCCTGGCACCCCCTGGGAAAAGCCATCTGTACTAAAAATCCCTATACTTTAATTGGGACTTGATGAAAATCTGTCCACCCGCACACCCTGGGAAAAACAAGTCCGCTTCCCTGTTCCTGACCTCCTCATGAGTACCACCATCGGCGTAGGGTAAGGTGGGAGAATGCAAGGCCCTCCTGGCCTGTCCGTGAGTACTACCATGAGAGTGAGTAAGGTGGGAGAAGCATGCCGTTACTGACCAGTCCGTGAGTACCACCATAGGCCTAGGGTAAGGTGGTAGAATGCAAGGCCTTCCTGGCCTGTCTGTGTACTACCATGAGAGTGAGTAAGGTGGGAGAAACATGCCGTTCCTGACCTCTCCACGAGTACCACCATAGGCGTAGGGTAAGGTGGTAATATGCAAGGCCTTCCTGGACTGTCCGTGAGGATTACCATAGTAGTGAGTGAGGTGGGAGAAGCATGCCGTTACTGACCTGTCTGAGTACTACCATAGTAGTGAGTAACGCGATAGAATGCAAGGCGTTCCTGGCCTGCCCGTGAGTACTACCATAAGAGGGAGGGTGGGGGGAGGGAGTGGGAAGAAGCAAGGCATTCCGGACCTGTCCGCGAGTACCACCGTGTGTGTGTGTGTGTGTGTGTGTGTGTGTGTTAGTGAGCTGAAAGAAGCAAGGCCTTCAGGACCTGCCGGTGAGTACTGCTTTAAAAGATAGAGTGCAAGCAGTCTGGGGTGGGAGAGCAAGACCTTCTTGGCCTACACATGAGTACTTCCGGAGGAGCGAGTGGCTGCAGCCTGGGCAAAACTTGAATATATACATGCAAAGGGCACCCCAGGGCGGAAATGAAATTCAATAATGTTTCGTTTGGAGACTTGACCGACATCTGGGCTGAGAGATTGTTCCCGGGAAAGCGCCGGAGCCAGGTCCAACGGAGGCCAGCCTTGCTCCCGAGACACAACCTGCTTGGCTTGGAATGTCCCTCCTTTTGCAGCACGTGTCTAGGACTTTTCCCCAGAGTTTCTTCTGGGGTTGTAGGTGCGCTACGTTATGATATTGGGTTGAAATCTTCGACGATGGGTTCTCTTGATCCTCTGTGCTTTTTCTTAAGATCTCCTGGATCTCTACACCCCCTCCCTGCTTTGCTTATTGGTGGTTGGCCTTAACTGTTAAACCCTGGGATGTCATGATACAATAGGCCCAGGCGAGATCACTCGGGATCGATCCTGTCTTCAAGCTCGTGTCAATGCTTTAGGTTTAATGTGCTTCTTCCTCTGTTGGTGGGAGATCCACCAGCCCCAGATTCTCTAGTCTTTCTTTTGATCCACCGAGATGACCCGATCACCCAAGATCGACCCCGTCTCCAAGCTCCATTCTTTAGGTTCCAGTGTCCTTCTTCCTCTCCTGGCAGGAGATCCACCAGCCCCAGATTCTCTAGTCTTTCTTTTGATCCACCTGTGCGTAATTTAGTTCTCCGGCTAGTGGGATCTGGACCTTTTTTAAGGAGATGTGTGATGTTTCATTGGCAGCGTTCTCTCCGGCTCGGTCCTAATTTGTTGGGGTAGTGCATATTGTCCTCCAAAATTTGAGTCTGGGAGGGTGGATGAGTGAATGGTGGCTGGATTTTGGCAAGACCCAAAAGTCTTCTCGTTTGTGTGGAGAAGGTTTGCCGCACACGGTAATGTTTCCTTTTTCAGAAATCTAATGCATAATCCTTGTCTTATGTTCCGCGTTGGTGCAAAGCTTAGTACAATGACACACGGAGTGTGTACTTCACTTCCTTTTTTCAATATGGGAAGCACAGCATTTTATGGCGCTTCTGAACAATGTTCAATGGAACCATCTCAAAAAAGCTCAGTTCTCCAGGGACCGCAAAGTAGTACCCCCTCCCCCCCCCAGTCATTCAGAAGGACAGGGAGCGGGCACGGCTTGATTCTGTGCCACGGGCTTCTCCCTGCAGGCTTTGGTACTCCTGGGCATGCATCTGAACCTGATTCTTTGACAGTGAAAAGAGGTTTTTGGGGCGATCCCATTGAAGTTAATGGTGTTGAACAATTTGTTTTGGTGATGGCTTTTCTATTGAAGTCTACAGTAGGCTTCCTGGAAGAGTGAAGATGACTACTAGGTTAGTGACTCTCACTGCCCCTCCCCCGCCCCCATATCCTCTGCCCCCACTGTGAACAGAAGGGTATGCCGCAAAGTGATCGTGCGGCGGCATGTGCCTACTATCGTTGGTCTCGATGGTTTGATTCTCCAGGATCCCTGGAGGTAGACTTGAGCCGGTTTAATAGTGAAAAGCTCAGTTGAAGGAAAAAAAATGGAATTCCCCTTTCCATCCTAACACAATTTCTGCAATTTCTTCTTTTTGATTTCAGTTTTGTTTTATTTGCTTTGGGGGGGGGGGGGTTTATAAGAATAAATCTAAACCCATTTATAGTTGTCATATATATTTTCAGTAAAAAAAACTTTGTTAAAGGGACGTTATGGCTCAAAGTAAAACCGAAAACCCCCTGAAATTCGGCAGTTATGGTAATATAAGCAACCATAACTCGCGCCACCGTGCACTGTTAACACTAACACCCAGGACATCGAAGATGACATCACAAAAGAACAGCGCTGCCAAATTAACCAATCTAAATTAAAAAAATATATATATTCTATCTCATGGACTCAGTAGCGTCCATGTAGTTATGGTTAAGTTGGTGTTTCCATAGGAAGAGCATTTTTTGGCTGGCTTATAACTTCGCTCCCTCTGGACGAATCCTCACCAAACTTTGCAAAAAAAGTATATGGCTCACTCAGAATTTCTTTGCAAAGTTTGGAGAGGATTCGTCCAGAGGGAGCGAAGTTATAAGCCACCCAAAAAATGCTCTTCCTATAGAAACACTTAACCATAACTACATGGACGCGGTAGGAGATATATATTTTTTTTAAATTTAGATTGGTTAATTTGGCAGCGCTGTTCTTGTATGCCAGGCTTTGACATTTCTGGGAGCTGAGAGCCATTTAGAAGACATTTAAAGCATAATGAATTGTGTGTATATAATGGACAAAACGTTCAAGTTTGCATCTCTCGCAAAAGTTAGATTTGCATCACACTATGTACTAGCTCCTAGTTCTCTGGGGTAGCTTCTACCCTCCCTAGTAGGTGATGGCCGATGCCAAAGGGCTAGTTGTAGGTCCTGCTCATGAAATCTTAATGTCGACCCTGGTACGCCCCAGCTTAACGGAGCTTCTTCCTTGGAAATGTCCCCTTCCCATCTGGCAAGGTGGACCTTTAAAACGGGGCAGCCCCCAAGCACTCGCCTGTCCTAAACCATACTGCTGCTGGCCAATTTTCTTTTACTATTGGTTTTAAAAAAATATAATTTAATTTGCTTTCCTTTTTTAACCAGGTAATTCTCCTCAGTAGTTTTTGGCCCTTTTAGTATTTTAGTATTCTTGCATTATGTGTGGTTTATTTTTATATTTTTATTTTTTTGCGGATGGGGGAGTTGTGTACTACATGCAAAGGGTCTTCACCCCTTCCCAACCCCTTTTTAGTTTTGGCTATTAGGTGGCGCTAAAAGCAAACTATTGCATTGGAGTACGGCTAGGGAGAAATGACATATGAGGAGGGTCACACACCTTGTAGGCGTGTTTGGTTACTTACTGCCTGTGGCCATGCTAATCTCTATGGCCATGCCCACCCACTTCCCATGCCTCCCCGCCGAAAGCACCTCCTCCTAGAACCTTTTTTGAGCCAACTTAGCAAGCCTTACCATCAAACTTTGCACCCGAAGTGCCTGTCAGTGTTTTTTCAACAGTCTTCCGAGAGTTCACGGCTTATTTTGGAGATGTTAATGTGCTGCTCGAGTAATGATAAAAGTCTTGACCAGGTCTGCCTTCAGCCACTCAATTTTATAAGCACAATGCGTGTGTCCTTCACTGAAGTCCTGTTAAAAACCTGCATTGGCAAAGCCAACCATTTTGGCTTGTGTATATGTATTTGCCAGGCATTACTTTTATATGCCAGGTACTTGCGTTATTTTGCAGCTGCTACCATTGGTGGCCAGTTAATACCATTGTGGCTGTGCCTCGCGCGTTCTTTCCCCATGCCAACACAAAAGCCGAAACTGTTGGCATTGCTAATGCTGGTTTACATGTGCAGTTGATGCATTCTGTGTGGAAAGAGTTCAAATGATTCTCTTTTTGTATTGTAAAACATAACACATTTGATATTGCTTTAAAAAAATAAATGGTTTAATAATTATGCCATAATGTGGTGCGATGCATATTGTTCAGAACGTTCCTCTCTTAATAATTGTGATGTGCGATGTTCCCTTGTTTTTCCACCATGGCACAATATATACACCACAACAACGAAACAAACCACACATAATCTCGCCCAACTCCACATGGCGGCCACCAACTGAAAAACACGCTTGCGCTCAGTGACCGGTGTATCTGAACTGAGGCTGCCAACAGCACATCACAGCTCTCTTGCTCCTTTTCCCGCTCAGTCCTACTAAAATACCCCCTCCCTCCCCCCCTTGCTTTACAGATCTGCCAGAGAGCCGAGAGACCAGGCAGGTGGTGTGCGGTATAAGAACCTTTAACATAAGATATGTATGTTCTCGGCTACCCTCTGCTTGTATAGCACTCGTAAACTATGCCTGGTCAACTGGCCCCATGTCCTCTGTGTTACTCAACCTGTCCTGGCATTTTCATCACCAGCTTTTTTTAATGCTAGGCCATTGGCTTTAATGCAATGCCCTGGCCCAAGGTGTTCCACAGAGATGGCCTCTTGGGCCCCAGAATTCCTTTTTCCCCCTTTTCCTTCTCCCACTGCACCCATAGGTGTTGCTAATGATGTTTCTAGTGTTCTCGGAGCGCGCTCTATCTCCTAGCCAATGGTGTGATCTTTGTACTTACAGAAGCCTTTGGAAGAGCAGGAGTTCTGGTGCAAACATGACAACTAAAAATAAAAAAAAAAGGCAATTAAACTGAAGCTCGCCAGGAAATGAGCCTGATTAAACAGAACAAAGTTCGCCTCCATTGGCTCCTCTTAAAGGGCCGAACAATATCTGCTGTTGGTGTCATGTGCTGGTTGCATCTTATGTGGAAGTTAGATTTGCAGAAGTCTATGGTACTAGCTCCTCATTCCCCAGTGGTAGCTTCTGCTCGCTTTTTAATGCTGAATACCCAGGAGCTGCTTTTGGCACCTGCTTATCAAATCTTAATTTTCGATAGTATTGTTTATTTATATAGCGCCTATACACAGGCAAGTGTTTTCAAAGCGCTCAAGGACGGTGGGAACCAGTGGCGTAACACAAAATGTAGTGGCCCCCCTGTGACCCATGCTGAGGGCCCCCACCCCATCTTTGCAACAAATCACGGGTCGTGCCACACTCTGGGCCGGCCTAGATTATCACGCTTGCACAATACGCACAAACGTGCTGCTGAAGGAGTATGCCACACACTGTACTCTAGGAGAAAGATCTAAATGTGTTCTAATGCAGTAATATACAGTGCACTTTCTGAGAACAATTTGTCTAAAAAGCCAAGTGTTTGCAATTTGTTTTGTAGGGTAACACCAATCCAATACATGCAAGTCACCAACAGAGCACAGGGACATTAATGCTTTGCTATTAAAAATGCCATGCCACATTGAAAACATGTCCCACTGGCTGCACAATGTAGACCAGTGTAGACACATAAAAACGTTACAGTAAAGCATGCCAGGCCACATTTAGACATACCTAGGCTGGTTGCACCAACATGCCAGTCGAAGCAATAACACTCGTCAACAAGAGCACACATTCAAGCCCGGGTCTCTGCGGCCTCTAACAACATGGTCTAACTCTTTAAAATCGGCAAGGAACTGGTCATCCTATTGCTGTCTCTATCTCTCCTGTTCCCTCCCATGCCCTCTGTATGACTCTGGCCTCTCACTTATGTGCTAAAACTCAGGGCATCCTGTCCTCCATCTCCTCTTCCTCTCTCTGCTCCCCTTTGGCCATCCCTCCCTCTCCTCCTCCTTTCTCCTCTTTCACTCTGACAACACTTGACAAGGTTACTAGACAAGTCCGATCTATGACAGTGTCACCCAAACTGGTGCTTTCCCTGCTCCTCCAGAACTATTAAGGACCATATTGACACCCTCGCTCCAGCCTTGGCCGATTTCTGTAATCACTCTTTCGCCACTGGAACATCCCACCCCCCCCTTAAGTACTCCTGTGTGCGCCCACTCCTCAAGCCGTCTGCCGATCCTACCTGCCTGGCAAACTATCGCCAAAGCTCCATCATCCCTTTCCTGGGCAAACTCTTGGAAAAGCTGGCCATCTCCCAGCTTACTCTTCACACTGATTGGCTGTCTCCATGCCCACCAGTCTAGCTTCAGAGCAGCCAGAGGCACGCAAACTGCTTCCTGAACACCTGTGAAGATCTGCTCTCCAACCTCGATTCCAGCATTCCTTCTGTCCTAATCCTCCTTGATCTTTCCTCTGCTTTCGACATGGTCAACCACGACATCCTGATCAATCGACTATGTGAGAATCTGGGCATCATAGATCAGACCCTGGAGTGGCGGATCTGCTTCCTCTTGGACTGCCCCTGCCAGGTCCAACTTAGTCCCTTTCTCTCTGCCTCCTCTTTCTCTGCCTGTGGCATTCCCAGGACTCTATCCTCTCACCCTGGTTTTTCAACCTCTAATTGGCTCCTTTGGCCCACCTGATCTCTACCTTCTCCTCTAACTTTCAGTGTTCTACGGATGACACTCCGCTTTCCTTCAGGCTCTTCTCCTCTCTCGCCAATTCCTGACTGTCTATCCGCGATTCAGGATTGGTGCGCCGCCAATGATCTCTGCCTTAATTCCAGTAAAATGGAGATCCTTCTCATTGGGACCCTTGTCCCTGCTTTCCCTCTCTCACTCTGGCCGTCCACTTTAAGACCTCTTTCTTTGCCTTCCTGAGAGGCAAAAAACCTTGGTGTCATCTTCGACTCCACTCTCTTTCTCTCCTCGCATCTCGGACGTCGCCAAGATGTCCCATTACCAGCTACTCCTACTCAATAAGACTCTTCCCTTTCTCACTTTCCCCCAAAATCTCACGGTCTCCGGAGCCTTGTTTCTCAAAATCTATTTCTCAAGCTGCTTTCCTCTACTCTCCGCCCTCTGCCGCTAATCCAGAACAGGACTGCAAGATGTATCCTTGGCCTCAAGCCCAGGGATTGTATCTCTCCAGCCCTGAAATCTCTCCACTGGCACCTGGTGGCTGCAAGGATTAAGTTCAAGACCCGTTGCATTGTCCACAAGGCTTTCTGCGGTCGGGGCCCACACTACATCCAACGCTCTACCAAAATACCTTCCTTCTCGTGCCCTTCCCCCGGCTACCTCCAACACTCTTAAGGGTTAGATGCTTCCCCAAGCATAGAGTGGGGGGTGGATCTCTCTCCTCTGCAGGTGCCTCCCTCTGGAATGGCCGGTATGCTGTACTGACTGGTTGCTTGGCTACCCTCAGAGTCTCACTGAGTCCAGACTTTCTTGATCAGTCTCCCTGCACGGCCTCCGGGCCTACCATGCACTTAGGGGCTGTAACTCTACAGTCCCTTGTTCTCCTTGCACTACCCAGAGCCGCGCTGTCCTGGCTGCACTTACTCAGAACATTACTGCCCTATTTCCCCCCTCCCCCTCCCTCCATTTCCCCTTGCACCTCTCGTTCTCTCACTTGCACAATCTGAATGACACAAGGCCCAGTAAGATCATTTGTCTTATCCTCCCTCTATCTTTCCTCCCTTGTCTTGTCACGCCTAGAAACACCTGTGTACAAGCGTGTTATAAATGACCAAACTGAGGAATGACTGGACTGGCTGCACCAAAATGCCTCTCTAGCCACTAATACTACATGTCATGCCTGCTTAGCCTGGACATGGACAACCATTATGATTTATCGCACAATCCTGTCACTCCACCCCCCCGGCCCCCTTACCCCATCCTCCAAAACAGCGCCTTTTTTAGGAAATTTAAATTGTGATGTATGTTTAGTACTTGCATGCCAGGGGAGTGATTGGAAGGGTAGAGAGGGAAGTGGAGACAGCTCATTCTCACAGCAGTCCATAAGTGGGTGCTTTCAACATTAAAGGAGAGTTACCTGCTTGTATCATTGAAGCTACACTAGAATAGTCTCATTAAAATGTGTAAAGAAGTTAGATGCCCCCACACAAATGTGTGCCCCTCCCCCACCGCCTGTGAAGTTAGCGCCTCCGCCGACATTTGAAGGATTAACCCCCCCAAAATGTAGGTGTTGTTGCACCCCTGAAAACGAACACACACACACACACACACACACACACACACACACCCTCCCCCCCCCCCCAGCCATCCATTAATTTAAGAGTGCACTCATTCACCATATAGGCACACCCAGGCAGCCACCCATACATTTAAGTGTGCACCCTTTCACCATACGCATACCCAGCCACCCATACATTTGTGTGCACCTTTTCACCATACACTCACACAGGCAGCCACCTACACATTTGTTTACACCCTTTCAAAATACACTCACGCACACATCATGGGGTTCACGGGAGCCCTTTCACTGTTGTATTATGATGTTCGTGTAACGATGTGTAACTCTGCTGTGCACATGATTATGCGCCCAGCTACCTGAGGGTTCGGACGCGCTTTATAAATAAACAAACTAAACTAAACTTCAAGAAGTTGCTTCTTTTTAAAGTCACTCTGACTTCATAAAGAAATGATTTCTGTTAAGGACCAAACCATAATGGAATTTCTTTATGAAGGCAGAGTGACTTCAAAAATAAACAATTTATATTTGAAGTCCATGACTTGGAGGCCTCCAGCCTGGTTAATTTCAAGTCATGGGGTGGGCAGATGCCCTCGGACTAGTTTCTTTTTGTAGTTACTCTGCCTTCATAAAGGAAATAATTTCTGTTACAGATTTCGACCGGGGTTCCAAAATGGAATTCACACTGGACACCAAGGGGCGCCCGGGAGGGTTAATCAGGCTCTTGTGTATCTTAGGTAAAATGTAAAATACCGAAACCCTACCCTGTTCCCTTAAGTTACTCATGTTCTTGTTTACTGATAATTTCTGATTCGAACGCCCTGGAGACTTTTTCTTTGATGGCCTTCATGAGCTGAACAGTCGGATCACTGGTCAATCTAAAATAGCTGGTCTCGTCTGATAACAACCTCTCGCATTCACTCGCATAATCATACCGATTCATGACCTATAGCACCACCTTTATCAACTTGTCTGATAAGAGTCTTATCCTTAGCAAGCTTCATGGTCCGTGCTTTTTGGGCACTGCTGAAGTTAGAATTGAGAGATCTATCTAGAGACTGTATTTAGTTTTTACTTCCGCTAACACTTGTCTTTCAAAAACCACAGATTCAGGGGTGTAAGAATGGGAGGGAGCACAGAGTGGAACAATTGCGAAGGCCACTGCAGTTGTTGTTGTTGTTGTTGTTGTTGTTGTATTCCTCATTCTCGCTAAAATACTCATTGAGATGGACTTTGCGCATGAGCGCATAGAATTCAGTTCTGAACTCCAAAGGATCATGTGATTTGGTAATGACAAAATTAAGCCGTTTATTGAGAGCAGTTTCCTCTTCATGGCTTAAGGTATGGTGGGAGAGATTGTTTACCACTGATTCCTCGATCGACTTCTTGTCCTGATCTGGTTGTCCCAGTCCCCTCGATTCGGAACCTGTCCTAAAACAGGCATCCTTTGCCTTTGTCTATTGGCCCCTCTCTGGCCTCTTCCTCTCCCTCTACTCGGGTTCTGTAATATATCGGGTCCACTTGCACCTGTACTCCCTTTTTATGTTTTAGAGATTTGAATTGGTTTGTTTTGAATAAATATATTTGATAAAGATTTTTCTTTAAATATTTGCATACAGTCCATTTTTTTCAGGACTTTGTGTGCCGGATAATCAGCGTACCACTGGTTCTTGGTGATGAGCTGATTGTGCAGAAAAATCATCTGACTCGTTCTTTTATATACATGCTTGGAATAAGGGCTGTTCCAATTTTCCACCTACAAAGGAGAAACATTGCAATGTTGGGAGAGAACTTGTAACAGTCAGTAGCCACCAGGAAAATAAAAGTTACTGACACCCTGGAGAGCTGGCCAGTTGGCTAATTCTGGGTGGGGAGTTCGCTTCCTAGTAAAACTGCTAGGAACCGTGTTATAAGGCCCTCTCTTCCCTTGGTCTATGGCTTGGGCCCGGGCTGTTACCAGGTGGGAATGGCCCCTCCCCACTTCTCGGGGTGATTGGCTAATTACTGCCCTCTGCTGCTGTAGTGTCTGTCTGCAATGGAACTGCCAACATTCCAGTGCTCTGCTGCTACTCAAGCCTTTCAGAATCTGGCTGCTTCTGCTGCGGCTCTTCTCACTTCAAGCTACTTATAATGACGTCACGAAACGCGACCTGCAAACTAACCATGCCCAGCGATGCCCAGCCAGCCCATTAGGATGAAACAAGCGGTTTATTGTAATCCTCCGTGTTTTGAGTGGGACCATGAACGTGAACAGGGATGCATTCCACCAGGCCCTCCACTCCGGAAACTTCTCACTTAACACTTGATGCAGAACTCTACATGGTCTCCAGCTTTACCCTGCTTACTGGTACCATCTTGGGATGTCTTCTCTACTGTGTATCGAGTCTGGCTTTTTCCATCTGGAGGGGGGGGGGGGTGGGTCTTCAGAACTGGCCACCCTATATGCAATGTGCTCTCCAGAACGTAGCGCGTTACTCTGGATGGCGCCTCAAGAACTGGAAACGAAACTCTCAATATGCCGCCCCCCACTCTCCTTATAGAAGAAGCCTCCATATATGTGCTGCCTAGGGCTAGTATTCTGTGTTTGAGAGCCTTTTCTTTTCTCTAGACCCTGGGATTCCGTCACAGGACGTGCCTGAACTAGCAGCCAAAATGGGGAGCTATTTGGTCTTAAATGTCACCAACTGTGCTATGGTAGGTGTTTGCACTCCCTGCCTCCCGCATGAAATCGGGACGGATTTTTTTTATTATTATTTGTTGGCTTAACAAACTTTGACAACAAATCAGTTTGAATGCAAAATGAATTTTGCAACGCTTCATAAAATGCACATATATATTATACATTCAAAATAGAAAACTCCTCATTTGCAGTTTCAGTTACACTTCTCGCACTTAAAATCTTTATACTTCAAATAATTTCTACATTACGTGATGTTTTACCACCCTCTTTGATAATATTAAGAAACTATACAAGTACCCTATACTAAGCGTACTTGCCCTTCACCGTTGTAATAAATCCATCTCTTCTTCCATGCATAAGGGCAATATCCACTTTGGAGATCAATCCGATCTGATTTATGACCTATTGAGATAGAATGTTCTGGAACCTTCCAGCACATCAGGGCACTGATTGGTGCGTGTAGTATCTTAGAGTGGCATGAACTTCAGGCGGGACACAGGGACCACTCCAGAGCCAGGTATGTATCAAAAGGTAAGTTGCTTTATTCCTACAGTGGTAGGAAGGTAAGTAAGGAGAGCAGGTAACAAGCATATAGTTCCTCTGGCTCTCTCCCCCTGTCATCCCATGGAGCTCCCATGATCCCTAGGTTCCAGGCCTCACACCACATCTCTCTCTCACTCACACACACACATCCTGCCAGGTGGGTCACTCACAACAGTGTGCCTGCGTAATGATTTTCTCTAGCACTTCATGCCAAATAACAGCTGCTTCTAAGCACTGCAATGATCCATGTTTATTACAAGGATTGAAACAATGATGGGATGATGAGCGGGAGCTCAAAATGGACCCTTTTGATTTGGTTTTTATTTTATTTATAAAGCGCAAAAAACCAGGCCCAGGGACCACCGCTGCGTAACGACGTGCCTTGGATCCAACTTTAACATGAGATACAAACTCTGCCTTTCATCCATCATTTCATGGTCAGGTCCACGTTCACTCCGTGTGTTTGTACGCAGTTAAATGATGCTTAGTTTAACAACTCCGGAAGCGTTGAGGGCCGAGTCGGTCCTGCCGCCGGATTCGAACTGAAGGGAGTTCTGGCTCCAGGTCCGAGGTGAGACTTGATGCCTTCGTTCTTTAGTGCCTTGTAGCACTAAAGAGATGTCGTCGTTCCCCAGATCCACGGTATTGATCTGCTCATTTTAGGGAAAGGTGGGCGCTTGACCTGTCGCATGGAAGGCCTGTTCCTCTGGGAGGCCGGTAGGGCTGGGGCAGAGCCCCGCTCGGTCTCCTATGCCTCACGCTGGCCGTGGGACCGGGACCTGTTCAGACGGAGCCGTATTTTGCTGGCAGGTTCGTTTCCATGGTGACAGACGGATGACACCACGCGTGTGTCTGACCGTGGTGTGGTGCACACCCTGGCGGTGTCGGGTGACTCGCCCTGCGGACGGGTGACTGTTGCTCGACGTTCGTCAGCCCAGGTGAGCGTCCCGAGGGAGGTGCAGGAGTCTGCCCCTCCCCCACCCGAGTGCTGGGACTTTGCCTCCAGAGGCGCTCGGGTTCCCATCGCTCTGGTGTAACTCGCTTTGTGCAATGGGTGCCATCTTTTAGCAGAAGTGGAACTGTAGCACAGGAAGGGGTGGGGGTGGGAGGTCAAGGGGGGGTGGACACCTTGGAGGAGGGCTACTGATTCTTGACAATGCTCCGGGCTTTTCTTCGAAACTTACAATTTTCCGAGAATTCGTGCCATCCTTTATTGTATATTGACGGTGTAATCCGACAAGTGCACCACGGGTAGAATATTGCCCCACTTGGGTCCCAGAAACGCACCTACCTTTTTTCCCCACTGCCCTTTCACTTTCGAAAACATTCAACTACTAGCTGACATGTGAGGTTTCCCAGATGAAGTCAAGCCCCCCCCCCCACCGACATTACTGAAATGGACCCCTGCTCACCTTTAAGCCGCCTTTGTAGGGGTGGCTGCCATTGGGTTGGGGTGATGGAGGGCTGCACTCCCTAGTCACCCCATTGGCTGTCTAGCCTACATTCGGGTGGCCAGGATGGGCGTGTGGCACTCTGACCTGCAGAAGGAGGCTCACCCACCAGCTGCCCGGAACTGCCCGATGCAAACAGCTGTGGAAAGCAATCGCCAACCTACCTTTCCCTGTAGACCAAGAACCTTGTCCGGGGGCAGGGGTGAGAGTAGGGAGTCTTGTTGGATTTTCCATTGCCAAGATGACCAAACCTTTGGCTCTACCAATGTTTTTCACCACTAGTTCAATCAACTCCAGCTGGCATACTAATTGGTGAGGCATCATGGTAGTTGGAGTTTAAAATGTCTGGAGGAGGTTTGAGGCCATATGGGCAGGGCCACAGACTGAACCGGCCGCTCCAATCGCAGGCTTTCTTTTCTCTGGAGAAGAAAGGCCACCATACACCCTTTCAAGAAAAAAGTGCAAAAGTAGGCCTTTTCAAATCAAAACTCTAGCAGAGAGAGCTACCCTGTGCAAGCTCCTATTCCCTCCCGTGCAAGCTCCTATTCCCTCCCGTGCAAGCTCCTATTCCCTCCCGTGCAAGCTCCTATTCCCTCCCGTGCAAGCTCCTATTCCCTCCCGTGCAAGCTCTTATTCCCTCCCGTGCAAGCTCCTGTTACTTTTAACTGTTTTTTAAAAATGGTATTTTATTGTTTAAAGTGCGGACCTCGCTCGAGAGCAGCAGAGCGCTGTACAGAGTGTGGGTAGCCGGCATTTGGACTGGCATCTTTTAACATTAACGCAGTGCTGTGAGGTCTTTGCATCGACATGTGCGTCCATTAGTCCTGGGTCAGGTGTTGAAAAATCAATGTTTTTTTGCGAAATTGGTGAATTGTGGGGCATTCTGAGCTGACACCGGGATCGAGTTCCAGAGGGTGGGTGCGTGACCAGAAATGGATTGTTTGCGGGTGCTCTTAGCAGAGGTTTCCTTTTAATCTTTCCGATCCGTGCAATGTGTTCCGATGCATGCCGGATTCTAGATCATGCTATAAAATATGGTGGGGTGGCGGGGCGAAGTTACTGGTTTTTGAATGCGTCCTTTCAATCTAGACGGACGAGATCTGGAGGTGTGACTGATGTGGTCCCTTAAACTGGATCAATGTCAGTCGGGTGTCTTGGCACATTGCGGAGGAGGTGCCATTTGTGGACTTGATATGCCTGAGCATTGAATTGTTTTAATTTTTTAAAAACTTTTCATATCCCCATTTACCACCGTCTATTTACACCACCATCTAAAGATTGGCTTGGTTGGTGTTTCTTTTTTTTAGCCCAAACTTCTTCACTCTGGTGCTCACAATCCATCCAAATATGCAAACGCGATGGCTACCTTACTTTCAGTAAAGCCTCGAAAACTTTAGTAGCCCAACTTCTTGGTCCAAATCGAGCACTGATCCAACCTCTGTCCCTTTCGTTATATTACTGACTGTTTTAATCTGGTATTTTTGGATACAGAGGCTGAGCCTCACGCTCCCATTTCTCCAGTTGAATGTGTAGTCGCGGTTTAGTTTGCTTATCGTGCCACAATAGTTGGTTTCACAGGGTCAGCACTGCTGTCTGCCCCTGGCCAGAACCACTTCTTATATTCTCATTAACGAGCTTGTTCTCCCCCCCCCCCCATGCCCCACACCAATATGGATGCTTGTGCTTCGTTTTGAGGTAGATTATGTATAATGGCGCTTGCCGCACTATTCTTCTATTAAGCAGAGCAAGCCGCACTGTTTTTTTTTTTTTTTTTTTTACTTTCTTGCGGTTCCAGGCATATTTACAGGTGTAAACTGGTCGACTATCTTCATTTTGCTTACAGCTTAATTCTCGTACTTTTTCATTTCATTCTTTCACTTTAAGTTCACAATCTCTTTTCTCATGTAGTTTCATCTCTGTGTGTCATTCCTCGGGTCGTCATTTCTTCCATCTGTGAATCTGTCCGAGTCCTCGTGACGTCACCATTCATCTTCCATCAAGACCTTTTTGGTTTCTTTCAGGACTGTACTCTGGCAGGACTGTACTCGGGCAATCTTCATTTTGTTTCATTTGTTGGTAGGGTTTTCTTAATGGATACCTTACTGTCCATGGTTTTCTTGGTATTGGTACTTCAATAGGTGCTGCTCTTCTGGTAGGCACTGGGACGAGCCCTACTGCGGCTCTCTGCTGGTTTATTTGCTCGTCATACGGCACATATTTTGGGGTGAACGTTTCTGGTACTTCAAAATGGGCAACTGGTTTGCAGGTTTTATTTGGGACCTCCTCTACAAGTCATGACTGTGGGTGCTATGCAGTCTATCAAAACGACCACTGGTCTGCAACCTCAAACCCTCCTTCCTCAAGAAATCCTTTAAAACCTGGTGAATCCCCTGACTCTGCTTCTGTGGGAGGGGGAGCAGGGAGGTTTTGGGAGTGAATGAGCCCTAGGTTTCTTTTCCAAATGCTCATGACGGACTAATGCCGGGACCAGCCTAGCTCCTCTCCCTGTCAATGGGATTATTGTGGCCTGCTGTGTCTGGCCCAGGCCTTCAAGGCGCTTTCTTTATACCATATGCACTGTAGACCTTTCCAATCGTGGCCTAGCCTTGATGCCTTACCCTTCAGTGGGGGAGGGAAGGGTGCTTCTGCTCGCCTCATAAGATACCTGGAAAGGTTTCCTCTAGGGTCCTGCTCCCTCCAAGTATTGCCTGGACAAACTCAGGCAAAGGCGTTGGTTCTCTCTCATACCTAAAGTTCATCAACGAGGCAGTGTGACACCAGAGGAAGGGGGGGTGGAGCTCTGGAATGTGGGCGTGGCCTAAAGGTGTGGCAGGTCTCTTAAGCAAGAGCAGTATGCCCCAAACATCATGAGGCCCTGCAAACGCATGCTTTGGGCCACCAAGCATGGTCCCCGGTGGTCGTGTTTGCGTCCAGTCTGTACATTGTAAATACAGCGCCCCCTGGTTCCGTTTCTAACTAAACTTCTGTCTGTAAAAATTCAATTGGCGAGCAAATCGCCTTCATTCAACAAATAAATGACCCCGGCCCAGTCTGCTTACCAGTGCTCATTTAAGGTTTCAGCTCCCCCGCATAATCTGTAGCCTATTAACCCCTTCCAAGGAAGTGCATATAGTAAACCCATTTTCAGTCTTCTCACACTAAAGGCTGTGTCAGTTTAAATTGGCTTTTGCTGACCAAAGACGGACCTCCAGGTCTTCAGTTGCTCTTGAAATCAACCAGGAGTGCACCTGCAAGAAAGAGAAAGACAAATGGCACCAATGTAAGCTACAAGATGCTTTGCATAAAATCCAAGAGCATTTTGTGAACTTAAAAACGAGCACACGGACCTATCCGTGACACTGGTTCAAACCTTCTGTTCCCATAATGCACACTGGCCTGTCTACCATTTTTTTTTTTTATCTCTCTAATAGTAAAGTGACGGAAAACCGTGGTCATACATACACATTTGGAGAGTTCTGCTTTGGGACTCAGGTGCTGGCTGTCCTGCTCAATCATGCCGGGTGCTACTCTGGGGACTGAGGGAGACCCGGCAGCACGCTGGCTCAAGGTCAGTGTTTGGAGACAGCAGGATTTCCGCCCCGGTCCACTTAAGTCCTAACCATGATTAAGCGATATACTCAGATAAATTACACGCCCGAGCGAAGCAGTGGCTTTAACATTAGCCCTGGGGCATTACCTGACCGATAATGACCACCCTGAAAGGGTTATATTGCTATTAGTACACCGGCACATTATACCGGGGTATTAACAGTGTATTTATCTCGAGCTGAGAAACGATAATCAAAATGGCCACCATGGATCAGAGAGAATGGAACTACATTTAGTCCTCCTTCCTTTCCATGGTGGCCATTGATGCGACAGGGACATGTTGGGACCACTAGCGTTTCCCGCCCTGCGAGGGACAAGGCAGCACACAAGGTAAGTGGGGGAGGATTGAATTAGTGGAAAAGGGAGGGTGGGTAAGCAGGGGAGCACTTTTACCTGTTTCTCAGAGTGGGAAGATGGTAGCCTCCTTCTCAGTGGGGGAAGATGGCGGCCTCCGGCTTTGAGAAGGCTCGGAACGGGGTCTTTACCGTGTTGTCAAGATCCGGTCTTGAGCCTCTTCATTGGCTTGGAGGCTGCCCCCCTCATTCCCCCCCCCTTGCCGAGTACTAATCTCTAGAAAGTCTTTGGCTTTTTCATTGCTCAGTGATGAATACTGGTGCTTGCTCCTGGTCTGTATACTTGTTATGGGTTTCTCCCTCCCTGCGAGCTGGAGATGGGGGTTCATTTGTTGACGCGGGCCGCAGGGGGTCCCATGTGTGGTATGAGGGTAAAGTCCCTTATACATTTTTTTTTTTTTCTTTCTCCACTATGTGGAGTGTTGAGAGAGCGCAATATTGCTCTCCAATGTTTACCATCCAGCTTCAAACTGTTTCAGTGCTCTATAATACACGGAGGCCGTGCAATACTGGTGATAACAGTAACGAGCAAAGTGGCATGGGAAGCAAGGTATGTGGTTGGCATGACAATTGGCAAGGCGTGTTTCGGTGGAGGAATTGGTATTTGGCATATTGGTGGAGAGGGCGCTAGCCAATCGGGATGCTTGGAACGTGGGCTGTATTGTATGGTACAAGCCTACGTTCCGAGCAGCCTGGGTAGCCAGTGCCCCCTTCCGTGCCCTCCCCACCACTCGCCCCTTAGCACCCGTGTAGTTTGCTACACGGGTGCTAAGTGTGTAATTTTAGTTTTTGCAGTTTTTTTTTTTTTGGGGGGGGGTTGGATTATTATTTTTTTAAATTTTTTTTTAAAGAAACATACCTTTTTGCTGCGTGGCATGGCCTGGCGATGCAGTGTTGTCGTCATGGAAGTCTGTTTTCATTGTTGATGAGGACACTGAAAACTGACACCCTGGGCAACAGCGTTGTGTGGCACCGGGCTGCGCTCCAAACGGATGTTTCTTTTTGAGCAGTAGACCACTACATGGATGCTAAGGTCGATATGCCCTTCGGCTGCGGGCCGTCCCTGTCGGCCATGGCACCGCCGCCCTCGTTAAGGGGCCCTCTGTTTACTTGGGCCCTTAAATTGGGCGGCGGGCAGTTACCGGCCGGGTTGGCCCACCACCTTGCAGGTTTACACCTATATGCTTGTCTCCCACTGGTGATGTGGTGACTCTCAAAGGTGAGTACTGCAAGCTGCCCAAGGTGAGGCACCCTCATCGCAGTCGAGGTCTGTCCTAGCGCATGTGGAGCCATACTACTGGTAGTGTCAGCAAAGGGTGGTCCATGTCGACACCCCCTATATGCTATGCTGCCAACTTTTGAATCCTAGAACCCTGTACCTGGCAGATGTTGCGCTTTGGAAATGCACTGTTCGTATTTGCCATGCCGAGGCATTCATATCATGGGTCTTTGACTCAACATTTTTTTTTTTAAACTCGCTCGACGGAAGGTGGGTGTTTCGGGACAACCGTGGCCTAATTCTGGAAAAGAATCCGGGACTTGTCACCCTGCACAATGGACCTCTCCATGAAATTATATTTTGCCAGAATAAATGTTCCAGAGTTGGGACGCACAATGGCAGTCGGGTGGGGAGGGGGGACACCCCTAACCAGAAGGCATTAAGCAAATTGTAATGCATTATATACTGGGCTCAGAAAATTAGGGACATTGGCAAAAAGATCTTTTGCTCCCAGTCATAGGTCGAGCATTGGCCCAGACCATTGAAGTTGCCATGGGGGGTGCTCACTGGTTGGTGCTCATCCAGTAGGTCCTGGGGCAACTGGTCTGGAGGTGCCTGTCTGTTCATTATGGCGGGGGCATCTTATTTCCCCCCGGTACGGATCCCTGGGTGTAGAGGGGTGCCTTGTGCCTCTGTCCTTTTTATGCCTCCGTTTAAGAGAATACTTTAATCTGTTACTGAAGTGTGTAATGCCATCAAACGGATGAAAGAAGGAAAGTCACCAGGGCCAGATGGTGTAGTTTCAGAGTTCTATAAGAGATTTGCTACTCAACTGGCACCAATTTTATATGAGGTCTATAATTTATTTATAGCATCGGGGGTAATGTGTGACTCGATGAAGGGTGCTTTGATCATTGTAATTCCGAAACCTGATAAGCATCATGAAAGAATGTGGGAATTACAGGCCGATTGTGTTGTTCAATGTAGATCTACAAATGTTCACTAAAATATGGGCTAATAGATTAATGTCATGAATGGGAGAATTGATTGATGAGTCTCAGATGGGTTTCACTCGGGAAGTTTTGTGTATGACAATATTGGAACTGTGTTGGATGTAATTGGGGTACATTATGGAAAGGAATCAAATGGAATTATAGGTTTTTTCAACGCGGAAAAAGCCTTTGATAGGGTTAATTGGAAATGTATGGAATATACATTGTTGAAAATGGGTTTTTGACCAGTGTTTATGGCGATGGTTGAGTATATTCATCATGTTAGGGCTCAGGTATTGGTTAATGGGTTGACCTCAAAAGTAATTTCCTTTATCTAAAGGTACACGACAAGAATGCCCATTGTCACCGTTTTTGTTCAATTTGGCACTGGAGCCGTTGGCTGCGTACATCCGGCAATGGAAAGTGATTAAAGGAATTGGTGTTTGGAATACTGAGGTCAAAATGTTGTTTTATGCGGATGATGTGCTGCTTTTACTGTCAAACCCGGAAGTATGTGGACCTAAATTAAAAACTATTTGAGGAAGTGGGCAAACTATCGGGACACAAAGTAAATTGGGACAAAACTGAGATTTTTCCAGGGTCTGATAATAGAATTTTGTAATCTTGGAATTGTAGATGGTCGCCCAGGGGTGTTACATATTTGGGGATACATATTATTGGACATTTTTTAAAAAATCAGCCAAAATATCATTTGATAATTAAAAGGTGGGAAAGATTGAATCGGTATCTATGGGCACAAATTAACACAATAAAAATGGTTCTGTTGCCTAGTTGTTGTATGATGTTCAATCAGGCCCACTACTGATTTATAAAAAGCAATTGCTGAAGATTGATGAGCTTTTTCAAACCTTTTTGTGGTGAATTGGCAAAAAACCTTGTGTTCCAAAATGTATATTGATGCAAAAAATTGAAGAGGGTGGAATTGGGTATCTGGATCTAGTGAGATATCACAAAACCTTTTTGCTTAAGAGGAGTTTGTATTATTTTAAGGAAGAAGGCAGCAATGAGCTGATCTGGCTACATATGGAAAGAGAGTTGTGCACCGTATCATCTAGAAAACTTTACAGTATAGGAAAGCTGTCCAATAAAAGGCTAAAGTTAGAAACAATTGTGGCAACCAGACAGGCCTTGGGGTCATGGTTTAGGGGAAATGAGTTATGGTTTCAGCCCAGATGCATCTATTTGGCATAATGAGACTTTACAACTTAACAATAGATGTCTGAGCTGGAAGAGCTGCATTGAAATTGTAATTCTGAAGATAAGTGATATGCTGGATGGAAGCAGGTTGCTACGCTTTGAGGAGTTGCAAAATAAATCTGGTTTGGGACAAAAGAGAGATGGATAAATATTTGGATTTGGTTTCCCTAATTAATCAAAGGAAAGGAATGGCAGGTGGCTCACTTGGCGTGAAACCAGAGATTAGTAAACTATTGGTTGGTCAAGAATACAGTGTACGGACTTGTCTGCGTTTCATGCCCCTGAAAGTAGGACATTTTATAGCTTGGAATGAGTTAAAGGAGGCCTGGCCTAATGATGTCAATATGGTCATTTCCAAAAACGATTGGAGAGATGTACTAAGGGTGAGCATGAATTTGGGGAAAGACATGAATGTGCGTCTAATTAGACAGAATACGAAACAGCAGTTAGGATGTTCAAATTGAAGTTGAGATCGGATGAGCTGTGCTGGAATTGTGGGTCTGAGAGGTACTCTTTTTCATCTACTTTTGGATTGCCCACGAGTGCAGGTTTTTTGGAAGGATGTAGTTGATGGAATTGATTTAATTTTTTTAATAGGCATGCAAAGGTTTGTGGCAAATATAATCTTGCTTTTACATAAGCAAAGGTGTGCGAGCACTAGGAGACCACATTTCTGGATCGACAGGGCTGTGATGGTAGCGATTAAGCTGCACCTTAGGATTTGGGAGATGAGGAAGAAACCTAATATTGAAGATTGGTTGGTGGAATTACAAGTTCTATCAAAGTACGATAAGTTCTCATTGAAGAATAAAGGGAACGAAGATTACTTGAAGGTATGGGGATTGTTTGATGCCCTTTATGATTGATATATAGAGAGACCAGGAGAGGCGGGTAAGGTGGGGTATGAGAGAACATAAGTTTACTCCCCCTCCCTTTTTTAAAAAAAAAATTTTGTATTTATTTTTTCCTTCCTCTTAACAGTTCATGTTGTCTTTTGTGATGTTGTGTGTGTGTTAGTGAGTACCTTTGGCAATGTTTTACTATTTTATATTTCACATAGGGTGGTTATTTTAATGATCTATACAATGAGAGATGTTCAAGAATTTTGGATATTGAATGTTTAGTGTAATATTTTATTGAATCTATGTGAAGAAATGATTTTCTGAAAATCTAATAGACCATAAACAAGAACAATTGTCCAGCGTATTCAACCTTATTTTCTCTTACCATAATTTCATCATTTGTATAACTCCTTTAGCTGGCAGTATGGTAAGTTAGGAGGTGCTAGTATGCGTGTGTGCATTCTGGATATTGAAGGTTATGAGGGCTTGGCCGAGTCCCTGCTGCCACAGGTGTCTAATTAGCATGTGGTTGGGTGGAGAAATGTACACTAATGAAATGAGCTGGAGGGGCGGGTGTAAGCGGACAGTCAGTTATGTGTGTAGCTACAGTTTTAATTTTTGTTGTGAAAGGTATCTACATTCTTGTGAGCAATTATGTGCGGGAGCGTGGCCACGCCTTTGGATTCCAAAATCATGCCTAGCAAGAGGGAAAAAATGCATTGGTTATAATGCAATGAAAGCCTGGAATTGGTACATACGGCAACATCTAAAACATCTGGGTTGATGCATTATGGTGGATATATTCTGCATGCATCCAGCTGTCATTAAGTGGCAACATTCAAGACCCCACTTGACCAGTAAAGGCAGCATTTGGCCAACACCTGCATTCCATGTAACCATAGCATGGTGGCCCTCATGGACTAGGTGCAGCCCCCCTGGTTGGCTGCCCAGCCCGGCTGCCCAACCTTTCCAAGTGCTATACAAAGGTTATTAGAAGAGATCTTCTGGTGCAAAGGCTACACACAATTGGTGCAATACAACGGCTATCCTCAAAATCGCCTCTGAGAGCAACACCCAGGTCGCCCTCCTGAATTATTCAAAGTGCAGCACTTCGAAGCATAATGAATGGATATTCAAAGAGCAACACCTTGAACATTTAATGACCACCTTTCTAATCAACACGTAGGCCAATCTCACAAATATCTCCCATACGATGCATTGCCAACCTCCCACACTCCTCCAACCTGCCACACTCGCAGGCCCGTTTCTTGGCCTGGGCGAAGTGGGCGACATTGCCCCAGGGGTGCAATTGCCCACCCTGGTGATGGCTCAAATTGCCCTGGGGGCACATTTACCTTGGGGCGGGCCCCATTGCCTTGGGCTGCGCGCGACTGCTCGAGCAGAGTAGAGGCAACAGGTGCTGGCGCCGCCTCTGATGTGCTCATGTTACGTGCGTGCCCCGGGTCAACATACTCGCAGCTTTCTCACCACTGCTTGGGTGCCTAGAAGGGTGCCTGGTGTTCATGGCGGCCTAGGGATGGCAGCGGCAGTGTTGCCATGTCGCTTATAAGAAGCGTCCTTTTTTTTTTTTTTTTTTACTTTCTTTTTCTGGTCTCTTGTCGTGGGTTTTGTTCATAATGTTAATTGGCCGCTTATTGTTGCGCTTGTTTCTTCGTAAGCACAACAATAAAAACAGTTCAGTTGCACCTGCAGCGAAGACCAGCCCCTCCATCAGAATGGAGCAGACAGTGCTGTTAGTCACTTCAATGCTTTCGTGCCTGCATTCGGATCGGTGGGGAGGCGCGCTGGGGTGTGGGTAGTGGCCGTGCGTTGTAGGCAGCTTTGCCTCTTTGGAAGTGTGCGTGTGTCCGAGGATTGTAGGAATAATGGAAGAGTCCTGGGAAAGGCCGCAAGATGGGTCCTTGTGCACGGCAGCAGCAGTCTCATAGTTGGGGGCAGTGCTTGAAGTTGGCCTGTCTCCAAAAAGTGGAGCTCAGCCGGGTTCCACGACCATGGCCGCAACCTCGACAGGACATTTGCCCGCCACCATAATGAAGATGGGCCAGAGCAGCACAATGCTGTGGCTGGCACTTCTGCAGAAATGCAAACTAACTTCCTCTGGTGACCCCGTGCAAGGGGTCACCAGAGGAAGTTACAGGCCTCTGCCACGACCGGTTTTATTCCTGCAATGTTTATTGGATACAGGGATCCGGATTATTTATTTATGCAATGTTTGTCGGATACCTGTATCCAACAAACATTGCATAAATAAATATACAGGTATCCAACAAACATTGCATGAATGATAAGTACCCCTATTAACATTCAAACTATCCAGCACGATGTAGCACCCAACTACTTTCAGAGGGGAGCTGCAGGAGCTGTGCCGGCTGTTCTTTAAGCAAAAGAAAACATTGCTTATAGCAAACAAAATCAGCACGTTTTAAGAATGAGGTTGCAGGAAAATCCCTCGGTTTAAACCAGGATTTCCCCACAGACCTGTTCTTTCATCATTAGCTCGAGTTATTGCTCTTCTTAATGATTCTTGCACAGTCCTCCTCTGCATGAGCGCAGATTGCAGTGCAGACTAACATTGCTGTTGCTAGTTTATGTGCACAGATGCCTGGTACGGTTTTCTCCCGTGTACACGTGCTGCTGGTCATCCTGTGCAGGGGAGTTGCTAGGTCTGGAAAAGACCCGGGGCTAAGCTGATGTCGGAACTGTTGGGACTGGGGGCTAGCTAGTCTTTTGGCTGTGGCTCCTGAAATTCTATCCGGGGCGATAACCAAAAGATCAGGGGCTATAGCCCCCTTTGCCCCCCCCCCCTAGCAACGCCCCAGATCCTGTGTACTGAGCATTTGTGGTCCTCCATATTGATGACATGTCACCTTCCAGGCAATGTTAGTATATGTTGTGATCATTAGAAAACGCTGTTTGTGTATTTGAACATGTATATGTACACCTATTTCTGCATGTGCAAACAGCATTTGCACTTTCACAAATCTTTTCTTATACGGCTGTAATGGTTCTTTCTCATGCAAAATAAACGCTCAACCGAAAATATATAGAAATTGAAATCTAGGAAGCAGATTGTCAACCTCATTAGAGCCAAAAGGCTGTACTCGTCCTTGATATCACAGGCCCCTGCTGATAACGTGTAGTGCTGTGCATCTACCCTCTTTGTGTCCTGCGCCTGTTGAAACATATCGGCGCCCCAATGTCGAAATCAAACATCGTGGGCTACAGACTTGCATAGTGAAGTAACTCAAGCTGGCCCACATTGGGCAATGCAGTGTGCAGCACATTCATAATGCAAAAACACAATGCTTGGGTAACCGCAGGGTGTAGTTTGGGAGATGCACGTGTGCCGGAGGGGGCGCAATTTAGTGCTTCGCCCTGGGCACCAAATGGACTAGAAACTGCCCTGCCCACTCGATTCTAGTGCCATACATTGCCCACCCCCAAATCCATCCAAATGCAATATATTGCTCACCCATCATTGTTCTATTATGTCATTTATTTTTAGATATTGTAAAACGAAATGCACTGAATGTAGGTTGAGCAGATGTCCCGGGAGTTTTTATTTTATAAACCCTATCTGAGGTTTCGCCTACAGTACTTTTAGTATTTTTTTTGCCTGGACTGTTTCTAAATCCCGAATCGGGTCCCAGCGCAACTTTTCCTCTGCGAATGGGGGCGTGAAATGCTTTCCACCGCCCCATTTCCTCCCTGGCACTCTCCTCTAATGAGAGGATTGTGCCTGTTGGCACACCCCCTCCCCACAACAGACCACGACATAGAAGTCGGACTAAAGTTGTATGTGTATTTAATTTAGTCCTACTTCTATTTCCATGGCCTGTCCCGGGGTTTTTTTAAGTCTGGTCACCCTAACTGAATGCCTTTCCAACGGAATAGTGATTTTTTTTTTTTTTTTTTTTTTTTTTTTTTTTTTCTCCTTGGCACCAGTGTCTCCCACAGCGAACATCTTGCCCTTGAAGGCAAAGCTGGTTCCGGCAGCAGTAGGATAGATCACTGGGTCCTCATGCATGTGTGTGAAAGCTGGAGGTTACAGTTCGGATCCCAATACGAGTGACGTCACTTAATTCTTCTGTGGTGACACATGACCTTCCTTATGAGTTGGCCATTACCAACGCCCATTACGAATTGCAGAGGAAATAAGGTGTTTATTACGTGCAGGGACGTAATTTAGGGGTCTCCCTTTCAACCTCATAAAAAAAAAACAATGTTTTGGGGGGAAAAAAACGTTTTTCATTTCTTTTTTTGTAATGCAAGCTCCTGGGTTGTGGCCAGCACCACGTGGCTCATTACTTCTGGAGGGGCTGGCTTTCTTGTTCAAGCCCCTTTAAAAAAAAAAAAAAAAAAAAAAAATGGGTGCCACAACACTTTCAGCAGTGACCCTAAATAAGAAAGAATAGGAATACCAAATAATGTGTCTTTCTGGAATTCTATACAATAATTGCTAGACTCATTAAAGGTTTATTTCAGGCACACTTCAGGGGGCGAGTCACTGATTTAGTCTGTTCTTAAACCCCTCAACTCAGCCTTTCATCCTTCTTAGGTCGATAAATGGGTACCAACACAGATTGGGTGTATATTTTTTCTATATAAAGCGCTTAAGCGTAAGTGCTATATAATGACACATCATCATTTTGGCCATGGACGTCTGCTTGCATTCACAGTAATTTGGTAATATGGGCCTATACAAACTTATCTTAACCATACATATTGTGATCCGTAACCATATTTCTCGTAGTGTACTATGCTATGTGATGCCACTCCCTGTTTTGTCAACAGGTGAAAGGTCGTGTTCCATCGCTTTCACGGTGGGGTAAAATGACACCACTTCCTGGGATGTCATCAAGGATCGTGTGTCACTTCCGCTACCCCTGGCCTTTGGTGGAATACGTCCCTGATAACGCGGCTTTAATCCGTGCCCAATTTTGATTTAATCGCAAATGTGTGGCTTTATCTGTCATCACGCTTTTGTCGTTCCTGTGAATGACAGGACTGTCTATGATGGCAGTGAGGTTGGGGGGGGGGGGGAGCGGTCGCTTGTGTGTGCTCGGTGAGCTCGCACGCCGCCTTCCTCGTGCACGCTGGTGCGTGGTGGAGTGGGTGCCACGTGGCACGGTCAGCGCTTGTCTTGCACTGAGATCATCTTAAAGCTTTTCCTCTTCATCTGATGAGTCATTTCCTTTTGCTCGCACGTCCTTTCCAGGTCTGTTGTTCATTAGGTAGCTAGGGAAAAATAGCTTAGTAGGTTCATGCATCTGCTGCTGAGATCAGCTTGCCATGTGTAGCCCCAGGCTTGAACCCTTAGCAGTGCTGATTCACCCTTTTATTGTTACGAGGACTACACCACTACTATGCAAAACATTGGCACTGCGCGTTCACCTGCCACGCTACCTCGTTTGGCCTTTAAAGTGCAAACAAGACTGCAACACGTCTCGAGGGCTGCTGCATAATAAAATGTGTGCAGTACAAACGGACACAGCAATTAAAAGCAGGAGTGTCTACAGCAGTGCTTCGCAACGTGACTCTATTCACCTCCTTGCTAAACGAACAGAAGAGGGTGTGCAGAAGGGCTACCGTGCACATCAGAAGATGGTGTGCAGAAGGGCTACCGTGCACATCAGAAGATGGTGTGCAGAAGGGCTACCGTGCACATCAGAAGATGGTGTGTAGAAGGGCTACCGTGCGCATGGCTGACCAGAAGATGGTGTGCAGAAGGGCTGCAGTGCACAGTGCGCATAGCTGAACAGAAGATGGTGTGCAGAAGGGCTACCGTGCACATTAGAAGATGGTGTGTAGAAGGGCTACAGTGTGCATAGCTGAACAGAAGATGGTGTGCAGAAGGGCTACCGTGCACAGTGTGCATAGCTGAACAGAAGATGGTATGCACAAGGGCTACAGTGCACATCAGAAGAAGGTGTGCAGAAGGGCTACACAGTGTGCATGGCTGACCAGAAGATGGTGTGCAGAAGGGCTACAGTGCACAGTGTGCATAGCTGAACAGAAGATGGTGTGCAGAAGGGCTACAGTGCACATCAGAAGAAGGTGTGCAGAAGGGCTACACAGTGTGCATGGCTGACCAGAAGATGGTGTGCAGAAGGGCTACAGTGCACAGTGTGCATAGCTGAACAGAAGATGGTGTGCAGAAGGGCTACCGTGCATAGCTGAACAGAAGATGGTATGCACAAGGGCTACAGTGCACATCAGAAGATGGTGTGCAGAAGGGCTACACAGTGTGCATGGCTGACCAGAAGATGGTGTGCACAAGGGCTACAGTGCACAGTGTGCATAGCTGAACAGAAGATGGTGTGCACGAGGGCTACAGTGCACATCAGAAGATGGTGTGCAGAAGGGCTGCAGTGCACAGTGCGCATGGCTGACCAGAAGATGGTGTGCAGAAGGGCTGCAGTGCACAGTGCGCATGGCTGACCAGAAGATGGTGTGCAGAAGGGCCACAGTGTACAGTGTGCATAGCTGATCAGAAGATGGTGTGCGGAAGAGCCACAGTGCACATCAGAAGATGGTGTGCAGAAGGGCTACAGTGCACAGTGTGCATAGCTGAACAGAAGATGGTGTGCACAAGGGCTACAGTGCACATCAGAAGATGGTGTGCAGAAGAGCTACACAGTGTGCATGGCTGAACAGAAGATGGTGTGCACAAGGGCTACAGTGCAGTGTGCATAGCTGAACAGAAGATGGTGTGCAGAAGGGCTGCATTGCACAGTGCGCATGGCTGACCAGAAGATGGTGTGCAGAAGGGCTACAGTGCACATCAGAAGAAGGTGTGCAGAAGGGCTACACAGTGTGCATGGCTGACCAGAAGATGGTGTGCAGAAGGGCTACAGTGCACAGTGTGCATAGCTGAACAGAAGATGGTGTGCAGAAGGGCTACAGTGCACATCAGAAGAAGGTGTGCAGAAGGGCTACACAGTGTGCATGGCTGACCAGAAGATGGTGTGCAGAAGGGCTACAGTGCACAGTGTGCATAGCTGAACAGAAGATGGTGTGCAGAAGGGCTACCGTGCATAGCTGAACAGAAGATGGTATGCACAAGGGCTACAGTGCACATCAGAAGATGGTGTGCAGAAGGGCTACACAGTGTGCATGGCTGACCAGAAGATGGTGTGCACAAGGGCTACAGTGCACAGTGTGCATAGCTGAACAGAAGATGGTGTGCACGAGGGCTACAGTGCACATCAGAAGATGGTGTGCAGAAGGGCTGCAGTGCACAGTGCGCATGGCTGACCAGAAGATGGTGTGCAGAAGGGCTGCAGTGCACAGTGCGCATGGCTGACCAGAAGATGGTGTGCAGAAGGGCTGCAGTGCACAGTGCGCATGGCTGACCAGAAGATGGTGTGCAGAAGGGCCACAGTGTACAGTGTGCATAGCTGATCAGAAGATGGTGTGCGGAAGAGCCACAGTGCACATCAGAAGATGGTGTGCAGAAGGGCTACAGTGCACAGTGTGCATAGCTGAACAGAAGATGGTGTGCACAAGGGCTACAGTGCACATCAGAAGATGGTGTGCAGAAGAGCTACACAGTGTGCATGGCTGAACAGAAGATGGTGTGCACAAGGGCTACAGTGCAGTGTGCATAGCTGAACAGAAGATGGTGTGCAGAAGGGCTGCATTGCACAGTGCGCATGGCTGACCAGAAGATGGTGTGCAGAAGGGCTACAGTGCACAGTGCGCATGGCTGACCAGAAGATGGTGTGCGGAAGGGCTACACAGTGTGCATTGCTGAACAGAAGATGGTGTGCACAAGGGCTACAGTGCAGTGTGCATAGCTGAACAGAAGATGGTGTGCAGAAGGGCTACAATGCACAGTGTGCATGGCTGAAGAGAACATGGTGCGTAGTATGCCATAGTGCTGATTTGTGACCACAAAGGGTGGGAAGAAT
The DNA here is from genome assembly GCF_040938575.1 of Ambystoma mexicanum. Lineage (NCBI taxonomy): Eukaryota > Metazoa > Chordata > Amphibia > Caudata > Ambystomatidae > Ambystoma > Ambystoma mexicanum. Next base: position 97,780,696 of record NC_090934.1, read on the forward strand.
ACGAGTTGGTGTACACATGCCCCTGACTCCTCTGCCATACAGGAGCCATGCTCGGTGACCAAACGTAAGGGGACAATGGCAGATTTCCCCCAAAAATAATGGCACGCCATTAACCACCCCGCCCCCCTTTTGGCACAACATAGGACACGTAGCACTGATGGTCTTCCCACACCTGAGGACCCTCTCGCCTGAAAGTAATTGGTGTTGCCTCTGACCTAAGATGGGGGGGATTACACATTAAACCCAGAAATGGGGATTCCATTCATTGTCAGGGTGGAAGGAAACTGGAATGGGCCCCCACCCTAAATGTAGCGATTCATAATCCTTTTTTATAAAACCATAATTTGGCGCACAGCAGAGAACCGTGTGGATGTGAACCAACGAACAACTGATGACTCGTCCGTCAGGCTAGGGTGCTCCTCGGAAGTAACCGCTACATAGCATTCACTATCAATTCACAGTATTTGGCTCTCCCCGTCCCACCAGCTTTAATGTGACCGCCCCATCTTCTCCCAAGTTCATAACGCAGACTGGGTTGCCAACGCGTTTCAGACGTTCAAAGATCCTTCATCAGTGCAAAATCTATCTTGAAGAAGGGCCGAAATAAGCCAATAATCTACGACCAATCGACCCTCTAGCCTTGGCACTGGTAAGGATTTTAGAATAATTTTATTTTGATTACTCATGGATTATTTGATTATTTTAGCATATCTGTCAATCCAATGTTGCCCTGCTGAAGGACATTGAATGGTCCGACATGCATTGGGCTGCCCAGTCTGCCTAATGAACTTTGGACAAGATGATGCTGTCATATTAAAGATTATTGTAGAACATGGTGTCAGATTTAGATGAACAAGTGTTGGCTGTGGTAGGAGCACCCAACACTGGGGGCCATTTCAGTTGTCGCCCAATGTCATTCAAGTCCGCTCACAAACTTGGACATTTTATAAAAATCATTGGTAACCCTGGGATCATATGCAAGCGCTTTCATTGGACCATCTATGGGGTCTAAAGTCTGGAATAGTGTGCACATTGTGTATGCGTCCCGCAGCTCTCCCATCCGGATCCTGCGACCGCCATTTCCTGTCGCAGTGCGCAGTGCTGTTCCCGGCATCCGCACCCCTGCACTGGCCAGTAATGTGTTATTTATCGGGTTATCGTTATTTTAAATATTTTATTTACCCTTGACACTATGTAGGATGGTGTCCATGAATGAATGCGGGCCATCGTTTAGTTGGGGGGTCACTCGCGGTACCCACTACCCGGCCTGTTGCCCCGAGAAGGTTTGTGCAAGGATTTGAATTTAATTTAAAGTACATCTCTACAGACTTTCTGCACTCAGAGCCTGCCCATTGGCCGTTACCATGTGTGGAGCAGTGGTAGGCACGACTACAATTAATTTATTAAATCGGGCGCTACGTGAGTGCTATAAGAGTGATACCCAATGAGCGTCTGAGGAACATGTGGTGCACTTGTGGCTTCTGAAGGGTAGCAGGTGTGTGTGTGTGTGTGTGTGTGTGTGTGTGTGTGTGTGTGTGTTTATCCAGAAGGCTGGCTGTGCCCTGATTCGGAATACTCTTTCATTGTATATTTGAGGGGGTGGGCGGGGGCAGAGGGGCTCCTTCCATACTTGTGGAAGTCTCCTTTCCAGAAACAAATCTGCTCCCTTTAATCCCCGGCCCTCCTCTCCCACCGTTACCCAGTTCTGCCGGTATTGGCGAGCACGGACATCATTCGCTCTGTTCATCACTCCTTTGTTGCCTAGCAACTGGATCTCTCTCTCTCTTACACACGCATCTGCACGCAAAGTGTCCGCTTTGGTGGAGCGTCCGCTACCGCATTCCAGGCGGGCTGTCCAATAAAATCACAATTCTCCCGCGTCACCTAGTCAGCCACAGTGCCTTTTTTATAAGCGTTAAAAGGGCAAAACCAGACGGTTGCTGGTACCAAATGACCAGGCATGGTGTGTTGGTTTGTATAGTGGAGGTGATGGGAGGCAAGTTGGGTACGCAACAGGCCACCTTCCAGAAGACTACTGCTTTGGGAAAGGGGCGCTGACTTGATTGGGAATGGGGGAGTCGAAGTTGGTAGGACTGGTTCTGGAGGTACCCTTGAAATATTTATTTATTTTCACATTTAGTGCATTGAGCCCTACGATGGCCTAGAACCTCCGTCTTACTAACCTGTCACCCATCAACCTATTGCACTTGTGTACCCCCCAGCTCCTGAGTGCAACCACAGAATCCAGCAATATTTCTCTCCACCCCCCCTTCCCCATACACTGAACTGCAAAGTTATGTTATGTTATGTTACCTGAACTTGTACAGCGCACGGTCGCCCAAGGGCATCATGGCGCTGGTGAGGAAGCTATCAAACAGGAAGAGCAGTAATAGTCAAAGAGCTAAAATAAAGTAGTTTTCAGGGCTTTCCTGAAAGCCAAATGGTTGGAGGTAGACTTGAGTGATAGTGGGAGGGTGTTCCACAGCCTTGCCGCAGCAATGGAAAAGGCTCTGCCACCGAGTCTTTCCCGGTTATACCTAGGAACCACCAAGAGATTGGTGTTCAGGGAACGAAGATTGCGTTCCGGGATATAACGGACAAATTTGGTTTGAAGAAACTCAGCACCTAGGCCCTGGACTGCTCGGTGGACAATACAGTGACTTGAACTTAACTCGCTGGGCCACTGGGAGCCAGTGGAGTTGGCGAAGCACTGGCGAGATATGAGCTCCATAGGGGGAGCCTGTGGCCAGTCTAGCTGCCAGGTTCTGCATACGTTGGAGACGTTGGAGAAGGCCCGTCGGCTGAGCGAGGTATAGGGAGTTGCAATAGTCCAACCGTGAGAGGACTAATGCAGCTACCACAGGAGGGCGCATAGCCTCTGGGATCATAGGGAGGACCCTCTTAAGTACCCTAATCTGGTGGTGGGCGGATTGGCAGACCGTAGAGAACTTTTATTGCAGCTGTTTTCTGCGGCTCATTGCGCTCCATTTCCAAAGGTAATGTCATTAGTTGCCCTTTGCCTTTGCGTGATCCGTGCACTTATGCCATCTTGGGGCCTTTGCACGAGCTCTTGGTGACCAGTGTCTCGGTGTTGGGGCAGAGTGACTTACCCTCAGGGAATAGCCCCTGCTGGGCACCATGGAGTGGGTGCAGCACGGGCCCCCTTGGCTCCAGGTGGTCCAGCTTGAGGACCTTCTGCGGCACCTGGAGCTCTTGGTGTGGGATTGTGTTTGTGTGGCGAGTGTTGGTAGTTTTTGGCCTTGAAAGGGCTGTACTCGCCTGCAGTATAAAGGCTGAGATTAAAGTTGTATCGGGGCATAAGGTCTTGCTTGAATATGCAGGTAGAGAAGTATTGCTATGCCCCAGGCAGGTGTTCTGGGAGCAAGGGGGGAATAATGGAAGGATATAGGGAAGTGGGCTCAAAAGTCTTGAACGCCCTGGGACCCTTGGCCATAAATCTGCAGATGGTGTTTTTTGCTGCTACTAAATAGTGAAGTATATTAATCGAGACTTTGTTCCATAATGCCTATTCCTTGGGGTATACAGTGTTTATATCGAATATTTTATCTTGAAAAACTTTATAGTGATCTATTTAAGATGGAGTGAAGGGTTACATTTTTTGGGGAAATGGTCAGGATGGGTTCTGGGGGGTGGGAGACTGGGGTTTGGGGGGGTACCCCCCCCCCAAAATGCATTGACTATGAAAGTTTTCAAGATAAGAAATTCGATATATGGGCTTTCGTTATATATTACTTTGACATAAAGACATGTAAATCCTACTCGGCAGGCTTTATGCGGCTGCCAAGAATTTCCCGGCTTGGTGTTTTCTATGGGTTAAATCTACCTTACCTAGACCCACCTGAGACTAGCCCGAGCGAGTCGGAGATGAAATCTAAAGCGTCTTCAGGGCTGCTACTTAACCAGGAGTCCGCCCCCCCATCCTCTCAAAGATCTGTTTTATTCGAGTATTATCAAAGCATCCCTGATATTTGATCACCAGTCTTTCTCCACGTATGTAATACATTTTTAAAAAGCAAAGACCGACCCCTGAAACTACTCAATCCGCATTCATCGTGTTCATCCCAAAATCTGATGTGGATTGCACAAGCTTTGCAAAATTCTAGACCTCTGTCTTTCCTAAATGTGGAGCCCACATGTTTGCCAAGACTAGAAGAAGTGCTTGGTGGTAATGTCGCTCTCCCACGTGGCACACAGTGCATGTTAGTGCATGCCACCCGGTTAGTGCCGTGCGCGGAAGGGACTCGGTTTCGGATGGTGGAAACGGATGTGCGGCTCGTGCCTTGGTTGCGCTGCTTAGGACTCCCAGTCCCCATTGGCTGGCCGGCTAGCGGGTTTTCTAATCTGAAGGTTTAAACCACATTGGCCTAGATGGGCTGCTACACTTACTGGTTTAAAGAGTTCGTGTAAAGTCACATCTGTGAAGGAACCCGGGCAGTCGCCACCCACAGGATGTATGGTCTGATTTCCTGTATTGCTTACGTAGTGTATCCCAGACTTGTAATTATCCACACATGGCTTCGTCAGTCGGCTTCTTCCAACCTGTAATTATGGGAATTCTGTGTATTTTCTACAGATTTAGGATTTTTTTTTTTTTGGTAGCTTCCCTTTGCCTTATAAACGTGTGTGTTTGACACTGGATATTCTAGTTGATCTACACAATGCATGAAAGTTCTTAAAATAAAAAAAAAAAATGGTGTTGTTGCCTGCACTGAGAAGAGCACGTATTGCTATTTGGTCAGTGCGCCCCGTCTGCGGTGTGCCGCGTCCATATGGCTCGGAGTCGGCTGCAGGAACACTAGACTGCTCATCGGCGTTAGTGTTCCATTGCATTGAGTGGACTGTAGCCATTCTCTTCTTTCCACATTGCCCTTTAAGAGATTATGATGTGGCAGTGAGGAGGAAGGGAGGGAGGGTTGGTTCCTGGGCAATAGGGGCCAACCTCTGGGTATGTGATGGCATTAGCACAAGTTTGCAGGAATCTTCTGGAAATTATTGGCTGCGGCAGAAGTTCCTGGATAAGGCTGCCATTTTGGAAGCTGGTGTGGTGGCGTGAACAAGATCTCCTTACCCTGGACGCAACAGAGGCATGTCCCGAGCCTTTGAGGGCAATCTATTCAAAAATTGTCCACCCTTCCTGTGGGACCCTCCTGGCGGCCTTCCTAGGCCCGCTGCCAAGGAGCTGGCTTTCCAAACCCCCAACATTGTTGGCTTATGCAATACTCCTTTCACTTGGAATCTGGCCTGGACCTTAACCAGTGCAGATTCTGAAGTCCAGTTCTGGTGCTGTCACATCTGCCTGCAACTCTTTGCGAGGAACCAGGAAGTTCTTGTGAGGTGGTACCATAAAGACTTCTAGCTAGCACACCACTTGGTCTAGCTTTTTACCACTATAGTGTGCGTGTTTGGCAGGAGCACTGGCATCTTACCCCTGCAGCACACCAGCAGTTTAGGCCTCAAACCCTTGTCCCACCTGCCCCCCAACCTTTTTGCCTTGTGGCGCCTTGATGAGCCATTTGTTGTATAAACATCTTACAAATATCCAATAAAATAATGTTTTGAATTGGATGCAAGCCAGTTCATGAGCGTTGGGCATACAATTGATCGTCATGGTCATACCGCTCCATAAACCAGCGAGGGGCTGGACCACCTGGGCCCCATGCCACCTCATGTAAGCTGGCAGAGTCTGGCCAGACATTGCCAACAACCCCATATGGTGATTTCCTTGGCGAAGGGAGGTGTGGGGGGCTCTTCCGTGCAGGGTGCTGCTAAGGCAATGCCGGGTAGAGCGTAAAATACAATCTGTATTGCGGAATACAACGTGCACGACTGCATAGGGGCGCAGCATGCAAAAGACAGGAAATGGGCATCCTGGTCGTGGGGGCCATGGAAATCCGGTCTGTCCTAAAAACAGCTCTGCTTCATCCTCGGACAACGACCAGAATTTTCAGAGAGCAGCGGAATATGACTAAGCGACCAGCGAAGACTAAGTGACAGCATTGTGGACATTCAGAAAAAAGGTGAAAACCAAAATGACCACCACGGCTGAGAATGGGACACGTTGATACCGTGTGCACTATGCCAGAAGCCCAGCCTAACTTGTACTGTGTATTGAGCCCCTCGCCTCCCAAGTAGCCACCGTGTGAGCAGCGGGTGTGGGGGTCCCGGGGAGCAAGAGCTGCAGTGTTGCCCTGGCCTGCTAATACCGAGGGCTGAAGATGCCATCTTCTTCCTGGCAGTGCCAATCTCTGCTTGTCCTAAGACCCTTCTGGCCCAGGTCCAAGCCTGCAAACCTACTTGTGGAACGTGCTGTGAATTTGGCTGGAGAGCCGCAGTCTGGTGCCATCGTGCCAGCTGCTGCCCATCTGAGCTGGCATCGGTCAGTTCCAGCACTGGTCCGCCTTTCAGGCACACAGAAGCCGGGCCCGCAGAAACCTGAGGGCCTGGATTTTCCTCTGGCTTGGGCACTGCACAAGGTTGGGATGGGATGGTCGTGTCATGTGAGGCACTCTGTCCACGATCGTTCCCACCCATCGCCCCCCCCCCTCTGCCAAGAGAAGTGGTATTGCCCACTGAGGACCCGAGTTCGAATCTCCGCTTCTCCATTGTCCAATCGGTGCTAACCACTGCGCCTCAGTTCCCCTTTCTGCTAAAGTGTGTTTCTAGTGCTGGACCAGATCCAAGTGTTGGACTAAGTTGTAGCTACTTTGGCAACTTCCGCCCTCGCTAGGTCTAGCCGAGCAGATGTTCCATTATAGAAATGGTGTTCTCTATGCCAGGGCAACTGTTCGTCCTTCATTCATTTTGTCATTTGTATACCACCTTTCACAATTACGGTCCCAGTGCGCTGTTGGTTGAACGCCTTCAGAGGGACCGAAGTCCAGGGTTAGGAGTATTGGGAGCTGCTAGTATGCCTGTGTGAATTTCAGCCATTATAGTTATGTGAGGGTGGACAAGACCCTGCAAGTCACCCATGTCTGAATGGCGAGTGGCAGGGCGCAGCGGAGGTAGACCATGAACTAAACGCGGGTGGAATGTGTTTAAGGAGCTCGAGGATTATGCGAGAAGCTACAGTTCGGATTGTTGTCATTAAAGGTAGCTTCATTCTTAAGGCAGAGGTGTTGTGCAGTAGTGTTTTATGTTATGCGAGTGCAGGATGTGTGGAATGAGCCTGTGGCTTCCGCTAAGTTACGAAGGTGCGGTGCGCGAGGGGAAGACCATGGGATATCTGTACAAACGGTGTCTGCATCCTGGGCTCCATCCATGTACAAGGAGCAGTGCCACATTTCACAGGCAATTGAACTGCTCGATGAATACATAATACTCACCCTCTGAAGTGATCAATTTCCATCCCTAGTTCCTTTAGTGCAAAGCCCCCTCTCATGTTATCTTATGCCTGCATAGCCCACCCTCACGTTCATTAGAGTTTGCATTCTAGATGTGTAGACTAGTCTCCACTAGGACACAATTGGGGTGGGGGGGGAAAATCCCCCCCCCCATCCTGAGGACAACTGGATGGTGCCACATTTTAGACACTGTGTGTAGGTGGTTTCTCTAAGTAAACTGTGAAGGACTCGTGGGTGTAATTTTATGGGGGAGCGGGGAGACCAGGGAGTTTGTCCCAGTCTCCCCACTCCTGTTTTCATGGCAAAACATTCTGTCCCCCCTCATTTGGCAGGGGTCACTTTCCTTTAGATGTCATGTCTCCCCCACCCCCAATAGTTTCAGCAAAGTTACCCCACTAGCACTGCCCTGTAGAACACCATGGTGTGGCTCCTCCCACCCTCAGCCTCCTAAGCATAACTACATAACTCTGGGGATTCTGTAACCTGGGGACACGCGGAAAGGGGTGGGGAGGGTACTTGCATGTTGATATCCCCGGACAGGCTAATTACGTGTGACGTGTGTGCGCCAGAAGGTTTCTTGTGTAATCTGGATCCAGCAGTGTCATGGGGGATATGGGTGGGGTTCCCCTTCGCTTGCTCCACAAAGTTGTAATTCCGGGGATCGTGGCAGAAGGGCATGGGGGGGGGGGGTGTGGGGGGAGAATATGTACTCTGGATATCCTCTGTGACCCCTCTACTGCAACCTGTCCGGTCTCCCTTGTGCTGGCTGTTGTGAGGGATGAGTTCTCTCCACCCCCTGTGTTCCTGATGGTGTGGGAAGGAAGTGGGGTCCATTAACTGTATGGGTGAGGTTTGGCCTTCGCACTGCCACTCTGAATATCAAATCGGTGCAGAATGTGTGTTCCTCTCCCACTTAAGGGGATATAAAGCATTCTAGTGGGTTACCATAGTCTTCCCCAATTATCTACCCGATTCTATATTTGTAAGAACGTCTTTTTATTTTGTTTGGTCCAAGTTTTTCTTCCGTTGGGAACAAAGGATTATGGGAGATGTAGTCCCTTTCTTGTTTGGGCCATCTCTCCCAGGGATATTTTCCATCCTTATTCCTGGCATAGGTGTCCCGATTGTTTTTGTATGGTCCCCTCCCTGGTCCAGAATTCCACTCCCTGTATCCATTCCAGGTTTTGGGGTTTGTTAATGGGGGCGGTGGGGAGGTTATGGGGCCTCTCGTTTTTTTCTTGTTTGTTGATTCCAAAGGCGTGCTCTATGACTGGGCATATGCTTTTACTTGAGGCAGCTGTTGAGCCCTTGGGGATACCATACCCAGGTCGGTGCGGCAACGCCAGAATGGTCGCTTTGCCACAGGGTCTCTATATTACAGAGCTGGCTAATTCCTGACCTCACATCAAGCAAGGCACTCTCAGTACTCCAATGTGACCAAAAGCCAGACTGACAATCGCCAAAAGCCTATGCACCTCTACGAATTCTTGCCAATGTGAGATGAAGAATTTTCATTGGGCCATTTTAGTGACGCCCTATACAGCGTGGGATCTCTTCCTGGCCAATACCCGTTAATCCACACCCGCTTTCTGGAAAAGCACATTGTGGCTTCAAACCACACTAGACATCACTCGGCGGTGGGCAACACAATTTCTGCCCATCCCTTTGGTGTTTGGTGTTGCCGCGCCCCTTTCACCCATCCCCTAACTCCATGCCATGCTGCAGTGAAGTGGCCCACGCTCCGCCCCCGCACGCAGGCGCCACCTCGACGCTCCGCCCCCGCACGCAGGTGCTGTTGAGGGTGACTGGCGCCCCCCCCCCGCGCGCATCGCCACAAGCCCCGGCGCCAAGGACTGAGACCCACACGTCCGTCTTGGTTCGGGCTTCCCGGTCGCTCTAACACGGCTGGGAAACGCCCCGTTTATTTGTACTGCACGCGAAGGCGTGCAACGTCACGCTGCCGCGTGCGCGCCCGTCATCGGGCGGCGCCACACTCCTCCTTTTTCGGGGAGAACCAACAATAATCATTGAACTATTCACTGCAAACTATACAACACTGCAATTGAAACAAGTCATGAAAACAATGGGGCAACGAAAACAAATCACAACACCCCTGTTCCGTGAACACCCCTTTATTGGCATCCACCCGGGTCCCCTTAGCTAGCCTTTCTCACCCTCCGGATCCTCAGCCAATTGTCCCAGCACGTAATCGGTGAGGCGAGCTGGTTTCCCTCGCCCAGCCCTCTGGGGGTACCTCCGGCTCGCCTCCGGCCCGGGTGATCTGTCCGCCGACGGCCCCCGACCTGGGGACTCCGGCATGCAGGGTGGGTCTCCCTCGTTCTCCAGGACCGGATAAGGAGTTGGGTCAGTTCTAGGGTCACTGATCTTTTTGAAGAAACTCGCGTTGCGAGTCACTTCCGACCGTCCATCCGACGCAGTCACCATGGAGCCCCGGACTGCCACGACATCAGTGGTTCAGGCTCATACGGCAAAGAGTTTTCCATGCGGGTGTCGATTGCGAATGAGAACCTCATCGCCCGGCTCCAGCTGTTGTGGGCGAAGCCCCCTCCGCACGTTCTCTTGTTCAATTCTCGCTTGCCTGTCCATTTCGACTCGTTGGTCGTCAATCACCGCAGGTTCTCGCTCTCCGACCTCTGGCAAAAGTCCTCGCGGACACCTTCTGAACATTGCCTCCGCCAGGCCCACCCCCGTGGACGCATGTGGCGTGGTGCGGTACACCCTCAAGAATTGGTACAGGGCTCTCTGTAGGGACTGCCCCTGTCCTTGGGCAATTCAAAATGTCTTATTGAGGGTCCTCATCAGGCGTTCCGCCTCCCCATTCGCTCGAGGCCACAGAGGCATGATCTTCCGGTGCACCACCCCGCAGCTCACCATCAGTTCAGCAAAACGTTCACCCTGAAATGGCGCACCATTGTCCGAGCACAGCGTGTGTGGGAAACCGTGAGCCGCGAACAACTTTTCCACCGCCACCACCACGTGCTCAAACGCCACGGATTCCACAAACTCCACCTCGGGGTACCAGGAGTACTCGTCCACCAGGACCAGGAAGTGGGTGCCCATGGTGGTGGACCCAAAATCGGCATGAACCACCTCCCATGGATGGGTCCCCCTCGGCATCGCCTCGATGACCGGCTCCCGCTGTAAGGGCGAGGCTGCCTGACACCAGACACAAGCCGCCACAAATTTGTCCACCTTGCGTTCCAGCTCGGGGAACCACACCTTCATCCGGAGGTGGGCCTTGGTCTTGGCGGCCCCTTGGTGGCCCCGGTGTGCCAGTGCAATCACTTCACCCACCTTTGACTGGGGGACTACAATCGGGTCACCCCGAAGTAGCAGACCCGACGCAGAGAAAGACAGTTCCTCACGAACCTTCCATAGTTGTTCTAACCCAGTCCGGGCCTCCTGAGTGCGTCCCGCCAGGGCCTCGAGCGCTGACTTCCAGGAGCCTTGCTGCATGGACTGCCTCAACACTTTGAAGCACTTATCCTGTGCCGCCGCAGCCTCCAGCTCCTGGAGAGGCATGGCATTCGGCGTGGCTGCTTCTACCACGACTTGGACATGCTCCTCAGCTTCTTGCTAACAGATGTCACGGTCTCCTTCTCCAGGCGCTCCGGGGTGTCTGGATAGGTAGTCAGCTGCGTTGTTTACCCCTGGCCGGTAAACCAGGGTCACCCCATACTCCAAAAGAGCCAGCATCCACCTCTCAATGCGTGCCGGCGGTTTGGATGACGACCCTGCTAGGATGGGCAGCAGTGGTTTATGGTCAGTAACCACCGTCACCGGGCGTCCGAGTACATAGAGCCGGAAGTGCCTTGCGCTCAATCTCGAGTAGCGTTGTTCGGCGTCTGACAGTGCTTTGCTGGCATATGCGACTGGCCGGACGCCGCCATCACGGTCAACCTGTGTCAACACCGCACCCAGGCCAAATGGGTTGGCGTCAACGATGATCTCCAATGGTAGGGCAGGATCAAAGAACGACATTGTGTCCTCGGCCGTGAGGGCACCCCTAATGTCATCAAAAGCCGCCTGTTCCAGCGGACCCCAGATGGTGTTCTTTGTTGTCAGGGCCCGGAGGGGCTCAGACCTGGATGCCAGATTCTTGATGAACCGGCCACAGTACGTGACCATGCCCAAAAAGCTTCGCACCTCGGACACAGATTCCGGTGGTTGGGCCTTCTGTATGTCCAGTACCTTTTTTGGGTCAGGAGACACCCCCCCCTCGTTGAACCCGAAGAACTCCAGGGAGGGGCGCAGAAATTCGCACTTCTCCTTATGTAGTGTGAGTCCCAACGAATGCAGCCTCTCGAATGTTTTCACCAGACGCCTCAGGTGGTCCACCTCCGTTCTTGCGAAAACCAGAATGTCGTCGCTTACGTTTAAGACGCCCTCGAGGTCGGCCAGGGCACCCCGGATGATGTGCTGGAATACTTCCGCGGCCGAGGACACCCCAAAACTCAACCTCTTGTAGCGATATAGCCCCCGGTGTGTGGTGAAAGTGGTAATGTACCTTGAATCGGGGTGGAGGACGACCTGATGATAGCCGGCCCTGAGGTCGAGCTTCGAGAAGAAGCGAGCGCCCTGCACCTCCGCAATGTCATCCAGCGTCGGTGTGAGGTGCCTCTCCCTCTTGATTGCTTTGTTGGGGATCCTCATGTCTACGCAGATCCTGACTGCGCCCGGTTGTTTGAGTTTCCTTGCCACCACTATGGGGGACACCCAAGGAATCGGTCCCTCCACCTTCTCGATAATGTCTAGATCGACGAGGCTGTCCAGTTCTTTGTCTACCTGCTCACGGAGGTGGAAAGGTACCCTCCGATGTTTGAGGGCCACCGGCTGTACCGAATCATCAATGTGCAGCTGCACCGGCTCCCCGGCCATCTGCCCAATCCCCTTGAATAGGGCATGATGCTTCTCCAGCAAGTCATTGATGTCCTCCAGGTAGACGGAGTACGCAAAGCTGTCGATGCCGAGAGCCTCCGCTGCTGCACAACTCAACAAAGTGTTCTTACTCACTGGGGTCACGTAGAAGCGGGCTGTGATGTGGGAGCCATCGTGTTCCACTTTTGCTATAAAGGCCCCGTCCAGAGGGATGGGCTCCACACCACCGAATGCGAAGATGCGGGCCTTTGGCGTGACCAGCCTGGTCGGCTGATCCCTGGCGTTGTAATGTAATGTTCTCGGGCCATGACGTTCACCGATGCACCTGTGTCCACGAGTACAGGGACTGGAGACTGGTTCACTTCGACCACGCACCTTGGTTGTCGTCGGTTCTTGCCTCTTAGAAGCTCCACACTTGAGACAAAGAATATGTTCTCTTCGTCTTCTTCTGCTTCTTCCACCTGAGCCTCCTCCTCGCCCTGGTCCACCTGAGCGACATTGGACGGCCGACCTTGGCGGGTGGAGACAGCTCGGCCATGGCCCCTTGGCACCAGTATGGGCAAAGCCGCCCTACACACCCTGGAGAAGTGGTCTGGCAACCTGCACCGTCCACAGGTCTTTCCAGCTGCAGGGCACTCCGCGGGGTGGGGCAGGTCGTATTCGCATTTTTGGCAAATCTCGCCTGCCCTCCCAGCTCTGTCCCGTGTGCCGCCGCCATATCTCCTAGCACCTCTCCCCCCTCGCCACATCGCGCAGATCTCTTCAGTTTTGATAGGGCGCGACCCGGCCTCCATTCTTGCAGCTCTCGCCTCTGACACCTCGTGGCACCTTCCTAGCTCAAGGATGCGCTGGAGCGTTATCCCAGGCTCCCTCAGCACTTGGCGCCTGAGCTTGCCTGAGGAGCACGCCTGGATAAGCATGGGCCTGATCATGTCCTCTGCATCGCCCCAGGCGCAGGCGAGCGGCAGACGCCTTAGGCGCCCATAGAACGTGTCCAAGGTCTCGTCATCTTTTTGTTTGGCAGAGAGCATCACGAATCGCTCATAGTCCGCGTTGGCTAGGGGCAGAAAATATGCCTGGAGGGGCGGCCTTTGCCTGATCGTAGGTTCCATTCCCTTGTGGCAAAGATTCAAAAGTCTCCTGGACAGAGGGCCCTGCCGAGTACAACATCGTGGCCAGCCTGGTGTCATCATCGACCACTTGCGCAGCCCTGAAATACATGTCCAGGCGGTCCACCCACCTTCATCTGGGCCCCAAGCTGGATGGCGGGCCCGACGCATCGAATTCGGGAATGGGCTGCAGGGCAGCATGCGCACGTACCTGTGCCATGGCAGGCGCCGCCTGCTGAACACCAGGAGCAGCAGCAGGTTGAACTGGGGGTTGGAGGGCGGGAACCGCTGCCTGACCATCTGCTGGAGCTGCCGGTTGCTGCATTGGAGGTAGTAGACCCTGCAGGGCCACTGGTGCACGAGGATGAAACTGCGCCGCCACACCGTGTGCTCCGTCCTGATCCTCGGTGTCACTCATGAGTTTGAGCGCACATGCACCCCCATAATGCTGATCGGGGCCGCAACTCAAACATTCAGCCCAAAGTGATCCTCAGCATGGACCACTTCTGGATGCAGTGACTCCTGCCACCTCTGTGATGATGAAGAGGATGAAGATAGGTGGAGTCATCAGGATGATGATGAAGGGGATGAAAGAAGCAGTATGCCTTTGGTTGTTCCAAAAATTGGTAGCCAAACTAATGACTGGATTCAGCAGGCCCAGCCAAGATAGGCCTTCTCCTAGCTTCCACTCGACGTAGGAAACCCAAAATTGAGTCGATGCACTAATTGGGCCTAACTCTGTGTAGATGTAGCTGCCAGCTACTGGAATGTCCAAAAATTAGGCCTGGGGTCGTTTCAGGGCCCAAACCGGAGCTCCTTGAAATCCCACAGCCCGTTGCACAAAATGGCTGCCAGCCGCGTGGGCAACGCACTACCCGCGGCATGAAACGAAGTCTGTCTTCCGACCTCGTTTCGGTGAAAAATTATTCCGATGATCACCGCCGGGCCCGGGCATCGTTCCCCCACTCATCGCCACTGTTGAGGGTGACTGGCACCCCCCGCGCGCATCGCCGCAAGCCCCGGCACCAAGGACTGAGACCCACACGTCCGTCTTGGTTCGGGCTTCCCGGTCGCTCTAACGCGGCCGGGAAACGCCCCGTTTATTTGTACTGCACGTGACGGCATGCAACGTCACGCCGCCGCGTGCGCGCCTGTCATCGGGCGGCGCCACAGGCGCCACCTCGACGCCCCGCACGCAGGCGCCTCGTCCAACTCTGCCTCTGCGCAGGAAAGGAAGTGGCTACACGAGGCGCCCAATGCAACCGCGCGGATTGGAATCGCGCGCTCCTAGTGGCTGCTTGCCTCCATGATCGTCTTTTCAAGTGGCCGCTGATTGGCTGGTGAGAAACGGGGTTTCAGTCTGCCTTGATGGCGCCACCGTTGGCCAGTGTTTGAAGGATGTACGGGGACTGTACTGAGCAGCGGTACGGAGACCCAAGCCAAGTGCTGCTGGCCTTGTGTAATTACAGGCTGCGGTGTCTGGTGCATTACTGGAGCATGCCAGGCCAGGCTGCATTTTGGGATGGAATTGTGCACCATTCATAATTCAATGAATGCATTCATTTTGATTTTCAGAAAGTGCATTTAAAAAGTATTCTCTCCAGCATTCTCCAAACGTTATACTGCTAATGCATAAATACATTCTTTAAAATAAATTTAGGGTAAAGGGTAAATGATTTGCATCTATTTTTCCAGTCGTTATAAATTGCGTCATTCATTTATCCTTGGTCTCGTGTCTAGCAGCACACGAGTCTCCTGCATGCGCCGACTCTCCAGACCACCCAGGGTCGGACTGGGACAAGAAATGGGTCCGGTCACCCAAAAAAAAGTGGCCCACCCCTCGCCTCACGGCCCTTGACCTCTGACATCACTGCAAGTGATGTCATTTGTCCCCACCCCAAAGTGACATCCCAGGCAGTGATGAAACACAATCTTTCACCCCTTGACAAAACGGGAAGCGGCATCAAATAGCATTGTTCCTAAGTACACTACATTACTGTGAATGCAAGCAGACGTCCAAGGCCAAATTATTGTGTTATTGTATAGCACTTACGCTTAAGTTCTTTTTTTTATAGAACAAATATGCATACAATATCGCCCAACCTGTGTTGGTACTCATTTATCGACCTAAGGAGGAGGAAAGGCTTTTTGGAAGAAAAATAAATGTGGAGAATTTTTATTTACACTTTTATTTATTTTTGTCTTTTTTTTTTTTTTTTTTTTTTTTTTTTTTTTTCTTCCAAACCGGCCAAAGCATGGCCAGAAACCGGCCCCCACTCCCCAGGGACGATTTCGGCCCAGCCACAGGTCGAAAGGCCGAGGGGCCAATCCAACCCTGAGACCACCTCTGAGCTCCCATCCACATGCCAGCTTGGTGGCTAACTGGCAAGGCCATCCCTACCCACCTTCAGATGGACTAAAATGCAGACACGCATTCTAAACTCCTCCGACGAATTGCACATACCTGGACTTGCGTCTGTCTTATTAATAATGCTACTATTTGAGGGCAAATGTATAAAATGGACCAGATTATAAAAATATGTAGTGCTCTTACAAAAGAGTATGCATTATCTATTTTTTTTAATGGAAGATTATTCTCTGCCCAGAATGGTGCGTTTGTAGCTACTGAGGCCCATAAGACATCACGGGAGGATAGCTCTGTAGCAACGCGCGGGTCTTGCAAGCAAGACCAGGCTGAGCAAACACCGGTTCGAACCTTAAACACGTGCTCAAAAAATAAATAAATAAGAGCGCATTGTAAATAACCTGTACTTCCACAATGAAACTAGCGCCTAGATACCTCTGGGTTATGTGTGCTGTAAATAAATGCAAAAATACAGATATACATTGCAGAGAGCTCCCTGCTCAGAATGAGCAAAGGACGTGATGTGCCCGGATCAGACTCGTGTCGTGATGGCAGAGAATGATCCCGTTGAAGGGCGATGGATATGGTCCGATGGAGAATCTGTAACCTTTAACCTCACTAGATGTCGTCAATGAGCACATTTAGTGGAAACTTTACCCTCCAGGCCCGTGGCTTCCTCATTGCGCAGAAAGAGAATGTGATTGGTTGCTTTGTAGCGCTGACCCAGGTCATGGCGGAAGACCCTACTTAAAAAAAAAAATGGGATGAGCGGGTGTGCCAGCAGTCTGTTTATTGGGCAGTTACTGAACAAAATGCCCACCCATGGTCTGCTCCCTGATCTTGGTGCAGTCGGTTGCACTCCTGGCCAGACTACAAAGCCCCTTCTTACAGCAGACTGTGAACCAAACCGGTTGCCCCATAGCTCACCAGCTGCCCATCCACAACGCTCTGCTCGATACAGGCGGCTCTCAACTGCCTTGGCAACCGGATTGTGGAACGGGATCCGTGCTTCATCTCTGATCCCACGGACTATTTCCTCGCACTGGAATCCAAGGCTTGGGAGAGACGGGCTGGGCTGTCTGGGAAGTAGGACCGCTCTTCTGGAACAATTTGCCCAAAAGTGGTGAAGGCATGTCTTCAAAGTACTAGGCCTGCTTGTTGAGTCCATTAGGCCCATTGGATGTATACTAATTGACCTTTTCACATTTGACCTCGGGAGAATTGACCTAATTTAAAAGGTCAATTAGGGCATATTTTCAAAACTATGGCCATCGCACATAGATTCCTCTCCGCTGACGCCCCTCAATACCTATCCGAAAGGATCACCCTCAATTCGTCCTCCCGACCCACCAGATCTCATTTAACCAACCAGATCTATGCAGCCACCTTCAAAAGAAGCCAAGCCGGTGGGTCCATCTTTCAACACCTAGCACCAAAAAGTTGGCATGCACTACCCACTGCAGTAAGAAATGACAAATCCTAAACCGCATTCCGCAAACAGCTGAAAACCAACCTGTTCAACTAACCCACCTCCTCACCTTACACTTACTGTCTGTATGTAACGCTATGAACATACCTACCTGCTGTAATGAATTCCTGTACCAAGTGAGCATACTGTAACAGCGCTGCGATGCCCCCGGGCTGATGTGCGCTATAAACATTCAAATAAATATATGTGGGCGAACCCGCCCGACCCAATCCAAACCCCCCCCCCCATTCCCCTTATATCATTTATAATCCAAAACCAACCACATAAATATATAAAATAGTATAAGTCAATTGTGCTGAAGGTCAATTAGAACCACTATAATTGGGTCAATTAGGACAAAAGGTCAATTGTAAAATATCAATTTGGGTAATACCGTCCCATTTACTAAGAACCCTGGCACTGTGTGGTGGAGGTCCAGGCACCTTGTTGAGGGCCTCTGGCGGCTCGGCATCCTGAATGCAGGACCTCGCTGATGGCTACGCTTGCCGCTCAAACTGCAGGGCTCTAAAAGTTCCCATCCTGTGAAAAGGCAGATGGGGCTACTCTGTGGATTGGAACAAAACATAACACGGGTTAAATGGATGGACGGGAAGGTGCATGCTCTGGGAAACCTGGTTCTCTTTGTCTGCCTTTATAGTGAGAACCTGGACTTGTAACACAGTAATGCGCATGAACTCTGTGGGGGGGGGTATAGCGGCCTTTCCGCCAGCCGTCGGGCGGCCGCGTGGTCCTTGAATGCTGAGAAGGTTGGGCAAAAGGATACGTAAGGTGACCTTCACCTCGGAGTGCCTCTAGGGCTGGCCAGAAGATGCAGTCCGCTTTAGTCTTGAGTTGTAGCCAAGTTCCGTGTCCATTAGATGGTGCAAGAGGCAGACTGGACCGCGCCAGCTTGTCTTTTGGAAAACTAGTCGAGTTGGGGATGAGCCAGTCGCACTGAACGATACACCTATGTGCTTTTTTGCCGGAGTGTGGACCAGTAGATCCCATCCAGTGCCCAAGTTTGGGTAAAATAAATCTGCCCTTGGCTGCTTGGAGAGCAGATTGGGTCACTCCCAGTGCAAGAAGGGGCGGGATACACAGGTGAATGAGGAGTAGGTGGTGGCGTTGGTCCACAAGAGGCTCTCGGGCGATATGGCAAATTTGGGGCCCTAGAATCTCGCCTGACCTCAACAGTAGTCTTGTTTTGAAGGTGTAGTGTTTATGACCATGCATATAGCGCTTTTAGAAATTGAATAATTTCTTGGCACTTTAAGATTGGGTGCCGTTTTTATATAATTCCAATTGATCGACATTTGAAGGATGAAGGACTGCCTTTGCTCATCTGCGTCTCAAACCTGTGTGTATAGCATACATATAGACCCATTCACTGAAAAAACTTTAGTTAAAGTGCAGTTAAGTTGACCCGATATAATGCAACAAAACCGTTGAAATTCAGCTGAAATGGGAAGTCATGACCAGCCTAACTCGGCGCACTCCCGTGGATGTCCCCCAGTTATGTCCCCCTAATGTCATTGTGTATGTCATTGGGAATCCCTTCTCTTATAATATGCTTGTGCTCATGGACTTTGCAACAGGAACGCGCCAAGTTAAGCTGGTCATGACTTCACACATCCCCCTGAACTTCAAGGGTTTTGTTGGATTAAATCTGGTCAACGTAACTGAACTTTAACAAAAGTAGTTTCAGTGTATTTGAAGGGTTTTGTTTTTTGTTGCTGCGGGTCAATAGCCGTGGCCACGGCCTTTAGCTGTGTCCACTGTATATGTTCCCCCAATGTTTCATTTGGGACCCCCATACGTGCTGTGGTCACTATACAAACCATGGTTAATAACCTTATCATTTGGTAACAAATTGTTCCCAAAATTACCAGTTTTGTGGGGGTGGGGGGCGCAGGGTCCTAGACATACCTTGCTTTAGAAAATGTCATCCAAACCATCCAGCAAGTCAGTTATTAGCATCGCTCAGCCTCTGTAAAAAGCACCATGGCCGATTTTAAGGAGCAGAGGGGGCACCTCACTCTGTCGCAATTAAAAGCTACTGGCAGGTTTTACCCCCCAACAGTCAAGGAAATTGTCTACGCTTTATGCCCAAATTGTTCCTCATTTACGGCTGTTTTCTCCCTGGGAAATTAATAGACTTAACAGTTTCACAGTTCTGTTTTGTTTTCTTAACAGCTTTTTCATTTTATAATGGATTGTTAGCAAAATGTAGTTAAGTTGGGGGGGGGGGGGGGAATTTGCCAAACTTTTAGTTTTGAAAGTTATTGTTTTTTGACTTTTTTTCTTAACATCCTTTTTTTTTTTTTTTTTTTTTTTTGTTGATGGATATTTTCCAGAATTTCCAGTCTGGGGGTGGGGGGGGCAGTAAGTACACATGTTTGTAACATTTCAGCCAAATCCGTCATACCAGTCAAATGTTATTAGGAATTCTTTTTTGAGTTTTCCTATGGCACTTGATTCTCACCTTAACTATAGTGGAGCAATCGATGCACTTTTATATATATATATATATATATATATATATATATTATTAATCTCGGATGTAGCTAGAAAACAAAGGGGCAAGTTTAAAAACCGGTATTGGCAAAGCCAAACGATCTGGCTTTGCAAGTATATAGAATACACATTGGTGGCGTGAGCAGGGCTAGTAAACCAAGTATTCATACCTTTTTACATTTACAAAGTCAGGCCTTTTGGCTTTGCCAATGCGTGTTGCTTTTTCAGGGAGACTTCCACGCTGTCGTCTCCCCTTTATATATAATAATCAACCAGTGCTTTTTAGTCCTGGGATGGGATGGGATGGGCCGGGCCGGACCGCGACGTGCTGGTTCCGGGTTCGTTTGTATTGGGGCCAAGCGGATGATTGAACATTTTTGGAGCACCACCTCCTCCAGGTGGGAAAAGAGGCCGGGCTCAGCCAATTTCCGAGCTGTTATTTATTTATTTATTTATTTATTTATTTATTTATTTTTGCAGAGGAGATCAATCTCCTGAAAGACTGGCCTTTCTTTGTAATGTGGACCTTGGAGGAAGGGTTGACGAGCATGCCAAGGGACTGGGCACTGGATGCGAGCTGAGAGCATGCCAAGGGACTGGGCACTGGATGCGGGCTGAGGGCATGCCAAGCGACTGGGCACTGGATGTGAGCCAAGGGACTGGGCACTGGATGCGAGCTGAGGGCATGCCAAGGGACTGGGCACTGGATGCGAGCTGAGGGCATGCCAAGGGACTGGGCACTGGATGCGAGCTGAGGGCATGCCAAGGGACTGGGCACTGGATGCGAGCTGAGGGCATGCAAAGGGACTGGGCACTGGATGTGAGCTGAGCAGATGCCCGATCAAGCTTCATGCCCAACAGCCGTGCCTAGATTTAAGGGTGCCCAGTAGCGCAAATGATTTCTGTCTTTGTTGGGTGCAGTATGTGGTGGGTGCTGCATGGAACCGAGAGGGGAATTCACTGTTTCAGTAAAGCTGCGCATACTGGTGGATCTTAATGGGAAGATTATCGTGCAGTAGGGGTGCGTTAAGGAGGTGATATGTGTTTGTGGCCGGCGTGGAGTATCCCCAGCGGCTTGGCTGGAGGCTTGGGCCACTACGCATGTTTAGGGGTGTGTTAAGGAGGTTATATGTGTCTGTGGCCAACAGTTTGCCCACAGATCTCTACACTGGGGGCTTAATGCACAGTTCCTTTTTTTGTCCAAGTGGCTGGTGTTTGGTCCCCCTTCAGTCCTTGCCCTGCCACACAAGTTCCCTGGCGACACCATGCTTGTAGGCATGGCCACTTCAAGCCTCTTGATCTCATGGTGGGCTCTGTCCTGTTAAAGGGACCACTTTGGTCGGGAAATACTAACATTCTTTGTGCGTCCGTCTTGCAAATGGGCTGAATGTGACAGCCCGACCTCATCCTGCCAAGGCGTGCACGTGCGCTTGCCATATTAAGCGGGTCCTGCAAACGCCAGGGGGCAGGGGCTGGCTCTGGGGCAGACTTTGAGCAAATTGGACTACATGATGACGGGATGGTGGCCCTAAAGGGCCACAGCACGGAGGGCTTCGAGTGTGCATCTCATGTCCCGTGCGGTGCCATGCAGTCTGTATTTCCATGTAGTCCACTAGGAGGACAATTAAGGTAGTTGCAGTATTTTGGCTGCAAACACCCTGCAGCCAGACCGCCTTCATGGAGTTACTGTCATCTGGAGACCGGTTCCTGGACGGTAATATCCATTGCAAATCACCAGCAGCGTTAGTGAAGCACATAGCTTGCTGCTGCATGAAAAAAAACTGCTTTACTACTCCTGCAATGAGTGGACTATTTACTGCTGTAATGAAAGAATTGCCTGTCCTGACCGCTTCTGCTGCAATGAAGGCCTCGCCCAGCCTTCTGCTGCAATGAAGGCTTTGCCCATCCCATCCCGCCCAGCCTTCTGCTGCAGTGAAGGCTTTGCCCATCCCATCCCAACCAGCCTTCTACTGCAATGAAGGCCTCGCCCATCCCGCCCAGCCTTCTGCTGCAATGAAGGCCTCGCCCATCCCATCCAGCCTTCTGCTGCAGTGAAGGCTTTGCCCATCCCATCCCATCCCGCCCAGCCTTCTGCTGCAGTGAAGGCTTTGCCCATCCCATCCCGCCCAGCCTTCTGCTGCAGTGAAGGCTTTGCCCATCCCATCCCATCCCAACCAGCCTTCTACTGCAATGAAGGCCTCGCCCATCCCATCCCAACCAGCCTTCTACTGCAATGAAGGCCTTGCCCATCCCGTCCAGCCTTCTGCTGTAATGAAGGCCTTGCCCATCCCGTCCAGCCTTCTGCTGTAATGAAGGCCTTGCCTATCCCGTCCAGCCTTCTGCTGCAATGAAGGCCTTGCCTATCCCGTCCAGCCTTCTGCTGCAATGAAGGCCTTGCCTATCCCGTCCAGCCTTCTGCTGCAATGAAGGCCTTGCCTATCCCGTCCAGCCTTCTGCTGCAATGAAGGCCTCGGCCATCCCATCCAGCCTTCTGCTGCAGTGAAGGCTTTGCCCATCCCATCCCATCCCGCCCAGCCTTCTACTGCAATGAAGGCCTCGCCCATCCCATCCCAACCAGCCTTCTACTGCAATGAAGGCCTTGCCCATCCCGTCCAGCCTTCTGCTGTAATGAAGGCCTTGCCCATCCCGTCCAGCCTTCTGCTGTAATGAAGGCCTTGCCCATCCCGTCCAGCCTTCTGCTGCAATGAAGGCCTTGCCCATCCCGCCCAGCCTTCTGCTGCAATGAAGGCCTTGCCCATCCCGCCCAGCCTTCTGCTGCAATGAAGGCCTTGCCCATCCCGTCCAGCCTTCTGCTGCAATGAAGGCCTTGCCCATCCCGTCCAGCCTTCTGCTGCAATGAAGGCCTTGCCTATCCCGTCCAGCCTTCTGCTGCAATGAAGGCCTTGCCTATCCCGTCCAGCCTTCTGCTGCAATGAAGGCCTTGCCTATCCCGTCCAGCCTTCTGCTGCAATGAAGGCCTTGCCTATCCCGTCCAGCCTTCTGCTGCAATGAAGGCCTTGCCTATCCCGTCCAGCCTTCTGCTGCAATGAAGGCCTTGCCTATCCCGTCCAGCCTTCTGCTGCAATGAAGGCCTCGGCCATCCCGTCCAGCCTTCTGCTGCAATGAAGGCCTCGGCCATCCCCTCCAGCCTTCTGCTGCAATGAAGGCCTCGGCCTATCCCGTCCAGCCTTCTGCTGCAATGAAGGCCTTGCCTATCCCGTCCAGCATTCTGCTGCAATGAAGGCCTCGGCCATCCCGTCCAGCCTTCTGAGCAAAGAAGACCTCGCCTATCCCTGAAGGGAGTGCGAGATAGTAAGCGAGGACTTGCCAGAGCGACTATGAGAAGTTAAAATAGGACCTGTCTGTATGAAGCCAGTGGTAAGAGTGCACTGTTGCAGGTTGAGTCCCCTCTTCCCTTGACTAATGGGCTCCCCTGAAAGATTTGCTGCCTTGCTCTATGCATAGTCATCCACTAGAGAAGGCCACCACAGGCCTAGCCTTTGACAGATCAACACTAAACCAAGCCGCGTAGCCCTCTCCCACATCAGCGGCTAATCGGACCCAAAGCGATGTAGCCCCTCTCCAGGTCGCCACCCATGCGCTTCAACCGACCAAGATCCTCACGCATCTGTACGCATTGCCACCTGCCAAGATCCTCCTGCATCTGTACGCATCGCCACCTGCCAAGATCCTCCTGCATCTGTACGCATCGCCACCTGCCAAGATCCTCCTGCATCTGTACGCATCGCCACCTCCCAAGATTCTCCTGCATCTGTACGCATCGCCACCTACCAAGATCCTCCTGCATCTGTACGCATCGCCACCTACCAAGATTCTCCTGCATCTGTACACATCGCCACCTACCAAGATCCTCCTGCATCTGTACGCATCGCCACCTACCAAGATTCTCCTGCATCTGTACGCATCGCCACCTACCAAGATTCTCCTGCATCTGTACGCATCGCCACCTACCAAGATTTTCCTGCATCTGTACGCATCGCCACCACACTAGATGAGTTCCCTGCAAAAAATCTCTACTTTAATGTTCCTACTCTATATATCCCATCTTTCAAGCGTGTCTGGGTCTTGCCCCAATGCATTGCTGACTATCTCTTTACCCTCCTCGATTTGACCCCTGTGATACCCCTTTTCTCCCCACAGCATTTCTGTCCCGCTCTTCGTCCTCTTCCCCCCCCCCCCCCCCCTTTGTTTGTGCCTCCTACCACCTTCACTGGACTGCTTCCCTCCCCCACCCGCATCAAAGCAATGCCATGGGTGGGATGGCTCAACACGCAAGTGCAACACCACTTGCTGGCTGGTGAAGCGGTGCCGCCTACGCCCCCTCCTCGCTACCTCCCAAACTCAACCCCCTTTGCCAAGGAGGTCACTTGTGGTGTAAATAAGTTATTTGTGGCACTGGGCCCCTTAGTACATCCCATTCCTTGTCTGTGCCCGTTGGCCCCCAGTCTGCCTCGTTATGCTACAGCGCCACCACCTGGTGCACTCTCCGTTCGTACCCATTGCATGCCTTGCATAAGCTCAACCCATGGACTCTCCAAGGCAGGTGACCACATTGAAGTCAATGGGAACGAATGTGTTTTTTGAATGTTGAAGGATTTCCAAGTGGGCGAGCCCATTTAAGTTCATGGAAGACCGTTGTAATTGTTTTATAACGCGCTTAATACCAGAGATTGTTTTCTAAGTCAGGGTCTGGATTCGAACCTGTTTTGTGCTGCATTGTCTTGCTTCCAAGACAAACGCGTTGCCCCTGAGCTATCCTTTATTGAGCTCGTGACTTCTGTCCAAGGTGGGGCGATCGTCTGCCAATGCAGGCTAGTAGGGGGTTATGGCTCTGCCATCTGAAAACCCATCCCCTGTTCGAAGCAACCTCCGTTCTGCTCACAGACCACGCGGCCACGAGGCGTGGCCCGTTCCAATGGCTGGCCGCCTGTCGCCCTCCCTCCCCCGCCCTCACCCGCAAGGGCCACTTGCTCACACAGCTGCTGCGCCTTCTGCATGCAGGACATGCCAGGCCGTGACTGCGTACCATTCCGCGCCCTTGCCTCCCTGACCGTGTGCCCACCACATGGTGCGGTGACAGACTGACCCAGCAGATTTCCATGTGGGGGCGGGTAGCAGGGGGTGCTGAAGATTGCCCGCCACGAGGTCTGGGAGCCAGCAACCGGGTGTTATGTGCACGGCGGCGGGCGAGTGCGTGGCCAGAACCAGACCTGAGGAAAATCTAGGCTGCACCGGAAGCGAGCCGGGCACGCGCAGACCCATTTACCCCTTCTGGAACCAGGTGGCCTCTGCGTTCTAGCGCGGGGGCCCACTGCACGGCGTGGCTGTGTGGGGATGAGGTCATTCTCTGCAGCAGGAGGCTGCATGTTACCATTTACTGCAGCAAAAACCATGGCAGGAATTGCGGAGGTCTCATTGCAGCGTTCGATGGGGTGTGGGGGCCGAAAAGTCACTCGGCGCAGCATCAACTGGACCAGATCAGTGACCTCTAAAGTGAATGCAGGGAAAAAGGTTTGGGGCGGAGGGGAGGGGGGGGGGGCTGGGTGAGCTGCATAGCTCCTTGCGTGCAGCAGTGGGTTGGCGAGATGCGTGGCTCTTTGCGTGCAGCAGTGCGCTGGGTGAGATGCATGGCTCCTTGCCTGTAGCATTGTGCTGGGCGAGATGCAGAGCTCCTTGCGTGCAGCAGTGGGCCAGGCAAGAAGCAGAGCTCCTTGTGTGCAGCAGGGCGCTGGGCGAGATGCATAGCTCCTTGTGTGCAGCAGGGCGCTGGGCGAGATGCATAGCTCCTTGTGTGCAGCTGGGCGAGATGCATAGCTCCTTGTGTGCAGCAGTGCGCTGGGCGAGATGCATAGCTCCTTGTGTGCAGCAGTGGGCTGGGCGAGATGCATAGCTCCTTGTGTGCAGCAGTGGGCTGGGCGAGATGCATAGCTCCTTGTGTGCAGCAGTGGGCTGGGCGAGATGCATAGCTCCTTGTGTGCAGCAGTGGGCTGGGCGAGATACACAGCTCGTTGCATGTAGCAGTGCGCTGCGAGATGCAGAGCTCCTTGCATGCAGCAGTGCGCCAGGTGTGATGCAGAGATTTTTGCATGTAGCAGTGGGCTTGGCGAGATGCAGAGCTCCTTGCGCGCAGCAGTGGGCTTGGCGAGATGCAGAGCTCCTTGCGCGCAGCAGTGGGCTGGGCGAGATGCGGAGCTCGTTGCGTGCAGCTCTGGGCTGGGCGAGATGCGGAGCTCGTTGCGTGCAGCTCTGGGCGAGATGCGGAGCTCGTTGCGTGCAGCTCTGGGCGAGATGCAGAGCTTGTTGCGTGCAGCAGTGCGCTGGGCGAGATGCAGAGCTCCTTGCGTGCAGCAGTGCGCTGGGCGAGATGCAGAGCTCGTTGCGTGCGAGATGCAGAGCTCGTTGCGTGCAGCAGTGCGCTGGGCGAGATGCAGAGCTCGTTGCGTGCAGCAGTGCGCTGGGCGAGATGCAGAGCTCGTTGCGTGCAGCAGTGCGCTGGGCGAGATGCAGAGCTCCTTGCGTGCAGCTGGGCGAGGTCCTGCAATGGACTCTGCAATAGCGACAAGAGACCCGTAGGGTAAATCTCCGGTGAACTTGGAAAGCAAGAACTAAACAAAGTGGGTCTGTGGATCTTTGCTGCAGGAAACTGGCAAATCCCAGTCTTAAGGCTACAAGCCAATGACCATGGTACCACTGTGTTCTCGTGGAGTGAAACATTCTGGTACAAAAAACAAAGGGACCGTCCAGGCCGTGTATGATTCTAATCCCAAAAGCATCATCGGGAGAAGTAAAAGTACACTGTTAAACAGCCCTATTAAAGGGAGACATGATGGGCCAGAGTTCAGTCCCAGAAACTGACCTGGACCTGAGAAAGAAACGTAGTCGAATATACAGAAATGAGTGAAACTGAATGTAAACTGTGAGTCCATGGAACTTACCACCTTCAGCGTTGTGAAAAGCGAGCCACCGGGGACTGTTACCCAATGTCACCCCCCCCCCTCCCTTTTTATCCCCAGAGTGAGGTTGGGGGATCCTTTCATCTCCCTGCACCCACAGACCTGCAGCAACGTGGCTGCACGGTTTCACTAGTGCCATTTCACTACAGTGAATACACCATCGAAACCGTCCCGTAGCATGGAGCAAATGAGAACCCGCTGAGGGTTGCTGGTGGGATTTCTGAACTTGTTTGGACTGACGTACCCCTGTAAAGAAAGGCCGCTGTTAAAATGCTGAGCTGACGGATCCGCACCTCCACTGATGCCACAGTAGGTGAAGGAAACTGTGGAATGCCACCCCGCACTTCCACCACCACTGATGCCACAGTAGGTGAAGGAAACTGTGGAATGCCACCGTGCCCCCCCCCCCCTTACACCTCACACTTCTTGCCTCTTGCATGGAATTCCCTTCCCCCTGGACATCTGAGAAACTGTCCACATGGATTTGTTCAAAACCTCTTCACATCCGAGTTACCATCTTAGCCTACCTCTGAGCTGCCTGCTAGCTTACATTTTCCCCCTCGCCTGTAAGATGCCTCTGTCCCTCACTTCCCCTGCCTCCGCTCTAGCACCACATCCCATGCACAGCTGGTCGTACCGCCTACCCGCACTTAAAAATGTCTTAATGTTGGTTGTCCTTAATCCATGCATGCCCACCCATGTATTGTCTCCAGTGACTGTTCCATTTACCTCCCTCCACAACCTGGTCAGAATGTCCCTCAAACTCGGCCCATTATAAGAAGCTCACTTCTGCCCCTCAAATCTGAGTTATTATCAGTTGTAGGTTCTTTCTTGATCAAGAGAATTGTTCCTCCTGTAAATAACTAAAAGGATTTCCAAGTCTGCACTAACACCATGGTTCCTAATTCAATCTAATAACTTTATTCCATATGCCAATTCTGAACTCGACTAAGAGTAACCTAATGCAGACCATTAAGTCTACACTGAGAAATCCTTCTTGGCCAGGGCTTCCAGCCAAAGCTAGCTTTCAAAAGCCATGTGCCTTCCTCCAGGAGGCTGCTTTCTGCACCTGCTTCTCCGGCCCTGCCTCCTTCCTGGCAGTGGTTCTCTACAGTCTCTCTGGTCCAGCCAAAGCACTTGGCTAGAGGCCCTCGCAAAGGTAAGCCAACATAATTCCCGAGTGCTGGGAAAAACCCTGGGGAACTGTCAAGAGTCTGGGACTTTCCAGCAGCAACTCTAAGGTGAGAGGAAGCGGACTCACGGACTCATGGCAGGAAGGTAACCATATAGTCTGGCGACAATCCGGATTCGGGTGCTGGGGGAGGAAGTACCCTTTCAGAAGTACCAGAGCTAAGACTATGGCGATGTGGGGCAAGGCCAAAGAACATCGTGGAAGCATTGTGGTATCCTACAACCTGCTTGAGAGGAACCAGAGGAGGGGGATTGCGAGAGCTACAGACATTAAATGCCATGCGCATCTTGTGAAAGCAGGAAGACCAAATGACGGCTCGGCTGTGAGTAGTGTCACAAGGGGGCTTTTTTCAACAAGAACTTTCATTTGATTGGAATAGAGACAGGCTTTTGCACCTTGAAGCATCTCGTGCTAAATGGAATTACCAATAACGATCTTGGACCCAAATAACTGGACAGACTCAAAGAATATGGCAATATCCGCATAAAATAAAGTAGGGCAATCTAGTGAACGGCAAGCTGTAGTTCACACACTCGCACCCACATTTGATTATACAAAGGTTGTTTGCCTCCATACGCGTCATCTATGACCTCATCCTATGTGGCAAACTGTAAAACCTATTTGAAGGGAGGGATTGGTTCAGGGAACATATGCACTTATACTATGTGTAAGTGTTAGTAACATCATTGGCTGGCCCTGATCTGTTAGGCAGGCCTTGAACCCCCTCTAAATACGTATAATACTGATTATAGCAGAGTAATGTTGGCAGGTGCATGTTGCTACATAGGCCCTCTGATTGGTTGGAATGCTTTCCGAACCTTGGACTTTCGGCTCATTAGCAGCACGTAAGCAAAATGGACCCCAGGTGCCGAGAGCAACGCTACGGAGTCACTACTCCCTACTTTCCAAATTAGTCCATCTCATCGGTCCGGCCCCATGCCAAGGCGTCTCCTTTGTAGTTGACCTCGCAGCCAGTTCTTGATTCTGGGACTTTTAAGGGAGTGTAGGCACACCATTATCTTCGCTTGGAACTTGATGAAGAGCCCTTGTTTTTGACTTCTGAATCACGTGTGAGGAGACCATGAATTTGTCCATTTCGACATTCTATTTACCGCAATTGTGCTGGGTGTCATTACTCCTCTTGGCCACTGAGGAGTAATGACGCCCACTCCACCTTGCTCACTCCACCTTGCATTGGCATTTTCGCATCTTTCATTGTCTAATTCTTGGCTTCTATTAATGTTTTCCTGAGTTGGGGATTGGTGTTCTGCCTTGTCGGAATGTCTTCACTGACATTGAGGGCTCTAACCACACTGGAGAAGACGCCAAAGCATTTATCGAGATTCTCAATGAAACCGGAGCTGTATAGACAGCGTTTTAGGGGGCAAAATAAAGAATTGCTGAGCAGGATCTCCAAGCTGCTCCTGGGTATCTGGCATCGCCCAGTAAGCAAGAGTTCCCTCTGGGGCACAACCGTCTAGTACATGATGTTCTGCAAATCTAACATCTGCATAATACATAACTTAACTTTTGCCAGTTGTGTTTTTCTTCTTTACATATGATCCATTATGTTACAAAAGCCAATGTTCCTTTTTATTCACATTCAGTTAGTCACACCGCACAAGCCTGTTTGTATAGCACCAGTTGGCCTGTGGAGGCGAAGTAGCTTTTGGTGTCCAGCTAAGCAAGCTCTTCTAGGCTACAAGCAGGAGCTTAATAGCTCCCATCAATTTTAAATCCTGGCTTGGTAAAGGCTTTCTTCTTCCTGGTTGGCCATTGTCCTCAATCGTGGAAGCAGGATGATGGTCCTTCTAAATGCCGCTGTTAGGCAGGTGCATATCCATACGTATTCGGAACTAGGATAATACATTTGTAAGGCCACCACGATCGGAGAAACCCAGAGTGGCAGGGTCCTCTACCCTTTCGGTGGTCTCTAGATTTTGTTTAGTTCTACCTCACCCTTAGAACGGAGGTGCAAAGCAATCAGTCTGTTGTCTTCTCAATGTGTAGCCCAAACGCTTTTCCCCTCCATAAGCCAACTCGGTGCCCCTACCCCTCCCCCCAAAGCCAGAACCACAGTGAAGCTGTGCCAGTTCAAGGCATGAACAATACTGGCTCAGTCTTGTAACTATGGCACGAAGTGAAGTGTCAATAAGCTTTTATACTCTGCCAATCACCACCTTAGTGACGTTGCCTTCAGATGTAGGCGGGTTGTTCTGCCATAGGCCTATTATTTCATCCTTGTGTATTTAAGGACTGAGCCATTTTGGAAATGATGGAATTGCTCAACACTCGTCACATTGACTGGTGCCCCAGCAACCATGTGGATGGCGACCTTGAGTCTGGGGTGGTGGTGAGATGTAGAACACCTTCAGAATCTGAAGAGGATCGGCGCTAAAACCTTGACAAGTTTTCTTGGTGCACTGGGTAGGGCCGCAGGTTTGAGGCTGGCATATACCCACAGTGATTCTGCCTCCCGTTTTTTGATTCCTCCTTTTCGTTTGCAGGGGACTGATGTTGATGTGAGAGCATCTTGCCACAGCATCGATGGGTCTTGGTTGCACTGCCTTGTTCACCGGGAGTGTCCGCGTGGAATTTTGCAAGAAGATTGCAGGAGGTCTGGTTTAGAAAGACCACATTTCTTTCTGCACAAATTTCCACCAAGTTGTGAGCTTTTCTTGGCTCCAGTTGGCTTACTCGGGACCTGCTTCCTTAGCTTAACCGAGTAGGAGCCTTGGGTAGGCTAGACGCGGACCTCGTCAGTTTCATCAAGTGAGCACTTGCACAGCAAGTTCCCTAGGCAGCCGGGGATAGGTGGCCGCTGACTCGGTGCACACCTGTCCTGCCTGCGGAAACTGGAAAATCTCCCTAACCCAGTAGAAACAGTGGGAGGGTCCCTGCTGCATCTTGATTCAATGTAGACCCTCCCCAGCTTCGAAGAGCAGAGGCGATTTGCTGTGCTCAGTCGTCTGTCGCCATTCTCTTGAAATGCATTGCTAGGCAGTCTCCCCATGAAGCCCCAATGGCAGGTGGTTGCCCATGGCCATCAAATTCAGCCCTTGGGGGAACTGAGGCTTCAGACTGGTGGGTGAGGGTAGAGCGGCAAAAGCGAGAGATGACCATGCTGGTCACCAGTTGTCAGAGCAGTCGTTTAGGTCAGCCTGGTAGTCTGGGACAGTGAAATGAATCTTGGGCCCCACCCTGCTTCTTAGATCAAAAACCATCTGCTTTGGCAATGCTGGTTTCTCTTGATGTCGGTGATCTTTGCCTCGCACAAATGCTTTACACTGGGGGGGGGGGGGAAGGGGCTCTAATGGGCATGGTTTTGGCCGGGGTGGGTGCTTATCAAGCCATTTCAGTTGGTGTGGGTGTCTATGCTCAAATCCTCATGCTAGGTCCCTCTCTTCCTCCTTGCACGCCCATGCAAATAGTTGTGCCTTGGAAGTGGCTAGTGTGATGCTGGAAATGCATCAGAGGGACAGGGCCTCTGAATCCTTGTCCTTTACTGTTTTTTATTGTGTGTTCTGTCGTGTTTTCTGCCCAGGAGTCCATGTGGGACTCCTGGCAGTGCAGCTCTCTCTTTTGGTTTGGTGAACAGACCCATGGGATACCCTTATGGCACCCATGGGTAGGGGTACAACCCTGTGCCCCTAGTGTATGTTTTTGGGCACCTGTGGGTGGCCCACAGAGCAGGGTATGGGCTGGTGGCAGCTCCATGCTGAATTTGACAGGTGCTCTGGGTGTCCTCCATTTTGGGATACCCAGGCCCTGCCATTGGGATCAGTTGATTCCTGATAGGAAACAAGATGGCCCCTGTGGCCTCTTGCTTTCTATTGCCTATTACCTTGTTTTCCCAAAGTCCTGGGAAGCCCTGACTCTGTCCCTTCCCCCTGACTGGCTGTTGGGTGGAAGTTCCATATATGGTGTTGTTGTGAAGGCCCAGCTAGACTGACTGGAGCCTTCCCAGTGACTGTATGTTGTAGGTACCTCCTGTGGGTGGGACCTGGGTGAATGGAGTGTGTGACCAATATACACTCCTTGTTGTGGTTGTCTGGTTTCTGGCATGTGAGACAAAGACTGAGACAGCCCTGCCCGAAACTGGCCTGAATGCAGTGTGTAGTGTTGAATGGCTGGGTACTTGTCCCAATCCACATTCCTTGTTGTGAGTGTCTGAAAGGGAGGAGTGTGGCCTGAATGCACTGTGTGCCTGATTGGCTGACTGACTGCATGAATGCCCTTCTGTGTGATTGGCTGCTGTGTGTGTGCCAGCAGTGTGGATGAGAGACAGAATAGTATATCTGGGGACCTCTCACTACTGGAAATTGTTCAGAAGCGTTCAGAAGCTGAGTCTCCACTCAAGAGTAACTGGAATTGCTGATCCTCGACGTCCAGCTGGAAGAAGACTTGCTGTTGCATTTGCTTCGACAGATCTGAAGGTTGCCGAATTCGTCAAAGACTGACCCGAGAGAGGACCTGGTAAGGCGCCCTCTTCCCGTGCTCCGAGGGATCATCGAGCACCGCTACATCTTCGCCGAAGCGCCCTGGAAGTCAGACCCTCGAAAGGTTGCCGACCCGAGACGGGACCGCCGAGGAGATCGAAGTGTAGCACCCGGACATCGCCGCCGTCGAAGTCCATTGCCGTCGACCAGGGTTCGCAGGTCTGTATAACCGCTGGAGGCCCGTCGAAGTTGTGTTGCCCAGCCGTGTGAACCACTTGACGCCGTGCCGCCGACGACCGGAGCCGTCCGCTCCTTGCCTAAGAACATTTGAATCGAAGGACTCCCTCGTCCGCATCGTCGACCGCTCTATCCTGCCGGAGAAAGTCGAGGACGACCAACGCGCCGAGGAGAAACCTGCCGGTGGGTTTCCCGCCACCCGAAGACCACAAAGACTCGAACGACTCGACGCCCTTGCTGGGTCTCCGTCTCCACAATCTTTGCGGTCCAGAACAATTGTCATCGAGGTGCCCCGCACGCCTCCGCCTTGCAGGACGCCAACGCTCCGTCGTCGACGAGCACCGCTTGGATCGAAGCTGCCGCCTCATCGACGCCGTTCTACCCTGTTTGTTGTCGGACGTTCGACGCCCCGTGTCTCCCGCTTGAAAGGGAAGGCATTCAAGAAGGGCCGGCGATTCCCCGACGCCGAACGCCGAGTTCCTCGACGCTTCTCGACGCCTCTCGACGATCCGTGACTCCCGCTTGAAAGGGGATCGCTCCAGAAGGATCTGTCGACGCCTCTTCGAAGAACTCGACTCCACCAGGTACATTAGGGGGGTAAAAACATTATAGGAGGGAATAAGACTTGCAGAACAATATATGGACTGGGCTTGTGCTATATCTTTATTTTACAGGTTGCCCAGGTGGGGGGGGGGATCTCCACACAGTACTGTGTCTAGTGTTAAGGGCCGGTATTCTGCCTATTGCTCAGCCATCTTATTTTCTCTCCTCTCTCTATTGCTGGTTTCACTCTATTGATCTGTGTGACATGATTACAGTATTGATGCACTTTTCATGAGATCTAATACAAAGGGTGGTACCACTTTAGAACTGTATATATTTGCCATTGTTGATTTTCCTAAGTACAAAGTGAGTTATTATGATAAGTGTACATAACCTTGAATATTAATTATATAAAGACTGTGTTCTAACCAATACAGTGTGTGGACATTCCTTTGTGGGGGCTTGGGGACTACACTGTACTTAAGAACCAGCCTGCATCACCTCCTGAGAAGCTAGGCCTTGATTGCTCGTCCATTGCTACCGTATTAGAGAATCTTGGCTGGGGTCTTCTGTGCCTCTCTTCCACGATATAGGGAGCAGAAGTACAGACACCCCCTACCAGTCTTTACAGGTAGTTGTACATGTGAACTAAAACCAAAATGTGAACTGTTGCAGCAACCCGCCAACCTCCTTACCATTGATGGGGGTGATCGAAGTAAGATTTGTAAAGCACTACCCAACTCCCCAAAAGGCATCGAAGCAGTAAGCAGCCTAGACCAGTGAAACTCGGAATGAAGACTGGTACAGGGGCCGTTCAATGGTCAAAGCACTGGCTGCTGCTCCACGCTGAGCAGTGGCCTTCCTCGTGCCCTGCATTGAGGGGGAGGGGTAGACTTCAGCCGCATGGAGGCGCCATACATGCCTTGTAAGCAGTGGAGTAACTTCTGAAAATGTAGGGGGGGAGGAACATGACATCCGAAGAAAAGGTGCCACAGCCAATTGAAGGGGGACAACATGGTGTGCCATGAAATTTGGGGGGGGGGGAGACAAACACCCCTATCCCTCCCTAAAATTACGCCAATGCCTGTAACCCCTCAAAATGGCTGAGTAAGGGACTGAGAATGCAGTCCTGTGGCACTCTGAGTACTTTGGGTGCCGCCATAACTTCGTCTTGGGTCTGGACCCTGTCCAATAGCTACTGTAACGAGTACACTGGGTGTGGCGGATGGACTGTGGGCGTGGTTCTCTTTATTTCTAGCGCTTGGAAAAACCCAGAGGCACAGAGTGCTTGGTGAGCAGGGTTGCTGCACCTAGATTGGATGATGTTTGAGGAGAACTGGCGGGAGGGAAGGAGGGTCAGGGGGGGGGGGGGAGTACTTTGTGGAGTCTGTTCTCGGTGTAGGGGCGGATCCCCGCGTGGAGTGTTTGGTGAAGGGTGTAGTGACTGGGTGGTTGAGCATGGCTTGCTTTTTTTTTTTTTAGATGCAAGTGGTTGAGTAGGCCTCAGTATTGTAAGGGGGTCTTCCTAAGGGGACCCTATCCAGCGTGAGACTCTGCTTCAGACCTGGGCAGTGGTGGAAGTGCCCAGTGCCCGGGTATTCTACATCTCCTCATTGTTTCAGTCTAACACTGTGTGGAATGGACGCCCAGGCGTCCACATGGTGAGTTGGCCGTTTTGGCCATAAACAACCCTTGCTGCTTCATATTTCAAATATCCATCAACCTGAGCTGACAAACTGTCTGCTTCTCGCCAGGGACATCATTTGGGGGTTGCCAGGGGTAGCAGCTGCTACCTTTGCTCCCAATCTTCAACCCCTAGACCTGTCCTTGCTACCCCGGGGTCACTGGATAAAGAGGCAGTGCCAAGAGCAGATGTCTGTGTTGCACCTGGAAAAAGGCGGTTGTAAATGCAGCTACACCTGCCACCACTTTTTTCTCCTGGAATCTAGATCTCGTTAGCTGAAGAAATAACAGGGATGCAGGAAAAACCATGAAGCCGCCATCTCTAACAGGTTGGCAGTCCATTAGTGACGAATGTCTGAACGGTTGAGTTCAGAGGCGGGGCTGTCTGAGCAGCTCATACCCAGTACAGGAAGGGCATGGGGGCTAGGTCTAGCGAGCTGGGAATGGGTAAGAGCAGCCTGCAGTACTCGGTGACAGCACAGCATGAATGCAAATCTCATCAGTGTTTCTCGTTGTCTGCTTTGCACATCCAGTGAGC
This sequence comes from Ambystoma mexicanum, assembly GCF_040938575.1. Classification (NCBI taxonomy): domain Eukaryota; kingdom Metazoa; phylum Chordata; class Amphibia; order Caudata; family Ambystomatidae; genus Ambystoma; species Ambystoma mexicanum. The sequence continues at coordinate 97,816,021 of NC_090934.1, forward strand.
CACTGGGCCTGTGATGAGCAGGGTGTGCCCCTTCTGCCACTAATCCTGCCTGGGCACTGTGTGACCTGACCCAGATCTGCCAGACCTGCATCACAGGCACACTGAAGATAGACGCAGTGTGAGATAATTAATTTACATGAAGTTGCCCTCTGTCTTTAAACCATCTGTTGCTTCCTCAAGCAAATAAAATATATATTTGGAAGGATAGCTGAAGGGCAACACACTTGGCTTTAGAAACGAGATACATGGGTTCAGTTCCTGTTCCAGTGCTTAGAAGCCGGAGGAGGCTGGCATTAAGCAACGTATGAAGGACCAAGGAAAATAATAAAATGGGCCTTTTCTAGGGGTGATGTCCTGGAGCAGCTGCTGTTTACATTTTAAAATTAACAATCCATGCAATTACTGGGACATACAACACATCCTTCCCCTCTAGCTCCTATCTTACAAAAGAACTGTGGCCTGCTTGCAAAATGAGCGAAACAGAAGGGTTTCAAATCATTCATAACCGCTGGCACAGCACTGGGTTTGAGGTGTGCTTGAGGTTCCATGTTATGGGGGCTAGTACTGGAGAATTAAGATATTGTACTAGTGACTTGGAGATGTTGAGAGGGCGAGTGTTTGAGACATAATGTGTTGTAAGAGATTTGAAATGCATTGAATGCAGATATAAGATGTTTGAGGAGGGTAATTGAGACTCACACTTTTGGGGTGTTGAAGGAGGGTACTGGTCTCCGGCATTCTCCAACACCATCAACCTCAAGCAAACTAGACACTTGCGTTGCTGCAGGGTGGCACTGTGTAAACATTAAGGTGTTGGAGCAGGGCATTGAAGGTGTAAGGTGTTGAGGGTGGGAGTGGGTGCCAGACATTTAAAGATGTTGACGGAGGGCCCTTAGCGACTCAGTGGCTGGTGGTGTGACCGTGGTGGAAATGGTTGGGGCATATTCGGGCACTGGGTTACTGGTGAGAGTGGGTTGCTGTGCAATGGTTCGAAGTGCACTATTGACGAGCAAATCCCTGCGCGTATTGTCAAAGTGTAAAGCATGAAGTGGTACAGCCTCTGATTGTCTGGTCTTCTGTTTGGACTTGTGTTGGTCAGTTGCTTTGCCACTTGGCAGGCACTGGATGTCTGCGCTTTGGGGTTTAGGCCTCTTTTAGATGCCCTGTACGTTTACAGTTTAGCCCGAGTGATGTACAATAGTCTAGGTGGTTGTGTTGGATGTCTGCTTACATTTACAGTAATGTAGGCAGATTGGCTTATACACACTGATATGAACGATACATATGGTGGTCCATTCTTGTTCATCATATTAGTGATATCGTAACCATATTCGTCTTAGTGAGGAACAGTGCTATGTAATGCCACTTCCTGTTTTGTCAAGGGGTGAAGTCATGTGCCATCACTTCATGTGATGTCACTTGGGTGCGGGGTCAAATTACATCACTTCCTGTGATGTCATCAGAGGTTAAGGGTCGTATGATGGCAGTCAGCTTCACCTGGCATTTTGGTGAAATGACGTCACTGCTACTCGCTAAAGTGTCAGGCAGTGTTTCAGGGCTGAGCGATGGACTGTGTTTTGTGGGACATTTACCTGGAGTCTGACGAGTGGTTTCGAGTAGCGGCACCGCTCTGAACGCCTACTTAGCTATCCTTGACTTATTTTTAGTCTTTTTTTTAATTTTTTTAATTTTTTTTTTTTAATTTAAATGTGGTGTTCTTTTTAAGAAATGTATTAGTTTCACAGTAACAAGAATTGAAACACGACCCAATACGTGTGTGGGCCTGGGGTGATGTTTTTGACAGACTCCTTTTTGATAACCTTGTCCTCTGGTTTCTAAATTCTATATTCGGGTGCATTGTGTGCCAGCCACCGGCTAGTGATTGACTCTGGGCGAGTAAGAAATGGTGTGCTGTGTGGAATTGAGGTGGCAAGTGACTTTTTTTTTTTTTTTTTTTTTTTTTAATGGCTGGTTGTGGTTTTTTCTTTCTACCTTATTACTGTAAACTTGAAATGTGCACAGCTTTGATTCTTCTGCACAGCCACACCAAAGCTCCAAACGGTATTGCAAAAAATATGGGGGGGGGGGGGAATGATGGGACATTATGCAGTATATTGAAAAGTTTAGTTTAGTTTGTATATGCAATAAAACAGGCTGGACTTTTTAATGCACTGACCATCCCTTTCTCAATTGCTAGATAGCCGAACAGGGGTCAGCGGAGGAGGGATTTAACTCCTAAGTAATGGAATGCTTCTTTGAAAAGTTCCGGGGGTGGGGGGGGGAGTGCAGAGGGGGGACACAACATGAGGATTACATTCACAGAAACTGCACTCCATGTAGTACCGTCTGCATGTTAAACCCCCCCAACAATAACGCATTCGAGATGTAGACTTTTAAAATGGCCGCCGGATGTACAGAGTGCGGGATTTCAATCTAAAAGTTGCCATTCCGAGAGCAGCGACAGATCGTGGCCCTTGGCCTGCGTTTAGGGAATTCCAGGCACCTGGGAGGCAGAATCCATTTTCACCTACTAGATTACATCAAAAGATGTGATGCGTTTGCCGGGCATTAGACCAGGCATTATAAATGTTGAATTGACGCAGACTTGGGAGCCATATTCTGCAGCACCACGGCAAGGTTTCAACCTGTATTGCAGAACAAATGGGGTGACTTTGAAGGCGAATTATACGGAATAATTGGCCACCCTGTTTACGATAGAAGAGGGGCAGGCCTTTCTAAATTATTGTGCCTACCATTACAAAAATAAATTAAATTCAATGTTTCCTAGTAGTTTTATCAACGACAACCTTTTTGCTAGAAAACGCAGTCTAAATGGAGGTCAGCCCTGGGGCACAGCTGCGCTCCTCCCTCTTGAAATTAAGCAGGCACCTCATTGGGCCTGGTCTGCATATTTTTGTGGCATGTTTTTAAAAGGTGGGGACGTTTAGTGAGGTTAATGTTTTACGAGCATGTGATTTTTATGTAGCGCTTGAAAAATGTCAGCTCCTGCTATAGCCTGTTACTTTTACATGTGGCAGCAAGTGGTTCTTTTACCAGTCGCATCATTGAGAGGGAGTGGGGGGGGGAGGGGGTAATGGTTGTCACTAATTGCCATGGTTATGGTTGAGCTTTTAATGTAGAAGGGATTATCCGGTTGAACATCCCCAAAATCAGTGTTTAGTCCATTTCAAACTGAGTTTAAGGCAACTCTCAAAGTATATTCCCATTAAGTTTCAGCAAGGTGACTTTTGGTGGTGTGCTCTTTTTAGTTTTGGCTATTAGATGGCGCTCTGCACCACCTATAAGACAAAATTATGGCATTCAGGGCGAAGTGGCATATGAGGGGGGACACACAGCATGTGGGTGTTTGGTTCTTTGCCCACCCATTGACTGGCCATGCTAATCCCTATGGCCGTTCCTACTCACTTCCTGCCCAAAACACATCCTCCTGGGATCTCTTTGAGGGAACTTCATCAGGCTTTACCATCAAACGTTGGGCTTGAAGTGCCATCCAGTGTTTTTCCAAAGTGGTCTTCTGAGAGTTAATGACTTAATTGGAGCTATAAACGCGCTACTGATGTAATAAAAATTTCGTAACCAGGTCTATGTTTACTGAATTGGTTTTATAAATACTTTGTGTGTCTGAAGTACTGTCAAATGAGCATTGGCAAAGCCAGTAGTTTTGGCTTTGTGAAAACAAAGAAATTGATATGAGGCTGGGAAGCCCAAAGGAAACACACCAACACAGGTAACAAAGAACATACAAAGTGCTTTATTTAAAAGCTACAACAGTTACCAAAAAGTCAATTGACAAACGGATAGCTATTCGGCTCTCAGAGTAACGTAACGAACTTCAACGAAGGTTCGATGCATTAGTAGAGAGACCGTACATTGTAATACTCTGGCTTTTTATACTCTTTATCCAGCCCTGGCCAACCCCCTCACGGGTTAACCATTCTTGGGACCAGGCCTAGGGTTCCTTGCCAGGTCAATCCTATAATTTATGCATTTTGATCAGTTTCGCTGATATAGTTGTACATTTACACATAGGTCAGGGATAGGACAAGGTCTCAGTTCGCGACCCCAACAAGTGGCCTGCAGGCATATTACTTATTCATGTGTGCGGAGGTCACAACGGCCAGAATCTCACTCAGAATGTCATTCGGCCTCCATTTTGATGTTCAGGGTGACTTCCACATTATAAGAGAACCTAAAATGGCGGCTAAATCCAAGATGGCGACTTACACAATTTTTCGTTAAGGTCAAGACCTTGACGCAGAGTCTTTTTACATGATATTTTAGACAACTTGGCATAGGCCAACACACATTCAAATACTGCGATAGGAGGCATAATATCTTTTCAATTCCAACAGACCCGCCTTTTGGCCTATGCCAAGTGCTAACATCATTTCTAATACTTTTGCAAATAACCCCATGTGTTGTCATCCATACATCCCGAATCATTGTCTGTAATATCTATAGCCATTAGGTCGTTCATCAGAACCTCTTGTAACATGAATTCTTTAGATGCTGTATCTGGGGCATATATTTTATGCCCTATTGTGCTCACTGCTTGGGCACAACATCCCCCTAGCATTCCACATATACTTGGAAGACATTGAAAACAGCAACAAAGGAATAGCAGGATCCCCAGAATAACAGAAAGCACCTTCCAACCCCAAGATCGTAAAGAATCTCAGAACCAGGTGCAAAGGTTCCAATCTCATACAGGGATATGTACTTCAGAACTAAGAGTATGCAAGTTCTGTATTGCTTTTAAAGATTGTCGGCGAGGAATCTGGTACGAAAACACAGCAAGCGGACCCCACTAATTTGCATACTCCACCTCGTTCTGCCAAAATGACATCTAATGCCATCCGATTTTGGAGTGCTACCAATATTATTGCTTTTTGCTCTAAGGTCATATTGTAGAGTATGTCCGTGGTCCGGTTGATCGTTCTCTCCAGTACCCTTGCTAATCCCCTAATGTTCTCAGAGTTTGTTATTGGTCCCCAAAAGGGCACAACTGATTTCGCTATATCTCCCAATACTTGCTCAGGGGTATCTCCATTCTTGTCCCGCCGCGGGCGAGCCTTTAATAACCTCCAATGTACTAGCTACAAATACCCCGGGTAACAATATTCCTAAATAACAGGTTCCCTGCCAATCCTTGGGCAACCAGGGAAATGCTAAACTACCACAAACAAAATAAACAGGCCCCCCTACATACAGAGGCCTGTTTTCTCCAGTCAAATTTACAATGTTCTTACAACCTTCAAAATCTCCCATTGGCCGAGTGCCATTTCTTTGTACACAAAAGGGGACCTAGTTAGGGCTATGATTTATAGAGTAAGAAGGAGGCACGGCGTCCTTATTGCCCATCAGAGCCATTTTAAAGGAAATTAAAGTTTGAAAAGGAAGAGACAGTTTATCAGACGGCCTAATAGAAGCAACATTAGGTTTACTTCTATTTGCAAAAAGTGAGCATCCCAGCGGAGTTAATTCACGTTTCTCAAAATCATTCAGATTAGTTCCATCAAAGTTCCCTGAGATGCTATCATTCCATCGGCCAAAGAATAGTACTCTAAGAGAGGCATAGCAAGCAGTCGTTAAAGGTAAAGGATGAATATACCATCCCAGCCCCTTGTTGCCATGTTGCGGTAAATGAGTACAAATCCAACAATTACTCTTATTAAAAATGGCATGAGTTGCATTCATTACTATCATTAGAGTGTTATTATGATACTTTTGTCTATGTTGGGAGTCTCTAGGGGACAGAGTGTGAAGGTGTACAGAGGGAGTCAAAGCAGTTGTACAATCTCGGTCGGTAGTAAAGGTTTCAGAGGATAGATTTCTTCAAAATACCGAAGTCCTACAGCAGTAGTTGCAAAAATAACAATTATCATTATCAAAACACAGCAGTACGTTTTCGGGGCCCAGGCACATTGTTCATTGTCCAAGTTGGTCACCCCCTTATTCACAAGTCCAGTGCGGGGAGCAGCAGTGGAGGTGGCAGGCATCGTAGTTCCTCAATCGACGACCCCAATGTTCGTTGCTGGCGATGCTACGGGCGCGCGATTTCTTAGTCCTTCCCAACCTTAGCCAGCAGAATCCCTTTTGTTCAACAGAACTTTCTTATACAAAAAAACGTCCATCACTTCCTTTTTCCAGATGCACGGAAAAACCTGTGCCGTAGTTCTATTTCCTTCGTCGAAGGTTGTACCTGGTGGTACCCAAGATTGTCTGATCCGGAAATAAGGTGTCGTCACTTCCTGAGGGAAGCGACATATCGGAGGCGACGGAAGTCGCGGAGCTTGAAACAGTATTTTCCTGAAGTGATTTTTCAAGAGTGCGGAGACGAAATGGACTGTTCCCCAAGCTCCTCGGGCTCAGAGAAATTCTCTGACGCACTCGCAGCGCTGTTTGCTACTCCAAGATCAGAGACTGTAGCATCAGCGAGGGGGTTCTGCTTCTTCTGTAACGTGTGGCATCGGGTAAGGAAGTTTCTTGACATGCGTCGCGTGGATCCAGTGCTTCTTTCCAGCCACCCGCACTGCTGTCCTGGTGACCAGCAACACCTGGTAGGGTCCCCGCCAGCGAGGCGCAAGACAGGAAGACCTCTCGTAGGCCTTCACTAGGACCCAACTTCCAGGCTGTATATCGTGTCCTGGGCCTGTGAACCGTACAGGTAAAGCTGAGTGCACCTGGTGATAAATGAAAGACAGGTTTTTAGTTAACTGGTTACAGTAGTCTACAAACAATACATTTTCCACCTCTCTCTGGGCTTTAGGTTTTGGGAGACCCCAAATGTTAGCAGGTCTCCCCATCACTACCTCAAATGGAGAGAGCCCAGTCTTAGTTTGAGGTGTAGTACGCATGGCTAATAATACAATAGGTAAGGCTTCTGGCCATTTCAGCTTGGTATCGGCACATGTTTTCGCAAGCTTATTCTTTAAGATACCATTGTGTCTTTCCACCAACCCAGCACTTTGAGGATGTCTAGCTGAGTGAAATTGTTTCTCAATACGTAAGGCTGTGCATATCTGCAAAATTACTGCTGCAACGAAATGAGGACCATTATCCGACCAGATTACCCTCGGGAGCCCAAATCGAGGAAATCATTATTTTACCATAATCTTTGCAGTGGTCATGGCGGTAGCATCTTTAACGGGGAAAGCCTCGACCCATTTACTGAAGGAACAAATAATTACAAGAACATATTTCAGGTTGTTGCATCGTTCCATCTCAATAAAATCAAAGTGAATGACCTTGAAGGGAACAGAAGGGGGCCCAAAGCTTCCCCTTGGAGTTACTGTCCCCTTACCCACATTGTGCTGTAAGCAGATCATACAGTTTCGGACATGCCTCTTCGCAGTCTCCAGAATTTTATTATTCACCCAAACTTGTTCTAACATTTTCGTGATCTGCTGGGCACACACATGTGTAGGACCGTGTGCCATCGTAACCATTGCCAATACATATGAATCAGGGAGCAACCATTTTCCTTCGGATGTATCCACCCAACACCCTTCATCATCCAGTTTCCCCATTCCTTCAGCCCACCTTTTAGATTCTTCTACTGTGGCATCAGTTTGAATATCTCGCACAGACCCAATACCTTCATCCATTATATAAGCATCTCTTGTTTCCCTCAAGGCATACATGTCCGTGCTAAGGTCTGTGGCCGTTTGTCTGGCTACCAGGTCCGCAAAAGCGTTCCCTTTGCCTACATCATCTATGACCTTACGATGTGCTGCACATTTCATGATCGCTAACTGTTTAGGGAGTGAGAGTGCAGAGAGTAATTGCACTATCAAGGGGCCATGCTGGATCTTGGTCCCATGTGAGGTCAGGAACCCTCTTTCCGACCAGAGCCTTCCAAAGTTGTGAGCCACCCCAAATGCGTACTGGCTATCAGTATATATATTTACTATACGCCCTTGGGAGAGTTCACAAGCTCGGGTCAACGCTATAATCTCTGCGGCCTGCGCGGAGTTATGCGAAATTCTTAGTTTCAACAACTTTACTCAATGTAGTAACTGCATAAGCAGCTGTAGATGTACCATCTGAAAGTTTGAAGCAGGAGCCATCACAAAACGGCTCCCCTTCTGCATTATCCAAAGGAGTATCTATGAGATCTATCCTGCCCTTCGTTTCTTGTTCAGTGGTATACAGGCAGTCATGTAATTCTTCGTCACTGCAAACAGTGATTTGCGGCAAAGGTAAGGGTTCAGCCGGATTAAGAACACAACACCTCTTAATTTGGATGTGAGGGGCAAACAGAATGAATTCATACCTTGTTAACCGCGCAGAGGTAAGGTGTTGCGTTTGTAAATATCCTATTGAATAAAACCCAGAGTGAGGTACCATCAAAATCAAATCATGGCCTAGGACCATTCCCTCACTCTGTGTTACAGACGCGGCAGCAGCAGCGACAGCTCGCAAACATCTTGGGAAAGCGCATGCGACAGGATCAAGGGCGGAGGAGTAGTAGCCACACAGCCTATTCTTCCCTCCGTGTTCCTGTGTTAACACAGCCAAAGCACATCCATTGCATTCATGCACAAACAACACAAAGGCCTTGTCATAATTTGGAGTACCCAGAACCGGTGCAGAGCATAACGCGTTTTTGAGAAGCTAAATGAACAAGCAACAATACAGTGCCTTCCTTACAAGCACTCTCAGAGTCTGCAGCCAAAAGCAAATCATCAACATATTGAAGCAGCGTACAAGTAGGTGGCAATTCAAGGGTGTCGAGCTGCTTTCAAAACTCTATAAATGCAAGGACTTTCAGTATACCCTTGAGGTGCCCTGGTAAATGTAAATGAGCGTCCCCCCCAAGGTGAACGCAAACATTTCTACTTTCCTTATGTATAGGAATGCTCAAAGCGTTTTTTAAATCCACAACGCTGAAGTGCGTAGCCGTAGCAGGGATCATTGTCAATATCGTAGTCACATCAGGCACAATTGGAAATTGTGGGGCGACGACTCTGTTAATAGCACGAAGATCAATTATGAACCGGTATGGAATTGCATTGTCGCCTTTCTTATATACAGGCAAGATCGGACTGTTACACAAACTACCTGTAATCTCCTCGATCACCCCACGATGCACAAAATCGGAGACAATGCATTTCAAAGCACGCTCGCCCTCAACTGATATTTTATACTGCGGAATGCGTGGTAGTTTCACTCCATGTTTCAAAACTATTTTAACGGGCTCGATCTGTAATACCCCGACATTGTCGTCTACTGCCCATAAACATTCCAGGACAATGCTAAACTCAGGAGGTAAAGGTCGAATCAGGAACTGAGAATTAGGAAGTTGCTGTGGTGAAACCGTCAGCCGTACTCCATCAGAAGAACAATGAATTACTGCATTCAATTGCTTTAACAAATTCAACCCCAGCAAATTCTCTCCACAGTTTGAAGTGAGAAGAAAAGGGCAATGGTCCGTAAAGGGACCCAAAGAAACAGACACCGGTGCAGAAACTGGACAGACAATTGGTATACCAGAAAACCCTACGATTCCAAGTGAAAAAGCCCTAGCCATATTTTTAACTGATTCTGAATGTTTTTCTTTATCATATAACAACGCTTTTTCGGCGTTTGTTTTATGACGGCGTGCATGTTTGTCCCTACTTTTAAGCTGCTGTAACGCTTCTTTTTTCCAATTCTGTAAAACATCAAAGGCTGCAGGTCTAGCCTTCTTTTTTAGCAAGATTGATTCTAGGTATTCAATATGGGGGATCTCAAAACTACCGTTGATTGGCCACTGAAATTCAGAGGCATGTCTGGTCTGTCTGTGCCAAATATCATTAAATACTATACTACCAATGCCATACTTACAGTACATAGTACATGCTGGCGACCCCTCCTGTGGTGCCGGGCGGCTAAATTCCAAAGATTGTCGATCGCTGTGGAACAGAGCCCTAAAGCAGCTAGACAATTTCCCAGGCATTTCACAAAAAATTGGTGTTACCTGGTCAATAATTGTGTCTGCAGATACAATACGCCAAATTCAAATTGTCAGGGTTAAATTAAGAGCCGGGTCACGACTGCACCTGACCAAACCTAAGGAGGACCGTACGGTTTATCAAAGAACTTACCTAACGAATTTTACCTTGTTTGGTGGTTTCGACAAATCTGCCCGCCTCAAAAATGGACCCTCGTCAAGATGCTGTCAGACCACACGACTATCATCCAAGGATCGGATCGTGCAGCGCTGCCGAGGTATCGCGTCTCGTTCGGTCGGGCCCGCAGAATCACACCGTCCGATCCTGGTTCGATAGTCTGCGTCAACCTTCAATGATCCGGCATCAATCTTGAGGGTCCCTATTCGGGCGCCAACTGTGAAAACAAAGAAATTGATATCCGGCCCAAAGGAAACACACCAACACAGGTTACAAAGGACATACAAAGTGCTTTATTTAAAAGCTACAACAGTTACCAAAAAGTCAATTGACAAACGGATAGCTATTCGGCTCTCAGAGTAACGTAACTAACTTCAACGAAGGTTCGATGCATTAGTAGAGAGACCGTACATTGGAATACTTGGGGTTTTTATACTCTTTATCCAGCCCTGGCCAACCCCCTCACGGGTTAACCATTCTTGGGACCAGGCCTAGGGTTCCTTGCCAGGTCAATCCTATAATTTATGCATTTTGATCAGTTTCGCTGATATAGTTGTACATTTACACATAGGTCAGGGATAGGACAAGATCTCGGTTCGCGACCCCGACAAGTGGCCTGCAGGCATATTACTTATTCATGTGTGCGGAGGTCACAACGGCCAGAATCTCACTCAGAATGTCATTCGGCTTCCATTTTGATGTTCAGGGTGACTTCCACATTGTAAGAGAACCTAAAATGGCGGCTAAATCCAATATGGCGACTTACACAATTTTTCGTTCAGGTCAAGACCTTGCCACGGAGTCTTTTTACATGATATTTTAGACAACTTGGCATAGGCCAACACACATTCAAATACTGCGATAGGAGGCATAATATCTTTTCAGTTCCAACAGCTTGTGTATAAAGATTAGGCAATTGCCAAGTACTGCTATTATATGTCCATGTATTTGCACCATTGTGCAGCTGCTACCAACGATGGGCAGTTAATAACACTATGGCAGTGCCTTTCCCATGACTACACTAAGCCAAAACTGTTGACATTTGTGAATTCTTGTTAAAATTGTGTGATCAACTACACAGTTTTCACTTGGACGCCTTCTTTATGGTTGGTTTGGTTAAAGGTTTTCCAAAGCGCAGACTGGGCCGACATGGACACCTGAGCTTTTTCGCTGCTTCCTCAAGAATAAGCAAAAGTTGGACGCTCTTGTGCAGAAGGGATGTGATCTAGGAGTTCGGACTGGATTGCCCTTATCCGAGTGGGATGAAACCCGATTTTCATATGGTTTTTCCCCTTCTGTAATGGTATTGCAGGCTGAAAAACGATTGTTCGGCTGGTTGCCCAGGGCAACCATCCGAATCCTAGCGTTTGATTAATTCTAAGCCTGCCAACCATCACCCATCGGTCTTGGCAATAGTTATGTTGGGGTCTTCTCTGATATAGGATTTTCAGGATGAAATCCAATTTCCAAATCTCTTTCAACATAGATCTATAATTTCTGGTGAATCGGATCAGACGTCCTGCTGACCTTCTCATCGCAGGTTTCATGCTTCATCCTTTCCAGTAAAGGACCTCGAGTACAAGCCTGTAGTTTAGCCAACAAAAACACAGCAAACTACATGCAGTCTACTGACTCTACACAACAGCCTAGATGCACATAAACCACCCATACACAACCCCTCTCCAAACGCCACACGTCAATCAACTGAAAACAAACCAGCACACAGTGACCGGTTTTCCGAACTAAAGCTACTAACGGCGCATCAAAGCTCACTTGCGTATTTGCCTCTCAATCCCACTAACTAACCCATGCCAACCCCTTTCTTTTTCAGATCCGCTTGGGCACCTGGAGGCCATGAAAATGGCAGTTGTATACGAATTGTTCGGACTACAATTGTTCAAATTACAATTGACCTTTGCGCAATTGACCGAATTTTGAAGGTCAATTGTTACAGATTACCCATATATATATGTATGTATGTATGTATGTATGTATGTATGTATGGTTTGGAGGGTTGCGGGGGGTGGTTTACCCCCACATATATGTAACAATTGACCTTCAAAATTCGGTCAATTGTGCAAAGTCGATTGTAATTCAAACAATTGTAGTTCGAACAATTCGTATACAACCGCCATTTTCATTGTCTCTAGGCGCCCAAGCGGATCTGAAAAGGAAAGGGGTTGTGCGGTAGAAATCACAATTACTAACATCTTAAACCTTCATTCTTGGACAGCTGCTCATCAGCCGCAATGTCGTTGAAGCCCTTGTCCCACTTGACAGTGAGCCCAACGTCGAACTTTAGTTGACCGAACATGAGGATTGCACTCGAGCTCTTCACCTAAGAAAGTTGGGTTCAGGGTTCTCTCCTCTCTTTGCAAGAACTAGTGACCATTCTTCAAATGTGTTTCTTCCGTCGTCTTTTATAAAGGTCCTAATGGAATCTGCCAAAATGGGCATCTTGGGTGTGGTTGGCATGGAGACCCCGTTAACTCGCTCACTATTGGTGCCCTCCCAGAAATCATTGCTTCATTCCTCCCCCCCCATCCACTCGCCCAGTTTGGGGACTCCATCTCGACGGCAATGAGCTGCAATCCAGCCTTGGCGTGCCGGTCTCTTACTCCGCTTAAGCACCAGCCGCGTTACCATCTTCAGTCTCTAGTACAGACTCCCAGCATTCTGTCCTAGTTTGTTGTCTCCTATTATGAGCATTGGTACCCCTGCCTGCTTTTTAGTTTAGACATTGGCCCACCTTTCGAGTAAAGCTGTGGGTGCTGTCATGTTTTGGGCAATGGTCTACCTTCTCTTAGTATTGTAGTTATTGGGGTATTTATTGAGTGTGGGCCTAGCTTCGGTGTGCAATGGAGCGCTTTACAAGTCCTAGGAGGAAGTGCTTGGTGTGGGAAGCAGATACATGGGAGGGTGGGGGGTAACGCCTGGGACGGGGTGTGGTGGGCATTTTGGCAGCAAGGGATCTACAAGCATCCAGGGGAGGAAACTGGAAAGCAGGTCACCTAGTCGTGAAGGGGGTGTAGACCTGGGTTTTGGGGATCTGCTTTGCCTCCTCCCATGTCGTTCGTCCACTTGTTTTCCAGTAAGGCACAGCTCGGCTTAACTTTCAGTCTAAGCCGCAGGGTTCATTTGTGCTCAGCATTTCTGCTGCCCCTAGTTTTTAACCAAAAAGAGTCTAATGAGCAAATGTTGACTCCTTGGTGCGATGCAAAAATACTCATGTGACCGTAATCCGGTGTTTGGTAATTCATTTTTTAAATTTTTATTGTGCATTTGTAAGGCACTTATACATCAAGTAAATTGTGTTTCAAAGCCCCCATAGGGCAATGGGGAGAAACATGGGATTGAAAGGCAAATATTATAACGATGAAGAGAGGCGGACCTACTAGGCCTTGTGAGCATTCAGAATGTGCAAGTGCAGAGAGAGAAGGGACGAGGGAGGGGTAAGTGCTAGGAGTTCCACAGAGGGAAGTGCTAGGTCTATAAATGAGCATTCGGACACATCTAGTTGACATTTAACGCCTTATGCGTGACATATAATGGACACACCCGATAGTTGTCTTCTCAAGTGGAAGTTGCCTTTGCAGCTCGCTGTGGGCCAACTCCTCGCCTCCCAGAATTGGCTCCTGCTTTGCTGGGTGATGGCCTCCTCAGAGTGGCTGCTTTTCATCTCCTGCTCATCACATCTTTATTTCCCTCCCTGGAGCCTTGTGTGTCCCGCTTCTGATCTTCTGCCATTGCTAAATGTTCCATCGAGCTGGTATGATCACCATTCCCCTTACACTCGTGAGGGGTCTCCTCCCGTCCCCCAGCTGCTCTAGGAGCCAGGCCCTGTTTCCTGCCCCCCCCCCCTTCCCACCACCGTCCTCGTTCTCCAGAGCTGCTGGCCCTCTGCAGCCTGCCTGCATGGTAAATTGCCCCCAATCCTGCCGAGATGTGATGAGCAGTCTCTTTGGGAAGAGATCCCTGTGGACCCATCGCAAGATCTCGGGAGCGCGATCTCGTGAGATCTCGGGGCCAATGAGATTTGCGAGGCCCCGCGCTCCGTGTAGAACATTGGCGGAGCGCCAGGGAAGCGGTCCTGATGAGATTTCTAAATAACAGATCACAAAGGCTATGGAGCCTGGCTTCCAGGAGTGCAAGTCCAATGCCATAGGAGGCCTCATGGGTGCCCTGAAAGCCTACAGCGTGCCATCCATGTGCACAACCTGCCTCCAGTGAAGTAACTGGGAGGCCCCTGACTGCAACTGTGAGCACTGCTCCTGCCCTATACATGGACAACAAATATCCACCTTTTTGTATTCCTTCAATAAATACAGTTCGAACCTCTCCAGGCATCCTGTTGTCCTTCAAGGCCACCACAATCCCTTTTATGAAAAAGAAAAACATTGTTTAGTGATGAACGGATTCAAGTTGGTGCATGTGGCGCCCACTGAGCGGCGGTGCCACAGAGGGCGAGTTCGGCAATTCGCTGAATTGGCACAATGAGTTCTTGGCACAGCCGCCTTTCTTGAGGGTTTTTGTACTTTATGCCAGGTAGAAATGTATCCACACCTATAAAATGGTTCAGTTTTTGGGAAAACACGATTTAAATAAATGAATAACCCGAGGCCTCGAATTGAGCACGTGTGCATGAAGCATTACCCACAATTCCTTCCACACCAACCACATAACCTCCTTCCCGCATCCCAAGGTGGGATTTGGGCCGAAAATGAAGGGGTTCCGGCAGAAGCAGTGGGACTGGGAAGGGGCGTGCTGTAGCATAGCGCAATGAAGGGGCGTGCTGTAGCATAGCGCAATGAAGGGGCGTGCTGTAGCATAGCGCAATGAAGGGGCGTGCTGTAGCATAGCGCAATGAAGGGGCGTGCTGTAGCATAGCGCAATGAAGGGGCGTGCTGTAGCATAGCGCAATGAAGGGGCATGCTGTAGCATAGCATAATGAAGGCTTTTGACTACTGTGCCCCTCTCGCCTCGCCTTCTATGGTTCCTATTCCTCCGATCTAGCCCCTGCTCCGTTTTCCGCATGCAGATTAAGGGCTGGGCCCCCTAGCAGGGGGGCAGTGCACTGCTCCTCTGCAAAGCCTAGGTACTCTGAAACCGCTACGGTGGCCGCTTGGCACAGTAGGAATCTCCATCGATCTGGCACATCTACAGATCGCAAGACCATTACAAGTTGAGAGCCGATTTTACTGGAAGTGTTGGGTTCTAGGGTGTTTGTGATGAGGAAATGGAGACAGAGGGCCTGAGATCTCATGGGGGCCATGTTGGTGCAGCAATGGTTGAGCAACCGTTTTTCTGCTCATTGACACCGGTTTGGGAGGATGGCCTTCGGAACTGGGGTCGCTGCCTCGGGAGGAGGGCCTTCAGAACTGGGGAAGCTGCCTCTCGGGGGGGGGGGGGGGGCCTTCAGAACTGGGGTCGCTGCCTCGGGAGGAGGGCCTTCAGAACTGGGGACGCTGCCTCTCGGGGGGGAGGGCCTTCAGAACTGGGGTCGCTGCCTCTCGGGGGGGGGGGGGGGGGGGGGGGGGGGGGAGAGAGAGGGCCTTCAGAACTGGGGTCGCTGCCTCGGGAGGAGGGCCTTCAGAACTGGGGTCGCTGCCTCTCGGGGGGGGGGGGGGCTTCAGAACTGGGGTCGCTGCCTCGGGAGGAGGGCCTTCAGAACTGGGGTCGCTGCCTCTCGGGGGGGGGGGGGGGGGCTTCAGAACTGGGGTCGCTGCCTCGGGAGGAGGGCCTTCAGAACTGGGGTCGCTGTCTCTCGGGAGGAGGGCCTTCAGAACTGGGGTCGCTGCCTCTCGGGAGGAGGGCCTTCAGAACTGGGGTCGCTGCCTCTCGGGAGGAGGGCCTTCAGAACTGGAGACGCTGCCTCTCGGGGGGAGGGCCTTCAGAACTGGGGTCGCTGCCTCAGGAGGAGGGCCTTCAGAACTGGGGTCGCTGCCTCGGGGGGGGGGGGGGGGCCTTCAGAACTGGGGTCGCTGCCTCGGGAGGAGGGCCTTCAGAACTGGGGTCGCTGCCTCGGGAGGAGGGCCAGGGCCTTCAGAACTGGGGTTGCTGGCTCTCGGGAGGAGGGCCTTCAGAAATGGGGTCGCTGCCTCGGGAGGAGGGCCTTCAGAACTGGGGTCGCTGCCTCGAGAGGAGGGCCTTCAGAACTGGGGTCGCTGCCTCGAGAGGAGGGCCTTCAGAACTGGGGTCGCTGCCTCGAGAGGAGGGCCTTCAGAACTGGGGACGCTGCCTCTCGGGGAGGGCTTTCAGAACTGGAGGACAATACCACATGAGGAAGGCATTTAGAACTGCGGGGACAGTACCACATGAGGAGAACCTTCAGAACTGAGTAGAGTACCTCGGGAGGCGTCCTTCAGAACCTTGGGAGGAGGGGCCACTCCGGGACTGGGGACAGTAACTCGGGAGGAGGGCCCTCCAAACTGGAGACCAGACCTCGCAGGAGACGGCCTGAGCTCGACCTGCTTACTGGGATGGAATGCGGGTCTTGGACGCCACAGCAGTAAACACTCACTGGTGCCGTCCCCCCCGCTCCCGTGCCGCTCGGTTTATGATGTCATTGTGCAGCTTGTGGTGGTACACGACTCGCACGGTGGACATGGCCAAAACAGGATACTCGAGACCGCTTCATGATGGCCGCTTTCTTTTCTGCATCCGCTTTGTCGCGATATCGGCCCAGTCTGAAAGTTGCCCCCCCCCAGACCTTGGTACAGTTTGTTTGGTTTATTTATATAGCGCTCCCAACCCAAAGGTATCTGGGCGCAAGTTTACATGTTGCACTTAAAAATACATACATTGCATTATAAGTTTCCATGTTCCCCTTTCGCTCTGTAACCTGCTTGTGGCTACCTGGGCTTAGTATGTCTTCCGGTGCGATTCCCTGCTTTCTGATACTTGGAGAGCCACACGCCCCTGACTTTCTCGGAGTGGGCCGCGTTGCCCAGCCTTCTCCCCACCGGCCCCACACAACCTTGAAACCGTGCTATGGTTTGGTGCCCCCCCCCCCCTCGGCAGGTGGTATGCGTTCATGGAGATGAGGGTTTGCTGATCTTTGACTCTGGACTATCCACGCCAGACTCTACAGTCCAGAAGGTCTGCCAGCCTTTGACCAGTCCCGGGACGGAGACCCACCTTTCTGCCCCCCTTAGTGCAACGTGAGGCCCGCCAAAGTGGAGGGCCTCCGTGTTTGGACCAGAGGTCGTGCACAGAGACCAAATCTCCTGTACTAGTCATGTGAGCGTGCACGTGAGTAGGGCCTAAGCGGCCTTGCGTCTCTTCTGAGCGGGCTGACGCCTTTGACAGCCTGTGAAGCTTGCGCTCGGGCCCTCCAGGTAAATGTTGGCAGCTCTGTGGGCCTGCTTGGGCTCCCGGTCCCCAGCACCGGGTGCAAAGGTGAGCCAGGCCGTGGTTTCCAATAACATACTCCCTTCTCTCCCGGGGCGAGTTCTAGGAGTCTTAAGTCGGTCTGGAGGGAAGGGGGGAGGGCACGGGGGGCAAAGACCCCCCCCCCCCCAACCACACAGCATCTCCCTTCACGTTGAACTATGATCGGAATCCGAATGGCGCCCTAGCCACATCCCTCTAAAGGGGTGCATGTCGAGGGCACCTTGCCAACCAATGGTTGGTACTGGAGACCAAACGCTTCCCAAGTCTGTAGATTTTGACTGGTGCTGGCGAGGTTCAAGTGGCGCGCCAGTGGCCATCTCAACACATTTGGTGCCAGGGAAGCAAAATGCTTAGGTCTCTGAATGCCACCACACCCCAAATGCACCCACGCTGGCTTGGCATGTCGAAACCCTGTTCCAGGCGGCGCCCGCTGTCACTGTGCCACATGGCCATCCCCTCTGGGCATCACTGGGTTATTATGTTTCAATTGCAGTGCCCTGCTGGGGAATCCGGATCTGATCTGCCAGTGACTCCACCCCAGCCCCACCGTCTCTTCAGCGGCGTCTGGGCTGTGGGTGAAATCTCCCCGCCCGCCTACAGGGCAGCCGCTGCACCTCCAAACAGTTCAGGACGTCCTAACTCTTAAGAGTCAGCGCCTGCACGTTTTTGAGAACCTGCTCGGGGAGCGCAAGAGCTTTCAGAGTGTATTATTATTTTTTTTATTTATAGTTATTATATGGCGCTACTGAACCCTAGGCTTCAAAGCGCACGCTATTCAAACTAGGGGCGTGCTGTCCCTGCTCCGAGGGTACTAAAGCACCCACTGCAGACCATTCCATGGGCAGCTCGACTTTAAGTTCCACTAATGGAGCAAGAAAGCCCGGCGGGGGCCATTTTGGACTGGCCCTGAAGCTGCGACCTGGCTGCTCCTCTGTCAACACCCTGGGGACAATAGGAGAGGGGGGTGGACCTGGGGATTTCACATGTTGAGGATGATCGCCCATAATCCCTCACCCTTGACTAGGGCTAATTGGAGTTGCAGTCCCAAATACCTGGAGACCGGTTTGCTACTTTTGTGGCAGCCTCATATCGAAGGGGAAGTTTTGGGGTAAAGCGTGTTGCATTTTGCTATTGTAAAAAATGTGCTCAGTAACACTTGTCAAAAGTACTTGCTGCGCATTGAATGTGCTAATGGAATTGTAAATTGTTTTTTTTTTTTTTTTTTTTTTACTTTTAGGATCATAATTGTTAATAGGTTCTCCTTTGCTTTTTATTAATGTATTTTTGGATCGATTTGGTGATCGATCCGACCACGTGTAACTCTTGGGGTAAATCCAGGGGTCAAGTCCTAAAAAATTAAAGTGGGGGTCTCATCAACAAACTCCATTGGATGTGACGTCGCCAGCAATTAGCATATCAAGGTGAAATATGCACATTTCATCAAATTGGCTTTGCATAACCACCCAAATTGCACAGGAGGAATGGCATTTGCCTTTCATAAAATCAACACACACAAAAAACCAAGAGAGGATATTTTCTTCTAATAGTGTTTTTGAAAACGTTAAAAGGTATGAATGTTTTAAACTCCAAGAACCAATACTAATGTTCTCCCCGGTACTTCCAGTACCGAAAGGCGATATTTCACCTTTAGTTGTTTTTTTTTCATCAAGTTATATAGTGCAATGGTGAAGTGTCTGGCCTGCAAACCTGATCACTGCGGTTTGATCCCTGAGGTCGGCTCTAATTCATAAATTCAAAGAGGACATCCAATGTTTCTCTTTTAGCTAGGGGGCACTGAGTCCACCCTCTGAATAAAGTGGGGGGGACTCCCTTCCCCCGCATGTACCCTCAGCTTGAGCCCTGGGTGCATCTAGTCTGCCAGGGCAGGAGGAACTCTGTGAAACCCTTGCGTACAGTTATTGCTTCGCAGGGGTGGACTGGGAACCAAAAGAGGCCCTGAAAATCCATTTCAAAGTGGCCCCATATAACACATGGTCAGCAGAGGCCTACCGGGAAATCTCCACCAGCGTTCCCTATAGGCCAGACCAGTGCTACCCGGGGGTGCAGGCCTCATGGGAAATCTCCACCAGCATTCCCTATAGGCCAGACCAGTGCTACCCGGGGGTGCAGGCCTCATGGGAAATCTCCACCAGCATTCCCTATAGGCCAGACCACTGCTACCCGGGGGCACAGAGGCTTCATGGGAAATCTCCACCTGCGTTCCCTATAGGCCAGTCCACTGCTACCCCGGTGGCGCAGAGGCCTCATGGGAAATCTCCACCAGCGTTCCCTATAGGCCAGTCCAGTGCTACCCCGGGGGCGCAGAGGCCTCATGGGAAATCTCCACCAGCGTTCCCTATAGGCCAGTCCAGTGCTACCCGGGGGCGCAAAGGCCTCATGGGAAATCTCCACCAGCGTTCCCTATAGGCCAGTCCAGTGCTACCCGGGGGCGCAAAGGCCTCATGGGAAATCTCCACCAGCGTTCCCTATAGGCCAATCCAGTGCTACCCGGGGGGGTGCAGAGGCCTCATAGGAAATCTCCACCAGCGTTCCCTATAGGCCAGTCCAGTGCTACCCGGGGGTGCAGAGGCCTCATGGGAAATCGAGGCCTTCAAGGAAATCTCCAGAGTTCTCTGAAAGCCAGTCGGTCCACTCATGCGTTCCAGCCAGCCCCTGGTCCTGGCCCCACCGGCTGGAACTCGAGGCCACCGGCCCATTCCTGGCCCGCCAGTGGGGGTCACTGCAGTTGCTCTCATGGACCCGACAAGGGGGAGCTGGGCAACCTCTGGTTCCATGAGTCTAAAATAACACCCGTCGAGACAGGCCCGGCTGGGATTAGCGGAGGCTCAGGGCTATCCTCTGTCCCACAAATCCCCTTCTAAACACGCTCCTGCCCGGAGGGACATGTGCCGCCGGCCGCTGGGCTGATTCGCACGGGCCCGCCTCTTTCTGTGGGCGCTCTGCCACTCCCCATCTCTCCCTGTGCATGTTACGTTATTTCTCCTGTGAATGCCTCTGGGCTGCTACACACACTAGAAACTGGGCATACGTGTGTGAGACCAGCGAGGCAACCTTTCAGAAGAAGTGCCAGCTTGTCATAAGTGGCGCAGATGGGCGTGAAAAGACACAATCTCGTCAAAGTGGCATCACCGCGCTGGGGGTGGCGTGCAGCTCCAATGTCGTCATGGGGCCTGTAGGCGTGTAATCCAGTACGCCTGAAAGTTCACTTTTAAGAGCACTTTCGAAAGCGGAGATGAGGGGGTGGGGGGAAGGGGGGGGGGGGGACTCTGTGGCTCTTGGGCACCGTGAACTTTAATTGTTACCGCAGTCTGTTTGCTCCTGAAGGTAGCCGGTTTGATGACCTCCCGGGATCTCTTTGGAATATATTGTCGAGGTAAAGCTTGGAGATATTCGGCCCCTTCGGTCAAAGGCCTTGAACATAGTTCCCTGGGTTTGAAGTGTAATCCGTGGCTCCACTGGGACAGAGGCCAGTTAATGGCCTTTCTCCTGTGGTCAAGTTGCCTTAAGTGGTGGCAGAGTCTAGAAGCGTGTCGGTCATCTGCAGTTTATGGATTTCCATTTTTTTTGGTGCTCCAAATTAGACCACGCTATGGTCATCTCGGCGTTCGAGAATGTCCTCTACTTGAACATATAACATGTGTACAAAAGGATCCTTCGCGGTTTCATCTGCACTCGTGCTTTGGGAAAAACTGGCAGCTGCTACCTGAAGAGGGGGGGGGGGGGGGCGAGGTCCCCATCGCAGTGAACGTCCACCCTCTTGCATGTTGTCTTCGGAGGCAGCTGTGCTGGGCTTCTATGTTCTGGGGGTCCAGGGAAAGGCGTGTAGTTGTGGGCAGGTGGACTGTTCTTGAGTAATTGAAACACCCGCTGCTCCACTCCAGTCGCTAAAAGGTGAGGCTTTCCGAACTCCTTATGCCGACCATCCTTTTCCAACTGGAGGGGGGGTGGGGGGGCGCGGAATCTGCATGTCGTCAGCGTACCCTTGAATCTGCAAATGGGAAGGGGGAAGGTGTCCGAGGTCTCATGCAAATGTTAGCATGCCCCAGTGGCAATGCAGACCCCTGGGGGACACCACATCTAATGCTTTTGGGGGATGAGGTTGAGCAGATTCTGGTGCAATTTCGTTCAGAGGAAGACTCGTTCCCTTTAGAACTGTTCCTTTCACGTCTTTGTGTCCAAAGAAACGACCAAACTAAGGTTTAAGGCCATCTAATTCTCATGGGTACTTCAGTGGGTTCCAACCAGGGTAATTCCTAAAAAAATAAATAAGGGGGAAATCCAGGTTCTCTGAGATTTTCCCCACTAAAGAGATGCATGAAGTAGAACTGTTTCTATGGGAAACCTCTTATTGCAAGTTGTACCGGATACTAACAGGATGAAGAGAGGATGGACAGTGGAGAGTTAAAGGTCCAATGAACGGATGGTATCCCTGGTCCCTCTACATCAGCTCATTGAAGAATAAAATCCCAAACCTTGGACCCTCAATTGTGTGGACTCTTGGAACCTTCTCCGGATGCCTTCTTCGGCACTCTAGAGCCCCTTATTGTGTTCTAGGTGCCCACCTTCCATGCAGCGCTTACCATTTTTATTTACATTTATTACATGGCCCCAATGCAACCCAAATGGTGGCATGTGTCGCACCATCCCATCTCTCCATAGACTCCTGTTGGTAGACGAGCTGTTGCATGGCCCGAAGCCGCCGATTGAACTAGATCCCTGAACCAGGCTGCTGCGCCCTGATCAAACTAGATCCCTGACCCGGCAGGGTGCCCTGACCCAGGCTGCTGCGCCCTGCCCTGATCAAACTAGATCCCTGACCCAGGCTGCTGCGCCCTGCCCTGATCAAACTAGATCCCTGACCCAGGCTGCTGCGCCCTGCACTTCCCAAACTAGATCCCTGACCCAGGCTGCTGCACCCTGCCCTGACTGAACTAGATCCCTGACCCAGGCTGCTGCGCCCTGCCCTGATCAAACTAGATCCCTGACCCAGGCTGCTGCGCCCTGCCCTGATCAAACTAGATCCCTGACCCAGGCTGCTGCACCCTGCTCTTCCCAAACTAGATCCCTGACCCAGGCTGCTGCACCCTGCCCTGACTGAACTAGATCCCTGACCCAGGCTGCTGCGCCCTGCCCTGATCAAACTAGATCCCTGACCCAGGCTGCTGCGCCCTGCCCTGATCAAACTAGATCCCTGACCCAGGCTGCTGCACCCTGCCCAAACTAGATCCCTGACCCAGGCTGCTGCGCCCTGCCCTGATCAAACTAGATCCCTGACCCAGGCTGCTGCACCCTGCCCTGATCAAACTAGATCCCTGACCCGGCAGGGCGCCCTGACCCAGGCTGCTGCACCCTGCCCTGATCGAATTAGGTCCCTGACCAGGCTCCTGCGCCATGCCCAAACTAGATGCCTCACCCGGCTGGTGTACCCTGCCCTGATCAAACTAGATCCCTGACCCGGCAGGGCGCCCTGACCCAGGCTGCTGCAACCTGCCCTGATTGAACTAGGTCCCTAATCAAGGCTGTTGTGCACTGCCTGCATGATATAGATCATAACCCAGGCTGCTCCAGCCTGCTCTAATCCTAGATCCCATACCCAGGGTGTTGTGCCCTGATTGAACTACATACCGTACCCAGGGATTGAACTAGATACCTTACCCAGGCTGCTGTGCCCTGCCGGGATTTAACTAGGTTCCTGGGGTTACCCAGACATGGACTCCCTGCTCACTGTGCTCAGAGGGGCACAGCTCCACCTCACTGATGATGCCCAACAAGGCTGAAACACGTGTATGGGGTTGCTGTTGGTACTCTTGTTCAGAGAGGAATTGCCATAGTATTTCGGTGCTGGACTGCCCATGTGGGCGGGACAAAGATTGATATGCAAATGGATATTTCCCATCTGTGAAAGGTACAGTGAGCAAAAAGCAGATGGCTGTGAACTCAGTGGGGAAAAAAAACCGCAGAACAGGTTATCATGCCATGTTCTTTCTGGAGAGGGGCACCTGCTACCTTTTTGAAAAAATGGATTCCTTACTCAGGCTGCTGTGCATTGCCCTTTAGGTGAGGCCTGCCATTAAGTTCAGTTTTAGAAACTTGCCTCAATGTCCCCCCAAAAAGAAGCCCTTTGCCTGCAAGATGTGGGTTCAATGAATTAACAACCCGAATTGACATGGTCCATAGTTCTGGCTTGTGTAGGCTCTGGATTGCCATAAAGCTACCACCTGGCCATAAAATGGCAAGAGCTGCCAATTGGTATTAGTAACTGGGCACATGAAGACCATTCCTGCAAATGCCTGCTTAATGTCGATAAGGGTCAAAATGGTTGTCTTTGCGACTGCTTGTTTATTTTTTTTTTATCAGGAATTATGTGCAAGGAATAGATACAAGGATACAAATATTACATATAAAGTGGTTGATGGCACACATCGTGAAGACATTTGTATTACTCCAGGAGCAGGTTTATTGCGGCAAAATATTGAGTACCCAGGCAGTGTGGTTGGCGGGGTTAGAGGGCTGGTATGGGGGTGGGAACAGCCATAGGGACTAGTGTGGCCATGGGTGGGGTACCAAGAAACCCTGCATATAGGCCACCTCCACCCCCCCCCCCCCCCTCACAACCCATCTTCTTCGATCTTCACTTTCCATGCTAATAGTTTTGGCATATAGTCGGTGCTTACAGCGCCGCTAACATTCAAAACGAAAAATGTCCTTCCTAATCTGATAGTTGAACTTGCTTCCTAGATTGCCCCTCGATCGGATTCAGCTGATGGACAAGACATTCAGGTTTGGATGCAAGACCGGATGGGGTAAGAAGCGGTAGTATATGGTCTCAGGAAGGCACAGGGCAACCCCTCGCGCTGGTTCCCTCTTTGCCATCTGAAAGGTCTCGTGGTAGAATGGAAGGCCTCACACTGGGTTCTGAATATGACCTACTGGATGTAGTCTTGGTTTCTGCAGTAGGTGCATTAACCCACTGTGTTTTACCAGCACATATTGAAGGCATTGGAGAGTGGATGCTTCCCTCTGACCTGACCTACGTTTGACCTACGTTTTGAGTGTTTAAAGGAACTGCTGACGAGGAAGGAAGCGGGATATTTTCACTCTGCCAAGCTGGCATCTGCCGGGTAGATCCAATGTCTGCTTTTGTACTGCAGAGTAGGCGGGCGCAGTGAAGGCACACCACGACCTCTGTCGGGGGGTGTCTGAGGGCACGGTGCCATGCCTCTGGGATCCAGATCTCCTAGATGAAAAGATGCCCATGGCAAAACACAAGAGGTGATGGCTGGGGGGATTAGAATTCATCTTACTGAACAATCTCAGAGACCCAAGTAGGTTGTCTCTGGTACATTGGCATACAAATACAATGGAAACCCCTTTTCTGCCAGTGCCTGGTATAATATCAGATTCTGCCACAGAAATTCATAGATGCTGAATGCACCGTTCATTTTATATTTAACAACTTAATAGAACCACTTCTTTCACCAGGACAAGTCCCCAGAAATGTGGATGTACAAATAAATCTAAAATCATTCTTACATCAGACATGCAACCTTCATCCTACATACATTCAATGTAAAACACTATTACAGTACCGGGTTACAAAGTGCAAGGTGCAAAGTGCAATCGGTCAAAAGTGTTTCCGTGCTCATACGCTACTGAACACATCTAACTTCTAATCCACTAATGATGACTTATTTCACACCCAGCGACTAATTCAGTGCAGATAATCTTCCGTACGCAAGATGCCCAACATGTTTCGTTCCTTTTCCTTCGATCAAATCTCAGAACTTCTTCAGGGGCTGTAGCCATATAGCTGGTACATTCGGAGAATGCCCTAGTGCGTACTAGTTGTCCAATAGCTATAGCCTCTAGACACTCCCTTTACAGCAATGTGCTAAACTGCACTCTCAATAGTGTTGCAAGCTAATAACCCTCCTAATGGGTAATAATCACCACTGCACCATTGAGGGGGGTTCACATTCTAAGCCCGCCACTCAAAACTTGCCAAATCAATATTGAATAACAACTTAGCATTGCGGGCCGTGTGACTCGGCCAACTTTCTTATTTCATTGTTCGGCCGCTCATTTATAGAGGCTTCAGCATATACACCTTGCCATCTACTTGAATACTCCCAAAGGCTCTTCATCGTCTACACAACATCCAGGCCACTTGGTTCTATCGGAATGCAAACGGATGCTCATTGCCTTGTTCCCATAAAAAGATCTCAATGTGTTTATGCTTCATGCCTGGTGTCTTTTAATGGCGTGCGGCCATGTCCTAATCGCTGTTTACCCCAGCTTTTTAGTGCAAAACTATCAAGCTCGGCTGACTCGCAGTCCTGACCCCAGCCCTGCTCGCCATCAGTCTTAACCCCTGGCATTGCTCTGGGCAACCATCCAGATTATTGTTGTTTTTTTTTCTTTGTCACCCTAAGTGGCACGGGTATGCCCAGGCATGGATCCCGTGCCTGCTGGGCCTAGAGACCAAAGCTACTCCCCACTGACTGTGGAGTGGCCTGGGATGGCACGTGCCACCCCTGGAATATATTTAGCCACCCCATAATCCTAAACTATGATCCTTGTGTATGACCTCGTACTTCATGCCACCCCTGCACAAGTCGGTGCCCCACTTGGGCCGCCCTGGTCCAGAGTCGCCAATGAGGCCGAAACATGCCTGTTGCCCATGAGCTTGGGTCTCGTGCAGAGGGATGTGACCAAGCTTTGGGGGTGGGGCCAAGCCTGATTTGCATCTGGTCTTTCCCTTTTCTGTAATGGCCTGGCAGGCGAAGAACGATGATCTGGAGGGTTGCCCAGACCAATGCCAGAGGTTTAATGATAATTCTAAACCTTCCAGCCATCACCTCTTTGTTGAAAGCTGCCTGTCCGTTCTTCTTCGATCCCTGCTTTTTGTAGCATGTGCAGTGCCTCCTTAGTCTCCAGCTTTGCCCTGGTTGTCCATTAAATCTTCAGATGTGCCATTCTTTTTTCTCTTTTGCCCAAACCATGGGCTTGCAGGCGTTTCTGAGCGGGCACCCTCGCTGAAACCTTGCTTTAGGCCTTCTGAGCCCTCTCAAATGCCAGTGCCCGCTTTTCCGGGAAGCTCGAACTGTGACGAGGTGAACTGCTCTCAGGACAACCATCCTACGTGCAGCCACCCAATCCCTGCAGAGGACCAACACATTCCGCAGTAAGGATGCATTTGACACAAAGTGCAAAGCGGGGTCCATGCTGTGCAGGTTAAACTAGCGCTTTATGCAATGGCTGCAGAGCTATGGGTGGGAAAGTATGTTAATAGGGTTGCCCTCCTCGTCAGGGATCTGTTCTCTGGGGACCGAACAGTCTCCACCTTGGGACCATGACTTTGGACTTCCCCCAAAAAGTGAACAATAAATGCACAAGCCACAGGCTTCGAAGAAGGGGTTAAAGGCTGACTTTCAGATAGCGCAGTGAGCTCTTGGCTTCCCTCTTCTGCTGGCCTAGCTTTAGCCCTTTGAAGCAACCTAAGGCAATAGATGGAACCAGGGCTTTAAGTGGGCAGCGGCTAGGCAGGACTGAGCCCCGGGAGTCTCCTTAAACATACACCCGGGGTGCTGCCAGAGCCCTCTCATTGCCCGTAGCCTAGGGCTTCATTTAATTCATAGCCTGCGAGTGGTAGGGAAGCCGGCTTCCCTGCACTCCCAACTAAAATCACGCCGGGTGCTACTGGGACTGGAGGAACCCTGGCAGCTCCCCGGGTCAAGGATGGCTTTTAGTCCAATAAACCATTATGGCTTCAAACAAGCTGACAATACACTAACAACACTGCTTTTGAAAATTCCAACATTAATGATGGACCGCTCTACGTCATACAATGCCAGCAAAAGGCTTTTTTGCTTGCAGCATTCTCGCTGCATCACACATGGAAACTGAACCAGTGGAGAGCAGATTTCAAGTACACAGCCTGGATGCAAACAAGACCACCTGCGACACGCTCATTCAATTTACTACACAACTGCTGTCATAGGATGTAACGCAACGCAACTTGCGACAACTGTAACCGAATGTAATCCGCCACTCCTATGTAACTAGCGCCTAGATGCCTCTGGGTTATGTGCGCTTAACAAATGTCCAATAAATAAATAACTGGGTGGCCAGAAGTCCATGTTTGCAGGGCCTTGGTCAGGTTGACCTGCTGCCACTGGCTCCTGCTTTAGGCCACGCCCCCGCCCCAGTCATCCCACCCTCGATTAAAGCCTGGGGTAGAACCCATTGCATCTTTTGCATGGCACTGGACTTAACGGGCTGTCCGTGGTGTGCTTGACCACTGGGGTAGTCCCGCCAACAGTGGTGGCTTCCAGCTGTGCTTCGGCCTCCCTTGCCCCGCATCTCACCTGGGTATGGGTGTTTGGGGTGGGGGAGCGACCGGTTCAGACATTGCTTTAAGTGGAATAAAAAATCGAGGGTGGGGATCGAATGCATAATTGGATTCGGCAGGAGAGAAAAGAACTGCAACTAAGAAGGAGGAAGATGAAGGAAGCGTACGAGTAGGTACATGAAGTGAGATCAGAGGAGTGTCTAAGGGAGCGAGCACCCTGCTCTGGCCAGCGGCCCGGTCAGGATTGTGTTGAGGCGGTTCTGTTGACCAAGAAAGTTGGGGCAAGGATACACAACTTCTTCGCTTTGTGCCAGGGGTGTTGCTAGGTCTGGAAAAGATCTGGGCTACGCTAATCTTGGGGCTCGGGCATAGACAGCCTTTCGGTTGTAGCCCCCGAGCTTCTATCCGGGGCTACGCTAATGTCAGGACTATCGGGACTCCGGGCTAGCTAGCCCTTTGGTTGTAGCCCCTGAGCTTCTATCCCAGGCTATGGTAATGTCAGGACTGTCGGGACTCCGGGCTAGCTAGCCTTTTGGTTGTGGCCCCTGAGCTTCTATCCCAGGCTATGGTAATGTCAGGACTCCGGGCTAGCTAGCCCTTTGGTTGTAGCCCCTGAGCTTCTATCCCAGGCTATGGTAATGTCAGGACTGTCGGGACTCCGGGCTAGCTAGCCTTTTGGTTGTAGCCCCTGAGCTTCTATCCCAGGCTATGGTAATGTCAGGACTGTCGGGACTCCGGGCTAGCTAGCCTTTTGGTTGTAGCCCCTGAGCTTCTATCCCAGGCTATGGTAATGTCAGGACTCCGGGCTAGCTAGCCTTTCGGTTGTAGCCCCTGAGCTTCGATCTGGGGTTACAAATTACAACCAAAAGACCTGGGGCTATAGCTTCACCCCCCCCCCGCCCTCACTCCAAGTGTCCCCCTAGCTACGCCTCTTTTCTACGTTACTTTCTACCTTTCTAGGGCAGATTGCAATCCCATTACTTTGCACTTTGTAAATGGGTGACTAGCCAAGGCAAGGGTGTAGACCCTTGTGGGACTCCACGGGATCTTGGTTTGGTTGCAGAGTTGAAATGGACACGTGGTAAAGAACTAGTTTAGGATCACAAAAGAACGTTATTTGCCGTTATTTGTTTAGCACTCGCCGCCTGTCACTTAACCCATCCCGACATCTGGATGCCGGTAAGAAAGGTGTGAGGTTTGAGTCTTAACACTTTTTATTTTCAACACAGCATATAATGGTACAACACATCAATAAACACAACCATAAATAAGATGTATGTTTTGAATGTTGACTTGCTCGTCGATCGCATCAGTTTTTCGGGTACCCAGGGCGTGTGGGGGTTCTCGTCTCCCTCGGCATGCACCACACCTGTACAGCGCCAACAGCGAGTGCCAACACGAAACTATGAGCAAGTCGCAACCTTGCCCGGCTCCTTACCTGGGGGGCGAAAGGGGAGACTGGCATTATCTGTAATTGCCTTTCGTTTTAATTACCCAGGCAATGTTTACGGTAGCGCCGCGGTAAGCGCCCCTTTGAAGATCAGAGAACGCCGAGGCACCTTTCCAGCCCTAACGTACGATTAGAATCATAGACGCGCATGTGCAAAGCGGCGAGCAGGTGTGATGGTGTGCTTCGAGGCGCAACACCTCCAGCCACACCCAGGAATAATCCTCTCACCTGGGCAGTGAGTCTCGGGGTGCCGGGAGGATAACTCTGTGGCAGTGCACTCACCTCCGGGACTAGACCCGGGAGGATAGCTCAGCGGCAACGTGCTCGCCCTGGAAGCAAGACCACACGAAGCAACACGGGTCCGATCCCCTGGTCCGCGCTTAGAAACTTCTGTGTATTTAAGTGCGTTATGAATACGCAACTAAAAAAATAACGTAACTAAAAATCAAACAATTCCTGTAACAGCGCCTCGATGCCCGTGGACTGTGTGAGCCCTTTAAAAATGCAAAAATAAATGGACATTGCCTTCCAAATGGGACTGATCCCCCGATCCAGTGCTTAGAAGCTAGAGGAATCTGGCATTAGCGCCATACGAATGACCAATAAAATAAACCAGGCCTCATGACAATTCTCCAATCGGGTCCAATCCTCCGTTGCACACTGACATTCAGAACGGTTAGTGCCATACACGTGGGTGCAATTTGGGGGTACTAGTGCATTTTTAAGCCACATTACTGGCCTAATGTGGCTCTACCTACACACTGCACTGGGTTCCCAAACTAATGCACATGCCCTTGTCTGGCAGGACCCGCAGGCATGGTTTTATAGGCCTGCCCCCCCAAGCAGTTTAGGATGGCCCTGGCAAGGGTGGCAAGAATGCCAGGCAGTGATGAGGAGTCGAGGACCCTGGACGGGAAAATGGTGTTCTAGGCCAGTCCAATCCTGTCCCTCGAGCAGTTTAGGATGATCCTGGCACGGGTGGCAACTATGCCAGGTAGCGATGAGGGCTTGAGGACCTGGTGAGTTGGACTCAAGAGGCGGACCAGAGGCCATTTCACACCTCAACGTTTATTAATGGAGAACACGAGGCCTATTCTAGCTCTGCCTCCAAGGAGGTGTCTACCCTACTCGCTAAATGAAAAAAATTATAAATGGTGCTCGTCGGGATGTCTGGTCAACACAAAGTTACAGCTACGAAAAGAAAGGCAAGCTCAGCCAAGCCAGGTCTGGTGGGGCCGTTCTGCTGAACGTAGGAAGCGGTGGCTAGCTCCTGCCCCCACCCCCCCTACCCCGAATGTGTATCTGAACCATCTCACTGGACAAGAGGCCTGAGAGAAACCAAAGTTCAGGTTTGCCAAATGTCTCTCTATTCTTCCTCTCCTTCTTTGGTAGCAGTCTGTCTCAGTCCTGAAATAGAGTGGCCCTCAGCCAGGCTTTGGGTATAGATTCTTGCTCCCCACATGTTTGTATCTTACACCTTGCATTAGGATGCTGCTTCTCGAACCCCCCACTTTGGTGTTCGGCTTCTCTCACCCCGTCTCGGGATCTCCCATCTCTCGGCCCACCTTGGGCTGTCTTGCCTTTCACTCAGTCTTGGGTTCTCCCATCTCACCGTGTGGTCTCCTATCTAACACCCCGTCTTGGGCTATCTGGTTTCTCGCCCCGTCTTGGGCTAAAGCTGGGCCTCTCCGGCCTCCTCCCAATTCGCCGGATGTACCGTGTACTTTGCTCGCTGCCCTAGCGTTCCTGTAGGGAGGCTCGGCCGCTTCGGAACCGTAACTCTGATTTCCGGTCTCCTAAGTCGGTTTGCTTGTGTCTGTTCTTCCCATCGAGGTTCAAGGTGACTTCAGCATTGGTTCCAGCAGGCGCAGGTCGACTGCTTCCTGGGTGGTCGCATCTCTTCTTCATTCTGTGGGCCCAATCTTTTCCGACCCCTGGCCTTGTCGAGGGCAGCCGCACTCCACTGCCTTTCTCGCACCTCAGCTCTCCACTCGTTACTCCGCAGGCTTGCAACTCTGTCGGGGACCTTGATGTTACTCCCTGCAACAGGGATGTCATTTCACCAAAAGTGACATCACACTACCCTTAACCTCTCATGTCATTTGACCCCACCCGAAGGGACATCACAGGAAACGATGGAACACAGCCTTTCACCCCTTGACAAAACAGGAAGTGGCATCCCATAGCATTGTTCCTCAGTACACTAAGAAAAATATGGTTACGATATCGCCATAATGTGGTAAGAATGGATCGCCATAGGTATCGTTAAGATCAGTGTGGATATGCCCATATTACCAAATTGCTGTGAATGCAAGCAGACATCCATGGCCAAAGGATAATGATGTGCTATTGTTTACCACTTACTCTTAAGCACTTTATATAGAACAAATATACATACAATATCACCCAACCTGTGCTGGTACTCATTTATCGACCTCAGAAGGATGAAAGGCTGAGTTGAGGTGTTTAAGAACCGACTAGAATCAGTGACTCGCCCCCTGAAGTGTGCCTGAAATAAACCTTATTTAGGGTCACTGCTGAAAGTTAGACTTGTGAAACTTCCCTTTTTTTTTAATGTATTTTTTTATACGAGGCCTGAACAAGAAAGCCAGCCACTCCAGAAGCAAAGAGCCACATGGCACTGGCCACAGCCCAGGAGGTAACTCCTTTTTTTAAAATGTATTTATTTATTTTAAAGGGGTTTCTTTTTTTGTGGTAGCAAAGGAGACCTCGGGGGTCGCAGAGCACCCCCCCCATGACGTCCCTGCCCTGCAACAAGATGGGGCAATCCAGTGTGCTTGCGCTTCATTCAAGGATGGCAACAGTAAAGGGTCAGAAACCAAACCACCCCTTTTCTCTGGGGATATTCAGTTTTCTTGTGCAATCCCCATCTACGCAACCAAGATATTCGCTTTATGAGACAGAGGGCAGTGCAAATCCCTGTTTTACGGATTTTCTGTCCTCTAAGCAGGGTTCACCCCCAGTTGGATCCCGCTTGCCCTGTCCTCTAGAGGGTGTTAATTTTAGTGGGCGCACCACCTTGTTCCCAAAGGGTGACACTCCCCCCTTGGGTAGAGGGGACGAATTCCCTGGATTTGTCAACAGCACAAACGGGTTTCAAAAGCTAAGTTGGCAGATTCACTGGTTTGATTGCGGTAGAGTCTGCTGTCGCTAGGACTGACTCTGCCCCAGCCTGGCCGGCTTTACGATAGCATAGGCCGGTGTGAATTCCTCCATCGCTGAATCGGTCTCTGTGCTTCCACTCTTTGAGGTCAGCACCCTTCCTTGTTCCTTTTACGGTCGTCTTTGCTGAGAAGTGCTCTGGTTCCACGTTTTAGTTTCGGCTGCAGCTCTAGTGCCGCTTAGCAAGGCGGCAATGTTGTTGTGTAAAGTGCATAGAATGTGGTGCAGTTGTGATTGCAGGAGAAGGTCCACAGTTCTGATTGGACTAGCTAGGTTTGGCTCACAGAGGGTGCTGTACTCTTCTCCCGGGCCAGTGCTGCTTTCGGGCACACGGTTCTCCTTCTGAAACCTGCCTGCAGTCCAATAAGTTCCCTTTTTAACAAAGCACAAAACGGTTGCTTTGCCATTGTCATGCATAGCGCGAACATATTTGGCGCAGAGGCAGGCAGGAACATTGACCTAAAAATCTGGACAAAATTTGAAGGTATTTTTTGGCGACGTGTGTTACAACTACCAAAATACCTATCAATGACAATAATTCGGCATGAACTTGCAGTGGAGCCTCTGTACGGCATAGTTATTTGGAAATCCATGGCGTTGCTAAGAAAGATGGAACTTGACAACGTGGAACCTGCATATAAAATCTTTGCTCCGCATGGGGAAACAAATCAAGTAAACTTATTGAAAGAATGGTCTCAAAGAATACAAATCTATATGCAGTCTGCAAACATTACAATGGAGACGCTATTGAAGTGGCCACAAATTGCAAGGAAAAAACTGAGACAGTGGCTATGGATACAAAATTTAGATAAATACTACGAGCTGGCAACTGCAATGGATTTGGGGCCGACAACTAACAAATTAGACAATCCACCAAAATATCTGTCAATTTCCATCTCGATTCCATAGAGACCGTTTTTTCCGCCTACAAACGAATATCTACAAGTCACGGAACATGCTGCTTGTGAGACATATGGAAAATATCACAGACGACTCATGTAGGCTCTGTGGACTTGATACTGAAACAGTAAAGCACTTATTAACGGAATGTCAATCACTAAAGGAAATTAGATCCCTACTTATGGGCCAGTTTGCCCCTTCAACTGGAAACCCAGAAGACTTATGGATGCGAATCCTAAGTGGGAACTCAGTCCATCTAACTTGTGCAGCTATAAATATGTTGGACAGTGTTCTATCCACATCAGAGAAGCCGATTAGTGAATAGAATGGAGGCTGCTCGGTTATGCTTCTTTTGAACTTCTTGTTTGCTTAATCATGTAAAACTCCTTTGTTATCTCCTTTTGATGTTGTTGGACTACTGATAAGGATGAACTTAACAAGGAGATGTGATTTTTTGAGGATTTTGTAATAAAAGTTTGTAAAAAAAAACTGCAAATTACAAAAAAAAAAATAGCGCGAACATGCCGCTTTGCGCAGCTTCCAAGCGCTGCAGGGCGTTGCAACGCCAGAAACCAGCACGGTGCAGACCCCTTCAGGACACCTTCAGGGGAAAGCTCAAGCACTGTTGCTCTGACGCACTCCCTGGCCCCCCTTTACACGTTTGGCAGTGTGCTGGGGGGGGGGCAGGGGGGGAAGACTCAGAATGGTCTGGTAAGGGGTGGGGGAGGGGGCTGTGCCGCTTCCTCGAGTCCAATGCCTTTTGTCCCTCTGCCGGAAGTGAGTTTTCGTGGGTAAGCACATGTTTTATACTTCCTGGACTGAGTGGCGAAAAAGCGCCCCGAGAACCAGGAAGTCGTTTCTGCAAACTCTGGCATTCTGTAGACTGTCACCCCGATAAGGCCGGTGCAGGGGTTACTAAAATACAAAAGAACTCGATAAACGAAACCTCAGCTTAAAGTGTATGTATATAAGAGGACTTTATATTTAAAAAATAAATAAATAAACAAAAAAAGCCACCTGCGCCAGGAAGGGATGTCTTCTTGGTTTGGGCGTCATATTTTGGAGCCCTCTATCCCAGGTTCCGTCTCAAACGTCTTTTGGTGTCTCCTCTGGACAGTCGTGGGTCCCCCTCAATCTCCTTTTAAAAAAAAATGTATATTGGGTCTCTTGTTCAATTGTTTCATACACTTTGTGGGTTTCCTTCTGATTTCCTCTATTTAAGAAATGTCTTCATTGTCTGCTTAATCCACGATTGCCACGACTAGGCCTCTTGTTCCTTCCATTTGCCATTCCTTTCTAATACTGGGCTTGAAGTATTTACTTGGTTCCCAACATCTGGTCTCCAAAGATCATATCAAACGTCCTGTTCCATCAGTTCCGCTTCCCTTTTTTTCAAGGTTTCAGATTGAAACTTGCAAGCTGGGTCTTCAAAGCGCTATTCACCACAACGCTACATCGGGTGCAGCCCCTCACTTCCAGAACCTTTCTCTTCAGACACACTAGGGTTTGTGTGGCCTGAAGGCCCCTCGTCGGGGGTCAGCGCCTCTGCTGAAGATGTGCTTAACCGCTCCTCCCCTCAAGCGCCTGGTGGCAGGCTCGCAGCGCTTTGCCTTCTGTGCTGCATTTCTGCCCTCCATCCTCTTCACCGGCGCCTCCCCACGCGAGTGTCCCAGCCCATGTGTCTTTTCTGAAAGCCCCTCAGCCTGAGAGTTTCAGGCAGTGCTCTGCGACCCCAGATAGCGCGTGCCATTGGTGAGATGGAGCTGCGTCTCCCCGGGCACTGAGAGCGAGGGGGGTCCACGTCTGGGGGGAAACGCCAGGCATTCAGAAGTTGCACAAAATGTGGGTGGTACCCGGCTGATATGCAAATGATTATCCTCCTGGAGGGTACACATTGACCGAAACAGGCTATTAAAGCAGGGGTTCCTCTCAGAAGAGTACCCCTGCACACCTCCCTCCTCAAAAAAAATCTAAACATCCCTCCAGGCTCCCTGACCTGGTGCGTGTCTCCCACCTCAGGCTGCACTTTTGGTCTTGACCAGTTTCGAAGGCCCCTTTTTGAGTTTGTAGTCTTTCACACCGTAAGTCTTTTATTTTTTATTTTTTAATGTAAATGTTTCCTCAAAAACCTGAAATCGCTTACGACTCTTGCAGTTCGAAGGCTCTCTGATCTACAGTAAATGGTGTTATCGTTCATTTTCATATCTAGCGCTTGCATTCATGGCGCTGTAAATGAAAGTTGCTCTTCGAACGGGAATATTATTCTTCTTGCAAAAGCTGACACCGATTGCCCATGATTCTAACACGGGAAATGTGGATGTGACAATCTGTTACGTGCAGCAGGTGCATTAACCCGCTACGTTGCACTGCCACTGCAATACGGGGTTAAACGTTAGCGCGGGGGACCTGGGTTATTGGTCCTATATCTGTGGGCTATTTGGGTTTGCTTGGGAGCTAATGCGCCCCCCAACCTTCCATACCCTCACTCGCCCACCGCCGCCACCACCCACCCACAAGAGAAGGATGAGGTCAGCCGCATTTTGTCTGGGCCTGCCATGGAAACTGGACCCAGCATCCTGTCCGCTGGGGGTGGGGGGGGCGGGGGGGGAGAGAGAGGTCCCCACCCCCATCACCGTAGGAATCTGTTTGTGTGCTTTCTCTTTTCAGTCTAGGCGCCCCTGACCAGAATAGCAACGAGCGCGCTCACCCAAAGGGGCCCCCGCCTCTGCCCCTCCCCCACCACCAGCGAGACTCCAGTAACTGCGCAGCAGAAGCGTCCCCCGTTTAGAGGGGTTAATTTACCCCCCTAAAACGTTGAGACCATAAAATTAAACTAAATGGCGGCGACTGATTCAAGTTGTCCTAAGACTCGATCTCCCGGCGCGGCGACTCTTCGGAGGGTGGAAGGCTGTGTAACCCAGTAACACGTTTTGAACGGACCAAGCGAACAAGCTTTGGCAAAGCCAGCCGTTTTGGCTTTGATGCAGTGAAATCCTTTAGCTGCTGCGCAGGACCGGTGTCCAGGGAAAGGCACAACGAAGATCAACTGAATGGGGAGCGGGGGGACAGCTTTCCTTCCCGCCACAGGTCAAGGCTCCCCGCCGCAGGAACCCCCGCACGATGTGTGCTGGTGGAGTTCCCGTGGGCAAGGAGCGCAGGAACAGCGGCGTCCACTGCTTTAAGACCAGGAAGTGAGGGGCACGGTCACTCTCCCAACCGGAAAGCCGCCTGTTGGATCCCACCTGTGCCCTTACTAGGTGGCACTTTAGGAGAAATCAAACTAATTGCACGCGTGCAGCACCACACAGGAGCACCGCCTAATTGCGCCACCTAGAGGCCACACTGATTCTGGTACTAAAGCACCGCCAATAGGCCGAAAATTAAGCCGTCAACTCGTCCCCTGTGAGCCAGTACCCAGTGGCCGCAGCACATCGGATCGTGTTTTCTACCTGTTACGGACCAGTCCTCTCTAAACGCGGTCCATACCAGTTTATTTTTAAAAATGTATTAATTTTTTTGCTTCACCAGCTGGCACTAAAGTACCACACATGAGCCAAAACTAAAAATAGGCTTATGAAATGTCTGAGCTGCGTTTTTTGTATTTTTTATTTGAAGTTTTTGTTTTCAATGGACAGAAATGTATTCTCCCCACCCATCACCACCTTTGCCATCCCTTGGGTTCTTCTAGATCTTGAGGCACTACTGTGCGTTTTTCTTTTGTTTGCTCCTCACCAATTCATGCCTTGTAGTCCCTGTAGGTAAAGCGAACGCCGTCGCCTGGTGTGATCTGGTGCATGCGCGAGTCCAGGTGGCTTCCTACGTAGTTGGTGCAGTGGACGCCACGCGGTTCCTGTTGGGCCTTCTGTACAGACTTCTGGCTTCCTTTATTGCCACACAGGTGCAAGGAACCACGGCGGTCTTCCCAGAAGGCTTACACCATGAAGTCCAAGTCCATGGAGGTCCCTCGGGTAACAGCCCGAGAGAGCCCCAGTTTGGTCCCACGAGCACAAGCTTGCAACCTGGCACCCAAACATGGTTGTATAACGGAGGTGCCGCACTTAGTCCGCGAGGGCACCATCGCACCAGGGCCACAGAAGACTGGAGTTGAACACGCAGATGAAGGTTTTTGGAGTTGAGAAACTATGTATCTAATCTCGGTGAGCTGTAAAGCCAAGTAAGGTGGCCGTGGGGCTAGTCTATGGCCCCTGGCACCATACTGTGAAGGAGCCACCAGTTGAGTCATGGGCTTTCAATTATCAAAGCTTTGCATTCTGGTATTTGTAGTCTGAATGACTACACCTGAATGGAATCATGATCACTAGCCTTGCTCACATCTAGACGGAGTATTGAAATTGGAAAGCACCGCACACAGAAGGAACAGTGAATGATAGCAAGCATCACACCTAGTTGCAAGGGCAGAAATGCCAACTAACCAATCCAGCAACCATTTCATCCCTCTGCATACACCTCTCAAACTCTAACCAAACACAACCACAAGCCTAAAACTCAGCAATCCGCACAAACTTCACTATACTGCAACAACAAAACAACCCGCACATAGACTTGCACAACAGCACACGACGACTAAAACACTCCAAGCTGCCAACAGCACATCACTGCTCTCTTGCACTTTTCCAGCTTATTCCCACTAACTCACCCCTCTCCTCTCCCCCTTTCAGAGCGCCAGGGGACCTGGTCCCGGACCCTCACTGCCGTCCTATTGGAGTATCAGACAGAGCGCTATAGTTGGGAACCCATGCACGAATCCACGCAACATTCCTGTGCCACGTTGAGTGTATGAAAGACGATGTGCACTCGGGCAGCCATTCAGCCGGGATGCGGCTATGAGTAATGTGGATGAACTCTAAATAAAGTCTGATGATGACCGAATTATGTCCTATGAAGATGTCTGAACTTATGCCGAAACGATGTACAAATACTTAAAACTGACCATGTAACTGAAACACTAAGAAGAACATGTACCTAAAGACGAAGTAATCGTGAATACAAGAAGAACTAACGCGCTGAACAATAACTGTAAATACGATGTAATGCAAGGTGGAAAGTGACATTGAAACGTGCTAAAAAGAGGTGTGTGTGTGTATATATACAATGTTTAGGAC
Organism: Ambystoma mexicanum; assembly: GCF_040938575.1. Classification (NCBI taxonomy): domain Eukaryota; kingdom Metazoa; phylum Chordata; class Amphibia; order Caudata; family Ambystomatidae; genus Ambystoma; species Ambystoma mexicanum. The sequence continues at coordinate 97,854,574 of NC_090934.1, forward strand.
GGCCATTGGAAGAAAAAGGATGACGGCCCATGTTAAAGAATCAACCCGCTGACCTCAAAAATACAATCCTTGGCAGAACTGATGAAGAAGCTATTTTCGTCTGCAGAATAAGGGAGTACCGTGGCCTGGAATCAAGGAGGCTATTTTCAAGAGATGGGGGCAAGGCACAAAGGGAGTCGAATGAACAGACCATGCGCATGAGACCAATTTCTACTGAGGTTAGGAGAGACGAGGACAGCTGCAAGTGCCAAGTGTTGAACAACCACTAGGGGAAAAGTATATGTGAGGTGGAGTGAGCAAGTCTCTAAAGGTCAGGAAGGGTAATGGCACCCTGTTTAGTAAAATCAAATATCAGTAAACGAGAGGCTGAAATGGACAAAATCATGGCCTCCAAACACGTAACAAGGGCTATTCATTGAAAGCCCATATGGAGATGGTGGTGTACTCGAACTACCTTGAATGTTCCAGGACAGCAAGTAGAGTACGAGGTGAACTACAAACTTCTGGCCCCAGCTAAGGATCAGGCTGATGACATATGATGGACTAACGGGGAGAACAAGGAATGAATTGGTGCATCTCAAGCAGCTAGCTTTCATTTCACTCGCGTGCTGCTAAACAAGCCGAAAAAGTCCAAGGTCGGATACGGTTGCCAACCGCCTGCAACACTTTTTTTTTTATTATTTTTTTTTATACAATGTTGCAGTAACCAACCCGCTGCCATGTTCTCGGTTGTAACCATATACTACATATGTAGAAATAGCTCAAGGCGTGTCCTACAGAAAACGGGCAGCCAATGAGATATTAACACTTATATGATTCTATAAGTAGATCTGTTCCCCTAATCCAGTCCCTCACGTTAATGGGTTTTGCAAACAGCCACGCAGGAGGACCTCATAAATGGCTTAAGAAAAAGTATATCAACGCTTTACACACAAAATAAGGTGTGAAATACGCATGCTTCTATTTGATAGCAGTTACTTCTTTCTGCTTTCTTTCATTGAGATTAAAGCAGTATTTTTAACATCTTCCTTGGGTCTGTCCGGTTATTTGGTATAAGATATATTTACTGGTAATTCCATCAAGCGCATAGAGGACGCTTCAAAGTGCTAGAGCATACTTTGTTCGCTTCAGTTAAACAAATTTGACCACACGTGATGCCAATTGGGCTGAAGGGATAGCTCATTGTAGAGCAACACAGGTTTGAATCCCGGTCCCGCACTTGGCGTGTTATAAAAATGATCTTTCGCAGGGATTGAAAAGTGGTGTTTTGGTGACCTGGAGCCTGTGCTATCGGTTGGACTCTCTGTGAAGGCCAGTGGTAGCAATGATGTAACTCATCCCAAATGTTCTGCTCAAGACCTCATCACATGACCTCAAGTGAACAATGGTGCCAGCTAATATGCTAACTAGCAGGGTCTTCTGAGGCAGCAACCAGAATGATTTCCTGCTCTGTGTGCTCAACATGCACGCCCCCCGGTCATGCACTGTGTGGACCATGCAAAGTTACGAAACATGGACCCAAGCCAAAGCCTGCGGCTTGTGCTTGCTAGATCTGACCTGTGTAGAGGGAAAGGCCCTGGACACTACACCCGTCACTGTCGGAGGTCATCTTGTTTGTGCAGTCATCGCTGAGGACTTTGTCGTCTATAATGTGTAAAGTACTCAGTGGTGGTTTGATTTTATTTCCATACCTTGCAATTTTGGGACTTTTTAGGGTTTCTTTGCCTGAAGGTCCTTTTTGCTCAAAGAATCTGTACTTTTATTTTTTTGCCAACCTGGTCGCCTTTCCGCTTTGAATTCGGGGCATGTAAACACACAGGACTACTAAAGTGGATGTTTTTAACTTGACCATGGTCATGATGTATTGCTATACATTCTTTACGGGAACTTGCAGTGTCTATACGTCCCTTGTCTGTTATAATACCACTATATGGAATTTACAGGGGCGCCTGGGGGGGATTATCCTTCTGGCCAGGGATTAATGTTCCTTCTACTGGATAGGGAGGTGTTGCCGCAGCAACGTTTGTCGAATATTTTTGGACTAATTTCAACACAAATGTATGTGGGGGATGGGTTTTGGTAATAAAAGTGTTGGTGAAGAAGTGGGGTTGTGCCCCCCGGTTTACATTTGCATTGAAATGTTCCCCAAACAAAAAAACAAAAAAAATCAGCAAAATCTCCATCAACCAATTGTTTTCGAGGAAATCACATAGAACCGGAAACGACTAGGGCCTGGAATCGTGCATAGAGCAACTTTTCCATCTCCAGGTTCTAGCGTCGGGTGCATTTAACAAGTCTCAGGGATATAGTGTCCAGCCCACTTCTTCGCAATTCTCAGGGATAGTGTCCGGCCCACGTCTTCGTGATTCTCTGGGATATAATGTCCGGCCCACTTCTTTGCGATTATAGTGTCTGGCCCACTTCTTTGCGATTATAGTGTCTGGCCCACTTCTTTGCGATTCTCAGGGATAGTGTCCGCCCCACTTCTTCACGATTCTCAGGGATATAGTGTCCGGCCCACTTCTTCGTGATCCTCTGGGATATAGTGTCCGGCCCACTTCTTTGCGATTCTCAGGGATAGTGTCTGGGCCACTTCTTCGCGATTCACAGAGATAGTGTCTGGCCCACTTCTTCGCGATTCTCAGCTATAGTGTCCGGCCCACTTCTTCACGATTCTCAGGGATATATGTCTGGCCTACTTCTTTGCGATTCTCAGGGATATAGTGTCCGGCCCACTTCTTCGCGATTCTCTGGGATATAACGTCGGGCCCACTTCTTTACGATTCTCAGGAATATAGTGTCCAGCCTACTTCTTCGCGATTCTCTGGGATCTAGTGTCCGGCCACTACTTCACGATTCTTGGGGATCTTGTGTCCGGCCCACTTCTTCACAGAACTCGGTGAGCGGAACACAAAAGCAGAAAACGACTGAGCGCTGGGAAGATCAATACAATGAGGGCATGGGGTCTCAAATAGTGCCGATCTGCCAAACCTGTTGGCTTTGCTGGGTGCGGTTCTGCAAATGGGGTGCTGGTGGGATAGCGGGAAAGGCGGTTGAAGAAAGTTGTAGTGTTTAAGTGCCGGTCGGAAGCACCCGTTCTCTCTCTCTCTGTGTGTGTGTGTGTCAGTGTCAGTGTCAGTGTCAGTGTCAGTGTGGAGTCTTGGAATGCAGGTGATTTGCTGGAGAGGGCTATCCCTGGGGCGGGAGACGGGGCAGAGAGGGGAGTGTTAAAAGTGGAGAGGGGGGGCAGGCTACACCTGGCTGGTCTTGCATGGGGTATTAATATGGTGTGCGAGTGCAGAGTTGGAGGGGGGGTAGAAGTGGATAAGTGAGGTAGGAGGTGATTGGGTTATTCATTGTTGCCAAAGCTTGCGGTTGGGTTTCGAGTCTCGTAGGACAGGGGAGTGTCACTGGTAGGTAGCAGGAGTATTGACTAAAATCTTATTCTGAATTCTGTTTGTCGGTTCTTGCACATGTCCCTAAAGTAAGATTTTGATGGGTCTGGTTCATAGTGTCTAATGTTAAGGCTGGGGGGTGGGGGGGCGGAGAAGGTGAGGGTGTGGTCCTTTGAGTGGGAGGGATTGCAGATTAGTGTCAACCGATATAGCTGTGGTCCTCTGGGTAAGCGATAGATTAGCTGTGGAGCGAGAAGCATAAACCCCCATTTCGCCCAATAGTTCCCACTTGACGTTCAAGTGTGAGGGTGAGGTCCGTTGTGGCTCCCAAATCCTTCACTGTGAGGGATAGGGGGACAGGGGATGGAAGTAGTGTTGGAGAGGGCTGCATTCCAGCGCCTCAGTTTTGTTTTTAGTAGGGTTACGTTTTAAAAGGAAGTTGGTCTACAGCCGGCCTCAAAATATGCACTAGCCATTGGCGAGGGATCGTTGTCCCTTGGCAAATGAGAACTGGTGGGCTGGGGGCGAGTGACCTGCCTGGCTAGAAGCTTGCAACTTGAGATCTTTACCTCCTGAGAGCTTCGCCTTCCCTCAGAGCAATGGGAAACGTGAGACCCAATCAAAAGCGAGCAGAATCCCTGCTGCTAAACTTTGCTGCCAAATCTGTGTGCAGTGGATAATTCTAGCCCTTCGACCATATGAAACCAAAGGGCAAAGTATAAAAGGGGAGAGTGCTTTCGCAGCTCAGCAAAATAAAAGCACAGGACACCCTGGAAAAGTACAATGAAATGAATCCAGCAGTAGCTGTTGCGGGTACACAGAGGTCCTAAATTTATTATTATTATTATTATTTTATTATTTATTAAGCCGGGAACACATTGGCGATGCCGCTGACCTACTAGTGGCAAGGAGAATGCTCTGCAGGCCATCGATCTATGACATGGAAACCTTTGCACCCCAGCAAAAGCAGTGGGCGTCCTAGCTACTGGAGGGTTGTGTACATTAGGGTGAGGATACGCTGATGGCACAATGGCAACATGCCCGTATATGCAATTCCTACACTCTTGGAGCAGAGGATAACTGGGAGGCATATTAACTTGATGGGTTCATGCGGGGAGACTGATGGCACCATGCCTTGATGGGATCATGCAGGGAGTCTACTGATGGCACCGTGTCTTGATGGGATCATGCAGGGTGTCTGATGGCACCATGTCTTGATGGGATCATGCAGGGAGTCTACTGATGGCACCATGCCTTGATGGGATCATGCAGGGAGTCCACTGATGGCACCGTGTCTTGATGGGATCATGCGGGGAGTCTACTGATGGCACTGTGTCTTGATGGGTTCATGCGGGGAGTCTACTGATGGCACCATGTCTTGATGGGATCATGCAGGGAGTCTACTGATGGCATCGTGTCTTGATGGGTTCATGCAGGGAGTCTACTGATGGCACCGTGTCTTGATGGGATCATGCAGGGAGTCTACTGATGGCACCATGTCTTGATGGGATCATGCAGGGAGACTACCGATGGCCCATGTCTTGATGGGTTCATACAGGGAATATACTGATGGCACAATGCCTTGACTAGTTCATGCAGAGAGTCTACTGGGAGGCACATTAACTTGATGGGTTCATGCAGGGAGCCTTCTGACTGCACCATGCCTTGACTGGTACTTGCGGCAGCACAACTCACCAAAGGACTCTGCAAATTCAACCACATCACCCCAACCCCAACCTGGAATTGCACTGACTCCGACTGCAAGCCTGTATCACCTTCACATCCTGCTGCATCATCTGCAAAACTGTCGCCCTGAAGACCCCAAGTTACCTCATGGAGAAACGCTGCATCTCCGAGGCCTGCGATCCACCCGCATAAGGACAACATGTGCTGACTTATGCAGGAGGGAAATAAACAGAAGATGGTCCTTCTCCTTCTGTGCCGCCTCCCCCCCCCCCCAGACTCTAGAACCTCCTCCCGTCAATGCCAGCCTTGCCCCATCTTTTCTACATTTCAGGCAGGAGCTTGAGACCCCCTTCTTCAAAGAGTGGATCCTCCCTAACGCGAAGGTCCACCCACCCTACTCTCCATCCTACCTGAGACTGGGTGATCAGCTGTCCCTGGTTTTCCTCCTCTGGTCACTTAAGAACCTTTGCTGCCAAATGTCACCCCCGACCCCTGTCCGCTCCCTGCTCCCTTGTGCTCTGCTTCCCTCGTATGTTTTCCCTTATGACTTATAAATAAGGCTTCCGGTTTTATGGTATTTATTTTCTGCCATTTCCATCTTTATTTACCCATATTTATTTGTTGACCTTTTTTCTGTATTTATCCACATTTATTTTTTTGTCACGTAAAAGATAATTTGCAACCAGTATTTGTCTGCATTTATTCTAAAAAAAATGCATTTATTAAAGCACACAAGCAGCCATATAGGAAAGAAATGCTAGCTCCATAAGAACAAACAGTTGCTCCTGTGACTGCTGCTGCCTTAAGATATAGGCTGCCGGCAATTAATGCTAGTTTGTATACAACTTTTACACTCTCCATTCTGCCAGTCTGCAATGTTATTGGCCGGGTGATGTATGAGTGACATCCTAGAGAACAGACAGACTTGTTTTTCCGTTTTTATCCCCCTCCATTTTCATAAATAAATACAGAGCACAAAAGCAGATTGATTTCCATCTGTATTTGTGTAAAAATCAGTATTAAAGGAAAACTGGAAGCCTTACTTATAAAGCATTCTATTTCTTCCTGTAGCGAAGTCTGTGCTCAATAAATACTGTTTGTGTTTTTTTTTTTTTTTTTACTCCCAGAGCACCCCATTCTCAAGTTTATCTTGGCTTAATTTATATTTCCATTGCTACCGTCCCAGGCTTCATTTTAAACTTTCAAAGATTCAGACACAGCACTGTGCACCACCATGATTGTAGGGCTTCCCAATACTGCGCGGTATGGTGGTGTATGGTTTTCAATTACGAGCAATCCTTATTAGAACAGCAAAGGTTTGCAGCAGTCCAGATGCGTGGTACCGCCCATTGGGGAGGGAACGAGATGGCTGGAGCACCATTCACAGCGCGGCAACTAGGGAGCCCGCTGATTGGACACAGGTCAGAAGGAGCCCAGCTTAATACGGAAGCGCTAACGGTTTTTGTGTTCTTCTTTCTCTGCGATACACAGAGGGGCACGCCAGCGGCTGGCGAGAGGACTGAGGGGGGGATTCCACTGGACATATTAAGGTGCCGTGTCGAAGGAGAAACGGACAGTATCCATACACCCGAACCTCGTGGTCATCTTTTCTTCGACTTACTTTAAGCTCTTAAAGAAGCATTTTCATATCCTGAATAAAGGACGTTTGTGTTAGGGCAAAACGTCTGCAGCCTGATATCTTCACACTCCCTTGATGCTTGTCCCCTGGCTGCAGTCTACCCTTATGGTGGCTGTAGTCCACGCCATCTGGAAAGCCTCCATTAGTTGAAACATGTAAACGATTGCATCCTAACGGAACCTGGTGTCATTCTTTTTTTTTTGTTGTTACTTTTGTTGTATATGTTACTATTATTTTGTTTGCTGAAGGAAGGCTGAAACGTGTTTGGGGATGCTTATGGTCACGTGCAGAAGGGCTGTGACGAAGCACTATAGTCTGGACTGCCCCTTCTGGGGTGCGACCAAGCCTGAGTTCCCCTTTCTGTAATGGCTTGGCAGGCAAAGAACGATAGTTGCCCAGAGCTGTGCCCTTGGTTATGATTTATTCAAACCCTTCCAGCCATCAACATTTGGTTTTGCTGCCTTAATAGGTGGCATAGTAGAACATGGTTTGTTGTACATTACAAGGTTGTCTTAATGATTTGGCAGTGGTCATGTCTTATGTGTTGCCAGCACTGTCCCAGTGATTCTGGCACACTAAGGAGCGATGAGTCCAGACACCCTCTGCAAGGCCTGGGCTGGATTTGTATGGTCGGGTCAGCGGGAGAGGCCTTGATCATCAAATGGTTAGTGTTTGACTACAAGTACAGATCTAGGCTTTTGGAGGAGTAAGCGTTCCTCCTCCGTAGAGAGCACTGGGAATGCTACAAGTCCCTCTCGTGGGGTGGAGTTGCTGCATAGGGCCCCGAAGAGGAATGGGGAGCGTGCCACACTTATCTGGGTATTTTCCCACCTGAGGCCCTTATCCGGATTATAGGCAGCTGGCCGATCTGAAAGTTTGTTGCCGATCTGGTCGTCATTCTGACGTATCGGTGATGGCACAAGCCCATCAGTTACTGGGGGTCTACGGCTTGTCTGGAAATGATGGAACTAATATACTCCTCCTGTGTAATTCGAGTGACCGTGGCGTGTGCTGTGTGGCACATGCTACACCTGGAATCTGATTGGCCACCTCGGGTGCCACCCCATTATCCTAAACTATGATCATTATGTGTGTGTGCGCTCGTACTTCATGCCACCCCTGTATAATTCAGTGCCACACTTGGGCCGCCCCAGTCAAGATCATGATTAAGCCTGTGATTAAGAAACTCCGTGTGTTTCTTTAGGAGAGGTGCCAACCCCCTCATGCAGTCCTTCAACTCCACGTAGAGGTGTGCTTAAAGGGATTTCTAGGGTTGGCACCTCCGATGTGTGCTCCTGTCCTTTCTCTCATCAGAAGCACCAAACCCCCCGCCATTCAAGCAGCCCTTTTAACCATGCGGCTCTGCAGAGTGAAAGGGCTACCTGAGGGTGTTGGCATGTCTAAGGCTACTAGGGTGAGAGACCAGCAGAGCCTCTGTTCAGGAGCTCTCCTTGGAGACTGCCAGGTTTGCACACCAGCTAGCCCCAGCCCACTTAAAGCCCTAGCTTTAGTCCGCTTTACTCCGCTGGAAACCAAGTGTTGCGTTGTACCTGAAGTTCCCTGGTAAGTAGGAAAGCTGCTCTTTTTAGACAGAAGGGGACATCACCTGGAGGTCACGTGCTGTGGACGTGGTACTGGTAGCAAAGAGCATGCTGCTCTGCTGTACGGCAGGCGTAGATTGCGCACAGAGCCCTGGTTGACAGGAGCACTGCACTCCAGTGACTGTACTTTCTGTAACCAGGCATTCACCACTGCACTCCAGTGACTGTACTTTCTGTAACCGGGCATTCACCCCCAGACCAGGTGCTTCTAATATCGAGAGCCAACTTTTAACATCTGCAGCTTCAAAGACCATGGGACCCTATTTCACAGCGGCCAGAGGCTAAGCAGCTGGGGCTAAAGTATAATTTAGAATCTCATCTGATGCACAGTACTTTACATTTGATACAACTTAAGCCAGGTACTTTGGCCTTCCTTGCATTTGTGGATGATATAATCCAGGCTCCTTGTTTTCCATTCTTACATATAAATCACTGTTTTATAATTTATTTATAATGGAGAGGAAAAAGCAGAAATGCAAGTCTCTTGCTTGGGTGTAGTTGTCCACCATAAGCCCATGGCTGTGCAAAGTATCCGAACAGCCTCTTCTGCGTGGTTGCAATTCTCGCCCTAGCAGGAATTGGTCTAAACCACAAGACAGCCAGGCTCAGAGGGAAGTTGTTTGAGCGGCTGCGGATATGCAGGCCTTTACTTATAAGAAAGCCGCTCTGATTTTCCCATTATGGCCAACCAAGTGTTAATGTTCCCCCCCCCCCCCCCATGTGAATACCTGTTGAAAAATACCAGCCACTGCGTATTTTTCTACGGAGCAAAAAAGAGCACGAATGCTTGAGGACAAAATTACCAGAACATAAATATGGATAAATACAGATGGAAATGGTGCAAAAATAAATACCATAAAACCGGGAGCCTCGGATATAATCATCCAGAAATCCAGTGTTTACCCCCTTCAGGAGCTCCAAGTAACTTTGATGCTGCATTTTAGCAACATCCTCTCCTCCTGTGCTGGAAATGGCAGGGGTGAGGCCATTGGGTGGAATGATGTGGGTGCGGTAGAGTAGGTCGGGCAGCACCCTATATCCTCATGGAACCCAATCCTGGCCATTTGCATAAAAACAAAGCGCATTTTAGGTGCACGAGATTGACCATGAAACTATTCTAAAAAGGAATGCAATCTAGGCGCTCTCCTAATTTGTCACAATACTCGCCATAGCAGAAACCAGTCTAAATCGCAAGACCTATGTAGTCATTTGGGCAGCCTGTCAATGAGGTGAGGCTTGGGCTGTTCCGTGTCAGGGATTCCGTAATAATCGCCCAGCCTCGCTTAAGCAAGTCTCCTGAAGTGCTACTAATCCGTGACATAGGGAGTACCTGCCAGCTCGATAGCATTTCTGAGAAACTGCTGGGCGAGCTAGCCTCGTAAATTTCAGCCTCTGCGGAGCCGGCACGACAGCTTTTCCTCTGCCCTGTTGAAAGCCATTTCCTCCCCTAAACATCTCGGCTTGTGGTGCTGTCTGAATGACGCCCCTATGTGGTACTCTCCTCGATACTATCAGAGTTTATTCAAACAGGCCCACATAGGCGGAGGGGGCCTGGTTGTAGGTCTAACAAAAAAGACCGGAAAACCCAACAACCTTTTGATATGCATGTCAACTTGAAACCAGCTCCCGTCTCTCAGTATCAAGGACAGTGAACTGTTATGTCTAGGACAGCTATTTACAGTAGTCCTCCCCGCAGGGGGACCGATTCAGAAGGTACCAGCATGTGGGTTGGTGGCAACCGAAGGTCTTGTCTCGGCGCAGCTTCAAGGGAGACCTGTCGCTTTAATCAGCAACCGCAGAGAGCAAGGTTAACTAAAGAGACCCTTCGATCCACAACAGACCGGAAGATGGGTGGGACTTAATATTACATGTTTTCAACATTTTACCTTTTCTGTTGCAAAGCACTCTGGTTATGACCTCGTGCATACAGGAGATGTTGGTGGCAGGATTGGTTTATTAAGGTCGGCTTAGCCTACACCAATCATTGTGGCCCATTTGGCTTTAAAAGAGGGCTGTCCTCCCCCCCCCCCCCCTTTTCTTTTGGGCAGATCATCTGAAGACTTTGCAAGGCGTAACAAGAAGAATTAATTTGGACCCTGGCTGAAGGTAGTCTGCTTTACAGCTTCCGCCAGTGAAGGAAAACCGGGATATCCCAGTGGGACGCACGATCCCTCCCCTAAACATCTTGCAGGGAACAGAGGAAGATGCTGAATCCAAGGACCCTCCAGCAGCTCCAGAACTGGTACCCAGCCAGCACACAGTGTGCTCCGCTAGGCTCTGCAGCAAGCTTCCTAGATGGGAAGTGCCAGAGAGTCTCTGAACCAAACCAAGGACCAGAGAGCTACCTGCAACACTCTCCTCAGCTTTGGGCCACAAGTCAATGAAGAAGCTAGGAGTGCATCAACACGCATCTACCAACGTCTGCCTTTAAAGGACATATTTGAGCTAGTTGAGCCCCTTGAGCTGCAACTGACTGCCCAGCTGACTGTTACGCTGCAGTCGCTATCGCAGTCAGATGCCTCGACAAGTGCTTCAGACCCGCCGCCAGCACAGAGACCATTCTTGACCCTGAGCCGCCGTGTTGGCCCGCCTGCAGCCGTCCGTCCAACCTTGCTTGCCAAACTGCCTGCCGCTTCATACCCCAGTTGTCTCCCATCTTTAACTCTTGCAGAAGCTGCAAAGCGCCCTGAAACGGACTCAACCCTGTCGGGCACCAAGAACTTCTACAAGCGCAAGGTACATTGTAGTTCTGTCCTCCTGGTCCTTCTCTGAAGGCACCTAGTGACCTTTTACGATCCATTGCTCCCCTTGTGTTGAAAAGAAGTATCCTTGAATTATTGCGATTACTTTACAGACTACCCTCCTTCCAGTATGCAGAGTGCATCGCTTTTCCTTCTTTGAAACGGTCTGTCCTCTGCATTACCTTATAGGTTGGGTTGTATTTTGTAATGTTAGAAGTCTGTTGTGATCATAATAAAGTTGGTATTTTTTTTATACAACCATGACTGGCCAGTCCCTTTTAACATTGGGTAGTAATTGTATTTTCACTGTGTTTCAACTAACCATTGATCACAGCCTTTCAGAGATCAGCCTGCCGTTCCGTCCATGTTACCAAAATTGGACAAGGAGGTTTATTATTTGCTTGTTTCCAATCTGTTTGGATCCCTTCTGGTGTACTAGACGTGCAGGGCTGATTGATGGTTTATAAACAGATATTCATTTCTTGGACCCACTGGTGTCCCGGAAGTTGATTTGTCACTGTTTCTACTCATTAGTGTGATATAATGAATGGCCACGTGCAACCTGCAAAGCCCTGTATGCGTGTTCAAATGCACGCCCATCTGTTAATGGGAATGTGGCAAGCGTCGCTGGTTGGGTGCCACACTTTAGCCGAATGCAACTTTGCCGGGTTGCCAATATTCATTTTTTTGGCCTTTTTAATTTTGTATATTACTGGTTTGTTTTGTTTAACCTCAAAACTATAGGTGGTAGGTATAGGTATGGTATACAGATGGGAGTGTAAGAGGGAGCGAGGAAGACGCCCCCTATTTTTTTGAGGCAGAGAGTAGCAAAATCGAAAACCAAATTCTGCAAAGGTGCATTCGCCAAAAACGGAAAATCTGGAAACCATCCTACATCCGCTGAATGGACCTGGCACTACTGAATGGCCAAGTACTCCTGAAAGAAACATGCCATGGGGCTGCTGTGCTATGCCATGGGGCCATCCTATTGTTATGCCAGTGTTTATTGAGCGCCGATCTAGCTTCAAGAAGCAATGGCGTGCTTTACAGATCACAGGGGGGAAGGACACGGTGAAGGAAACGGAGATGCGGGGGAGCTCTTGCTTCGAGAAGCAAGGGTACGCTACAAATCATAGGGGAAGGACACAGTGAAGGAAGCAGAGATGCAAGGGAGCAAGGAGCTTAGTGCGGGGGAGCTCCAGCTTCGAGAAGCAAGGGAATGCTTTCCAAATCATTGGGGAAGGAAGCGCAGATGCAAGGGAGCTTGGAGCGGGGGAGCTCCAGCTTCGAGAAGCAAGGGTACGCTTTACAAATCATATGGGAAGGACACGGTGAACGAAGCAGAAATGCAAGGGAACGAGGAGCTTACAGCTGGGGAGCTCTAGCTTCGAGAAGGAAGGGCGTGCTTTACAAATCATATGGGAAGGACACGGTGAAGGAAGCAGAGATGCAAGGGAACGAGGAGCTTACAGCTGGGGAGCTCTAGCTTCGAGAAGGAAGGGAGTGCTTTACAAATCATATGGGAAGGACACAGTGAAGGAAGCAGAGATGCGGGGGAGCTCTAGCTTCGAGAAGCAAGGGAGTGCTTTACAAATCACAGGGGAAGGACACAGTGAAGGAAGCAGAGATGCGGGGAAGCTGTAGCTTCGAGAAGGAAGGGCGTGCTTTACAAATCATATGGGAAGGACACAGTGAAGGAAGCAGAGATGCGGGGGAGCTCTAGCTTCGAGAAGCAAGGGCGTGCTTTACAAATCACAGGGGAAGGACACAGTGAAGGAAGCGGAGATGCAAGGGAGCGAGGAGCCTACAGCGGGGGAGCTGTAGCTTCGAAAAGCAAGGGCGTGCTTTACAAATCACAGGGGAAGGACACGGTGAAGGAAGCAGAGATGCAAGGGAGCGAGGAGCTTAGTGCGGAGGAGCTCCAGCTTCGAGAAGCAAGGGAATGCTTTCCAAATCATTGGGGAAGGAAGCGCAGATGCAAGGGAGCTTGGAGCGGGGGAGCTCCAGCTTCGAGAAGCAAGGGTACGCTTTACAAATCATATGGGAAGGACACGGTGAACGAAGCAGAAATGCAAGGGAACGAGGAGCTTACAGCTGGGGAGCTCTAGCTTCGAGAAGGAAGGGCGTGCTTTACAAATCATATGGGAAGGACACGGTGAAGGAAGCAGAGATGCAAGGGAACGAGGAGCTTACAGCTGGGGAGCTCTAGCTTCGAGAAGGAAGGGAGTGCTTTACAAATCATATGGGAAGGACACAGTGAAGGAAGCAGAGATGCGGGGGAGCTGTAGCTTCGAGAAGGAAGGGCGTGCTTTACAAATCATATGGGAAGGACACAGTGAAGGAAGCAGAGATGCGGGGGAGCTCTAGCTTCGAGAAGCAAGGGCGTGCTTTACAAATCACAGGGGAAGGACACAGTGAAGGAAGTGGAGATACAAGGGAGCGAGGAGCCTACAGCGGGGGAGCTCTAGCTTCGAGAAGGAAGGGCGTGCTTTACAAATCATATGGGAAGGACACAGTGAAGGAAGCAGAGATGCGGGGGAGCTCTAGCTTCGAGAAGCAAGGGCGTGCTTTACAAATCACAGGGGAAGGACACAGTGAAGGAAGCGGAGATGCAAGGGAGCGAGGAGCCTACAGCGGGGGAGCTGTAGCTTCGAAAAGCAAGGGCGTGCTTTACAAATCACAGGGGAAGGACACAGTGAAGGAAGCAGAGATGCAAGGGAGCGAGGAGCTTAGTGCGGAGGAGCTCCAGCTTCGAGAAGCAAGGGAGTGATTTACAAATCACAGGGGAAGGACACAGTGAAGGAAGCAGAGATGCAAGGGAACGAGGAGCTTCGTGCGGAGGAGCTCCAGCTTCGAGAAGCAAGGGAGTGATTTACAAATCACAGGGGAAGGACACAGTGAAGGAAGCAGAGATGCGGGGGAGCTCTAGCTTCGAGAAGCAAGGGCGTGCTTTACAAATCACAGGGGAAGGAAGCAGAGATGCAAGGGAGCGAGGAGCTTAGTGCAGGGAGCTCTAGCTTCGAGAAGCAAGGGAGTGATTTACAAATCACAGGGGAAAGACACAGTGAAGTGAAGAGAAAAAAAGGGGAACTGTATGGGCCCAGATACAGATGCCAAGTGCAAGGGGAATCTTGGGGACAGTGCAGGAGGGAGGCAGGGTGAGCAGGTACCTGGGCCCGAAAGGACAGAGGGTGGCCAGGTGCACGAGGCCGAAAGAGAAAAACGGATCAGCAGGGGAGAAGAGGAGCAAAGGCAGGAGCGAAGAGGAAGGTCTTGAGGTGCTTCCGGAACTGGAGATGGTTCTCCTCAAGTTTCAGGGTGGCAGGGAGGCTGTTCCAAAGGGAGGCCCCAGCTTGATTGCGGCACCCGTCTGCACGTACCACATATTGCTCAAAGTAATGTCCCTGGGTGCTGCCACGTGTGGGTGACTGTGGCATGCATGCATGCAGCCAGCCACGCCAGAATGTGCCAGGCGCTGTAATGTGTGCCACTGCTATTGGCTTGGGATACTTTCATGGTCTCCAGCTCACACCGAGGAATGCACTGCGAGTTCCAGCGGGACCTGGTATGTGTGAGGGGGTGACTGGGCCCTGACGTCACGCAGCCAACCCGTGACTCATCCCGGTGTCGTGCCCAGAGCTGGGTCAGGGTGAGTTAGGGGGTGGTGCAAAGAAGGTAGCGATGACTGCACCCCGTCGGCATCCACATTGGAGTGTCTGGTGCTGACCCATGCACAGATGAGGGGTGCAGACGGCATCCCATAGTCTGTGGTGTATGTGCACAGGAGTATCTTGTCCTTGACCTCCTGGGAGGGGCCTTCTACAGGTTCGTATGAGATTGCCCTCTTTCTACTCAAATGAAGACTGAAATACCTACATCAATTGTGGAAATCGGTATAATATTGTGACCCCAATCGCATTGTTTAAATGTATGTTGGCCTACGCCAAGCTGTCTAAAACGTACACTGTGAACATAGGTTCCGCGGCAAGGTCTTGACCTCAATGTATTGTGTAAGCCGCCATCTTGGATTTAGCCGCCATTTTAGGTATTCTTGCAGTGTGGAAGTCACTCCGAACCACAAAATGGAGGCCGAATGACATTGCGAGTAAAGACTTCGGCCATGGTGACCTCCGCACACATGTATAAACAATATGTCCGCAAGCTATTTATTAGGGTCATGAACTAAGACCCTGTCCCCTGTTCAACCTCTTGTAAATCTGTAACTGTATCAGCGGAACTGATCTAAAACGTATGTTCGACCTGGCTACGAACCCTAGCCACAGTTCCAGGAATGATTAATCTACAAGAGGGCTGGCCAATGCAGTACGAAACGTATAAAAGACAGAGCATCCAGATATTCGGTCTCTCCCACTTGCGGTACGAACCTTATCGTTGAAGGTTCGTATGTGAGTCAGAGAGCCGAATAGCTATTCGCATGTCGATTGACTTTGATACTTTGATAAACTTTGAACTTTGAAATAAAACGTTTTATATGATCCTTTGCAACCTGTGTTGGTGTGTTTTCCATCTGGGCTTCCTGGCCTCACGTTAATTTTTATGTTTCCACAGTTGGCGCCCGAATAGGGACCCTCAAGATTGATGCCGGATCATTGAAGGTTGACGCAGACTATCGAATCGGGATCGGACGGTGTGATTCTGCGGGCCCGACCGATCGAGACGCGATACCTCGGCAGCGCTGCACGATCCGATCCTTGGGCGATAGTCGTGCGGTCTGACACGGCATCTTGACGAGGGTCCAAATTCGAGGTGGGCAGATTTGCCGAAAACCACCAAACGCAGGTAAACTTCGTTAGTTGAAGTCCTTTGAAGTCCTTTGAAGTCCTTTGAAAACCGTACGGTCCTCCTTAGGTTTGGTCAGGTGCAGTCGTAAGGCTCTTAATTTAACCCTGACATTTGAATTTGGTCAGGTGTAGTCGTGACCCGGCTCTTAATTTAACCCTGACATTTGAATTTGAAGTATTGTATCTGCAGACACAATTATTGAACCAGGTAACACCAAGTCTTTGAGAAATGCCTGGGAAATTGTCTAGCTGCTTTAGGGCTTTATTCCGCAGCGATCGACAATCCTTTGAATTTAGCCGTCCGGCACCACAGGAGGGGTCGCCGGCGTGTACTATGTACTGTAAGTATGGCATTGGAAGTATTGTATTTAATGATATTTGGCACAGACAGACCAGAAATGCCTCCGAATTTCAGTGGCCAATCAATGGTAGTTTTGAGATCCCCTGTATTGAATACTTAGAGTCGATTCTGCTTAAAAAAGAAGGCTAGGCCAGCGGCCTTCGATGTGTTACAAAATTGGAAAAAGGAAGCATTACAGCAGCTTAAGAGTAGGGATAAGCATGCACGACGTCATAAAACGAATGCCGAAAAAGCATTGTTATATGACAAAGAAAAACGATTAGATGAAACCCAGAGAATGGATAGAGCTTTCTCGCTCGGAGTCCAGAAAATTTATCCTTCTAAAGATTTTCATGTTTCTGAGGAGTTTATTGAAAAGATATTAAATGAACGGAGGCCTGACTCTTCAGCGCCACCTCCATATGCTCCTGGTGCGGGCGCTTTGCCCGTTCCTGTTGTTGTCCCCGTTGCTACTCTCACTCCTCCTGCGCAGCCTCCTCCTGTGCAGCCTGCTGTTCCCAGTTCTTTGGCCGTCGTTTCTTTGTCTATTCCGTCTGCTACACTACCTCTTTCCTCTGTACCTCAGTTAGGCCCCCCTATCCTTCCGATTTCGGGGAGTCCCGTATCTACTGAATTAGACCTTGGTGCAAGGTCGAAAATTGTGACTCGTAGTACTGTTCCTGCGGGCAGGAAACAGGAACTATTTGCTTGGGCTAAACATTGCATGGAAAAGGGTGATCAAAACGATGCATTTTTAACATTGTCTAATTTGCACGATTTTCCTGAGAAAAACGTTTTTATTGAAGGGCTGGGGATTCACTTAGGTGTAATGTGGGGTAGATTGCAGACTTCGGATCTCCCACAAGGAGTGAGAGATCTGAACGATCTAGCACTCTCGAGGGATACCGAACAGAAGGTACATGGGCATGTCGATAGACTATTCGAATTTAGACAGGATTTTGAAAGATTGCGAAATGAGGATGATGAAGACGATAGAATATATATGCAGAAACGGTTCCTTTCGTGCCGAAGATCAGCACCCGAGGAAGTACGAATTTGCACTAGAGATGCGGTCAGATGGATCTCGGATTCATCGATACCGCCAGATGAGGTATATGATACCTACAGTCAATATACGGTAGAAATGCAAAGGAAAGTAATTCAAGTGATGGTACAGCACTTGCAGGAAGAATGTATAAGAAAGAAGGTTGGTTGCCCCATAGAATTAATTGGTATTTGTAAAAGAGCTTTTTCGCCCGATACCTCTACAGCTGCCTTAGCGCTCGATTTGGCCTTATTACTCAGTAAGCGGTCGGAGGTTCCGGTATCTCAGTTGCCTATGAGAGAGGTCCCTCCGACCTTTGTCCCGAAAGTAGAAATCCCCGCCAACGCGGCGGCTGGTACTCCCGCGGTGGATATCCCAGCACACTATGTATCACAGTTTGTTCACGTCCCGTTCTCTCGACAGGAAGTGAACACGATCAGACAATCGGTACCAGATATTAGGAAGAACCCGACAGGGTTTTATAAGGAAATCGAATCCGTTTTGCAGTCTTCTGTGTTCACCTTAAGTGACATGGATTTATTGTTTCCAGTACTTTTGCCTGTCGATGTATGGAAACAGATACGGACAGTAGATGATGTGCCGGGATTAGGGGATACATGGGTAAATCTAACCAGACTAGATGGGGAACGACCAGCTGGTGAGAAACCACCCCAGGTAATACTTACTTTACCCGATAGAATAGTTGCCAAATTAAAAACTATAATTCCA
Organism: Ambystoma mexicanum; assembly: GCF_040938575.1. NCBI lineage: Eukaryota > Metazoa > Chordata > Amphibia > Caudata > Ambystomatidae > Ambystoma > Ambystoma mexicanum. Next base: position 97,872,552 of record NC_090934.1, read on the forward strand.
GAAAAAAGGATTATTTGGGACAAGCTTACTGCCTGTGTCCAAGGGAAAACCGAAGGTACCACCGAGTTCTTTAATAGGTTTGAACAAGTATTCTCCGACTTTAGTGGACAGGATTTGGGTACCGAGTCGGGGAAGAGGTTGTTTGTGGACAAATTCGTGCGTGGATTGTTGCCTGACATCCAGTCACAGATTATGTCCTCGGAGAGCGCTTGGCAGGCAAAATCTCAGTCAGAGGTTCTGCACATGGCTCAGTATTATGAGAATCGGGTTAATAACGAAAAAGAGAAAATCGAAAAAAGAAGGGGTGACCTGAAAACTAAGGTATTATTGCAACAAATAGTTAGAAACCCCAGAGGAGGTACGACGCAAACTAGAGGTCAGTACATTCCAAGAGGAAATACTCCTCCAAACTTTAATCAGTGTGCTTATTGCCGCCAGGAAGGTCACTGGCGAGCACAATGCCCTGCCCTCAGTCAGAGGTCAGGAGGCACATTTGGAGGTATGGGTAGGCGACCACGGGGCCGCCCTGGAGCAGGGGGCCCTGATAGGGGTCAGCTTCTACGAAATCCCCAGCAACCTTTCTCACAGGAAAATCAGACTCCGAGTATGGACTCAAGAAATATATTTGATCACCCTTCTGCCGTCTATCTTTCTGAGGAACTTCCCTTTGACGAAGTTCTGCCTTACTAGGATTGCCCGAAGCAGCGTTTGGAACCACGACCTATTCCTGTTATTCAGAAGGGCCCCTATGTTGAACTGTTGGTAGGGAATAGGAAACACCAATTCTTGATCGACACTGGAGCACAGAAGTGCTCCATTGACCATTCTCGGGTTCCAAACATTCCCCTGTCAGGGCAATCAAATGTTTCTATAGGGTTTTCTGGCATACCAACTGTTTGTCCGGTCTCTGTGCCGGTGTCTGTCTCTTTGGGTCCTTTTACTGACCAGTGCCCTTTTCTTCTTACTTCAAACTGTGGAGAAAATTTGCTGGGGTTGAATTTGTTGAAGAAACTGAATGCAGTGATTTATTGTTCCCCTGATGGAATAAGATTGACAGTTTCACCTCAGCAACCCTTTAACTCCCAATATTTGACCCGACCTCTACCTTCTGAATTTTACATTGTCCCAGAATGTTTGTGGGCAATAGACGACAATGATGTCGGGATTTTACACATTGACCCTGTAAGAATAGTATTAAAGCATGGGGTCAAGCTACCGCGCATTCCGCAATATAAAATTTCGATCGAAGGCGAGCGCGCTTTGAAATGCATTGTCTCCGATTTTGTGCATCGTGGAGTGATCGAAGAGATTACAGGTAGTTTATGTAACAGCCCGATCTTACCGGTATATAAGAAAGGCGACAATGCAATTCCTTACCGGTTTATAATAGATCTTCGTGCTATTAACCGGGTAGTGGCCCCACAATTTCCAATTGTGCCTGATGTAACGACGATTTTAACAATGATCCCTGCTACGGCTACGCACTTTAGTGTCGTAGATTTGAAAAACGCCTTCTTTAGTATCCCGATACATGAAGAGAGCAGGTATTTGTTCGCGTTCACCTTGGGGGGACGCTCGTTTACATTCACAAGGGCGCCTCAAGGGTATACTGAAAGTCCTAGTATCTATAGTAGGGCTTTAAAAGAGCAGCTCGACACCCTTGAATTGCCACCTACTTGTACGCTGCTTCAATATGTAGATGATTTGCTCCTGGCCGCAGACTCTGAGGAAGCTTGTAAAGAAGGCACTATATTGTTGCTTGTTCATTTAGCTGAAAACGGTCACAAAGCTTCTCTTAAAAAATTTCAATATTGTTGCCAGGAGGTTGCCTATTTAGGCTACCTCCTGTCAAAGGAGGGGAGAAGATTGACACCTGAACGAATCAAACACATTTCTGGCATGTCTGTCCCAAAAACGCAGAAGGAAGTCAGAGCCCTGATAGGGATGGCGTCCTACTGTAGAATGTGGATCCCTAACTTTGCCCTAGTGGTAAAACCGATGTTGGCTTTGACGAAGAAGGGCATTTCTCTGCCACTGCCATGGGAATCGGAACAACAACGATCATTTGAGCTTCTCAAAGCCGCGCTGTGTTCAGCACCGGTTCTGGGTACACCAAATTACGATAAGGCCTTTGTTTTGTTTGTGCATGAGTGTAATGGATGTGCTTTGTCTGTGTTAACACAGGAACATGGAGGGAAGAATAGGCCGTGCGGCTATTATTCCTCCGCCCTCGATCCTGTTGCATGCGCTTTGCCGCGATGTCTGCGCGCTGTTGCTGCTGCTGCTGCGTCTGTTAAACAGAGTGAGGGGATGGTTCTAGGCCACGATTTGATTTTGATGGTACCTCACTCTGTTGATATTCTACTGAACAAAACTCAAACGCAACACCTTACTTCTGCCCGGTTGACCAGGTATGAATTAGTTCTATTTGCTCCTCATATCCAAATTAAAAGGTGTTGTGTTCTTAATCCGGCTGAACTTTTGCCTCTCCCGCAAACTATTGCTTGCGGTGATGATGGATCACATGACTGCCTATATGCCACCGAACAAGAAACGAAGGGCAGAATAGATCTCTCAGATATTTCTTTGGAAAATGCGGAAGGGGAGCTGTTTTGTGATGGCTCCTGCTTTAAACTTCCGAACGGCACATCCACAGCTGCCTATGCGGTTACGACCTTGAATAAGGTCATAGAGACTAAAAGGATTCCGCATAACTCTGCGCAGGCCGCAGAGATTATAGCATTGACCCGTGCTTGTGAACTCTCCCAAGGGCTTAGAGTTAATATTTATACGGATAGTCAGTACGCCTTTGGGGTGGCTCACAACTTCGGAAAATTGTGGTCGGAAAGAGGGTTCCTGACTTCACATGGGACCAAGATTCAGCATGGTCCCCTAATAGTACAGTTACTCTCGGCACTCTCACTCCCCAAACAGCTAGCGATTATGAAATGTGCAGCTCATCGAAAGGTCATAGACGATGTGGGCAAAGGAAATGCTTTTGCAGATTCAATAGCTAGACAAACAGCCACAGACCTTAGCACAGACATGTATATCACGAGGGAAGTGAGAGATGGTTGTGTAATAGATGAAGGTATTGGGTCTGTACGGGATATTCAGACTGATGCCACTGTTGATGAATCTAGGAAGTGGGCTGAAGGCATGGGGAAATTGGATGACGAAGGGTGTTGGGTGGACGCATCTAACGGGAAATGGTTGCTTCCAGATTCTTATGTGATTGCAATGGTTACGATGGCACACGGCCCAACACACGTGTGTGCTCAACAGATTGTGAAAATACTGCAGCAGGTTTGGGTGAATGATAAGATTTTGGAAATAGCAAAAAGATATGTCCAGAATTGTATAATCTGCTTGCAGCATAATGTGGGTAAAGGGACAGTGGCTCCAAGGGGAAGTTTCGGACCTCCCTCTGTTCCCTTCGAAACCATTCACCTTGATTTTATTGAAATGGAGCGTTGTAACAACTTGAAATATGTTCTCATTATTATTTGTGCTTTTAGCAAATGGGTCGAGGCTTTCCCCGTCAAAGATGCCACCGCCATGACGACCGCAAAGATCTTGGTCAAAGAATATTTTCCTCGTTTTGGGCTCCCGAGGATAATCTGGTCGGACAATGGGCCCCACTTCATCGCAGCCGTAATGTTGCAAATATGTGTTGCCTTGGGAATAGAGAAACGTTTTCATTCAGCTAGGCACCCTCAAAGTGCGGGGTTGGTAGAAAGACACAATGGTATTCTAAAGAACAAGCTTGCAAAAACATGTGCTGATACTAAATTGAAATGGCCAGATGCCTTACCTATTGTTTTGTTAGCAATGCGCACCACACCCCAGACTAGAACTGGGCTCTCTCCATTTGAAATAGTGATGGGAAGACCCGCCAATATTTGGGGTCTCCCTAAACCTAAAGCCTTGAGGGATGTGGAAAATGTATTATTCGTAGACTACTGTAACCAATTGACTAAAAATCTGTATTTCATTTACCACCAGGTGAATGCTGCCTTACCTGTACGGTTTACGGGCCCAGGACACGATATATTGCCGGGCAGCTGGGTCTTGGTCAAGGCCTACGAAAGGTCTTCCTGTCTCGCGCCTCGCTGGCGTGGACCCTACCAGGTCCTATTGGTCACCCGAACGGCAGTCCGAGTGGCGGGCAAGAAACATTGGATACATGCAACGCATCTGAAGAAGATTCCTCACCCGACGCCACACGCTACAGAAGAAACAGAACCCCTCGCTGATGCTACGATCTCTGATCTCGGAGTAGCAATCAGCGCTGTGAGTGCATCGGAGAAGTCCTCTGAGCCCGAGGAGCTCGGGGAATCGTCCATCTTGTCTCCACACTCTTTTGATCAATCACTTCCGGGAAATCCTGTTCTGAGTTCTGCGACTTCCGTCGCCACTGACGCGACGCTCCCCTCAGGGAGCGACGATACTCTGCTTTTGGATTCAGCAAACTTGGGTACCATCAGGTACAATCTCCGATCACGGGAAAAGTTGTTGCACGACCGTCGTGCATCGGAAGGGAAGAAGTGATTGAAATACTGATATCTTTTTCTTTTGCGAACAAAGGAGAAAAGGAGGGTTCTGTTGGCTAGGGTTGGGAAGGACTAAGAAGTCGCTCGGCCGAAGTGCCGCCAGCAAACGAACATTTGGGGCCGACAATCAGGACAAGCACGATGCCTGCCGCTTTCGCCACTGCTCCTCATATCGAACTTTCTAACAAAGAGGTGACCAATTCGAACAATGGACAATGCTCCTGGGCCCTGAAAACGTACTGTTGTGTCTTTGTTTTTATAATTGTTAGTTTTGCAACTGCTGCCGTGGGACTATGGTACTTTGAAGACATTTATCCTTTGAAGCCTTTGTTACCGACCGAAATTGTACCAACTGTTTTGACTCCCTCTGTACACCTTCATACTCTGTCCCCCAGGGACTCTCGGCATAGACAGAAATATCATAATAACACTTTGATGATAGTGATGAATGCTACGCATGCAATATTTAATAAGAGCAATTGTTGGGTTTGCACGCACTTGCCACAACATGGGAACAAGGGACTGGGATGGTATATACATCCCTTACCTCTGACAACCTCCTGCTATGCTTCTCTTAGAGCACTTTTCTTTGGCCGATGGAATGATAGCATCTCAGGGAACTTCGATGGCACTAATTTGAACGAATTTGAGAGACGTGAATTGACTCCCCTGGGATGCTCGCTTTTCGCAAATAGGAGTAGACCTAACATCGCTTCTATTAGGCCGTCTGATAAACTTTCTTCTCCTTTTCAAAATCTAATATCTTTCAAGATGGCTCCGATAGGCAATAAGGATGCCATGCCTCCTTCTTATTCTATAAATCACAATCCTGATTCTGTCCCTTTCTGTGTACAGCGAAATGGCACTAGGCCAATGGGAGATTTTGAGCTTTGTGTAAATATTGTAAACTTGACTGGGGAAAATAGGCCTTTGTATGTAGGGGGACCCGTTTATTTTGTTTGTGGTAGTTTAGCTTTTCCCTGGTTGCCTAAAGATTGGCAGGGAACTTGTTACTTAGGGATATTATTACCAGGTGTGTTTATAGCTAGTACCTCAGAGGTATCTAAGGCTCGCCCGCGGCGAGATAGCGATGGAGATACCCCCGGACAAGTGTTCGGGGATATAGCTAAATCAGTAGTCCCTTTCTGGGGACAAATAGCAAATTCGGAAAACATTAGGGGATTAGCGAGGGTATTGGAGAAAACGATCAACCGGACCACAGACATACTTTACAATATGACCTTAGAGCAAAAGGCGATAAGATTGGTAGCGTTACAAAATCGAATGGCATTAGATGTCATTTTAGCTGAACGGGGTGGAGTATGCAAATTAGTGGGGTCCGCTTGCTGTGTTTTCGTACCAGATTCTTCACCAACTATATTCAAAGCAATTCAGAATTTACACACTCTCAGTTCTGAAGTCCATATCCCTGTAGGAGACTGGAGCCTCAGTACTTGGTTCTGGGATTCTCTGCGATCTTGGGGGTGGAAGGTGCTTTCCGTTATTTTAGGTATTTTAGGGACTCTGTTATTCCTTTGTTGTTGTTTTCAGTGCCTCCCAAGTATATGCGGAATGATGGGAGGATGTTGTGCTCAGGCAATGAGTGCAATAGGGCGAAAAATATACACCCCGAAGACAGCATCTAAAGAGTTCATGTTGCAGGAAGTTCTTGTGAACGACCTTATGGCTATTGATGTTTCGGACAATGATGCGGAACCTATAAATGATAATGCCTTTAAGTATTTTCAAAAGTATTAGAGAAATTATGTTTAGCACTTGGCATAGGCCAAAAGGAGGGTCTGTGGAAATCGGTATAATATTGTGACCCCAATCGCATTGTTTAAATGTATGTTGGCCTACGCCAAGCTGTCTAAAACGTACACTGTGAACATAGGTTCCGCGGCAAGGTCTTGACCTCAATGTATTGTGTAAGCCGCCATCTTGGATTTAGCCGCCATTTTAGGTATTCTTGCAGTGTGGAAGTCACTCCGAACCACAAAATGGAGGCCGAATGACATTGCGAGTAAAGACTTCGGCCATGGTGACCTCCGCACACATGTATAAACAATATGTCCGCAAGCTATTTATTAGGGTCATGAACTAAGACCCTGTCCCCTGTTCAACCTCTTGTAAATCTGTAACTGTATCAGCGGAACTGATCTAAAACGTATGTTTGACCTGGCTACGAACCCTAGCCACAGTTCCAGGAATGATTAATCTACAAGAGGGCTGGCCAATGCAGTACGAAACGTATAAAAGACAGAGCATCCAGATATTCGGTCTCTCCCACTTGCGGTACGAACCTTATCGTTGAAGGTTCGTATGTGAGTCAGAGAGCCGAATAGCTATTCGCATGTCGATTGACTTTGATACTTTGATAAACTTTGAACTTTGAAATAAAACGTTTTATATGATCCTTTGCAACCTGTGTTGGTGTGTTTTCCATCTGGGCTTCCTGGCCTCACGTTAATTTTTATGTTTCCACAGTATGGCACCCTTTTCTAGCATGTGTTTGCTGTCCATGCCCGGTGCCTCATCCGATTAATCATTCATCGCAGTTGCGTGGTGTGTGCCTGTGGCGGAGCACCTTGAATACAGACTAAGGTAGGATGCAAAATGGACAATAACCCTGTCCCTATTCTGGGTCTTGCGTCCCTCACACCTCGTCCCTCTTCTGGGCCTTGCGTCCCTCACACCTCGTCCCTCTTCTGGGCCTTGCGTCCCTCACACCTCGTCCCTCTTCTGGGCCTTGCGTCCCTCACACCTCGTCCCTGTTCTGGGGCCTTGCGTCCCTCGCCCCTTGTCCCTGTTCTGGGGCCTTGCGTCCCTCGCCCCTTGTCCCTGTTCTGGGGCCTTGCGTCCCTCGCCCCTTGTCCCTGTTCTGGGGCCTTGCGTCCCTCGCCCCTTGTCCCTGTTCTGGGGCCTTGCGTCCCTCGCCCCTTGTCCCTGTTCTGGGGCCTTGCGTCCCTCGCCCCTTGTCCCCGTTCTGGGCCTTGTCCCTCGCCCCTCGTCCTTCATCCCCATTCTGGGCCTTGCGTCCCTCACACCTCGTCCCTGTTCTGGGCCTTGCGTCCCTCGCCCCCGTTCTGGGCATTGTCCCTCGCCCCTTGTCCCCGTGCTTTGCCTTGTCCCTAGCCCCTCGCCCCTCTTCTGGGTCTTGCGTCCCTACTCTGGGATTGATTTGCGCCCATCGATCGTCGTTAATTTTCTGGGAGTTAATTCGTCGCATTGCATCCCGCCCCATCCGAGGACTGCAGACGTAAATGCGGATGGGTTGGGGCCCCCTCGGCTGGCACCTTCCTCGGTTCCCATCCGCTCCCTCGGGCGGTCCCCTCGTTTCCTGTCGTTTTAGCCCTGCTTCCAGGCGAAGGATGGGCGGCTGGGGAGGCGCAGGATTGTTTTCGTGTTCTTTGAAGAATGTTTCGTGCCGGGTGGATTCCAGCCGCGTGAGCTCAGTGCTGCCTTCCTTCACAGCTGTGCGGCCGTCTTCAGGGCGAGGCCTGGCCTGAGCTTCCAGAGACGGGGGAGGCGACTGCCTGAGCACTATTCCTGAGTGCCAGGGATGAGCTGCGTGTCTGAAAGCGCCTTCTGAAGTCACTAACTCTTCTCATGAACTCGGAGGCCCGCACGTCGCCATTCTTTCTGAGTCGCATAATTAGGCCGACATGAAGTCTTTTTCTCTTTCTCTTTTTTCCGGGATACCAGTGGTCCAGGGAAAATTATCGGTTTTTCAAACCATGAATCAGCCCCACACCTCTGGTAAACCAGAAGGAATCCGAACAGATTGGAAACGCACGCACGTCATAAACCTCCTTTGTAATTGTTGGTAACGTGGACGAAACGGCAGGCCTACCTCCGAAAGTTCGTGGTTCGTTGGCTAGTTGCAACACAGCAAAAATACAATTATTACCTAATGATAAAAGGGACTGTTCTGTCAAGGTTGTATGAAAATATCTACTTTTATTATGATCACAACAGACAGTTCTAGCACACTACAAATTACAACTCGCCCTGTAAAGGAATGCAGAGGACAGACAGTTTCAATAAGGAAAAGGGATACATTCTGGATACTGACTCGGATAGTCGGTAAAGTAAAATATTTTAAGTATATTTGGTTTCAGCACAAAGGGAGCAATGGGTTGTAAAATGTCACTAGGGGCCTTCAGAGAAGGTCCAGGGAGACGGAACCGAAATGAACCCTGTGCTTGTAGAAGTTCTTTGTGCTCGACAGTGTGAGTCCGTTTCGGGGTGCTTTGCAGCTTCTGCAACAGAGTTAAAGACTGGAGGTGGCTGCAGGTATCGGGTGGCAGGCAGTTCGGCCTACACGGCGGCTCGGGGTCAGGAATAGTCTGTGCTGGTCGGCAGTTCTGAAGCACTGGTCGAGGAGTCTACTCCTCGAAGGCTTTAGCGACTGCAGCGTGACAACAGTCAGCAGTGCTGTTAGTTGCAGCTCCAGGGCCATGACTGTCTCTCAAATGTCCTTTAAGGCGGACGCTGATTGATGCTTGTAGATGCAGTCCTCCTAGCTTCCTCACTGGACTCGTGTCCTCTTTAAGGCTGGTGGGCCAAAGCTGAGGAGTGTTGCAGGAAACTGCCTGGTCCTCAGTTTGGTTCAGAGACTCTGACTTCCCACCTAGGAAGTTTGCTTGCAGAACCTAGCAGGGCACATTGTGTGCTGGCTGGGTGCTGGTTCTGGAGCTGCTGGGGGGTCTGCTGGATTCAGTATCTCCCCCATGTTCCCAGGGAGATGTTTATTGGAGGGATCTTGCTTCCCTCTTGAATTTCCTGGCCTTCCTGCACTGGCGAAAGCTGTAAGGCAGACTGTCCACATGAGTTTTTCTTGTTACTCCTTGAAAAGTCTTCAGATCTGCTAAGAGAGGGGCTAAGCCCTCTTATAAATACAAATGGGTGCCAGTGATCGAAGGCTAAGCCTACGATAATGAACCCTTTGTGTGTCCCCACCAACAATCTCCTGTAGGCCGGAGGTCATGACCAGAGTGCTTTGCAACAGGAAAGGTAAAGGGGTGGAAACATATAACACTCCCACCCATCGTCTGGTCTGTTGTGGATCAAAGGGTCTCTCTGGTTAATTAAGCTCGGTTCCTGATTAAGCTGCAGGTTTTCCTTGAAGCTGTGGTGAGACCAGACTGTCTCCATCACATTGCGTACTCCCACCCTCTGAATGGGTTCCCCCCCCCCTCCTGCGAGGGTTGCCTACTGTAAACAGCTGTCCCAGACTTGACATTTCACTGCCCTTGATATTAAGAGGCAGGAGCTGGCTTCAGGGTGACACAGATGCATAACAAAGGTTATCAGGATTTTCCTGTCTTTTGTTCACCACTGCAACTATGCCCCATGTGGGCCTGTTTGAAGTATACTCTATATTAGTATATTGCTGCCACCAGTAGGGCCAAAAAGGACAATGCAGATCCATGGATCCTTGGTCATTTAATCAGGCTGGCCATGGCAGGAGGAAGGTTTTGCCCTCCCCCTTCTGAGATGCATTGTGCACTCCAACAGTCAGATCCCAAATAAATATGACTGGGGGGACTGCGCCTGTAGGCTGTGCCACCCAAGGTACACAGGTCTGTGTAGGCCGTGCAGAGAGCATAGGAAAAGTGTGCAGATTAGCCGCACACATTTTCCAGGGGTTGAAAATAAATTGAATGATGTGAGAACAAATACCCAGGCGAGCGCACACCCACCGTGTCTATGGTCTAATTTCTCACAGGGGCGGAGCTGGAAGTTGAACTCCGCTCAAAGGAAATCTTTAAAAATAGTGCAATTTCTTTCGTGCTGCTTCTTTGCAAAAACTATGTAGGCAAACTGGTGGGTAGGGTGGGCACCACTGAGTCCTTGCCGATGTGTTTCTTGGATGAAGGTACCTTTAAGGTAAATGGCGATCCTCAGAGACCCAATGCACACCACATCGTTATATGAAACCCAGAGCAAAAGAGTGTCTGGTGAAAGCTTTTAAACCCAGCAATCTATAGTGCAATAGTCGCAGGAAAATAAAAATATCCAAATATGTGACATGTTCTTTGATGACCATTTTGTGTGGTGTTGTTGGTAAATGTCAACACTGGGGACGTGCAACATGGATGACATCTGGTAGCCAAACACTTGAGCAAGATCGCTGGCCTCAAAAACACCCAAGGGGTGCTGTGTCTGCCCTCCTTGAAAAAGAGTCCGTGTCCTCCCACATGTATACTTTCCTTGTGCCCTGAAAAGCAGCACTGGGCCACAATCAAGGAACATAACTGCTCCAGTCTCAGCGATTGTAAACTCTCTTGCCACATAGCATCCTGGGGAAATATTCAAGACTCACTTACACTCTCATCTCCCCTCCTGTTTGGTTTTCAACTTTTAACAATGCTCTGCTTTGCAAGAGATGTCCTGAAAAGTACACACCATTGTAAGGTACACCCACAAATATATTTAAGGAGTTATATATTTGTGTGCGTACCTGACCTTGGTTTGTGTACTTTTCAAGGCATCTTTTATAAACCTAAGGAGAAATATGGTAGGTAAAACGTGTACAATTGTGCCATTCTCACCATCTTGACACAGATACTACAAATACCAGCGTCCTTGCTGGCATATTTCACTGAGCCCCCAGCTTCACGCGTGTTCCCTCGGCAAAGTAATGTAATCTTGTCTGCATGCACTTGGCCCGGGCTGAGGCATGCAGTGGCCTGAGATCCAGCCAAATGTCTGATGCTGGATCTCTGACCCGGCAAGAACGGGCCCATTGGCCAGCACTGCACACACAGCCAACTCTATGTGCTTGCCTACACTCCCTAACTCAAGGCTGGCACCTGCACATACATGGGGTGACCTGATTTTCAAGAAGAAAAACAAGGACCGTCAACAACCTAAATGCAGGACTACACACTCACAACCTGATCCTGATAATAAAACGTGTGGTTTTGATTCGGGATGTATGCATGTTCATGCAAAGGCAGCTGTTGCTCTGATTGACTTGGTGAACCCAGTGGCGTGTTCAGGGAGATGTTTGCCCCTCTACCCCCACCCCCCCATTTGGATACCTCTTCCTCCACCACCACCAGGGTTGTACTGGCCTTCAGGGAATGCTGGAGGTTTCCTGGAAGGTCCCTGCACCCTGGACCTCTTTTGTGTGGTAATTTTTGAGAAACCAGAAGGTACTCTCCCATCTACTCCCCGGCGATCTTCTGTTCAGGTGGCCAGAAAAGGGCCATTGCTTTTGGATCCCAACCCTGGGGGTGGACTAGCGAGTGAGGATCACCTAGGCGGAGGGTCCTTGGGGTTTGTGGAGAGTGCCAGAGGGCAAGACACTGTATTTCCCCCCCCACCCCCCTTCCGAAGGTGACCTACTTTACCCTCACTCAGTTTTTGTAGGATATTGTCTTTCTTATCCAACTTCTCCTCCTAAAGTGAAGGGCAGTACTGAGAAGATCATACCAAGAGTAATGCCGGTTACATATGAACAGTGCCTTTATGGTACTGGGAGGAAGAAGAGGGAGCCTGAGGGTTATAGATTTGAAGGTCAGGCACATCCCAATAATTGGCCTGATTGTGGTCAGGCAAACAGATAATTGTGTATAATAGGGAGGCCCAAGTTTGAAGGAGAGATGAAGCTGGTGTGAGTGCAGTAGCAGGATGGCCAAAACAGCTTGTTTAAGACCGGAGGTGAACGGGACACCAAGACACTGGAGGAGTACACTGTATGGTAAAGTGTCACTGTGTGGCGAGGGAGCCGTGTCTTCAAGAAGCCAGAGAACAACAGAGAAGGGAGCCGTGGAGCTTAACGGTCCTCCGGCACAGCCGAAAAGTGCTTGTTCATCTGAACGGAGGAGTCCTCCATGGGTGTTTGAGGGCCAGGCGGTAAGACCCTGGCCTCCAGTTCTACAAAGTAGTTGACGGAGAAACTAAAGAAAAGAACTCAACAGAACAAGAACACGGCAGCTGGTGCATTTCAGTAAGTTGTGCTGAAATCCAGTGCGCGCAAGCAAAGCGAAGAGGAGTGTTTGTGCGCAGCCGGCACATCTCCTAAGGCCTCAAAGTGAAATGGAGTAAAAGCCTTGTAGTTAGAAAGCAAGGAAAATCAAGTTGCCGAAATTAAGAGGTTGGCAGCGTGAAGGCGCCGGAGAGGGGAGCCAGCGAAGTGGGAGCAAAATACTGAATGAGCAGATTTGTTAAACTAGCAACCCAACATTAAAGCAACAGAGACTTCTGTATTGCAAGTTATTGTGAACTTTTGAGCTTGAAAGAATTGCCAAGGTGGCAGAAAAATGGGGCAAGGACTGCTGGTTGCGTGACCTGTAATGGGTGGGCCGTGTGGCTCATAACCTGGCCTAGACTCGGGTGGTCGCACCCCTTCCAGAAGGAGGCCAAAGCTTTGGGAAAAGAATCCCTGATCCTTTTGACATTTCTGTTATGAACCAAGCAGGAATCTTAGGGAAGAGCCCTGAGCGTCCTTGGAACTTTGTTCATTGTGTATCTAGCTTGGGGAAGAGCTCAGAGCTCCCTTGGAACTTTGTTCATTGTGCCTCTAGCTTGTGGAAGAGCCTTGAGCTCCCTCGGAACTGTGTTCATTGTGCCTCTAGCTTGTGGAAGAGCCCTGAGCTCCCTCGGAATTGTGTTCATTGTGCCTCTAGCTTGTGGAAGAGCCCTGAGCTCCCTTGGAACTGTGTTCATTGTGCATCTAGCTTGTGGAAGAGCCCTGAGCTCCCTTGGAACTTTGTTTTTTGTGCCTCAGAACTGGAAGCTTGGGGAAGGGGGATTTCAAGTCCCTTGAGAACATTGTCCCTTTGAACTGTATCCTGAACTTGGGAAAGGGAACTAGAGATTGCGCAGGACTTTTGAGTTGGAATATCCCTACACTAAATTAAGGTGTTGAATGTGAAGGCAGGCAGACTTTTGTTTTTTTGGACTTTAAGACACTGATGTTCCCTAGTTTCTTTAGGCAAGGCAATCCCCAGCATAGTTATAGGGCAAGTTAGGCATTATATCCATCCTGATACGGTTTTTGAAACTGTTACGTTTGTGTCATTTCTCGACACCATGGCTGTCTCCGTCTCCCATAACCTATTTCCATGTTTTCTCATAGGAATAGTGTTGGGCTTGCTAAAAATGGGTAATATGGGGCCACTTTGAAAATGATTTCCAGGGCCTCTTTTGGTTCTCAGTCCACCCCCATCACACTCTTCCCCCTCCCAGGAGCGATGGGTGTAACTGAGGCCAGAGTGTCACTGCTGGCATTACTTTGGCGCTGCAGCCTTTAACGCGCAGGCATCGGCACTTGACTCTTTCGCAGTTTGCTTTTCTTTCCACTACATGTCTCTTCACCTATAATGACCTATCTTTACATGAATTGAGACACCACTTGATGTTCCGCTGGTCTCCTCGGCTTCTCCTCCGAGCTCCCCCACCCCCCTCTGTCTCTTAAAACCTTCTCTTTTGTTTTAATGCAGAATTTGCGCCGGTGTGACCTTTCATGTTCAGGGTCACTAGTGTTGCTTGCGGTTAGACGCTCTTGTAATCTTACAACTTTTCATTTTCTTCACATTGTGCATAATGAGATGCACGCCTGCCAAACTGTAACCAACAGGTGGCATTGACACTCTTTTCTTGATGTGTGCCCTTTCTTGACACTACAGTTACATTTAGTGCGCACATATTAGTTTTACATTCGGTGGTGGGTAGAAAACCTACAATAATGTATTTTTTTTTTTATTTTTTTTTTTTAGCAAAAGTATCCGCAAAAGTATCTGTTCTCTCGACAGGTTCTGTAGACAGACATAACACTCTCATTAATTGTTGAAAATGAATTATCCTGTAGGTCGCTATTCCGCCTTACCCTTGCATGGAGCAGTTCATTGTGGTGCAAATATCTCGGACCGTTTGGGAAACATTTATTTTTGTTTCCCTTCCCGGTGAACATGGTTTGCAGGCTTTGTCGGCGGGCCACAAACACATTTTAATGTTTGTTGAAATCCGGGGACCGTGGTCGGGTGTCCAAATGTCATGTAGCGAGTAACGGCTCCTAACGGGTAACTAGGCAAATGTGGTGCAGATGGGTGAAACAGTGTGGAATTTGTATAAGGAACAACGTTTCGTGCCATAAACCCACACACAACTTTTGACTTCTAGATCGGGAGAGAGGGGCTCACTCTAGTTCTCTGCACAGTTAACCTATTCTGGCAATGCAGTTTTCCTCCTACCGGTTTCTGTGCAGTCTTTGGAGTGCCACACTGTGGGCTACTCTTCCTCCTTCCCGACCCCTCTTTCCCCACTGTGGGTCTGGGTGTGAGCTTGTTCCTTTGCCAACCTGATTACTACAGATACCAGAAGTCCTTGCAGCAGAATCATCATTGATTGTGAACACCTGCACTTGCTTTGAGCTGCAAGCTAGTACTGCCTCCCTGACGATGTGAAGAGCACAGAAGCCAGAAGGAGAACATCAGTGGCAGAGTAGGTGAACTGTGCAGGGAACGAGAGTGCGCCCCTCTCTCCAGTTCTATAGATTTGTCTTGTCGGTTTGTGTTCGATTTCAAGTTGTCTAAAGCGCTACAGCCACAAATTCGCATCAGTGGGAGGTGAGATGATGTGGTCAAGTATTTTTTTAGTGCGGTCTAGTGGAACTAAAGGCAGAGGACCAAAGTGTTTAGGGAAATGTTTAAAAGGGAAATAAGCTCCGAATTGTTACTTATCAATGTCTTTGTTGCTTGTTATGAATCATTTTTTTAAAATATAAACACAAACACTTTTTTGGCTTTCATTTTTGATCTCGGGCCTTTTTCGTTCCAATGTAGTTTTGTTTTTTTGGGGGGTGAGTTTATCATTTTGGGGTCAGTATGTTACCGTTATTTCCTGTCCTCCAGAGAACCCCAGAAACCTTTTTGATTCAGTGAAGAGCAGTGTCTTGCATGGGCAAATGCAGAGTACAGACCCTTCGGCAGTAACCAGAACTCTGGACTGGCGGGTTCCTGCGTTCCTAGATTTCCATTTGAAACATTCTCTGAAGAGGGGTGATTTTGAAGGAGAAACCTATTTTCTAGCAAAATTGTTCCAGACGCATGATCTGGAAGGCTCGATTGCTGCACGTCAGGTCTCTTGGTTAGCAGGCCCAGTTGCCACGCCCTTGCTGTGCACGGCATGTCTGCTAAATAACAGGCCCAGTTGCCACGCCCTTGCTGTGCATATCATGTCCTCTAGATGGTAGGCCCTGTTGCCGCACTCTTGCTATGCACATGTGTCCTAGATGGCAGGCCCAGTTGCCACGCCCTTGCTGTGCACGGCATGTCTGCTAAATAACAGGCCCAGTTGCCACGCCCTCGCTGTGCATATCATGTTCCCTAGATAGCAGGCCCAGTTGCCACGCCCTCGCTTTGCATATCATGTTCCCTAGATAGCAGGCCCAGTTGCTGCGCTCTTGCTGTGCACAACATGTCCTCTAGATGGTAGGCCCAGTTGCCACGCCCTTGCTGTGCACGGCATGTCTCCTAGATGGTAGGGCCAGTTGCCACGCTCTTGCTGTGCACTTCATGTGTCCTAGATGGCAGGCCCAGTTGCTGCGCTCTTGCTGTACACATCCTGTGTCCTAGATGGCCGGCCCAGTTGCTGTGCTCTTGCTGTGCACTTCCTGTGTCCTAGATGGCAGGCCCAGTTGCTGCGCTCTTGCTGTGCACTTCATGTGTCCTAGATGGCAGGCCCAGTTGCTGCGCTCTTGCTGTACACATCCTGTGTCCTAGATGGCAGGCCCAGTTGCTGCACTCTTGCTGTGCACATCGTGTCTCCTAGATCGTAGGCCCAGTTGCTGCACTCTTGCTGTGTATGTCATGTGTCCTAGATGGCGGGCCCAATTGCTGCACTCCTGCTGTGCATGTCCTGTGTCCTAGATAACCAACCCGGTTGCTGCCCTCTTGCTGTGCATATTTGGGTCTCCGAGTTGTCGGGCCCAGTTGTGCTCTTGCTGTGCATATTGGGTCTCCGAGTTGTTGGCCCCAGTTGCTGCAATCTTGCTGTGCGTTTTGGGTCTCCGAGTTGTTGGCCCCAGTTGCTGCACTCTTGCTGTGCGTTTTGGGTCTCCGAGTTGTTGGCCCCAGTTGCCACGCTCTTGCTGTGCATATCAGGCCTCCTAGTTAGTATCCCCAGTTTTCTCCTCTGTGCTGAGTAGATCTCGAAGATGGACTCTGCTCGCTCGCCTTTGCCGCGCATTTTCTGTGCAAAGCTGCCAGCCCTATTACCCCAGAGTACATCTCCTTGGTGGCAATTCTACTTGCATCTCTGGGAAGGTGGGTCAACACTTGAGATTTCACCCGACGCATTATCCGCAACTCTCCTCTGCTGCCCCCTTGCCTACCCGCTAGGCCTAGCAAGTCTTCTGGCCTGTGGGCCCACGCCTACACCCACTGGTTATGTCACTGCTGAATCACTCTCCCGCGTGACTGGTCTGAGATGTGCTGCCTCACTGCAGTCCTGACCTGTGTTTTTCAAACCTGCCCTGGCATCGGGGTATTCCGTGCCAACCTCTCCAAGCCTGGCATTCGGCTGCACCGAGCGTCTGCCCTTGGCCGCCTCTTGCCCCTCTCTGCCAGCCGCTGCAGGTGAATGGCTGGCACGCGTGCCCGGCCACTCGTCCGTCGCGTGCCACGTAATCTCCCTTTTGGCGGCAAGATCGTGGTGTTTCCTTTTAAAGCAGCAACTTTTATTTTAAAAGAACGGATCAGTGAATTAATGAATGCCCAGCACTGGCGGATTTGCTGGCGCTGCTCGGCTGGGGAGGGAGGCAGGGGCTGCACCGATTAGCCCCTGGCTTTGCTTTCTTTTTAATTAGCAGGACGTTTTACGTCGGGGACTTTTTTTAATTTTTTTAAATTATTTTTTGTTTTATTGAAATCAACAGAAAGGGCTGTTAAAATAGCAATTTCTTTAAACTGGAATGGTAAAAAAATACGTTGGGGCTGGACGGCTAATAGTGCATGCGATCTGGTTCTGCTGGATGTGTCTTAAACGCAGCAATAACGCTGTGTCCAGTAGGCAAGAAATATAAAGTACACTGGCTTTCGATTTTTTTACAGTTCAGAGTGGCCTTGTGTGCTGTAGTGCATTTTTTTTGTCGCTGGGTCATCGAAGTGTGAATTCTGGGCTCCAACCACCAGTAGTAGCCCGTAGGCTATGCTTCTCCTTTGTTCTCCACACTGTTTCCAGCTCTCGAGCCAATCGGCAAGCTTAGAACCGAGGCTGTAACTGCCGGTAAAGGCAACATTCAAAGCTTACCTTTTGTGTTGTGTGGACACTGGGCAAGGCGACGGCCAACCTTCTGCCTCCCACAAACTCTAATAACAGAGCATTTACCATGCACTTAATTTTTTTACACTATTTCATTGTACCTTTTTAAAAGGCGCTTAATACCAGCGAGTGGTTTCTAAGTGTGGGATCGGGATTCGGACCGGTGTTGCGCCATGTTGTCTTGCTTCCAAGACAAACTCGTTGCCCCTGTGCTATCCTTCCTCCGCAATTGGTGTGCCAATTGATCTTTGCACTTGTTGGAGGCCGGGTCCTTTGAGACCACTAACTTGGGTGGCAGTCTCTTACCACACAATGGAGCTTGACCTTTATACTACACTGCCATTTCTGTGGTCATTACGACATTGCATAATCCATGGGAGTTTCCTGCGCAAGGACCATCTTTGCACAGTCAAACATTGAATCTGCTCAGTTAAGCATTATTTCCGAGAAGAATCTCCTTGTTCAATAAAATCTCTCAGAGAACAAAGACCAATCAAAAGTGATGTGGTTTCGGCCCTAGTAGGCCTTCATCAGGATAACGGGGCAGCTGGGTGAGGAAAGAAAGGGCGCCTGCAAATAAAACACTTGTTGGCGGAGAGAATGTCTGTAAATAGCCAAGTTGCTAATGGTGTAAATAGCCTGGCTTTCTTTTTGGAATCTCATTCTCAAATAATTGGACGCCCGCGCAGCGTCGTGCCGTCTGTTTTCCGGCCCAGTTGCTGAGGCTCGTCTGCCATTTGGACTCGTTTGCCCTTATCCCTCTTACTTGGGCGACAGCCGCTCTGGCGGCCTGCATTGGTTTTGCATTCTTCTTGTGACCTTCACCACAGCTGTCTAGTGCGGTTGTCATTAACCATGCGGCACCTGTCGCGCTGGCCCGCTCTGTAGGCTCGCCGAGCCGGTGACCGTCTCTTCCGGGGTGCTTGAGCACTTGGTCAAGAGGGTCCGGGGATGAGTCTTTCCTGGACACTGATCGGGTGTCGTGTATGCGATCGGATCCCATCACCCACCCCACCCACATATGCACTCTCGCACAACAGGTGGGTGCCAGCAGCAGCTGGCGGGCCACAGATCTCGAGCTTGGTGAATGTAAGCGTTGCTTTCCAATTTCCGAGGGATAGCATGAACTTTAGCAACTTATCTGTGGCCTCGTGTCCTCTGTCACACGTGCCATCTAATGACGTGCAAGTCTATCAAAATGATGCATTCTATTAATGTAGTCATTTGACCTTGTCATTTTATTGAGTTGGAGTAAGTGTTTGTGGTTTTTTTTTTTTGGTTTTTTTTTATTGTTTAAATTAAAAAAAAAAATCATATTTTACCTCTTGCGCAATACTCTATTCTAGAATTGTATGCATTTAATCTACAATATTTTGAGGGCCTCATGTGGTTTGGTTAGTTTCCGTGTTTTTGCAGCTGGCAACTCTTTTATCCCCTTTTTAGGGAAATGGATTTGAAAGAAAAATGGCATTGTTTTCCATAGAGTTCTCGCAGGGTATTCAATCCCTGCAGGCTTAAGTTCTGGTGTTATGGGTAGGTGTCTTTAGGATCCAGGTTGGGTTGGTCTAGAGCAGGAGTCTGCAGCCTGCGGCCCTCACAGATGTTTTAGACTACATCTCCCATCAGCCCTCACCATTGGCTTTGCCGGAAAAGGCTGATTGGAGTTTTAGCGCAAAACATCTGGAGAACCAAAGGTTGCAGACCCAGAGCGAGATCCTTCTTGGACCCAATATCCAGAGTATTTCTCTTGCGTCCAATTGTCCAATTCCTTCGCATGAGATCTTGGTTCAATAGGTGAATGGTCAGCCTTGAGGACCTGCTGCTGACTTGTCTGTGGTGTTTTTATGGCTGATTTGTGGTTTTTGAAGCCTGTGCAAAGGTCTGTTAATTTTCTGCCCACATATTGTCCTCTGCACCAGTGGCATTGACTCAAACTAGTAAGTTAAGCAACTGGTTTCTGGTGGGAAACTGTTTTGTGTGTAGTTTCTTCTCTGCATCGGTGGCCGCTGCTGATGAGGGGGGGGGTGGGGGGGGGGGGGGTGGGGTGTGTGTGTGTGTGTGTGTGTGTATATATGTATGTATATATATATATATATCTCTCTTTTTTTATATTTTTTTGTTTTTATTATTTTTTTGGCGTGCCATTTGGTTCAACTCTGCTAATCACATTTTGCAGAAAGTGAAGCTCTGAAAGACCCATTTACAACCTTTCTGCAATGTCTCGGGAGGATAGCTCGGGGGCAACGTGCTCGCCTTGAAAGCAAGACGACATGGAGCACCTCGGGTCTGCGCTTAGAAACCTCTGGGTATTAAGCACGTTCTAAATAACCAATCATATCATGGCAAGTACAAGGTGTGTTTAACGGAAGTGATTTCTAAATTGATCGGCTTGAAGACCCGGTTAGCTTTCTACTGTCGTTCCACTTGGACGCAAATATCTTGAATTGGTACAAACTGATCTACAATTGGAAACCCAGCATTCTGAATGATCTGTGCAATCTTTCAAGATCACGATGTGAGGCTGAGGCCCATCGTTTCTTAGAACAGAATGGCATCTGAAGCTATGCTGCTCAGTTTACTGATGTTGTGAAATTGAGCAAAGTGAAAATTTGCCATTTGCTTTATACCCGGAGTGCCTTAATCTAAAAATATCATCGATGGATCTTACCCACTCGCGTGTTTACTTGCAGTAGTTAAAGTATACGATTTTCTGCTTTGCATTGAAGCATGTTAACTAGGGTGGTGCCCGTTGGCTGTGCCCAACACCCATAGATCTTCTTTACCTAAAGGTTTGGCTGTTAAACCTATGGATGGGTCATGCCAGTTTATTAAGGACTCTTGCAGTTTTGCACTAGTTGAGACTCTTAGTTAATGCTGTGAAATGGTCCCCAGCAGGACTTTTGCTGCACAATGTGACCTTGAGAGATCATTTTCATGCTCAATTGTCACAACATGCTTGCGGGTGCACTGGCGGGTCTGAAACTGAGGGCATGGGATAGGGTTGCGGGGAATGGGGGGGGGGGAGGGTGAACATGCTAGCTAGCTTTGCTGTTATGTTGATGCACGCAGACCGGAAGTACTCTGAACGCTGCCTGCAGGCCTGTTTCTAGGTGTCCTATGTCTAGAGCATAGCGGCATTGTGTCCACTGAGGGGAGGGTCCTTCCAAGACCGCAGTAAGGGTTGCATTGGCCGGAACTGTGAGAAGTAGGTTGATTGTAGACGTGAACTATTCTGTTCGTCTATTGGAAGGGTTATTCAATCGCTGTGCGAGAGTGACTTAGTTTGCATGCACGTTTAAGTACTACATACCACAATTTCAAGAACCCGGTTGCTTTGTAGCTTTCCTGAGTGTGAAGGATCTGAATAATAGTTTTAGGAGGGAATGAAAAATGTGAATGCTCTATCCACCGATGATTGCATAGGTTTTAAATCCCAAAAAAAGGATGAAGGGAATTGCCACAAACATTTGAGAAAGCCAGTCCCTACCCCTGTGTTCTCTGCAGAGATCTTTCCTTCCAGTTCCCATCGTCTTGGGAGGAGAAAACCAAAAATGTTTCTGCCTCCTGCCTCGCCCATAGCTGCTACAGGCATGTCACCTGCTTGTGGGCCAACCATCCTGTGTGACCAGGACATACTCTTGGCGGCCCACATCTGTCGGGCTGTGATGTCATTGCGCTGGTCAACGACTTGGTCCCTCAATTAGCAGGTCCTAGTGAAGAACATGACCGACTCGAGCCCTGTTGCTTTCATATGAAATGCTCATGTTGACCTACTTCCTGAAAGTGTCTCTGTGGCGCTAACTTGCCACCCTCCCAATTTATTGCTGTTAATTTGAAGTCTCCCTTTTTTTGAATTTAAAAACTTTAGAAAGTTCTTAAAGTACCTTTCCTATTACCCTAGCTTTTTTTTTTTTTTTTTAATTTTTTTTTAAAGGGGTACAGTTGAAATTCTTTATTTCAAATCGATTTAGTGAAATAGACATAACCAAGTCCTGGTTTGCTGCCAGGTTCAAACCTCAGCCAGCTGGGACCCCAATTGCTCCCGCAGTGAGCTTGTTAAGGAGAATGCTCTATTAGCTTTTTTTTTAGTTTTTTTTTTTTTTAAACTTGGATTGTGGTGCTCCTGTGTATGTATGTATTTATTTGTTTTGGTCTTTCATTTTGTTGTATTGTTTCACAATTACTTTCATTGCAGTGTGTATGTAACATTTATCCTGCGTGTGAATGCGTCTGTACCAATGAGGCTGCATCGCAGTGCCTTTGCAAATTACATACATCTGTCCCTTCACTTTTATTTTTGGACGATTAGGGAGGTCATCACAAAGGTCCGTGGCATTGTGCCCTAGAGTCAATTTTTCTTGTACATTTGCTGTGTTGCAACTTATCAATAAAATATGACCCAACCTATTATAATATCCAGTATACTAATAATATATACTTATATACTTATATATATACTTATACTTATAATATACTGCACCCATCACCACCACAGTGATCTTGCGACGCCTGGCCTTGTCCGAAAGGTGGCATATTGGGACCCTGCCAGGCTGTCGCCAGACCTTAGTCTGTGGAAAGGAAGGGGAGGTTTGTGGAAGGAGGGGATTAGAAAGAGAAACTAGACTCCGGAGGATAGTTCGGGGGCAACGTGCTCGCTTTGGAAGCAAGACGACACAGAGCACCACAGGTTCGTTCACCGGGTCCACGCTTAGAAACCTCTGGGTATTAAGCGCATTATAAATAACCTATCGTATCATAGACAATAGAATGACCAAAATGAAAAAGGATAAACAATTGGTATACGTTGGCGGAACGTGGTTGTGGGTGCAGGCTACTCACATGTTGAAGTTATTGGTAAGCAGGAGTGTGGGGCTCGGGGGAGCACAGCTCTGTTTAGAGCAGAAATGTATTGTGATTGCTAGATCTAGAACCGACAAAGCATGGTTCTAGATGTAGGTGGTGAGCAAAGCTGTAAAATGTAATCTACATTTAAAAAAGTTCCATGTGTGGAGTTTTTGATGTCTTCCCCCTTTCTCTCCAAAATATGAGTGGCTGCAATGCACTTTGCTTCAAGGGAACCCCGAATTTCTTTGTCTGGGCCACAGTCTGTCTACTTTTGAAGTAGCGGGAATAGTCGCCAAATCTTTTGCTGGTCCATAAAATTGAAATTTTTGGTACCTTGCACTTTGAGGCTGTGTTCTGTGATGAAGAATTGAATCTGCTGTTCAGAAGGTTTGTTGGTTATTTCAATTGAAGGACGTTTGATTTTAAAATGATATTGAGGCTGGGGGCTCAATAACTGGCATATTTCTGGTTTTAAAGAATCTACTGTACACCTAAGTTTGGTATTAAGGCAACTTCTGGGTTTCCCAAAGTGTATTATTGTGTAGCAAGTCAATGTGGGCATAATCGGAGGACTTTTTGACTCTCAATGTCTGTAGCCTAACAGAATTTCTCCAAGGGCGTGCGTGTCCACTCTGTGGTCGGTCGGACTCCTTGTTTCAGTGGAATTCACCTCTGTTGCTTGATATTGAGGGTTGTCCAACTCCAGGCCTCGAGGGCCATATCCATGCCAGGTTTTCAGGATAGCCCTCCATAGTCATGAGATACATTTGCATACAATGATTCTAAATGTATGCACATTTTTCCTTATGATAATTGAGGGATATCCTGAAAACCCGTTCCGGATTCCGGCCCTCAAGATCCGGAGTTGACTTTACTTGGGTTTTTTTGTGTTCTTGCTATTTTGAGGCTTTTGTGCAGTAGACACTCCACTGGCAATCGCCAAGTGGCTTTGAAACCTGGTCCTGTTTGTGGATGAAGGGTCCTTTGGCTCGATCCTGGGGTTGACTGTGATGGGTGGTATGTTAAATCTGCATACTTCTGGTGGCACAATGACGCTGAATACCGACGTTGCTTCAGCGATCAATTGGCACAGACTCTGCAAGGCCACAGCAGGGGTCCAGCTGGTATTGTTTAGGCCATTTTTACAGAAGAAGCAATTTCTGTGTAATGGCCCTCCTGTGCTGGCGCCAGTACTGCGGAGAGGCTGCAAAGGGAGCATTCCAGGGCTGCAGGAGGGTTGGAAGCGTGATCTAATAACTGAATGGAGTTTAGGTTTGTGGTCCTGCAGCTTGCTGGGCATTGAATCCTCCCACTGCACCTCATGCCACACGCTGCCTATGCAATCCGAAGCGACCAAATCGGCATGCAGGCTTTTAAAAGGATTAACACAATATGTTTTCATAAACACAAGGTGAATTCCAATCGTTTTTAGTGTACCGAGTGAGGCGCTTTGTCCGGATGGTACAGAGGACTTGCTGTTTACAAGTAATACCTTCTTCTCGTGCTTTGAATTTCAAGTGCGAGGAGTACAAGATCCGCCTGTTGGCCCCTTGACGTGGACCACCCTTCCCCTGCATGCCGCCACACTTGGTCACGCCGGGGTCTCCTCCTCTCGGTTTAGCTTCCAAAAGAGAGACCATTTTGTGAGCTGAGTTGGCTCTTTTCTCAGTTTGGAACTTTTCTCAAGGCCAGAGGTTTAGTGGGAAATTTCGGACATTCCCAGAATGTGCATTTTTCTTTGAAGGGTAGACCTATTTCAATGCTCAAAATTGTTGCGCTTCCTTAAGAAGGGTAGGTACTTTTTGTTGGCCTTCCTCAAGAAGGGTAGGTACTTTTTGTTGCACTTCCTCAAGAAGGGTAGGTACTTTTTGTTGCACTTCCTTAAGAAGGGTAGGCACTTTTTGAAAAAAGAAAAAAAAAAGTGATTGATCTGCAATTTGATCTTCAATTTTAAATGAAGATCTCTGCCAGAGTCCGCCTGAAATTAAAATCTCTTGCCAGGTTTTTAATCTCTGCAGGATTATCTTTTGAATACATTGAATATCGCATAGAAACGGGATACCACAAAAGTTGAAAGAATGGGGGGGAATTTGGGTTTTGGTATTGAAGGTGATGTCTCCAGATTGCTTTTGGGCCCCCAAAGGAAGACTGGATTTGGCTAGTTCCTCTACTGTCGACGCCGAACCAAGCAAAGTTTTTACCATTGTGAAATAGACTGTTAACGAGCGCCATGGGAGGCACCTGTTCAGTAGTCTTACAAGTTTGGGCACGAGGGCCATAGTGTACAGATCGTCTTTTTAGGTTTTCCAAGGCTGGTGTGCTTTAGTTGTGTAGGGCGTGTCCCTGGCGCAAGAAGCTTTTCTGCCAATGAAATTCCTGGGGGAAAAAATCTCAGTGCCTGGGATCGTTGAAGCGAAATTAAGCCTAGAGCCTCCAGTGGCAAGCGTAGGTGCTGTTGTATTCTGAGTGAAGTAACCGACCTCCCATGCGACTGATTGCTAATATTCTATGCTACTGTGGCTTAGAAGGAGAAGACAGACTAGTAGTTGCCCTATAATAAAACCAAGACCTCTCTATGCTATGGGTTTCCCTACCTAACCAAACTAAGTAGGGTGCTTGTCAGTCAGTGAAGTCTAAAAGTACACTGTCCTCAGGCCGACATGCTGACCCTACCACTAAGACAAAAACAACTAAAGACCAGGAGAATTACTCCCTTCTCCTGGAGAGGCTTTATCAGCTCCATTCTTCTTTTAGAATATTATTCTGAGAGAGTTCATTGCTATCTTTCACTACATTCATGGAGGGGATTCTCCCGGCTTCCCTTTCCCCAGGTATTGAAAGATCCCGTTGGTCAAAGTTCCTCAGCTCGGTCTTTGATTCTCTTGGTCTTTCCTATATGTGGAGAAGTCTCTCTTTTGCTGGTTGACTCTCACTCTTTCGTTCACACACTGTCCCATTAATGTAACCGTGGTAAGCCCAGTATGGGTTCTCACTTTCTTGTTTTTCTGGAAAATCTTTTCCACCTTTGGCACTCGATGCCCAGCATTAACTGAACCAAGAACATACCACTTAGCAAAAATTGTGGAAAACGCACCTTTTCTCTCGGCAGAAGACTGGTGGGTAATACTGGTGAGAGGGGAAAAAACTGTGCTGACTATTGCGGTAGTACATTTCTTGGAAACATGTTTGGGATCTAGGACTAATGTAGTAGCCTCAGTCCACAGGAATTAGATGATGACTGTTATCTTAACAAGGTGAACGTTCGGTAGGATGGATTTCTGTCTCTTTTGCTAAATGTTTTTGTATTAAACTATTTTAAGCAAATAAAAAAAGATGCAATTTTTTTGTCATTCTTCTGGGTATTACCCTTCTCACTAGGACGAGTATGATGAACCCAAGGATGTTTCTGATGATCTTGAATATTGGTCCTCTCACTGGGACGAGTTGGCTGGACCCCCTAAAGATTTTCACACTCTTCAGAACTCTGTATTATACTGGGACGAGGATGCTGAACCTAGTATTTATTCTCTTCTTATTACTATATGAATATGAAGAGCCCAGTAGTTATTCTCGCTCTGCTGGTCACTCTCCATATGAATGGGACGAGCACACTGAACCCAGAATGTAGTCTCCCCTACTTGTTCTCTGTAAGACTGGAGCATTTATGATTATCCCAATCATTATATTTGGTTTTGGGACCATGCCAACGAAGATTGTGGCAATCATTCTTGCCACCTTTCTCCCCAGGTCTCCCACTCTCCCAGTTACCTTCCTTGTCGAGGGGCCGCGTTACTAGTTTGGCGTTCTTCCTCTGCGCTTCTTTCTCTTGTCCGGACAGCTCTCATGCTTGGTTTCGTTATTTCTCCAGATGCACTTTGGCGTACTTCCTGTGCGGTGATATCGGCACATAGTGCTCACTCTCTCTCCCCCTTTCTTGGTCACCACCTGTCGGGACAACTCTTGCCCTCGGCTCCTCTGCTGTCTCGGGTACCCCTTGGGGCATTTCCTCATAAGTGGTATCGGCACACAGAGGGTTTCCTCTCGGCCACCACTCCTCACTGCATAGTCCCTCCTGGCACGGCTGTCTGGTTCTCAGCCTCTTGTTGGGCTGTCTTTGGATGGGTGCTTTTTGGTACCTGCTTCTTCCCTCAATGGGTGTTCGCGTTCTCTCCGGTTCACAACCTCCCTCCTGGAGCTGGTCAAAACTCCTGGGTCTCAATCTTATTCTCTTGCTCCTCACACTTTTGATGCTGGTCTGGGCCTTCCCCGGTTTCGCGTGGCAGTCTTTTCTTTGTGTTTGAGTCATACTCATGACTCTGAGGTTTCTTCACCGCAGTATCTAATATGTACTTATTCTTTCTCAGTACCAGGCAGGTACTTCTCTTCTGCCAAAATATCGCAGTAGCAGATGTAGGAGAATTCTTCTAGTTTTGTCAACCGCCCTGGTTTGAGTGGATTTCTGAGTGGGATGGAAAGGGAGTTCGTCATCGGAACTGGAGTCTGTGACCCAATAAGGAGGGGGGGGGGGGCGGGGGGGAGTCTCACCCTGTGAATCCCACTTACCGTTGCCCCTTGCAGGCTCGTCTCCCTTGCCTCGCAAGGAACGGCTCCCCATTGGGCAGAAACGACTGAATCCCTCGATTCGTCACAATGCACACAAAGGTGTGGTCTCGCAGCTCAAGTGGCTACTTTGCTTATTGGCCCA
This sequence comes from Ambystoma mexicanum, assembly GCF_040938575.1. NCBI lineage: Eukaryota > Metazoa > Chordata > Amphibia > Caudata > Ambystomatidae > Ambystoma > Ambystoma mexicanum. The sequence continues at coordinate 97,899,930 of NC_090934.1, forward strand.
CCGCGTGATCGTGCACATCCGCTCTCATCTAACCAGAGGGCCTTGTAGCTGGCCTTATGCGAAAAATCAGCTTAAATCAGTGGTTGAAGTGACGGGAGCCGGAGCGGTTGGGAGCAGTGCTCCTCTACTTTTTTAAATCCAGTTTTACTGTTCCTATACTTTTTATTTAAAAAAAAAAAACCGTTTCGGAATGGTTTCGTTTTAAAATAAAAGTATAGGAAGAAGTTGAAACTTGTCCTTTCACTGCAACGCACTGAACGTTTCCTTAAGCAGCAGGTGCGTGTGTTTGGGGGTTTGCATTGTGTTTGGGAGGGGGCATGGTGATAGGGTTTGTGGGGAGTGGGTGCAGGCCAGCAGGGAACATAGTTCCACTACTTCTTTTTGTACACTTCGACCACTGGCTTAAATCCTTTGAAAATGTACATATTTCTTTTAATAAGACTTTCCGGAATCGTTTAGCCTTGCTCACCGCCCCAAACCCCACCCTCAATAGAGATACAGGATGGGGTGGTGCTGATTTCCAAATGTTGGGTCCGAAAACCAAATTCAGCCACAAAAAAGTAAATTTAGCAAAATTGAAATGAAGCGTTGCAAAGAGCAGGGAAACTTGGCACTGCTGGTGTCCTCGCCGTGATGTGTAGATTGAAACCACGTGTTTGCTGACTCTGGGTCACGCGCCGTCATGTTGCTCTGCACCGCAGGGTGGCCGGCGCGCTGGTCCAGTATCCATCGTTTTCATTGGTCAGTTCTTTCAATCCGTTGTGCAGGCTGCCCAATGGGGAAAAGGCTTTAATATAGCATCCGTTTGTTTTTTCGTGTTGCTTCCTTTTTTTTTTAGCAGCGTTTTAAGAACATGTTTGCAGTAAAAGGATGGCTTTCATTTCTGTGTGATGAGCAGGGGTAAATACATTTGCAAGTTACTCGCCAGGCATTCGGACGCACGGCTGCTTAATTCTCCACATGCGCGCGCACCGGACCATTTCTTTATCTAGGTCTCGCCGCTGTCTGAAGGGTCAGAGTTCACCTTCTACGGCATGGAACAGCTCAGCAGCCTGGCACCACTCTGGCTGTTTGAATGTGTTTGAATGAGTTGCGTGGCAAAAGAATACATGCCCGAGTCATGCCAGCCCTGAAGGTCCTGTGGGGGAATGAATAGCTTGGAACATTTCGGGGCCAAAATGTGGTTAGGCAAAATGGGACCCCTTTTGGGATTTGGACGTGCTTTTTTCCGGAATGAGGCACAGTGCTGAGGGGCCAGCTGCAGAAATGTCACAGAAGAACTTGGTTTGGGAATTCGCATGTGAGCTTCATGCTGTGTTCCCGACGACCTAGATCAACAACTGTTATTACAAATTGGGGGGCGCCCTAAGCCTTGTTTCCCTAATATTGTCTTGCCTCCAAACTTTTGGCGCCTCCTGCGTCCTGCAAAGGTGCTCGCGTCGCCCTAGCCTCGCTCTTCAATTGGAAATATACTGTTGTAGGCCTCTCTCTTCATCCAACAAAGGGCAAGGCCTGTTGGCATTTTTAACCCCGGGCACAGACTGTTCTCCAGATAAAGGGCGTCTCCCTGATTTTTTCCTTCTGACCCTACTGCAGTGGTTTTTTTCTTGGCTGTTTTCTCACTGCATCCTGCACCCAGGTGACCCTCATCGCCATCACTCCCACACGCTATTTCGACTCCAGGTGTTAACCTCTGACCCACACTCTCCCCTGGGAACAGGAGTCCTGCCCCTGCAAGCGAAGCAAGCAACACCAAAAACTGCACAAAGAGTAGCCGCTCAACGATGCTTCTCTACGACTACGCCACCGGTCCTATCTGCACCCAAGCTAGCAGACAAATGCCCAGGAAAGTTTCACTCCTGGAATAGGCACAGATCCCAACTTTCATTACCAAGCTATGGACTACCACCAACCTTCACTACCCTGAAGAGGACAACCCCAACTGCAAGAAGAGCCTGCACTTGAAAGACTGATGCAACTGACTTGAATTCCGACTCTCATGTTCCCAAGGAAAGCACATCCCACGTAAACCAGCTGACATTTGACTTATGCAGAAAACCTTGGAACCAGGTGAGATGACCTCTGGCCAATACCCGATCCATAGCAAAATGTTTCAGGTATCTTCACTGCCTCAGCGCGGACTAAAGCTGACTTGCTACTAATCGGAGTACTAGCCATGGCGGGAGGGGGGGGGGGGGGGTTACTCTGCAGTGCCCCCAGACTTGAAAATAAACCTCCAACAGAAATGCTGAGGGAGGCATAGCAGCCACATTTGTACACAGACCATTGGCATTAAAATGTGACACTTGCACAACATTCTGGACTGCAAATCCCTCTTCCTGCTCTGTTCCCCCTCCTACACTTTCACACTGTGCTGTTGTCTGATCTACAGTCCACTCTCCTACACCTCCCCCCCCCCCTTCACAGATAACCAGGCAGGCGCAGTTGCCAATAACTTGGTAGGCCACCATCACCTTTCCATACTGAGTAACATCAATCTTTGGCTGGAAAAGGGCAGCATGGCTATACAATCGCTGGGCATACATTGGTGTCCTGTGCCTCAACCAACGCCGACTCGAACCGCAGGGCACGCTTTGGATGGAGTCTTCTCTAGGGAAAAGATCACCCACCTCCTCTCATCTCCGCACCCTGATGGGCAATTAAGTTAAAGCTTCTCGTGAAACGTAACCACCAAGCACCGGCTTTTTTTTTTTTTTTTTTTTTTTTTTTGTAGCAAAACTGGAACCCCAGATGAACAACTTGACGACCTACACACAGATATGAAACTCTAGACTGTCCCCCAAAAAGTACTCTATGCTCTCAATAGAAGCAAAAGGAACCCCCTCACCCCCGCCAAACTCTACTGTCTAAGGAAAAAAAACGAGGAAAAAAAACGAGTCCAGAGACATTGGCATACCATCTGCTAAAGTGTGCTTTTACTGACCGCTCCAGGCCTATAGAGCAGAAATGATTAAAAGCACAAAAAAGCTCACTAAACAAAACGCAGAGCTGGCACAGCACACTGAGGGAGAACTGTTCAAACCCCATTTAGCCTTTAGTACCAAGGACGCCCATTCCAGTACACCGGTGCACAGCTTTGCACCCACTCTCAATACATGACTTCTTAACTGCAGTGAAAAGCAGCCACTCGGGGTTTTCTGGGAGACCCATGTGAACCGACCAATGTAGTAGCCCTTCGTTTTTGCCACTGGTAACTAGGCCCCAAAACCCCAGATAGGCCCAGAGGTATCGAACTCAGTCCAAACAAGACTCAATGACTGAATAGAAAAAGTGCACGGCAATACCCAGCTTTATTCACACCAAGATAAAGCCAGGACGGCCTACAAGTATTCAAATCTCACTGCTCTCAACATGTTAATCAAAAACAATTGCTATTAAAAACACGTCATTGATGACGCCACAGCATGATATCGGTTCACAAAACGTATGAGGATTGTTTAGTGGGGTTGGCCACATATAGATTCCATAGGGGTTAAACATTTAATTGGGTTACGAGTATCTGATGGTTTAACCACCCCTATTTTAATAAAGGTTAAAATACATCATCTATACGGCAAATGGTTGGTCGGCGTACTACTTCATGGGTGGCGCAACAGTGTGGATTTTGATAGGTTGGCTCTTCCCTAACCAACCTTGGACATTTGCTAGGTTGTCAAGATATGAGCCAGACCAAGTAGGGGGAGAGAGGCCAGTGGGCTCTACTGCCATTTAAGTTACCATCTTTCCTTCTCAGGCCTTGAGCCTGGGCAATCCTTTTGTACTTAGCCAAGTGTAGCGCCTTGTGTCTGTGTGCACTCAGGCTGTACCGCAGGTGTCCTATCTTTGTTGGCTTCTAATGAATGGCCAGTGTTCTCTGTGTATGGGTCACATGCTAAGGGACCGTGTATGAAATTGAATTATGTTCTATTTATTAAGATTTCTGCTTCTATTAACGTGTGGTATTCTTCATGGAGTTTTTTGGCTTACTGGTTTACTGCACCTGGCTAACAAAGACTGGTGGTGCTCTTATAAAAACTTAATCTTGGAGTATACTGCTTGCATCTTGTGACTTGCTATCTTGTGCCTTCGTCCAGCCATACCATTCCTCCCTTATTTCATTCCAAACTTGGCTCTAGTTGTCAGCCACTGTTTGAGCTCTGTGTGGATATGTGTTTTTGTGAATTCAGCCTTTTGAGCTTTTCGATGAAGCATTGATGCCGTTGCTATTTCTGAGACGTTCTGTGGCATCTATCTTTAAGAAGATGGCTGCATAACGACACTCTTGTTTCTATGTTAGCTAGCTATATTTGCGTGTCTTTCATGTTGCAGTTACCTTATACGTTGGTCATGTCAGTGGATGTTTAATTTGTTTCATGTCTACATGCAGATTGTGCCTATTGGAAGTGTTCTTCATGTAGAGTGCATGTTTGACTCTTGTCTAAATTGTCTAATGCATGCTCTTTTACTGTTACGTTAGTTTGAATGCTTTTGTCATCTTCAGCTCACATTGTCCCGAACCGCTGCTGTATCAGTGGGGAATAGGGGCGGAATGGCTGTCTCAGGGCGTAACGTCTCTCACTTTTGCGGTATTGATGCAGGGAGGGGAAGACGCTATGGATGACGTATTCATCTGCCTCCCAACACCCCTTTATGCGAAGCCCCGTCGGCTAATCTATAAAAACAAGCTTCCTCCTATGTGCTTTCAAAATGGCTTTCCTCAACTACTTCTCAAAGTCCACAGCTGACCCCCAAGGACCTGGCCAGCTGCCTACCAATCTACAGCACACCCTTCACCGCAAAGAAACCCTAAAGTTTAGCTACCATAAACTTTTAACTCCTGAAAGACACCTCCTTCACGAGTCCCAACACTGGATCGGAACGATGACGCGAACGAAATCTACACTACTCTCTGGGACCCACCAACCAAACCATGCGACATCAACCTGCCAAGTGCACTCCTGCTGGAACACTACGCTGCATTTAACACTACCAGCCATGAAGTTCTGCTAAAAAGATCCAAGAACATTGGGCCAAATAGTGCGATTTATGTTGAATCCACTCCCTTCCTCGTTGGGCCCTTTCAGCTCCCTTCCCTGTATACTCGCCTGCAGAGTTTCCAAAACGATCCAGCTCAAGTATCTTACAAGCCTCTTGGTACTCAAGAAGTCGGGTCTCATGCGTTATTTTGCACACAAAAAACGGATAATTAGCAACAAATGATACATATTCAACAAGTAATCTTCATATAACTTATGCATGCATTATGAGGCTGTATGTTTCAAATACACAGACTATGAGGCTGTATGTTTCAAATACACAGACAATGCCCCAGTGATCTACAAACCTTGAAGGATCTCTCCACCAAATGAACTGTACCTTGGCACATGCCTCCTTCAGGTTGACTCGTGCATGATGGCGAACGGACTGAAACGTAACCCAACTAAAATTCAAAATGTCAATGTCCAGAGCCCCACACCAATCATTTGACCTGAGGTAATGAGAAGCTGCTCTGTTGAAAGCATCAGGGAAAATGCCTGATGGACAGCGTCTTCACACTGGAATCCCAGAGTCAAGCCACTGTAAGAAGCTGCTTCTTCCAACTTTAAGCACTCCGGAGCCTAATGCTTTTCTGGACCCCTCTGCCCCCCACTGCTCAAGACCATGGCAGTTTTTGCATTTGGACTCTGAGCTCTAGACTATGCCAACAACCTCTACCGGGGGGACTTGGGGATAGATTTACTTACTAAACAGATTCGAGCACCACTGCCAAACTTCTTCTGAGACTCAAAAGATACATATTCATCACTTCAGCCCCCCCAAAACGCTACTGGCTCCTGGTCCAATGCAGGACACACAAAAAAACCTACAGATGGCCCCCGTGCTGTCCACGGCAGGAGCCCCAATCCAGCGCAAGCCAACCAGAGCGTCCTAATCCTGCAACAAAGTCTTGCTAACGGTACCACGTTTCAAGATGAAATGACAGAGAGCCAGAGTTTAGAGAGGAGAGGAGGACAAACATCTTTATCTCCAACCATCAGTTAACTGAGTAAAACTACCCTGCCTTCAGAATATCCATATAAGCCTGGCTAATCAAATGATACAAAGCTGGTACCCTTAAAACCAGACCAAACCTAAAGAGCCCTGATCATCCTCGAACCAATACATATCCAATATCTGAGACTTCGACCAGCTATGGACAGTGAGCCACAGAGACCGACCACTGCAAGGACCATATGACTCTGACCTTTTCTTACATCACCAATAATCCCCACATACAAGGAACCAAAGAAGGACCAGTAATACAAAATTACAAACCAGTAAAAATCGGACTGTACGCTCATCAACATGTCACACGTCTGCCCACAACACCTCCCGTAGGAAATAAGATCCCGCTCATTTGGGTATGTCTACCTGTGCCCCATGAAACAGAGCTTGGCCAGCAAGTACTCTTCACCCTGTTGGGTAATGGCTCCAAAGCAGGACCCATCTAGTTGAACATACAAACTAAAAGGTTCATTCCAGCCTTGAATCTCATTGGACCAGTGTCATGTCTAACCCAATTACCTTCCACCCCTACTGACATTCTCACGTATCCTTCTTCGACAACAGGGGTCTGAAACCTTCATTTCCCCAGCTATTTTTGACTATAACTCCAATTAAGATGGATTTTCGGATTCAACCCTGGGGAGTGGATTTTGGTAGACAGCCTATTATGGTGAACAGGAAAGACACTGAAGTCTAGTCCTACCCATTCAGGGTATGTAGCAGGGCCGATAGGATTGGACTCTGGTGTGGAAGAGTGGTATAGGGCTACAATTGGAGAAACACAGAGCACCCCAATAATTCTAGTTGCCCAGGAGTCACCAGTTCCACAAATTCTACTGTTCAGGTAGGTTCACTGTTCGCTTGTGCAATGCCACTGGTTGCTGTTAACTGTTCCAGAAATCGGGAAAAGTCGTTTTCTCCCAATCCCACAACACTAGAGAAGGCCTGGTGGGGAAGGGGTGGTTCGAGGGGTATCCTTCACCAGATCACCACCAATCTTGGGGAAGGAAGAGCTAGGGCCAGTGCTTTATGCCCATGTAACCCTGTGGAGAGGGGGCAGGAATAGATGGTACAACTTCCCCACCCCCCCTTACTCTTATTCTTCCAGGGACCACTTTGGGGGTTCCTAGATCTGCTGTACCCACTTAAATCTGCCATATGTGCAGCTGAGGGAGGTTCAGCAGTCACAGGTGCAGAGGGGATTTTTGGCTCTGAAAGTTGGACTGGCTAGTCTGCTGTTCAGACACTGGTAATGCGGTTCTGAAGACTGGACAGCTGGACACTATTCGACAAGTTTGACAAACTAGGTGTCACCTACACAAATTATGCAGATGACCCCTAGATCCTCATTCTCCTTTCGGGCAACTTCCTCGAGGACACATCCTTGGTAAACGAGATATACCTCCTCATTCAGACATGGATGACATCCCATGGCCTCTGCCTGAATGACGAGAAAACTGAGATACTGATCCTAGGTTCAGAGAGCAACCTAAAAAAGCTACCCCCTAGTTACGCCTCCAATATTGACTGCAACGCTATCAAGGTGATGCCCGTAGTTAAAACGTCAGGCTTCTACCTTGACTCCACATTAAACCTTAAACAAGTTAACTCACTAGCCTTCTCAACTGCTTACACATGCAAGCTCATCCGGGCCTGCAGACCCTTTCTCTCTAAAACCAGTTGCATCACCTTGGCGAATGCACTCATAATATCCAGACTGGATTATTGTAACGCTTTATACACAGGCGCTAGCAAATACATCGCTGACAAATTCCAAACGTTGCAAAACCATGCCCCAAGAGCTGTCCTAAATATCCCCAATAGAGGGCACATTACCAAATTCAGAAGAAATGTCCGCTGGTTAAACATAAAGGATAGGATCCTTCTCAAAACAGCTTCACTTACATCCAAGTGCCTGAACAGTATAGCACCACCATATCGTTCAGAAAGAATAATCGGGAGAATCTCAACACAAACTAGATCCACCAATGCCCACCTCCTAGAGATTCTTAAATTCAAACGAGCCACAGCTGGTGGCTCTAGCTTCCCGATCAATGCAGCACTATCCTGGAATGCACTCCCCCCTAGACCTGAGCACTGAACAACCCTACCCTAAATTCAGACGAAACATGTTGAACTGGTAACGTACAAACGACTGCTAACACTCCCACTGTACTAGTACTGCTCTAGATACCGGCCACCTATCTCTATTCCACTGCTATTTACCACACTGTACCTGTTAGCTACGGTACTGCTTGACTGCATTGTGTATATGTGACCTACTGCACCACGCCCTCTCATTCTAACCAGCAAGTGGTAGCAAGTTATCTCTGTATGCCTGTAGCCATTGTTATTTTGTTTTTTTTTGCTGTAACTAAGCTTTAAGTATACTTGTCCTGTTTGCACCCAGCTACCTAAGGGATCGGTGCGCATTACCTAATAAATAAATAAACAAACACTGTGGCATAAAAAGATACAGATTCACCTTGGGCAGGCGATCTCCTTAGAAGACCTCCAGGACACAAAGATAGTGGGATTCGGCATCTCCCACCACATTTAGGGTGTGACGGGCCATCTTCGGTTTGCAGGCCAAGGAGCAGGCCCTGCACGGCTTCTGTTGGGACAAGAAAGCTGCAAATGCAGGAGCAGTCGACTTGCAGCACACGTACATCCTCAAAGTTCCAAGGTTGCTCTCGGAATGGCAGCAGGGAGATAGCCCAGGGAGAGCCGGTCGGCCCAGATCCTCAAGCAGCGGTTGGCACTGGTTGTTCGCAGAGGTCCAGGGATCGAAGCGCCGACTAGGGCCTTCTTGATCAGTTCAGAGGAGCAGAGCTTCACTGCTACTGGCCTGTAATCTATGCTGGTCAGCTGATGTAACAGTCGTCACCAAGAGGCCAAAGTACAAAATGGGCAAAGGACAGGTGGAAATCTCGTGGCACAGTCCCGTTGGAGTATATCGTACTCTTAATGGCATTCTGCTGTAAAATGCAAAAGTGCCCAAGTAAAGTAAAAAAAAACAGAAGAACGTTCTGCCGCCAGCCCATCCTGGACATTGTAATTGTAACCACAAAGTTACAACGGGAAAGGTTTTAGAAGGATGCAAATGATCTGAACCGCACTTCAGGTGATGTGTACAGCTTTAAAAATACAAGACGTTGACTAAAGGAAAGCGCCTTCCCGTGCTGATCATCTTGCGGACTGATCAGTTCCCTGTAAGAATTGGCAAAAAGACGAGATTTAAAGCTGAGGACTTTACTTCCCTCCAGCAACTCGGGCCAGGAGTCCAAACAAAGCAACACTGAAGGCTGTCCCATGGAAGTCTATGGGAGGAAAGCAGCAAAAAGAACATCTTCCATGATTCCTTACCATTGACTTTACTGGTTAGTGCTGATGGGAGTTGTAGTCCAAAACATTTAGCCATCCAAAGATTTCAGACTGACTTTGGTCTACCATCTTAAACTACTCTCAGCCGCGCAACGCTCACAGCAGAGATCGACCGGCAGAATGCCACCCTGAGTAATGCCACTGTTCACGTCTCTAGTTCCATCGCCCCCGTCATGCCGACCACTTACCTGGTCACTCGGCACTCTCCATATTTTAGAAGTTGAGAAATGTGTAGTATCTTTTGTCTTTTATTGAGATAGACCGGCCATCAATCCTGCACTGATTTACTTCCTGTACGTAGACGTGCAGATCTGCTGGATATACTGTGCTATTTCGGAAAAGTACTTGGCGTACCTGGACGTATGATATGGCATTTATAACGCGCCTATACACAAGTGTTTCAAGGCGCGAAACATTCCTGGGTGTGATCCTTACACGGTTTGTATCCTGTGCTTAATGTAGTCTGGAACCCACAAAGTGGAAAAACTGCGGTAGTGCAGTTATTTGGTTTAGCATAACAGACGGTGATGGCTGGAAGGTTTTGAATTAATTGTAACCACTGGCAGTGCTTTGTGTAGCCTTCCGCACCACCAGTTTTTAGCCTGTCTGCGCCACTATAAAACGCAACGGGCCATATGCAAATCAGTCTGATACGGCCACCAATGGGAGAGCAGTGCAGCCTGGTCGCTAAACCACATCCCCTCACTGCACGGAAACTCAACCGACCTCCGTTATGTTTGGTCGTTTTCAATACTTCCTGCTGTGACGGAGCACTTTTACGTTTAGGACCATTCTCCACGCCTGGCATCAGGCAGTCTTGTGGGTTAAGCCTCCTCCTAGAAGCACCCAAACAGGAACCTGGCCAATCCATGTCTTTTTGAAGTGCTCGTTACTGACTACTATCCGCTGATGCCTTGGCAGAGCCTGTTGCGATTCTGGGCACCCGCTCTATGCTGAATGTTTGTAGCATTTCTCTGGCGCGGGAATGTAAACTTATGCAAGTTGCATGAAATATTGATTGCGTTCCATAAATAACCCACTAAAATGAACTGTGTCTTCAGCTGAGCTATAAAAAAAATGCATATAAAAGCGCTGCATGACTTCAGTGCGCCTGCGGACATTTCAAGGGAATAAGAAACACACTATATTCCTGTAGAGTGTTTGTTGCCTCTGTCCAGCTAAGAGCACGGAATCCAATGTGGGGGGTGAATGGAGATGGTGTGTTGGAGTGTTGAGGAGGGGGGAGAGTTTGGGTTCAGGGCATTGGTGTCCTTGAGAGGACAGTTGGGAGGGGGTGGATGGGGCGGTCGGGGTCCTGAAAGGTTGTGTTCTCCCTTGATGGGTTGTATTGAGTCCCTAGACCTAGAGTGAACGTGCGGCCCGTTTCGGGTGTTTTGTTTTGCATTTAGAAGCCTAATTGTGCCCACGGGAGAGTCTTTGGGTGACTGTGGTGTTGGGGTGCATGTCTCATGATTTGCATATGTTGAAAGCTTGTAAATGTTGCATTGTTCAGTCTGTGTGTGCCTAGGTTATCTATCAACTTTACAGTTGAGTGTGAATGTGGGGGAATGGTAGTAGACCTCCCAATTGGCCACTCATCCATTCACTGTGGCCAGAGCGACATCCCTGTAGGGATGTTAGCTCAGTGCTTTGAGCACTGCCTGCTGCGAGCTGCACGGCTCTGGTTCGAATCCTGGCATTGGCCAAGTCGGCCTTTTATCCTTACGCACTCGATAAATGAGTACCAACTTTGGTTGTGTGATAATTGCATGGAAATATGATCTATGTAGAGGCTTTGATGAAAGCGCTTTATAAATGACTTATCATTCTGGATGCCTTTGTTTAAGGTAATTGGCAGAAGATGATATCCTGAGGAGCCCTGATATAAGCAGGTATAAGTTTGTGCAAGATGGAAAGGCATATTCCACGAAGAGTCGTGGGTACTGAGTGAATTATGAGGAAAAATGGTTCCATTGGCGAACTCCCATTCCATCACAGAAGCAAGTTGCTAGTAACCCCCATGGGGTCATCCCGGCTTGGGCTTCGGTTTGGTGTGGCCTGCATAGTGTGAAGATGGAACTCGACAGTGGGCCTTGATGGGTAAGGTTTTTTGAAAAGGCTGTGTCTTTAGGTTTATCCGGAGCGCAAGGTGGGTGATGTTTGTTTCGGGCGGGCATTTGACCATGATGTTGTAGTAGGCCTGACCCGCTGTCTCTACGTATCCCAGGATTTTTTAAGAGTGTTTTTGCTGGATGGGTGTTGGTTTGAGCGGTTTCTTGGAAGCTTTGGCTTCACATCACTGAAGAGCCTGTGGTGATGTGATGTGGTGTGCTATGCCCTTGACTGATGGTTAGTGGTAGGACCCGAGAGCCTGTGTGATGTGTTCCTTCCTGCTGCGTTGGAGTATCCGTCATTGGGGATTTGTTCTAATGGATTGTAGTGTCGAGTCCGACAGCCCAGTTTTATTGAAAGAAATCGGGCTATGATGGCGAGGGTCCTATGTGGTTGGATGAAGCACTTTCTAACAACTACATATATATGTGGTTTCAAGTTTGCTCCTATCCAACAAGATCCAGAAATTTTTGCCCACTTCTGAAGTTTCCGGCAAAAGTACCTTTCTCTGTAGGCCTTTGTATTGCCAGCTGTGTGGTGGCGTTGAACAGGCGCGGTATTGCTAGCCATGTGTTGGCAGCTAATGGGTTGCAGCTTGATTCTGTGGGCACGGCATGCGAGAGGCGAACACATGGATCTACCTCTGCAGAAATTTGTCGGGGTTCCCTTGCCCATTCGGCCACAACCCAAGGTTGCTTGCGTTCACATGCAGTCGTGATCTGGTCCTGCCCTTTGGACTTCTTCTTTTGGGGTTAGGGACAATACTGATTTGCATATGGACCCTCCCCTTCTGTAAAGTTACAGATGAGCTAGAAGTGATGCAATGGAAGCCGCCCAGTGCAATTTCAGTGGTTACGACTGTAAGTGAACAAATGGAACACTGGATCAAACCTCAAGTGAGGTTACTCCAAGGTATAAGGGTTGCTGCAGAAAATCGCATCCACAATATGGCCAATGTGTTTACATACAGGAATAACAATGCTCTTTTGATCACAAAAGAACGTACAATAGATAAGGAAGCAGTGATCTTCTTACAATGGGGAGAGTTTGCGGGTCATTCTGACCAGGTCATGGAGGGGAGTAAATGGAACAGTCGCCAGGAAAAATACATAAGTGGACATACATAGATTAAGGACAACCAACATTAGACATTTAAGTGTAGGTAGATGGTACGGCCAGCTGTGCTCGGGATGTGACCATGATGGGTGAAGTGCTAGAGAGCAGGCAGAGGCAGGATGGAGGCGAGGGGAAAAACATTAACTAGCAGGCAGATGAAAGGTAGCTTAAGAGGGTAACTCGGAGGCGAGGACGTAGTTATTTAGTTTGGGTTTGAACAAAATCCATGTGGACTGTTTCTTGGATGTCCGGGGAAAGAGAATTTCATGCACGTGGAGCAAAAAGAGCGGAAGCAAGAGGGAGCACAGGGAGGGCGAGGAGCCACAAGGGTATTTGAGGATACGAGAGCAGAGATTATGAGCAGACCTGTAGAGTTGGATACAATTGTGTAGCCTTCTTTGAGGAAGTTTGATCCTAGACACATCTGGTCACATACAGGAAAGGCTATGTAGTTGAGCTAAGATGGCAGAGGTTGTACCTCTGATCTTTTGATCCTGATATAGGCCTTCTGTTTACAAGAGACGGACTTTCCTCACTAATACAGCCTACGACTCTGCTCGAGTCTAATCAGCTACTGACCAGACCAAAGCCCTCCTCCCTTGACGCCACATCACAATCTTAGTTGCAAAAACCTACAGGGTCAAGGGATTGGTTTGGAGAATTGTCTACATATACTTTTGTATATGGGCCATCCCAAAAATTGATAAAGGTAAGAGATGAAATTACAGCAACAGGTAATTGGCTAATGCAACACAGGGCGGAATCATTTTGAGAATTGGGATTGGTTGGCAGCAGTCTTAGCAACCTTGAACACTTGACAGATCATCAGCACATGACCAAAAAGTAGTGGTAGGGGAGCGACGACAAAGAGACGCTTCTTCCAATTAAACAAAACACCATCCCTTATTTCCTAGGCCACAGGCCAGGGCACCTCGCTTTGAACATGGCCTTGTCTTGCATCATGTGCTTTGAGAATTTGTGGGGAGCCAAGGCAGATGCCCATCTGTCAGGAGTTAATGAATAGACACTGTCTTCCAGTTAGGTCACGTGTGAGGAGACCACCTTTTGAATTATTCTACTGGCTTTTACTGGGATTTTAGCTCCTATTAATTCAGGTGTTATTAATCTCTCTGGCCAATGGAGACTTGGTCGAGCTATACCTCCTACAGTATTAAGCTTTTAATTATTCAGCACCTGGCTTTCAAAGGCTGTTTGTTTTCTAATCTAAGAGAAATATGACTTGCGCTTGGGAATTATCTCTTCGTAGCCATGCAGACCTCCCTTTTCTATAGTAACTTTGCAAGGGGCTGTGCATCCACTATCTGGCCTGCACGGGTCTGCATTTCAGCTAATTCATTAAGTCGAATTTTCCTGCAGCTTCGAGGATTGCCATCACCCTAGCATGACTTTGCTGTCCTTTTTATTCCTGATGGCCACTCGCTTTCATTTCTGCATTTAGCAAGCTATACTCGTATATCATTTGTGTTGCATCTGTGCGTATACATCGATTAATGTATGTTCTTCATGTGTGTATGATGCAGGTAATATTCTTCATGTCTAAATGCACGTTTGACCTAGTGTCCATGTTTCTTCATGGTGAGTGCATGTCTGCTTCGTGGCTATTGTATCTACGTGCGTCCTATCGTCAATGAGTTCACTCGCTCTCGTCATCTTCTCGTACAGCATGTTCATTTCTTCTTGAGTTTGCTGGTTTATTTCTTCTTTTATTGCTCCAGGATAAGGTAGTTAGGGGTGTCTTAGTTAATAGCATCTATTTGCGGTATAGAGGCGGAGGAGAGCAGGCGACGAGAATGACGTACTCTTCTCGTTCTTACTGTATAGAGGCGGGGGAGGGACCGATGCCATGAATGACGTATTCATCTGGCTCTTGACATAACTTTCTGCCCAAGGACTGTTCACCATGAAGTTCCTTTTTCACTGTAGCTTGTTACTTTTGAGCCCCCTGCTTGTCCTACTTCTTCTGCCGGAATCCTCAGAAGTTTTGTATCCAATTGTTTTGTTTTAATGAAGCAGGTGTGGCTTTTACGGGATCAGTGGCGGGAAATGCGCCCCCACAACAAGTATTTAGGGTATTCCCTTTTGACAAACCTACTTTAAAATAGTTGTTACCCAGAGTGGCCAGATTTTCCACCTGTCGTGTGAGTAAGTATCCCTTTCCTGGTTTTTCTTGGATCTCTGCGAGTTGTAGTGCTACTTTTAAACGTGGGTAAGACAAACCTAAAATGTAATTCCATCATAAAACGCGCCTGGATGATTGTCACATGTGTGGCAGGAGGGAAATTGACAGCTCTGAATGCACAGGTAAGTTTGGTCTGTAACAGAAGCACCTTTCACATCGTTCTGCGTAAACCTCCAGTGGTCTAGATTTGGTGAAGCCGGGAACTAGGACCACAGTGCTGATGATTTGCCGACAATCACGCAATGAGATAAAATGGGGAAGCTGTTGGCAGAATTTGGGCATCTTTCTTCTGCAGTTTATAGCTGAGCCACCAGGTCCTGTGTCCTCGAACCGTTCCAGCCGATTTGTTTGCTGCAAACTCACCGTCGATCAAAAACTCTGTGTGTGTCTCACAGGGTGATGGAACATGACGGAGAGTGGGCCGGAGGGGGTGTTCCCCGCCGAACACAGGGTAAGTAGTGGAGGGAGGACAGTGTGGCAGATTGTGGGGGGTCTACCCCCCATAGGAGAATAGTGGAGAGGGGGCATGCAATGGGAAATGTTACTCTGCAGTGCTGCGATCGGACTCTGTGAACCAAGATTTGATCAAACCGGCCTGCAGGGAAACGTGAAACCCCCTGAACTCTACTGAGCCACCATGCTTCCCTAGCAAGCCCCCTTAGCATGATTGAGGCAAATGTCTTTTAATGGTTGCATAAATGACACGTTGCCTTGAAAAATGAATCAATACAATTGTGAATAAACCCATATCTGCCGGCATGCAGTAAAAAATTGAATTAGTCTTTGCCATGTTGCGCTAACTTTGGGATCTTTATGAAGTTGCCCGTACCCCCTTTCTCGCCAATCTCTCCTGCAACAGCTGTCTTTACTGAATCCTCAAAGAGGAGTTTTCCCCTCCAAAAACCTTTGTCAAACTTCAATATGGTCCTTGCTGGAAAGTGGGGTATCCTTAGCTTTTTTTAGTTTCTTCTTTTTTTGCAGTGTTCCCTTTTTATAGTATTTTATATTTTTAAAAAATGCCCCACTGTTAGATCTTTCACAAAGTGGATTTGCACTTAAAGGCGACTTGCACTCTGTAGTTCTCGTGAAGCACTGACAAACCTTTTCCCTTTCATGCCCACATAAGGCCATGCACACTTGGTTATAGTTGTTGTTTTCTGCAAATACCTTCAGGTTTAAAAAAAACAAAATAAAAATCCCTATACTAACTTTGTCATGTTAATTTTCCTCTCTTACTTCCTGGCTGAAAACGCGGCATGTGCCCCACCTCTTGGGCAGTCCCACGATATTCTGATGTAGCCAGAGTTTAAATCCCATGGATAAGGGCTAATTTACCAAACGTATTCTGCTTTTAAATTCCTCTGTGCAATTAAGCCTCGACTCCGGCCTCTTTTATTTTTTTTTTTATTTTTTTTTAAATCCATTGCAAAAGGAAACTCCTCTCACTTAAACGGTAAGCGGGTCAGAAGATGGGCAGTGCTAGGTGCTGGCATCCTCTTTGCAATGAGCAAGCGATCTGTTTAGCACTTTAGGAGCGTCGTAGGGAGTGACCTGATGCAGACGGTGGCATCAGGAACCAGCTGGGCTGGTCTGGTTGATGATCCCTTGCACACGCTCAGATCTCCGATGGCCAATGGGAGAGCGGGAGGAATGTTTCACAATGACGCGACTGGATAACATGGATGGAAGCGGTGACTTGGTGACCGTAGCTCAATGGCTGCCCTTCACCAGCGAAGAGGAACCTCTTTCTATCAGCCTAAGAGACTCCTTCCCTCGTCCAACCAGTTTCTGCTGACTGTCCCCCGTTTTCGACATGCTCGTGCGTAAGGCAGATATTTTTCTGTACTGGCCCCGTCTTTGTGGAACACTCCCTCTTCATCTCGGGAGTAATCGCGTTCTATCCATCTTTCGCAAGTAGTTAAAAACGTTCCTGTTTTAACGTGTGGTCCTCTCCTCTTTGGTGACTTCGCTCTCCCTATAGAGCCTTGATGCCTCTAGGTCTTTGTTGCGCTTTATAAATCCCGTTACACACATACATGCACCAGGCAGCTCAGCAAGCAAGCATCACACACAGCAGGGAAGCCTGCCTCTTGGACTGGCATAGCTAACCAAACTCCAAAATTTCCTAGCCTCGCGGGAGTCTGAATTCCGAGATTATTTTTCATCTTGGGATCATTTTAAAATGGAGCTTGCTTTCTTTTCTCTCGCCAATCGGTGTTGAAAGCAGACTCTAACCATCAAAAGAAGCCTAACTTTTATCATTCTTTTGTTCTCGCCGTTTCCAGCTCTCCAGCCAATCCGTAAGGTTAGAATGAAGCTTTGCCCCCAGTGAACAGCGCAGTAGCAGCTTCACTTTGATATGGACAGTGGGTACCGGGCAAGGAAACTTGGACACGCTGCCATAGGAAGCCCCGGGTGAGGCTGCCGCTCCCCCACCACTAACTCTTAATAGCAAATTCTCAAATCTCTTAAGAGAAGACCACTTGTTCTAGCGGAGCCCTTCCTGCCGCGTCCTATTATGTGCTGGGTGACTTTAGTGCTCGTTCGTCACCTTTGCCTTCGGACCTTGAACCTTTGCTGTGGTCACATCCTACATAATCGAACCCTCTGGTGCAAGTACTAACACTTCATTGGAGGATGTTTACTTCTCTTTAGACCGAGCTTGGAATATAGCCTCCAATAGCCAGTAGCCTGCATTCCAGCCTTCGTACTGTTCCATCGGGGGTGTTGCTAGGTCTGGGAAAGATATGGGGCTACGCTAAAGTCGGGACTCTGGGCTAGCTAGCCTTTTGGTTTTATCCCCTGAGCTTCTATATGGGGCTACAACCAAAAGACCCAGTGCTATAGCCCCCCCCCCCCCCAAACAACCCTCTAGCACGCCTGGTTCCATACATGGTGGTTGGGGAAATTATAGGTGGGATCTCAAAGTTTTTTTTAAAATTATAACTGTGCCTACAGCAAAAACGGCAGTAAGGATGTGTGCTAAGCTTGCAGGAGACGCTGGCTAATGTGCTTGATTTTCACTTGGTCTTGTAAAAATCGGCACAGCAGTTCCTGGAAAAGTGGCCACAAATGACCCCAATCCACTTGGTCATTGGGACCTCGCGGGCTGGTCCGTGGAGCTCCATGCTGCTGCTGTTGTTGCAGTACCCGGCTGGTTATTTTGGCTGGCCTGGGCTGGCACATCCTGGTTTTGAGTAAAGCAATGTGGTCCATTAGGGGAGGCATTCTGATTGGGATCGCGGTGGGCTAACGTTTTTGGTGCGGCCGCCATCTTAGACCGGACTTTGTCTGTGAATTACCTGCTGGGAAATAAAGAATCGAAATGGGGCATATTAGTCTTGTGGGAAATGACCCAACCCTTAGCAGAGGACATTTGGAGGGGAATAATCTGTGTCTTTTTCAAGACAAATGATGAATTTGGCAAGAAGTTCTGCAGGCAGAGCGCCTGAAACATGGATGCCACGGTGGCCATTACAGGAGGACTCCTTACTGGCACTTAGTGGGCACATTCAAGCACATTGCGTGCTAGGACATAGCTGAGGTCCAGTTTTAATTGTGTGCGTGGCCTCAGTGACGCGAGGAACAGTGCATCCGAACGCTCCTGTTATGTACTGCGTTCTATTTTGCTCTGATCCTTGTTCCTGTCCTGCTCTGCCTATAGCGGGGGTCCCCCCCCCTTCCTTTGTCCAGCTATGTTCCTTCTCTGTTATCCTCTGCCGTACCCTGCTCCTTCCTGCCTCGACTGCCCTCCATCTTTCAGGGTTGGCTCCCTGTGGGTACTACCTTTTTAAGATCCATCACCTCCCGGTTTGGTGTTTCCACTTCCTTCAGACACTGTAAATCCAGGGAGGTGAGCCTGTGGTGCTGGGGAACCGGTCCCCAACCCTATCTGGGGTTACTACCGCCTCAGAGGGAAGGAGACGGAGTCTAGTGCCTCCAGTGACCACCGCATCCAGGACGTCCCACAAACCGGGGCCTCCAAGAAGACGGTCAAGTCCTCTCGATCCTCCAACCAGCGTTCCGGTAAGCAGAAACCCAGTGATCAGGCCGTTGACAGCTGTAGACTGGGCATGGCAGAGGATCATGAACTGGGTACATTGAGTGGGCATGGAGAGTTTTTTAATGTATGTCCATAACGTTTTTTTCAGTGTTCGTTTTTTAGTTTTTTTTTTAGTTATTATTTATAATACTACAACTGGAGACGCAGGGTCATCCTATTCTGTCTCACCCCGGATACAGTTTCACACCAAAAAGACACTTACTTAATTCAAAGTTATGATTTAACCTACAGTGTTTTAATTCTGGTTCTTAAAGCCAACCATAATCTGCTCGTCACCATTGGTGCCACCGAATTTTAAAGTGTAGCAAGCAGGCGCAACGTACCGGCAGAGAATCGTGCTTCTAAGCCATCAAAGGGAAATGGCATGAGAAGTGTTGAGGAACCAAAGGGCCAGAGTTCTAATGGAGGCATTCCTCCCTTTTTGGGGTACTAATTCCCTCTTTAGGGTATGCGGGCGCAGGGGGTGGGGGGAGAGAACGGGGCCTTTACATTGAATATGGAGAGATGAGACATTTTGGCAATCCCTTCAAGGGAGAATACCCATGTTACTGGGGAGACCAGAGTTTGGTTGGAATGGTATCTAACCAGCCCTGAAGAAGACGTGGCAGACAGAGGGTGTGAGCAAATTAAAGTTTTACCACCTCATGAAGGAAATGGCCGAACTCGCCCACTTCCCGCAAGCTGAAACAAATGATGGCACGTGATACTCGAACCATTTGCCTCCTCGCACTAAGAGCCTAGGATATATGCTTTACATATCACCAATCGCGCTTAAATGCTTTATGGATGAAATATGTATGTTCTATTAACCCCTAAGATTGAAACTTTAGGAAACATATCGGGGACCATTTGTACGAGGCATTAAAAAATTAAAATATTAGCTGAGTAGCGAATTTTCATATTTTTGATTTGCTGCTCATGCCCTGCGTATCCTTGCAAGGCACGAGGACCAAAAACTGTTGCTAAGAAACAGCAATACTGCAAACTGCTTTAAGTGTTACATTTGATTGGAGCGCTCACAATAATCAAATCCCAAATGGCTACTACAGGTTATTGTCCAGAGGTTATTTTCCATTAAAATTGTCTCAATGTGTGAAGTCGTGAGTGGTGCATGGCAGTGACTTGAGTTATGGTTGCCATGGGTACCATACCTGGCGGATTCCTCTGTTTTAATGTGTTCCACGGTCTTTTACTGTAATGTCACTTTCAATGAAAGTTTCTTCACTGAATATATAGCGCCCAGAGACTTATACATTGTTTTTCTGGTACTGAAAATTCACGATGGGGGACATGGGTAGTACGGCTCAGTGGCAACGCGCTCGACTTGGAAGAAAGACTGAGCAACACAGGTTCAAATCCTGGGTGTGGACGCAGAGCAACTAAGACTCGAATCCCGGATCTGCGCTTAGAAACCTCTTTGTTTTTTTTTTTATAACGTGCGTAAGCATAATACCAATTCTAATGATTATAATAATTATGATGGAGCAGGGGAGAGGTTTCCTCTTAATATGGGTGGTTTGGCACCTGGTAGGGCAGGGTGGAAAATTAACATTAGCCATTGGTGAATAAGAAATGGTGTGCTCTGTGTAGAACTGAGGTGGCTAGTGACTTTTTATTGCTGGCTAGTAGATTGCAGCTTGACATTTTCCATCTTGTGGTAGGGTATAAGCGGTTTTAATGGCCGGGTAAGATGGAGAAGCTGTAGATTATTTTAGAAATGAAAGATGCACCCGTGCAGGCAGATGGGGCTTGGGTATGACAACGAGCAGATTCCTCTTTCTTCCCAATCGGGCCATTGGGTGCTGCGTGTTAAGTAGGTTGTGAGTTATAGCGTGCACCCGCCATAAGTCCACAATCTCACGCAAGTCGAACTAGCCCTCATGGAGCAATCGCCCAGCTCCAGGCAGGGGTCTACTGGTCTACAGGGAACTCGGGAGATTTCCCAGTGGGCCTCTGCACTCTGGGCCTCTTTTGTAGGGGGTACCCTATGTTTCTACCCCCTCCTTTTACCCTCTCTCCGGTGCACAAACTCCTTTTTTTTTTCCCCCATCACAGCCAGTGCTCCAGATGGGACTTTGAGGTGGGAGTTTTTTACTCTATTTTTTTTTTCAAAAATGGGAGCAAAATTTTTTTTTAGGGGGCAAAAATTCCATTGCTAATGGGAGCATTTTGAAGGCGAGTAAAAATGTTTTTACTTTAAAACAGGAGTGTTTTCGTAATTATTTCTTTGCACCTAGTAAAATACATTTGACCTCTTCACATCAGGCAGTGATAATGGAGGTTTCCTCCTGTGGCACTGCCTGTACTACTGTTTCACACATATCCATACAGCTGTGTGGGTGAAAAGAGGGATTGGGCATCTTATGTGTCCGTTTCCTATTTTCTTGTTGGGAGTATTTTTACTCCCTCTTTTTCATTTTTGGGAGTGTGCCTGTTTTTAGGGAGTCAAAGTGGCTTATCGATGGGGCTGATCGCACCTCATCCCTCATCCCACATACCACATAAAGATTTTTGTTGTAAAACTTCCAGAATCTTATTCCTCTCTTAATATATGTAATAGGTCAGTATTTTGTTGTGTGACTGCTTTTTTGATACCATATCTGGACAAAGTGCTGTAAAAATCAGTATTTGGAGCAATTTGTTCTAGGTTTCCCTGAGGGAGAACGCCCCAAACTCTGCTTAGCAGGATAATGATTGCTTGCACGGTCTATGTAATGTGGTGCGCTATGAAAAACCTTTCCAGGGCTGCCTTTAGGCTCCCAGTCCATCCCTTGCTCCACACCCAGGGTTCCACGTATCGCCCCATTTCATCTCGTGCTCTGCTAAACATATTGAAGATGCCCCCGTTCTGAGAGGGGATAGTTTTAGAATGCAGTGTTGAAAGATTTATGAAAGAGTTTCTAAAGTGTAAGAAATGTTAAAAATCTAACCGAGTTAAAATAAATGGCCTGGTTTGTGTCTTTAAACGATTATAGTGTAAGGGGTTGCTGACCAGATGTGTGTTTTTGTCTTCCAGCTGCTGAGGTGCTTCTTAAAGATGACCAGGTGACCTGTGGAAATGGGACTGCAGCGGCGGAACCACAAGTGGAGGAGACGAACCAGCAAGCTGTGGATACGGAATCCCCCAAGGAGACCCCAAGGTCCTCAAATGGACCTTCAGATGGAACTGTAACCCCCACAAAGGATCTTGAAACCCACCCAAAAGATCCTACAAGTGATGCAACGGCCAGCCCCTTGGCCAACGTAACGACGGAGAGCCCCCTAAAAGAATTGCCTAGTCCCCATACCCCAGTTCCAAGGAGTGGTCAAGCGTCCCCAGTTCCCGGAGCCTCGCCTGCCCCTTCTCCAGCTTCTGCCAGCCCTCGACCGAAACAAGGTGGGTCTTTTCTTCCCATGCAGGACCTCTTAAGTAGATGCACCTCTTGCGGTATTTCAGATGCTTGCTTTACGGGGAACAGAGGCCATCACTGAACAGCAACTTCTCATCGTAGCTAGTCCTTGCATACCACCTAGTTTGTGATGGTGTTTGTGGGAGCGCACTGGGCCCTTACTACAGATAGATTTGATTTTTGGGCCTCCTTTTCTTTTTTAAATGGAGAAGAGTTGAGGTCCGTTGTGCGTGTTTAGATTTGCCTTTTAAAAAAAATAATTATTAAAAGAAAACTACACTTGTCCAAAACCAAAAAGGGGCAGGGCGTGGCTGGGATGGAGAGCTTGAGAGGGAGACGTCTGATGTCGGGTAAGTGGGTGGGTGTGGTGGTGAGTGAAGAGAAAAGGATGGCGACAGGGCAGAAGAGCTGATTGGCCATTGTGGGATGCGGTCAACATTATGAATGCACGCCTGCGTTCAAAACTGTCTGATTGGCTGGCACATCTCTCCCGGGTGCTCTTAATGAGAAACCGGAACAGGTAGAGGATTAGTGTCAGCAGGCAACTCCATCCTCCAGTAGTAACAAATGGAGATCGTGTGTTTTCGGCATTCTCCGGTGGTAAGTTCAGTACCCTCAAAGGCAGTACATCAAGTGACCTTAAGTTAATCCCCTCTCATCCCACCATAGCAAGAAGCATCACAGCAATTAACATTACCGGAAGTAAGGTACATTCCATCAACCGCATTATTAAAATCCGTTAAACTGCTAAATACCAATGACTAAAGACGCTTGAAAACCAATCAATATATAGGTAGCCCTCCTTTGTCGCCAGCTTGCATAAAATCACCAAATCTCAAAAAATGAATATAATTGTGCTAAAGAGTAATTCCCTAAAATGAGTTCTGTATGAACTCCCTCGAGTCTCACTAAAATTATTTTGATATGGGGCGCTGGCGATAAAAACCTCTGGGGTACTGTGATGGATTTATTTGGGGGTTATATCTAGTATTTCGTGGTATTGTTCTGTGGTGGTATTGTATAGTGTGAGACTCATTTCAAAACGATAAACAAATGCTGAACTTAGTACACTCTGAATAAATGGCTCATGATCTCCTGTGAAGTTTTATCTACAACATCACTCTTATGCCCTTTTGGTTGTGTTTTGAAATATATGTGTATAAAGCATTCAAATGAAATACAAAACATTGATTCAGCCTCTCCACTTTACTGTGACTATCCTTTGAGATTTCTTACCACATGTTCTGTCTCTGTATGCACCAAGCCAATGAGACTGAATGCAGAAATCTTAGACTAAAAATATGCAAGTTACACAGAGCGACACGTTGTAATTCCCAACATAAGCAAGGTTTTTCCTGAAATGGGTTTCAGCGCTCTATCTGCGATAATGTGCCAAGATGTGCCTGTTATCAGCCTTTACTTCACAACAAAAGCTGGCATGATAAATACTCTTTAACTTGCAGAAAAACGTAGATAAATACAGTTTTACATGCACGTTTAACTTCTTATTGCTAATGCAGCGCCTAAAAATGAACTGAATTATTTAATCTATGCTACATAGTATCAACATGCACATTACATGCCCCTCACTTAACCGCATATTTACCTAGGTTAAGCTGACGATATTCCCGACTCGGCTTGGCAGTGACCACAGATAAGGTTGCTCGAGACTGCAGCTTTTCTAAGGATTGCCAACCCAGGAGAGACCGCCACACCCCTGCCCACCTGCCCATCGGTCAATTCGCAAGCACTGGAGACTCCGTCCTTCCAGGAAGCGGCACTGCCTCCTTAGTCAGTGAGTGGAGGTATGGATGCCCAGCCCTCTCTTCAAACCTTTTTCACAAAGCCCCCTAGCATTCAAAAGCACCTCCCGTTGACCAGATCATCCCACTAAAATAGCATGTGATTTCCTCTGTGCTTTTCTCATTGTGCAAACCGCGTTGCTGAAGAGAAAATGATACATCTCCCCTTCCTTCGCTTCCTGCTCCGGGGCCATGTGATGTCTTCATATGAACGGATCTTCACATACCTCATCTTACACAGCGCAGTTTCGGCATGCATGTTTAAAGTTTATTTTGCTTTCCAGACCACCGTGCATTATGTCAATCTGCATCCAGTTCATATAATGGATTGATTTGCACTACATGTTATTATGGGAATTGTATGTTAAAGGGGCAGGGGTAAGTTAGTATATTAGTTTCAGGTTAGTATTTTTAGTGCAATTCAGCCCATTAAAATGGCCTCATGGAACAAAGTGATCATTTTCTAGCAAGTGTTCTGTGCACTGGTACCTGTTTAGATTGAGCTTGAATCTCATACTCTGATTCCATCTATGAGTCGCAAACCCTTGGCCCTAGTTAACATTCAAACCTTTGCTAAAATGTGAATGATGAAATGGGGAGCCTAATGATGAAATGCAGAGCCTAACTTCCTACAGTACACTGCCCAAGGTTTGTTCCCGGATCCTGTTAGTAAACAGGACCGCCTTAGCAGTGGCAGGGCCCCAGCGGCAAACAGAAATGTGGCGATGCCCTCTTCTCCCTGCATGCCTCTTGT
Organism: Ambystoma mexicanum; assembly: GCF_040938575.1. Lineage (NCBI taxonomy): Eukaryota > Metazoa > Chordata > Amphibia > Caudata > Ambystomatidae > Ambystoma > Ambystoma mexicanum. The sequence continues at coordinate 97,924,795 of NC_090934.1, forward strand.
TATTGTGGGGTGAGCAAATTATTCAATTCGTGCAGATGCTTCCAGTGCCCTATTGCTATTAAATGTAGGGTGCATGTCCTTTTAATAAAGCTCCTGCTGTTTCTTCTCCCACCACACCAGCTCGGGAGAGACATTGAAAGACTCCCCCAAGCTGAAGTGGTGGGGGACTAATGGCGCCCCGGGCAACCCTGCTATTTAGAGTTCAACCGCGGGCTATTTAGATGGCCCATAAGTCTTTTACCAATGGAGTATAAAAGGAGATGGAGCAGTATGGATCTTGTGGTCAGAGGTGCTGATGACCCGTGGGAAGTGAACCTATAGCACACCCAGAATAGCACACAGACGTTCAAATCTGTCTCTCACCTCCTGACAACTCCACTTTAATGGAAATTAGCCTGCCTCTAAACCATAGATATCATTCGTGGCCTGTGCACCTCACGTCCCCCCACCTCCCGGCCCCCGAGGGTCACAGTTACCCACCCTCCTGAGCAGCTTCTGCCACAGCAGACCCAAAATGGTGCTAGAACCCTCGACAATGGATGGGCACCACCCAGCAAAGCACTCTGCACCTCAGTTTGTACCCAACATCCCACATCTTGATGTGTGCAGCTACACTTCTATCAGCCAGCACTACGTCAGGCCACCTGTCGCCCTTTCTGCTCGGAGAGGGCGACGGCTGGCTTCAGGATCATTGACCTGGGAAGTGTGAAGTATAGCTGTCTCAGTGGGGCTTCCACCCCGAACCCTGTTGCTCTTGTACATCCGAAGCCGCTCGTACTGCCACGCAGTTCACCAAGTACTATAAAGTTGAATATGCCTTGCAATGGTAGCAGAACCATTCTCTTGCGGGTTTAATGCCACCTGTCATCTTGTGCACTGATTTGCATGTGATGCAGAAACTGCAGGTAAAGTGCATCTGAGCTCAAGCAAACAATAGCCACCCTGTTTCCTGTTCCCTCCAACACCCTAAATAATTTTTAAAAAGTTAACTCCATTTTTATCGAGGCATGTAGGGTGGACCTCTACTCTTCTCTCCATCCCCCAACCCACAACTTTATTATGCGAGGTCTTGCTGGCGCGTCTTCTGTGGAGAGGGCAGTCTCAACTTATTTTTGGGAACTTTGCCACCCAACCCGTGCTAATCCTGTTGATGGTGGTGGGATCTCGGAGCCGGAAGTGACCAGCAAATATTTGTTGGTCACCCTTATATGAACGATGCTGATCTGCAAATACTGCAGGGCTCAAAATTGCTGGGAGCTATTTAGCTCCTGCTTGTAACCTAGGAGAGCCTGGTTATCTTGAAACCAACAGCTACCAGGGTCTACTCTTGACCTCGCAGGCAAACTGGTGCCTTAAATGCCTCCATTTGTAATATGAAATGTGTATTTTGAGAATTTTAACGAAGCAGAATTAGGTATGATCTACTTCACATTTAATGCTGATAATTTAATGTGCCCCTGTAAGTGGATGCACTTACAGGGGCACACTAACCTTTCGTCCCTTATAAATAAGTTCAATTGCAGTGCTCTGGATACTCGCTCTTGGTTCCCCAGCGTTGCCTACTGGGTGATGCTAGACACTCCGGAGCTGGTTTTAGCTCCTGCTCATTGAATCTTAATTTCGGACCCTGAATGGTAGTTGCACACTAGTATGTTTGTTCTGCTGGGTGTAGTTAAGCAACATGCACCTTCCAGGAACATTGCGGTTAACGTCTCAGAAAAGAGTCGTATATGCTGTCTGATCGGCACGATGCTCCTATGCTGCCTGTGAAGAATTCACTTTAGAGATCCCATTGTGGAGGCTAACATGGGCTTTTGGGTCTGAGGAGGTCCACCTGGGGGTGTTGAAGGATTGCTCAACACCCCTCTCGTCCTCCCATCCCTCCTGTGTGGCATTGACGAAAGTAGACTGGGAGCATGGCGCCATGTTTACCCTAATACGCTAGTTGGCCAGTCAACACATACGCGTCGCAGAAGAAGAGGAGATGATGAATGTCATGGACCCTTGTGTCACACAATGCCCAGAATATGCATGCCTGGGTATCACATATGGGTATGTACTAGAAAATGTTCCAAATCATCTGCAACTCAGACGTTAGTTTCCAGCTCTGCAACCTCCTACTGGGCAGAGAAGAGAAAACGCTCCGGCCAAATGCCACACGAACAAGAGCCTTGCATGTTCCAATAAAGACTAGAGAGGGGTCATTAAGGCAGGTCTACGCTCACCTGGAAGACTGAACTGCTGGAGCACCCAACCCCCCCCCCTCCCCCCGGAGACCAGTGCCAGCCCAATGGAGCTTTTGAGGAGGAGCCAGCTTCAGCGTGCCTGCAAAAGGATGGACATGCCTTTTGTGTGTTTGGCCAACAATGTGCAGCCCGCGTTTAGCAACCCTTGCCAACAGGGAGGAAACAATTGGGCACCGTCTCAAACTGTAAATGAAGCATTAAAAACAAGGTCTGGCGCAAATTGAAAAGGGGAATCTTACGCATATGTGGAAATTTGAGAGCAACGTATTTGACTTGTTACTTAGAATTCTGGATGGGGTGCAGACCGGGATACCGGACAGAGGATTAAATGAGCCGGAAGGAAGGGGCTTGCTGAGCATATGGCTCAGACCCTCAGAGACTCACTTGAGAGCAAGCCCAGAGCTTTGGAAGGGACCGAGTCAAGCAACGCTGCTGAAGCCTCTTCTCTGGCCCCGGTGGAGAGTAAACCACCAAGCTTGCTCATGGTAAGATCAACGACCCCAATTTAAGATCTTTAACAAGTAGACGGAAATGCAGGCCAGGAGGACTAATCCTGTCTGGACGCGTAGCCATATCAAAGCGGACGCAAACCCTGAGCCATCGAGGGCCTAATCGGATTGGAAAGGGTCCTTTGAGATGTTTGCAAGCTCATGCATCCAGCTGCATGCGATTACTCCTACACATCGCTGGTGCATAAGACCTGTTTTTTTATGGACTTCAGCTACGCATGACAAGCAGCTGGCAGCAGTGCTGATGGTCATAATTGATAGCTGCACTACATCTGGTCATGACCTAGTCGACATTATCTACAGCTTAGACTTTACTAACCATTCCAGGGAGGCCTGGCGCAGCGATCGCTTCGTATTGCTGGATAATGAGTTAAAGGACTCGCTGCCAATTGACATTAGGTACTTCTTGGTCACCAATGACTACAAGGACTAATGCAATGCCAGTGGGTACCTTAGAGAGGCACTCCATCCTTTCTTGAATAATATTCAACTCCTCCAAGTCTGGCATTTGCTTCAGTCAGAGAACTTGTAGAGATTTTCATATCAATGGTTATTGTGAGAAACCTGAAGTTGTCTAACCCGCTAGTCCCCGGGGATCTGTCATCCAGGTGGCCAAGACCCACCCATCGCTATTGGATCCAGTTCCCGGGGGTGGACCAGTGCGGGAGGATCACCTGGATGGGGTTCGTGGGGAGTCCTCGGGTGTGGAAGTGGTACACGGACGGGTGAGACGTGGTACCGCCTCCCCTATAACACCTTTTCCCCATCCTACCCCATAGGATATTCAAAAGCTCTACCTCACCCTTTTTCAACACACACTTTCCTATACCATGATAGACAACGGACTTGCACCAGAGCCGTTTACCTGACATGTCCCAACGCAAGGGTCAGGCAGAGTGAGGCAATTGACAATAACTACGAACACCTGACGGCCCTTTATCTTCCCCACAGGGATAAAAGGTGGAGCACGAGAGCACACATTGAGCAAGGCTCGAGCGCATGAGAAAGCAGCCATTCCAGACCGGCAGTTTAAATGGAGGAGAAAGACGGCGAGACCTGGATGGACAAAGAAGAGGGAGTTGCCTTTACCCTTTTCAACTCAGACCTGCAAAGCCTCCAAGAGGGAAATCCGAAGACTGGGATGTCCGTGATGGGTGTTAACGGCACACAGGGCCCTCCCTCGCTGATAGCCAAAGTGGAGAGAAGCGCTTTCCGCCGTGGTGCTGTCCTTGACTGCCGAGACAAGAAACTCCCAACAGTTCAGCACAGCCGGTGAGTCGGAGAAGACTGATAGTGAACCGAACTGAGTTGGGCCCAAGGTTGCATGTGGCAACATTGTTAAACAAAGAACTTGTATGTTCGAACTTTAAAGAAACCCTAGGAAAGGCCCAGAAGCAGAGTGGTACGGCAGAGCGGGGCGCTCATTCGAAGGACTTTGACTGGATCCTTTTTGAGTTAATTTGTGTGGTTTTTTTATTAAAATGACTATCGAGAGGCCGATGTGAAGTGTCAAGTGGTCATACGAGGGTCTAGCAAAAACCCTTGTACGCTTGATAGTCTTTTGTACGTGTGAGTGAACTGTAAAAGTGACAAATATGAATCCGATGGAGGGATGCCTGCGAATTGAGGCTAAATTGTGATATACCCGTGAACATTGTGGCAACAAGTGTGAACCCGGCTGAGGGATGTCCACAATGAATAGTTGTTTAAAAAGACATAGAAACTTTTGGATGGTACATTTTGAGTGAAAGGCTGTAGTGAACCCGATGAGGGAGGCAAGAAGGATCAAAGCCCTGCTGAGGGGGATGCAAGGGGTCGAAGAGCCATCACCCCCACATGAAAGATTACTGAAGGAACTTTTCTATGTTTACTGTTTATGGTCCAGCAGGCTTAATGCAAGAGACTTTGCAGAAAAGAGACTTTGCCCCAGAAGGTCCTGGCATCGTTGAAAGGAACTGTAACCTCTTGCTGGCAAGGCCAAGGAGTGAGCTGTGCTCAAAGGTCCTGCCTTGTCTTGTGCTAAAAAGGTGTGGAAGGGAGACCCAGTCATACCATCCTGACTTATTTCATGAACACTTTTTCTTTTTTTTAATTTATTTTTTTAAACCTTGTCCCACACTATTTGTAACTTGGTTGTAAGGATTGGCAATAGTTTTTTTTAGTATAGGCCCTTTTTATTTGTCAAGATGCAACTAGGACTCAACAAAAGCATCTCTGTTGATGGGAAAACAATGTAGTGGCCGCAACTGTGAAGCAGGGTTATCCCTGCAAAAGCCTGGCAATCTGACCGCCCTGTTCTTTCCCTTGAGCTTAAAATCTGTATTGCCTACCGAGCACGCAAAAGGAAAACTGAAGTCTTATGCCATCCATTGTGTGATGCGTTTGGGGGCAGTGACACTGAGAATCCTGGCTTTGCTTGTTGATGGAATCATCGATCGGCCACCAAGCAGTGGATCCAGAATCCCGGCTTTGCTTGTTGATGGAATCATCGATCGGCCACCAAGCAGTGGATCCAGAATCCTGGCTTTGCTTGTTGATGGAATCATCGATCGGCCACCAAGCAGTGGATCCAGAATCCTGGCTTTGCTTGTTGATGGAATCATCGATCGGTGCGATCATGATTGTAAAATGTGGCACTAGTTTGTGGCATTGTATGATGCATTAGCATGTGACCTGTAACCTGGGCTATGGGAATTGGGGTAAGAGGGGATGGATAGGTAAGGCCAAGGTGCAAAATGTGTACTCGCCACTAGGTATTGGCTATTTTTGGCTCTTGGCGAGTAAAAACTGGTGTGCGATGTGTCAAATTGAGGCGGCAAGTGACTTTTTATGACTGGCTGGTAGCTTGCACCTTTTAATGTTTGCCCCGTGGCTAGTGCATTCATTTCTGTGTGCTATTAATAATATTCTTTTTCGAGTTGTATTCGGTAATGTGCTGATTTGGGCCAGGCGGTGGGGTATGCTTCTTGATTACCGAACATTACACATGACAGGGTTTGGTTGTGCAGTTTAATTGACTTCCTTTGAAGCCTGATCTTATTCTCTTAAAGTTACTTGGGTGAAACTTAACTGACCATATGTTTCTTTTATAAATCCATAACTGGCGTGGCTCACTGTGTAGTACAGGATGGAGTCATGCTTACTCCCCCCATACTTGAGGTTGGCCCAGAACGTACAGGGCGCGGTCATATAGAATTGCAGGCCAAGCTCTAATCTGATGGCCTCAACCGGGACAGATCCCGGAGGCGTACAAGTTTTGCCTCAACGCTTGGTAACCATGTAGTAGCCCTGGCAGGGAACACTTCAAGCGCATACATTATGCCCGGCACGATTGAGACTTGATGGGCCATAAGCTTCGCCTCAATAGATCGACCACCACAATTGCCTAATGAACTGCAAGTCGCTGTTGCCTGTTGGTAAAATGTGGCATTCTGCAGGACTGCCTGGCATGGATGTGGGTGCCTTTTTTTTTTCTCTGGCCAAACCTGTATTATGATTGGAGCATGTGAACCTGTCCTGGCAACAATGATGGTAATTTGCACCTGCGATCTAATACACTGGGCCAATTGGGAGGGCACGTGGGCGCGTGATCTCGGTAGCAACAACAAAAAAGTTTCACTACACACAGCAAAGACTGTGGATTTGTTAATGCTTTGCTGTGTTTGCGCACATGTTCGTTCACAGTAAAACACCACACTGTGACAGAAAAAGGAAATCTTACTGCACAGATATCTAAATTTAGCAGCATTTATGCTTCGATATCGGCAGCTTCTACCTTACATAATTCCATTTCTAATGCATTTGTGCCTCCCGATGAAACCATGAAAACAATATCCCTGAAAGGGATTTACTGGTAGTATAGCTCAGAGGCAACTTGCTTGTCTTGGAAGCAAGAGGATGCAGAACATAGGATCGAATCCCGGGTCCGCGCTTGGAGACCTCTTCGGTATGGGTCTGCGCTTGGAGACCTCTTTTGTACTACGGGTCTGCGCTTGGAGACCTCTTTTGTACTACGGGTCTGCGCTTGGAGACCTCTTTTGTACTACGGGTCTGCGCTTGGAGACCTCTTTTGTACTACGGGTCTGCGCTTGGAGACCTCTTTTGTACTACGGGTCTGCGCTTGGAGACCTCTTTTGTACTACGGGTCTGCGCTTGGAGACCTCTTGGTACTACGGGTCTGCGCTTGGAGACCTCTTGGTACTACGGGTCTGCGCTTGGAGACCTCTTGGTACTACGGGTCCGCGCTTGGAGACCTCTTCGGTATGGGTCTGCGCTTGGAGACCTCTTTTGTACTACGGGTCTGCGCTTGGAGACCTCTTTTGTACTACGGGTCTGCGCTTGGAGACCTCTTTTGTACTACGGGTCTGCGCTTGGAGACCTCTTGGTACTACGGGTCTGCGCTTGGAGACCTCTTGGTACTACGGGTCTGCGCTTGGAGACCTCTTGGTACTACGGGTCTGCGCTTGGAGACCTCTTGGTAGTACGGGTCTGCGCTTGGAGACCTCTTGGTACTACGGGTCCGGGCTTGGAAACCTCTTCGGTACTACGGGTCCGGGCTTGGAAATCTCTTCGGTACTACGGGTCCGGGCTTGGAAACCGCTTTAATATTACAGGTCTGGGCTTGGAAACCTCTTCAATATTACAGGTCTGGGCTTGGAAACCTCTTTAATATTACAGGTCTGCGCTTGGAAACCTCTTCACCATTGCGCGTGTTATAAATAACCAATTATCGAATGTGTGAAACTTTGGGCCACTAGTGGTGTTGATGCTGCATATTCGAATTTGACATATTCCTAAAAGTGCAGAATGCTCAAATCCTACATTTTGCAACATTTTAGCAGCATTTCCAAAAGATGGCCACGTTCAAAAATGAAATTTAGTATTTTCTTTTTTTTGTTTTGCTATCAATCAGACGGACTGCCTAGTACACATAGTGTGACCAGGGCAATTGATGTCGCAGGGCCTGTGTTTTCCAGTCCTGACTTTCAAGTAACCAGTTATTCTTTTGGCTGCAACATGCTGGGGCGGTGGGTGGAAGGGTGCAGACAGGGTTCCATCCCCGCTCTCTGTCCCTGTGGTGCTCCTTTGAATCACTCTCAAAATGCAAGGTATGCTCTTTTCTCCCATGTGAGAGATTTAACAGGCTGTCTCTCGCCCCTTACCCATCTTTGTCCCAGGCTGCTTCCCATTTCGCCTGCCCCTGGAGAAGGCCTTGAATAGAAGGAACCCATCTCTTTCTGAACTTCTCTCTGCAGCTTAGAAAGTACTTGCCTGGGTCCTTACAGGAGATATTAGGTTTGGTATGCAGTGATTTCAAGAGAAAAAACAAATTAAATGTTAACGAAAAAAAGAACGAAGAATAAATATAGGGAGGTAAGTGGTTAAAACCTGTGGGGAGTGGTTTGGGGTGGGGTTAGCTTTGGGAAGCGGTGGGTTGGGCCCGCTACCCCAATTTAAAAAACAAATGCGATTGTTTTTTTCGTTCGTTATTATTTCATTTGTTTTTATTTCATTAGTTATAATCGCATGTAACCATTAAGTTTGACTCGCCTATAGAGGATCCAACTTCTTGATTCCCCAGCTTAGCATTGAACGAGATGGTCCTGTGTGGGGGTTGGGAGGAGGCTCAAGCGGGGGAAAACTTGGATTTGGTGATTGGGAGTTGATCTGGGCTGTCATGGCGCCCTGCAGCAAGTGTTCAGATGAAAGAACTGGGATATAGAATTCTGTACAGGTAGCACTGGCCACCTATACGCGGGAGGATACCTCGGGGGGGTGGGGGGGGTACGCGCTTGACTTGGAAGCAAGAGACGTGGAGCCACACAGGTTTGATCCCTGAGTTCTCGCTTAGAAACCTCTGGGTATTAAGCATGTTATAAATAACCAATTACACGCACCTAAAGAGGGTAGACCTACTTCCTCTAGGAACTATTGGAAACATTGTAGCCCGGCAGGGTGACTAAGAACTCTGTAATGGCACTGTTCGGACTGTTCCTGCAGCATGTAGGTAGATCTCTTGTTAAGCGCAACAGATCGCCTCAGATGACGCCTCCCAGGTACCGCGCGCGGGTGATCAGGGAAGCTGTTGGTGTAGACATCCCGGCCTCTCTTTCAGTAGTCTTGTTGGGTCTCCTAGTTCACCAGGCAGATCACCAACACTGAGAACAGACGGGCCGCTAGCCCGCTGCTCATGGCTGGCAAACTAGCCCCAGACCCCGTTCTGAGGAGGCTGGACCCTCCCAGTCATAGCATTTGGTGGCTAAAAAGTGTTTTTCCATGATTTGAAAAGGTTGATTTTGTTTTACAGAAACCAATGAAATAATGTGGGGAAACGCGGGGGCGGTTTGTGTATAGCGGAAAATAATTTGTCTCAAATTCCTGTTTTCAAGCTAAGTCTATATTGGTCTGTGCTTTAATTAGGTGTCGGGCGGTTTCCACGATCACTGAGGAGGTTGAGGCGAGAGGGTTAATGTATCTGTATTTTCTTTAACTAGGTGGAGATTTCTCATGACCGCTTAGAGTTCAATTCTGACAACTTTTTGTAGTTGAACACTTATTTTTGCAAAACATTTTTTATTACTTTCCCAAAAAAATGTTTAAAATAAAGTTTTCCGTACAGATGATTTGTAAACTCCACCGGAATCCCAGCCCCAGCCTGTTCCTTTTACATCTCGCTAAAAGTCCGGGAAGTAGATGGTGTTAACATCTAACAGTGGTAGACGTAAGGTTGCGTTTTCACTTAAGTGAGGGAGTTTTCATCCTTTCTCCCTTTTTGAAACTTTCCCCACGCACAAGACTGGCCAAGTTGACCATGGACAATTGGGCGATGTCTGGAGAGACAGCGGGAGAGTTTAATTCCCCCGGATATTGTGTGTTCCTTGGAAGGCAAACGCTCGGGGGGATGTATAGGTCCCCAGAACACACTGCCTCCTCTCGGGCCACATTGGCCTCATTGTCTGCTGTCACTTATCTGGCTGTTCCCGACTGTCATTCGTCGCCCTTCCTTCCCTGCTTCGTTAATCGCATTGGGAAGTCCGGCTCAATGGCGATTCTATGACAGCCGGAGCACCGCAGCCAAAACTTCGGCTAGTCTTGTGTAAAGCGTCAAAGAGCCTCTTTGTTCCCCATTGGGGAAGGCCCAGGGCAGCGATACGGTTTCTCTGTGACCGATCCCGGCTCTGTGCTACTGTGGAGGCACACACTGTGCTTTCCAAGCATGGAACACTGTTGTGAAATCTTTCACTCTGTTTTTAATGCATCTTTGCTGTGCTTGTTGCATGGGTCAGGCCAGTATGTCACAGTAGACCCTGTTGCTTTTATTATATCATTAGGATTGTTCTTTTATAATGCATTGGGATTCGAACCTGGGTTGCCCTGTGTTGTCTTGCTTGCATACAAACGCCTTGCCCCGGAGTTTTCCTTCCTCCCCAACATGGAGACTATCAATATATGATCTATATTAGCGGAACATGAAGCTGGCAGAAAGAAAACTCATTGGGCTCATTAAGTTGACTCATTTGGGTACATTTTATGAAACCGTTGCAATTTGGGGCCGCCCCCAAGGAATGTTCGCCTAAAACGGGTCATTGGTACATTCCCAGAGCACTAAAGCCCCAGTTCCCCCTAAAACGGGTCATTGGTACATTCCCAGAGCACTAAAGCCCCAGTTCCCCCCTCACTCCCCAATGTTTTTTTTTTTTTGTAGGATCGATTTAGTGGCTACCTTGCCAATCTTTCCACGTCGTTTTATTCCCGGCTTCCGCATGTTTAGAACAGGTGCGATTCTGAGCAAATCACTAATTTCCCTGTGCCTCAAATTGTGCATAGATTTCTGAGGTTTGTGAGTCGGTTGTATATTCATGTTCAGTGTTGTGCATAGTCTACTATCCAATGGGCGATCCAGTGGAGTATTAAACATTTTTTTAAGTATAAAGATTGGCATCGATGGGGGAGGGGGTGGGGGATTGGTGCATTCCTGTAAACACGATCACTTGCCCTATGTTTTCAGGTATCCACAATGTCTGTCCTGTAGCTGCCCCTCAAATTGTGTTTTCCCCACCATTGGCTGAGTCTTGGAGCGAAGACGCGAACGATTACTCAGAGGATAGCTCGGGGGCAACGCGCTCGCCTTGGAAGCAAGACGATGGGGAGCAACACAGGTTCGATCCCCAGGTCCGCGCATAGAACCCTCTGGGTATTAAGCGCGTTATAAATAACCAGTTATAACAATGGGCACAAATGACTTTGGCGGTCTCAACACCAGCATTAGGGACGGGTGAGAATGGCCTCTCGCATATTGTAGGATTCTCTACCTCGGGGTGCACTGGTGCCATCTGCACTCATGGATAATACTCCACGTGCAACACCAAGTTCTGCTGGGAGGACACTTATAAGATGTACAGTCACCGATTTATAAAAACAACAAACCCTAGTCAGTGTGTGTGGTTCCCTTGATTACATTGCATCATAACATTACGACTTAATTGTGAGAACATGATTTAATTGTAGTACCTCTTCCTGTCTTCGGACCCTAAACAACAAAGTAGCCTTCTTTTACACGTAGTTTACATATAAATGACAAACTGCATGAACATAACGTATTACAAAAAGAAAGAACATGTATAGGATTAGAAACGCAAGTAAATCGTAATATACAATCACACAATCTCCACCTCATCCAAGCAATCGCTCTCCTCTGTTCCATTACAGTAATGGGTGTGCTGAACCCTCCCTACATGTTTCAGTCCTGTAATGTCTGAACCCTCTTCAGGAGCTTACCGTTAAATCGCTTAATTCTTTTAGGGTCACTGTTGATGGGTATGGGCTGAAGTCCAACCTTCCCCATGAGGGGAGACCTCTGTGTGTGTGCAGTTGAGGTGTGGTAGCTCTCCTACATGTATCCTGCATACTGAACAGCTCCAGCTTATACACCCAGTAGGTTTACAGGTAGGGACCTGGGAGAAGGTTCTTTCAGTTGAATGTAGGCCTCTTGAGAGAGATTTGCTGTATTGTGTAGTGTTCGCTTTTCCTCAAATGCGGGTACCCGTCGGGCAACCGTGTAGGTGGAAGTCCATGAAGCAGTATGATACATGTCCAACAGAGAAGACCTAGCCGCACACACTCACTGTGGGTTCATTGTTTTTCGGGTATAATTGAAACCTCAGCCTTTTATGAGTACCAGGTCCCTCTCATGGAACATGAAGTGCCATCCCTGTTCTCCTTTTGGAACACACTTTCAAATGTTGTAATTGTTATTTTGTATTTGGTCATTAATAACACGCTTAATACCCAAAGGTTTCTAAGCGCGGACCGAACCTGTGTTGCTCCAAGTCGTCTGGCTTCCAAGGCGAGCGTGTTACCTCGGAGCTATCCTCCCGATACAGAAGTAAGAGTCCAAAACCTTGGTGGCAAATCCCTCCAGACACTAGCGTATGACATGCAACGTAGGGTGGCACTGGCGTGCAAGATTAGTGTGATCTGGAAACGGAAGGGGTCCCGCCACCTGGAGAAAGAGTGATGTGAATACATCTAAAGGGATTCTGAAATTAGGGGCGGGCCTACATGCTATACAAATGGCGAAACATGCTGGCCCTATGCAGGAACCCACACTAAGGTGGCCCGCCACAGAAAGCACATGCCATGCAAAAGACATTTGTCGTCACCCCAGCACAGGCACCAAAATGTCTGAAATGGGCCAGGCTCCAGCCCTCCGCATAACCGGCACAAATACTTCTGTACTCGAAGGACACCCCTGTTTAACCTGATGCCAGGTGGAGTGGAGCTGATGTCCCTATCCCTCATTTATCTCTGTAAAACCGGTTGCTTGTTGTGTCCTTGGTGGTTCTGTGTGCGCCCTGAGGACTATGGGCATGTTGGCGCGTAATAAGAATTAAATAATAATAATTTTAAAAAGACTGTCATTGATGAAACTGTTTCTCAAAGTGCAGTAGTAAATAGCCCAGCCCCCACAAACCAGACTGAGAAACCTGGCATCACGAGGCATGTCCCCAAAGAAACAGGTGCCCAAAGATCAGAACCTGAATTTGTTGGTGCCCAAAGTGTGAAAACGTAAGAATAAGGAGTCTGTGCACATGGCTCCTTACCCTCACAAATATTCAGAAGGATTAACTAAAGCACTGGACACTTAAAGTGCTTATCTACCATGTCTGAAAGTGCCAGATGCAAACACAGAACATGGCACATAGAAAGGTGATGATTTTTAAGTATGCTTCACCAAAGCAGCCCAGAAGGATGTCTTTTTATTCCTACAGGTAAGTGGGCACTAAGGGGTGGGGAGGTACGTTCCAGGAAGACCCACAGGCAGGGTCGGGAACTACCGTAATAGCTCGCACCATATATGTAAACCTAGACGATGTCTAATGGAAGACCCCGTCACTGAAGGGGAAGAAACATTTGGAAGAGGATCTATGTCTTTACCGGAGGATAGATCATCATCAAACTCTGCTACTGAATATCCGTGCAAGTGTATAGCGATCCTTGAGCGACCTGCTGCACAGTGTAATATCCATACACAAGGGAACTGGGAAGATGAAAAGGAGTTGAGAAAACATTGGGAGAACATAACCCGCTGCATCAAGACACTGAAAAAGGTATGATTAGGTTCCTGGCAACGCTCTACTCCATTCAAAGCATAAATCTAATCTAATGATTCTAAATCAATTGCAGACTCAAAGTGTGATATGCAGTTCTATTTATTCACTTTGAGCCGATACATGTTTCAGGCTTTAGCTCTTCTTCATGGCTAGCATTCATTGTCTAGAGGTATTGGGGTATTTTGGTGGAGATGTGGGAATTGGTTCCCGATTTCAAATTAGTTGTACGAGTTTCGGAGTGTTGCCTGATTCAAGGTTTTATTCGCTTTCGTAGATTCTCGCATCTTTAACTGAAGGTGGATATATCATGAGATGTTTTGCTGTCATGAATTGAAGGTTTCTGTTACACAGGACAATTGAAGACTGTATTGGCAGCACATTTTGTTTACCCCTGAAGAATATCCTTCAGTCATTGTTTGATGGACAGAAACATGTAGGGTTGTTTTTTGTGTACTACATAGCCCATTGGAATACATATGCTATATTTGCTACATAAACATCAATGATTCATTTATTTGAACTTATGTTCCCAAGTACACATGTATAGGTGTTCATTTTCTTGGACCTGTATTCACCTTTTTCCTAATGGTCTGTACATTATTGTTATTCTTGTTTTGTGATTTTATTTGACTTTGTCTAATAACATATTTTGATCGTGAATTGTCATACTTGTCTAGGGATCACTCCTACTATCTTAACTCTTTTCTTTATGTAATCTAACAAAATAAGTATAAGCCATCCCCTTGTGACCCACTGTACATTATTTCTCAACCAAAGGCAGACAACCTGGGCTAATTGGGTCGAGGGAACACCAAAGCAGAGTCCCCTACAGAACGTGAGCAAGATAATTTGTGCCATGGGCAAGATCTTCTCCACTGCAGCTTAAAACCTCTGAATAGCAAATACCACCACACTTCTAAGCCAATGTGACACTGCATTATGGAATGAGATGCAGATGTGCTGTAGCACCTTGAAGCGTCTCTTGTGCTAGATGGAATTGCCAATAAAGATCTCAGACCAAATAACCGGACAGACTAAGAAATATGGCAAAGTACTGCTTTATTCTCAATTTAATAAAGCAGGGTCAACTGGCAGACATCAGACTGATGCTTGCACATTGCACTCTCACACACAGACTTGATTGCACAGAGTTCTTATACCCCAATATTTGTCCTCTGACATTCAACGTAGCAAACTATACAACTTATCTGGAGGATTTGGTTCGGGGAACATGTCTACATATAGAATACTTCGGGGTTAGTACTTCATTGAATGTCTCTTATCTGTGAGGCACGCCTCAAAATACCTCTAAATACATATAATACTGATTGTAGTGAACAAAATGGCAGCGGATTTCTCTGCAACATTGTATAGCCGGTTGTCCCATTGACCCACTGATTGGTTGTCATGCTCTCCCAACTGTGTACTTTTGGTTCGGGTAGGAGCACGTAAACGAAACCCAGGTGCTTGAATCGCGTCGGATTACTCCCCACTTTCCCAATTAGTCCATCTCATCAGTCGGCCATGAGCCAAAGATTCCCTTCTGTAGTTGCCCTTTAGCCTGCACTCTGTTCTGGGACACTGGAGGGAGTGTAAGCACATCACTATCGTCATCCGAGGCTTAATGAATAGTCGTTTTCGACTTCAGACCACAAATTTGTCCATTTCAACCTTATTTGATTTAATTATACTGGATGTCATTGCTCTTCTTGGCCTCTAGAAACTTGCTCACTCTATCTTGTATAGATGTTATACACTTTTAATTGTCCAATACTTGGCTCTTGCAGATGTTTCCTTCTTTAATCTAAGTGAAGTATGTCTCGTCCATGGTTTATCCGTCTGCCTCCCTTTGTGCTTTGCAGCTATTCCTTAAAAATAGCATCCTTGATCCCAAGCCAACATAGACTCCTCTTTGTTTTGCACACAGTGTCTCCTGACTCTGCAACCCTAAAAAATATTAACATGCAATTCGATGATATCAGTTTTGTGAGCCATCCTCCTAATAATCTGTTATTCATATTGTACTTTTATTGCACTTTACTGCTAACATTTTTATATACGACCTGCAAAAAGTACCTGTACTCTGCGCATGGTTCTGTAGACAGACATAACCCATTCATCAATTGTTGAAAATCAATGATCCTGTAGGTCGATGTTCCAAGTCGCTTATAACTTGATGTGCTTTGTACTCTGACGTGAACTGCACTGAGAATGGGTGCATGTGGCTGGCTGACATACCCCGGAGCAGACATGGAGGGGAGGGGAGTTGAGTTGGTGTGCTGTAGCATACTGGGACCTTATGTGTGCTCTTCCCCACCTTTCGACTCACGCTGGCGCGGCGCAGTGTATTGTGGTGCATTGAGGTGCAGATATCTTGGGGAAACTGTGCATTCTATGGCCTTTCTTTTATTTATTTTGTTTAAAGTGCAGATCTAGCTCGAAAGCAGCAGAGCACTGTACAGTGTGGGTAGCCGGCATTTGGGCTGGCATCTTACCAGTAGCAGAGTACTGTGAGGCCTTGAAATGTGGTTGTCGAGGGGGACCTTGCAGTTTTGATCCTCCGGGCGAGGCACTTAAATGAGCTGTGTCGCTTCTTCTATGACCACATTTATATTTTGCCGATTTCAGGAAACCGTCTCATATGTGAAGGGGCTGAAATCCAGGCAAAGGGTTGGGTGTCCAAATGTCATGTAGTCAGTAATGTCCAGAGGGCCCTAACAGGTAACTAGGCAACATTTAGTGCAGATTGGTGGGAAGAGTGTGGAATTGTATAAGCAACACATTAACCCATTTTCTGCTTTACTTCTATATAATCTGGGGCTTGTGGATCTGCTTAGATCACATGTTAGACCAACATCTAGTGGTAGTCGCAGTGTTACATGATTTGTTTTTGAAACTCGAAAAGGGACGTCGACTGGTTGTGTTAGTAATGCTATCCCTAGTGTGACGTCTACTATACCCAGGGTCCTACAAGCGCCGAGGTCCCTCAGATTTTTTAAAAAATTTTTATGCCATCGTAGGCGGTCGCTAGTTTGCAGAGTTCTTCTGGCTAACGTTTCAATATTCTAAAGTTTAATCTTGGACTTCTGACCTATTCTTTTGCTGCAACTGCTCATTGCACACCGTACCAAGAATATCTTTGGCGGATCTAGACAGACTGAGCCATCGTCGACAACGTGATGACTAACCGTCTCGATGGACGGTGACTGCGGCCTACACGGCCTCGCCGGGTCTCTGCCCATTACAGTAGGGAGAGTAGAGGGAGGTCATACACGTCTTTATCTTTAGAGGATGCCTTTTCTGACCCCTTCTATTCATGTTCATCGCTGTGCTGCCTTACCTACTAACTATGCAAAACACGCCCTTTAAATTCTCTCCATCTTGTAATCTGAAGAATCCCTGGAAACAAACACACATGGTGGGTGAAGTCCTAAAAATTAAAGTGGGGGTACTTATCAATAAACGAATGGGATGTGACATAGCCAGAAATTATCATATCAATTTAAAATATGCACATTTGATTAAATTGGTTTTGCATAACCATCCAAATTGCACAGGAGGAATGGCATTTGCCTTTCATAAAATCAACACACACAAAAAACCAAGAGAATATTTTCTTCTAATAGTGTTTTTGAAAACGTTAAACGGTGTGCATGTTTTAAACTCCAAAAACCAATACAAATGTTTTCCATGGGACTTGCAGTACCGAAATGAGACATTTCACCTTTAGTTGTTTGTTATTCTTCATCAGGTTACATAGTGCAATGGTTAAGTGTACAGCCTACAAACCAGATTAATGCGGTTTGATCCACAAGTGTGGCTTAAATTCAAAGAGCACATTCAAAGTTTCTCATTTTAGCTGGGGGGACCGAGTCCACCCTCTGAATAAAGTGGGGGGACTCCGTCCCCCCGTGTGTTCCCTCGACTTGAGCCCTGTTGTGCAACCACTGTCTTCCAAGGGATCACCCAAAAGAATTGCAAATACTGCAAACCTTCATCCAAAGACTTTAAAGGACCCTCCAAGTACTGGCCCGCCCGCTCCATGCAGGCGGAGGTCTCCATAGACGTGGCAGGTTAATCCGGCGATGCCTACGTCCTAAGTGACGCAGAGGAAGATCAGGGTTCAGGAGAATCTCATGTGCGAGCCCCCGACTCCATTGAACAGGCCAGCGGTCCTGTTAGGGAGTAAACGCACAGCGTACATAGCACACACACCACGGTGCACTAAAGACACACCCCATGGCTGAACGCTGACCACGTCATCGACCGTTCATGGCCACGCTGTGTCTAAGGAGAAGTCTTCCAAATCCTCTGTCCTCTGGGCCATTGTGTTCACCGTATGACAAGTCTCTGAAACAAGCGCCGACTTGGCCCGTTTCAGAGGATAGCTCAGGGGCAACGTGCTCACCTTGGAAGCAAGACAACACGGAGCAATGCAGGTTCGATCCACAGATCTGCTCTTAGAAACCTCTGGGAATTTAGCGTGTTATAAATATCATATCAGCCACTCAGGATAGTGGCTATACTCCTAAGGACACCCCATCATTGGCCCTTAGTCACAAAAAACATACATCGCTTCAAGACCCTCCTGCCTCGCCTGTCTTTCCTAGATCCACTGAGTGGACAATGGAATGCTTTCACAGGGTGATATCCTGTTTCATGGACTTTATGGACCACCACCTTGAAACCCTCAGGACTCTGCACAGGAGAAATGGTAGCCAGGGGTGAACCACGTTCTAAAGTGGCACAAATGGACACTTCCCAGTCCAGAAACCTTCACCCAAGCTCATGTTACCTGGCAGTTCCAAGATCCCTCACAGGATCTATATATTGTGGACCCCTCAGATTCTAAAGATCCAGGTTACCAGGGCGAGCAGTATAGTCTGGATTAGGACCAATACTACGACGGTCCTGATACCTACGTCATCCAATCCCCAGATAATCCGGCTCAGCCGGTGGCTGACTCACCTACAGATAATCGGCTCCAGTATAGCAAACTGCTCCTGAAGGCGCCCAACACTTCAAAATAGATACTCGGGAGGCCCAACAGTACAATGATTATGTTCTGGGCGAAACAAAGTCTGCAACACAATTCATTCCCCTCCTTCAGTCGGCGCAAAGGCGTATTCAGCCTTCCCTTCTAACACCAAACCTCACAAGAGCGGTCAACCACTGCATTGAAAAGGTTTTCAGGCCAGTCCCTACCCACCCACTGTACATCAGAGATCAATTGAAATCTGACTCCCTAGTCCTCACAACAACCAGGAAGAGAGCCGGCACACCCCTGGCTTCCACTGAGGCACCACCTGAGAGAAAGTAAAAATATGTATACCTTTGGCAGAAAAGTAGCATCTTCAGCTGCCTATCGCACCAGAATCGCCAATAATGCCACTTTTCTGGCTAGTTATGGTTGCCATATGTGGGACTCGTTAGAACACCAGAGTCAGAGCCACTCGTATCTCAGCTTGCAAAATCAATTTCAGAGGGCAAGCACGTGACCAATTGCTTTCTAAAACATAATTGAGATGCCGCTGACAATGCGGGACGCATCGTAGCCAAGGGCACTTTAATTAAATGCCATTCCAGGTTAAGGCAGTCAGGTTTGAAGCTGGAAACGCAGGCCTCATTACTTAATGTGCCCATCAAGCCGAATGCCACCTTAAACTCATTAGGACAACTGTCTGAGAAACCTCTTGTCCAAAGAGGAACATTAAACACTAGACCCAGGAGTAGAAGGGCCTACTCCACCAGAGGCTCTGGTACCTCCAAACAATGACACCCGCTTCAGGTCCCCTCCCATGATACTCCAGTAGGAGGTTGCATCTCTAAATTTACCCACACATGGGAGGGAATCACTTCAGACAAGTGGGTGTTATCCATCGTGGCAGGAGGGTACTGCTTAGAACTTCTGCAGAGACCATTCAAACATCCGCCTAGCGACAGACAAAATGACACACTAGTGGAGGAAGTAAAGACCCTGCTGGAAAAGGATGCCATAGAAATTGTCCCAGCGGACCAGGAAAACATCCTTGTGCCAAAGAAAGACTTAACAATGCAACCTGTACTAGACCTGCGCCCAGCAAACACAAATGTCAAGCCACAAATGTTTTGCATGGTAACACTCAAGAGATAATTCCTCTCTTAAAGCAGGGGCATTTCATGAAAACTTTGGACATAAAAGATGCATGCTTTCATATTTCAATGTTCCCAGTGCACAGTAAATATCTGTTCCTCCAGATGGAGGTATAACCCTACTAATTCAACGTACTCCCCTTCGGTATAGCCTCGGCTCCAAGAGTGTTCACACAGGTACTACCAGTGGTAGCAGCGCACCTATGCAGAGAGTCAATCCCAGTGTACCCTTATATAGACGACTGGCTAATGACAGGATTAACTCGTCAAATATGCAAATGCAACACTGAAAGAACAATCTGCTGTTCCAACTGGGATTCCCTATCAACGAGAAAATATCAAATTGCATGCATCTACCTAGTTCCACACACGCGACTGCGCCTGATGCAGGATTGGTTAGCAAAACAATGGTCTCAGGCAAGCGGTCAGTGGGACAATCTAGTGGTTGTTTCGCTAACCCTAGTACAACCTATTCGCTGGTGGTCCAAAGACAACTTGCTAAAAAGGAAAACCCCATTGCAATCCAGCAGTTCAAGCAATACTAACAGGCGCCTCACTTTCAAGTTGGGGAGCCCATTACCTTAATCACACAGCGCATGGCGTGTGCACACGGACTACAGCCCAAAACCACATAAACCTTCTAGAACTCGCATTGCAAGCTTTTCAACAGAATCTGGTAGGTCAGACAGTGCAAGTCCTCACAGACGGCATCAGTGCCATGTTTTACCTAAACAAGCAGGGAGGGACACACTCTCCAAGTCTGTCCAGGCTATCCCAAAAAGATGTGGAAGTGGACATGTTCCCAGCCTTTCAACGTGTTCCAGGGGAACTCCATGCTCTAGCAGACGCTCTGAGCAGATGTTATCTATCTGAGGAACAGAGTGGCAAATCCACAAAGACATTGTAAACAAAATCATCTCCCTGTGGGGGGGCCATCCGTCCATAGATCTGTTTGCAACAAACCTAAACGCACAATGCTCAGGCTTCGCATCCAGGGTTCGCCAACCAGGATCCAAGGGGAACGCCCTATGGATGAGCTGGTCGGGGAAATTTGCTTATGCTTTCCACCAACACCACTCAAGAGCAGAATATTGCACAAGATGCACCAGGAACAAGTCACTCTGATCCTAATCGCTCCAATGTGGGCACGACAACCATGCTTTCCACACCTACTCAAACTAGCAATGTGCCAACCAATCAAACTTCTGTGCCCCGTCCACATGCTGTCTCAGCAAAAGGGGACAATACTCCAGACACACCCTCAGTCTATGAACTTGGCAGCTTGACTCCTGAAGCCGGAGAGTTTGGGCACTTAAAACCCCCTCAAAGGTGTATGAATAGCCTAAAGGAGGCATGGAAACCCTACACCAGACACCGTTACTTTTACAAGTGGAAAAGGTCTGTCCTGTAGTGCAGATCACAAACCTTACATCCAATTGAATGTTCACCATGTAACATTCTCCACTATATGCTTTAGTTACTAAACTCTGGTTTAGTATTTTATTCCATCAAGGTACACCTAGCGGCTATGTCTGCTTTGTGAGGTTGGCATCATGGAAGGAGACACAGACCACATATTCAATGTAACAAATCCCTTTATTAACTTAAATGACGTTTGGATGGTGTAAGACCTAACCTGCCCTATGCTAAGGTGGGGGTTCCCTACCTAAACGAAGGATTGTCCTTGGCAATAAATTCAACTTAAGTCTGTCTGTGTCCAAAACCTATGCTTGCCCCCGCAACTAAAACAAAACCATGAGTAGGGATTTTAACCATAAACTAAACGGTGTTCCAAAAGTAAAGTCCTGAGCTATTTCGAGCTCTGGCTTATTCTTCAGCTCCTTCTCCCCAAATGTCAACAAGTTCACCAGTGTTCATTACATTCTCTTGGATTTAAGGTCCTACAATTCCACATCTTTTTAAATGTCAGGATTCCAATCCCCAAGTTCAATACAGTTTCTTTGCAGCAAGTCTCAGGGTTCCCTTCACTTCAATACTGTCATCACAAAAGGAAGTATCTTGAGGCTTTGTCTTTAAGATAAGTTCCAACACTTCTTCACAGCTCAGGATTTCCTTTCGCAAGCTTTCAATGCACCAAAAGTCGTTTTCATTTTGGATGCAATAGTAGGTTTCCTTGTCAACATGTAGGGGTTCTCTGGTCTTGGCTCAATTGTCAGACTACACGCTCCACCCATTACAGGTCACGCAACCAGGAGCATTTAGT
Organism: Ambystoma mexicanum; assembly: GCF_040938575.1. Lineage (NCBI taxonomy): Eukaryota > Metazoa > Chordata > Amphibia > Caudata > Ambystomatidae > Ambystoma > Ambystoma mexicanum. The sequence continues at coordinate 97,946,519 of NC_090934.1, forward strand.
TCTCTTGTAATCAGTTTGATATTCAACAAAAAAATGGTTTCTCAAATGTAGCTTCAAAAACAGTTTCTCAGACTTGACTTCAGCTCTGCAGTTAGTCCTTAATTCGATTTGGTTTACTATTTGCTTTCAGTATGTGATTCAGTATTGGCAGGTTTGCTGCTTTTGTTCAGTTCGTTATTCAATATTAGCAGATTTTATGCCTCGCGCCACTGCCTTTCTTTCATACATATAAATACACCGCTCCATCTGCAACTGAAGCATTAATTCCCTTGGTGCTGTTTACTACGTTGGCAGCCCGTCCGTAGCACCCCGTTCATGGTCGTCTTCCGGCAGTTCCCGCTGTTTTTCTACTCTGCTCTGGCTGCTGCTTCGAGTTCCGCAAGTCCCACTCGCAGGTTGATGGGAACTTGGCTGGCACAGGCAGCTATAATACCTCTGCGAGGCCGGACACAGCGTCCTCTTTGGGCTTTCCTTGCTGCAGCTCCTTTTTCTCCCACCTCAAACGGGAGGCTTCCCTCGACATGGGGTTTGCCGGTCAGTTCTGTCTCTGCCTCCGGTCCCACCACAACTGCCTCCAAACTCCCTGGGTTTCCTGCTGATTTCTGCCCAAGTTTCCCAGGTCTCTTTCCACTTCACGGCTTCTCCATTTATACACATGTGGTCCTTCAATAGGCTGTAGGTGTATTGCATTATTCAATTCTGCCTGACTCTGATTAAGAGGACATGCCTGACCTTCATACCTTGAAGACATCTTCTTCGTCCCAGTACCTAAGTGGTAAGAGTGTGTGATGTTCATTACTCTCAGCTCTCGTCCTCGTCTCAGTACTGTCAGGTGGCCCAAGAGAGGAAAGAAGGGGAGCTTCCCTACAATAACCTATAATGGTTGGGGGAGGTTTAGGTTGGTTGTCATTAGGATAAGGTGTATTCCATGTCTTGCCTAAAGGCACCCCGCTCTTGATCCCAAAGGACCCTCCACCCAGATGATCCTCCCTCGCTTGTCCACCCCCATGATCAGGATCTAAAAGAGACCTTTCCCTGGTCACCTGCGTAGAGGATCCAAAGGTAGTAGAAGTGAGAATACCCTCCGGTTTCTCACAGTTTACACTTCTCAAAACAAGGTGTCCTGGTTGAGGGTACAGGTTATCAAGGCATTCATGGAAGGAGTAAATGGACTATACCCTCCCATTTCTAACCCTCCACCAGGTTGGGACCTTAACCTTCTACTCGCAAAGCTAATGGGTCTGCCTTTTGAGCCAATGCACAAGGCCAGCCGGAAACACTGAATTTAATACTGCCTTTCTAGTAGCGATCACCTTGATAATACGAGTCAGTGAGCTACAGGCTCAATCGGTACAAGACCCTTTCATTGTTCTCCACAAAGACAAGGTGGTTCTTAGAACACACCCTACGTTCTCACCTAAATTCCTATCGAAGTTCCATGTTAGCCAGTCCATTGAAGTACTGACCTTTTTCCAGACGCCATCAAACTCTGCTGAGAGAAGCATCCATTCTTTATATGTTAGGAGAGCTGTCTTGTACTACAAAAACAAAACAAAACCACTAAGGAATACCAACCAACTTTGTTTCCAAAGCACCTGGTGGGGAAGGAGATCACATTTAAAAAAACACTATCTGCAGATGGATAGTCACGTGCATACAGCTTTGCTACTCGCTATAAAAAAAACTCTACCTTTTACACAGAGAGCACACTCTACCAGAGGTACAGGAGCTACTTTAGCATTTATTACAAATGTCCCCTTAGATGCATTTTGCAAAGCAGCTATTTGGAGCTCCAAACATACATTTACTCAGCATTACCGCATCGACACACTCTAAAACGGACTCTGAGATGGGACAAGCGGTGCAAAAACATCTATTTAATCCTGGAACTTCTCACAACCCACCACCTCCTCCAGGTACTACTCGCTAATCTATGCATAGCATGTGATCTAAGCAGAGCCATAAGCCTCAGAAGGCATATATTACTCCCCATAATCGTATTTCTGATGCTTGTATTTGCTTAGATTCACATGAGCCCACCCTTCCTTGCCTCCTGGAGTTGAAGGTGCATGGATGTTTTTGCTTCATCTTCTTTTCTGCTTTATCTCTGTACTCGAGCTGTACTTCATGCAGCCTCATGTGAGAAACAAAACAATCTGAGGGGCCTCAATGCATGAAGGATCATGGGTACAGTAGACGTCACACTAGGGATAGTATTACTAACGTGCCCAGTCAGCGTCCTTTTTCGAGTTTCAAAAAAACAAATGTTATATTCTGCGACTTCCACTAGATGTCGGCCTATGCATAGCTTTTTAATCTAAGCAGGTACACGCATCAGAAATACGATTACGGTGAGCAATGTATGACAAATGTACACCTGTGAGAGAGATTATTACCCAAAAGAAATTGATATCCAGAACGCATGTCAAATCACAATGAGAGGATCAGTAGTAGATACACTGGCGGGACCTCTGATGCAGCTGTGTAGATGTTTTTTCATGTGATATCTGTGAGAAAGCAGAGGGTGTCTCACCCGCTAGTCCTTGGGGTCTTGTCATCCAGGAGGCCAGGACACGGCCATCACTTTTGGATCCTTCTTGAGGGTGGACCAGTGCGGGAGGATCACCTGTATGCAGGGTCTTTGGGGACTGGAGTTGAGACAGCCGATGGTGAGATGTGGTAGTCCCCCCCCCCCCCCCCCCACATCCTTTTTTTTTATTTTTATTTTTTTTTTCTCTCATCTATCGCATCCTTTTTTGTATGATTTTCCAAAAGTCCCAACTTACCCCACCTCCCAATTTTTACACAAACACTGGCCCGAGGAAGAGGGTGACTGAGAGTAACCAGACTAAATCTCTTGCATCGTACTGGACATTTTCCGTTAATCAGGTCAGGCAAAGTCTGGTACTAAGTGCATGCACCTGATACCAGTTAGCTCTCCTCACCTGAATAAAAGGCAACACCTAATGACACACTCAGAGCAAGGCGGAACACGAGTACGAGCAGAACTTCCGGGACTAAGGCACACCTACTGGAGCAGACCAATGGACCAAGGGACGAGAGCAGCGGCTGAAAACCTCAAGGGTTCCCTACTGGTGGATGTTTCCTCCTACAGACCGCGAAAGACGCGTGGAGAAGGCCAAAGCCCACAAGTGTAGACTGCATTGTTTCAAGAACGCCAGTAACCCTCCCGGGTGAACAGCAGAGTTGGGGAGGCGAGGTCAAGCCTCTGGTGCTAGCATTGACTCTTAAACAAAATAGCAAAGCAAGAAAGCAGCACCCACAGCCGGTGAGTTGGCAAGCGACCTAAGAGACCAGTGTGTGTTAAAGCGAATGAAGTAGCAACAGTTTATCACAAGTGAAGGTTGCACACATGTGGATGAGACTCAAAGAAAGGCAGACCTGTGAATGAACCTTGAAGTAAAAGGCAGCTGTGAGATCAGTGATGCGAAGTAACACAGTGGTCCGGCAAAAGGAAGTAGCCCATTCGAAAGACTACGTGAAAGGTACATTGTTTGAAGCTATAAATCGAGCAGATGGCAAAAGTGAATTATGTGAGAGTAAAAGTAAACTTTGAGTTGAAGTGGCCCTGTGGTGGTCTGTAAAGAGAGCCACGCACAATCGAAAGTCTTTGATATCCAAAAGGGGTCCGAGCCCGATCGAGGGAGACCCGAAGTACAGAAAGCTTGGATAAGGGAGCCCCTGGCAAGTTTGTGTTTGAACTGTGACTTGAGAGGTCTGAGCATGGCAGAGGGGCACGTATGTGAACTGTGTGCGGTAAGATCTGAGCACGACAGAGGGGGCACCTATGTGAACTGTAAGGTCTAAGCACGGCAGAGGGGGGACTTTTGTGAACTTTACGTTGGAAAACATTATTTGAAAGTCAAGAAAGAGACTTTATTGTGGAAGGCCAGGCGGGCCTCAATCCACGGTTTGGAAGTGCTTAGAGTGTTGGAAACAAGCCAGGGTGTGTCATTCTGCCTACGAGGACAGCCTTACTGTGTGTGGTCTAACGTGGGGAGGAGAGCTGATTAAGCCCATTTATTATTTTGAGCACTGATTTTTCCCTTTGCATACATTGCTCCTTTATACACCTTTTGTACAAGAGATAGGGCAGGCATTAGGTTTCGTTAGCATGGGCCATTTTGATTTGAAGGACTCCACTAGGACTGTTTTGTTTATCGTTTGTATGGTCGAGACTACTCCCATCTTAATTATAGGGCAATATAGAAATGTCTCCAACCCCTAATCTTTCAATAAAGATTTTACAAAGTGTATCCACAGTGTCATACTTGTGATACCAGATCAAATTGCAAATGTATCTGGCATGTTTATCAAATGTATTTGAGCACATTTTAAAAATATTCTTGCGGGAGTACACTCCCCACTCCCCCCCCGCAGCCCCCTCCTTCTCCAGCATGGGGTCTGGCATGGATTCACATGCTCATGAATATTCCCCGTCGTCAGGCTGGGAATCCTCGGTAAAGAAAAAACCAGTATCAGTTTCGTTTCTGATCTGTCTTTCGTAGCAATAACCAATCACTGGTCTCTGCGTCATACTGACCACAGCCAATGACTGCCCTCTACCTAAGCCCCGCCTCTGGCAGCCATCTTCAGATTTTTACCGCACGTTCATGTGTTGGGATCCTCGTGCTATTGCTCTCGAGCGTTAGTGCTTATTTTCGCGCTTTTTTCTCAAAAACTTCAACTTTTTCGGTCAAAAGAGCCTCAAGCTCCACCGTTCCTACATCCGATTAACGGGGACCCGTGTCGGATTCTTCTACGCCCCTCAAGGGTGAAGATTTCGTCGAGCTACGCTTCGGAGGACTCCAGAAGCTTCTCAGGCCCGGTCTCGGAGATGGCCCAGGAGAAGGGAAGCTCGACGCCCGGAAAGCTGTTCAGGGTCTGCCCTGGATGCCAGCTGCAGAACATCTTTAAGGAAGACGAACATTCTTTCTGCCTTTACTGCCTTCATGAGGACAAGACGCACGTGGAAAAGGACTGTGCGTTTTGCGGCAACATGTCGGAACGAACCATGAAGGACCGCCATCAACGTCTCGCCAACTGGCTGCAGGGTAAGAGCCCGTCCGGCGAGAAAAAGAAGAAATCGGAGCGGTCTTCTAAGACCTTTGAGGGCGCCCCGGCGACGGGGGCCCAACATAAGGCTAAGATCCGCGAGTCCACTGGCACCGGGAGCGCCGAACGGTCGGGCTCTTCGGGCGTCAGGCAGGGCGCACCCTCCCCGGCACCATCAACCACGAGCCAACGCTCTGGGTCGGGTAAGAGGAAGGCCGAGCACCCGGCGAAGCTCCTGGAGAGGCCCCGGTCGAGCTCTAAGGCAGAGGAGGAGCGTGGCAGTGCCCCCTCCCTCAAGGATAAGGCGGTGAGCGCACCTAAGGTGGTGAAGGCCTTGATCCATCCGGCCAAGCCCTCTATCGAGAAAGTCGCGGCGGCCCTGGCTCAGCCTGTGGAGGCTACACCAGTGGTGGCGACCTCGGGGCTCAGAACCTCCCTGCCTCCTCGGAGGGAGTCTTCTTTTGTGCCCATCGACAGAACCCCCGTGAAACTCCCCGTGGGGAAGAAGAAGGGGGGGCAGGGCGTCGTCGTAGATTCGACCTCAGCCTCAGAGGAGGAACTGATCGAAGTCTTAAGCCACGGCCTAGGCGTGGTAGAAGACCAGCCCGTCGGAGTGGGCCCCGACGCAAGTGACGACGACGACATCGTCGAGGATACCGACGGGGCCCCTGCTCGCCCGTCGGATTCTCCTCTGCCAGCGCCGCAAGACAACTCGGCGGCCATTTTGTTGGCCATACAGTCCTTATGCTCCGAGATAAGGACGAGGCTTCCATTGCCCACGGAGGAACCTCTACCGTCGGGGGATCCAGAACCGGGACCTTCTGGTGTTCCCCCTATCAAGAAAAGAAGGATCCATCCTCCTCCTCCCTTTCAGCCGTCGCACCCCGTCCAGCCCTCCTCCCCGTCAACCCGAGGGGGTGATACGGGGACGGACACGGCAACGACGGGTACGGACGACGAGGCATACGACGAGGATATTCCGTCGTCGCCTCCCACCAGGGCCTCCCCGCCCGACGAGATCGGATCGTTCCATGCCATGATCTCCAGGGCGTCCGAGATTTTCCAGCTCTGCCCTGAAGAAAAGAGGAAGGAAGGCTTCCTGTATCAGCGGCGCGAGGCCAAGAGGAAGACGGTCCTCTCTGTGCCTCCGTTGGACGACATCTGGGATGAGGGCCTTACGCTCCTCAAGAACCCGTCCACGACGCCAGCTAGAAGAGACCGGTACGAGAAAAAGTACCGGGTCCCGGACACGGCCCCCCTGTGCCTCCGGGCACAGCCTACCCCGGATTCCGTCGTCTCCGCGGCGGCCAGGAAGAAAGCGGGGGGGGGTGCGGCCTCCACATCGACTTCCCCGCCGGACGGCGAAGGAAAGAAGTTGGATGCGATGGGACGCAGAGTCATCTCGTCGGCAGCGACGACGATTAAAGCGGCCAACGCCCTGGCGATCGTGGCTCGCTACGACAGGGAGCTCTGGTTCAAGATGGCTCCCCTGCTGGATTTTCTGCCGGATGACAAGAGGGCGGAGGCCCTGGACATCCTGCAGGAAGGTGAGGTGGCCTCCGACCACGCCATCACCGTGGCGACGGACATCGCCGACACTGGGTTCCGCCAGTTGGGCAACGGTGTTTGCCTTCGGCGTCGCGGATGGCTCAAGGCGACGGATTTCCGCCAAGACGTCCAGACCAGAGTCCTGGACATGCCCTTCGACGGGAACAACCTGTTTGGGAAGGCTGTGGACGACTCCCTTCAGGCCATTAAGGCAGACACCGAGACGGCCCGGGCCCTCGGCACCCTGCAACAACGACGGACGCCCTTTCGGAGCGGCGGAGGCAAGGGCGCCTCCAAAGGTTCCAGTGGCGGTTTCACTTCCTACCGCCAAGCGGCCCGCTCGTCGTCGCAAGAGGCCTACAGAGGACGAGGCAAGTCCGGTGGACCCCGCCGTCGTCGCCAAGGAGGCCAGGGCGGAAAGGCCGCGTCCAAGCAGGATTGAACCGGCCGCGGAGTCGGGCCCCCACCGAAGCACCCCAGTGGGAGGCCGGCTGGCGAACTTCGTCGGCGCGTGGGAGTCCATCTCCACCGACCGTTGGGTGCTGGACGCTCTGGCCCGGGGACACGCACTCGAGTTTCAGAAGAAATGCCCGCGTATCCCCCCCGTGACCAGAAAAGAACTGCACGTTCCTCAACTCCTTCTGGAGGTAAGGGCGATGCTCAGAAAGGGCGCCATCGAACTCGTCCCAAAGAGGCTCCGGGGCTCCGGAGTCTACTCAAGATACTTCCTCGTGAAGAAGAAGACAGGGGGATGGCGCCCCATCCTGGACCTGCGACGCCTGAACAAGTTCATCAAGGCGCAGAAGTTCCGGATGGTCACCCTCCAGCACGTCCTAGGCCAGCTGGAGGAAGGAGACTTCCTATCGTCGTTGGACTTGGAGGATGCCTACTTCCACATCCCCATCCTGAAGGGGCACCGGAAATTCCTCAGGTTCGTGGTCCAAGGGCGCCACTACCAGTTCAAAGCCCTCCCCTTTGGACTCCGGTCGGCACCCAGGGTATTCACCAAGTGCCTCGCACCGGTGGCGGCGCAGCTGCGCCGCGAAGGGATACACGTCTACCCCTACCTGGACGACTGGCTCTTCCGCGCCAAGACGAGGGAGCTCGCCGTGGCCCACACGGCAAGGACCGTCCAACTTCTCACGGACCTGGGATTCGCCGTGAACTACGCCAAATCCCACCTGGTACCGGCTCAAGACGCACTGTTTTTGGGGGCAAGGCTCAACACAGTGTCCCTTCTGGCCTCCCCGTCGGAGGAGAGGACCAGGACCATCTTGGGCAAGGTGCAACGGATGTTGGTGGCCGACGCGGCCAAAGTGAGGTCCGTCAAGTCCCTCCTCGGAATGATGTCTTCCTGCATCTACCTAGTGCCCATGTGCAGGCTCCGGATGCGCCCGTTGCAGGAATTCCTGGACGCGCGCTGGATCCAGACGACGGGCAGCTTCGAGGAGAGGATCAAGCTCGACGAGAGCTTCCGACGAGCGATACGGTGGTGGGGCACCCGCGCGCATCTGACGGCGGGCATGGACTTCCAGACCCCAGCCCACCAGGAGACAGTGACCACGGATGCCTCCCTGGAAGGGTGGGGAGCGCATACCGCAAATCTGCACGCAAGAGGACTTTGGCTCCCGACGGAGAAGTCCCTGCACATCAACGTCCTGGAGCTCCGTGCAGTGTTTTGGGCCCTCAGGTCCTTCCTTCCGTCCCTCAAGGGCAAGGTGGTGAGGATCTTCACGGACAACACCACCACCATGTTCTACATCAGGAAACAGGGCGGAACCAGGTCCCCAGCGCTGTCCAAGGAGGCGCAAGACCTGTGGCATTGGGCCATCGCCCAAAGGATATTTCTGGTGCCGTTTCATCTGGCAGGGATAAAAAACACCATCGCCGACTCACTCAGCAGGGAGCTGCGCTCGTGCCACGAGTGGGAACTACGGCAGGATCTAGTGGATCGCCTCTTCCGACGGTGGGGCGCACCCCAGATCGACCTGTTCGCGACGGCGACGAACACCAAGTGCCGGAGGTTCGCCAGCAGGTTTCCCCAGGCGAGGAGCATGGGCGATGCTTTCTCCTTCCCCTGGGAGGGCCTGTTCCTCTACGCGTTCCCTCCCCTGCCCCTGCTAATCCGGCTCATCAATCAGCTCAAGAGGTCACGGTGCAGGATGATCCTCGTCGCACCTGCGTGGCCGAGGCAGATTTGGTTCCCGGACCTTCTGGACTTGTCAGCGTCCCCGCCAATCAAGCTGCCGGCGGACGCGGATCTACTCTCCAGGGAAGGAGGCGCCATCCTCCACCACGACCCCAAGTCGCTGAACTTGCAGGCCTGGCTCCTGCAGCGCTAGAGTTCGGAGGATACGACATACCGGCCGACTGCAGAGAGGTTCTTGCAAAGGCCAGGGCGTCCTCGACTCTGAAGTGCTACGGACACAAGTGGAAGAGGTTCTCTGTCTGGTGCCGCGCACAGAAGATCAACCCTCTACGGATTACGGCTCCCCAAGTACTGCCGTACCTGCTGACGCTGGCCAAGGATGGACTGGCACACGCGTCCATCAAGATTCATCTTGCTGCGATCTCCCGATACACCAGAACCACGGGGCGGACGTCCTTGTGGTCTCATCGTCTGGTGAAGGAGTTCATGAAGGGACTATTCAGATCGTTCCCGCCGGTGAAGGCTCCGGCCCCGGCGTGGGAGCTCAACGTGGTGCTGACCAAGCTCATGGGACCTCCATTCGAGCCTCTACACTCGGCCCCGTTGAAGTTTCTGTCGTGGAAAACAGCTTTTCTCGTGGCCATCACCTCCGCACGACGGGTGGGAGAGATCCAGGCCCTTTCCTGCAAAGCTCCGTATTTGACTTTCCACGCCACGAGGGTAGTGCTCAGGACGCACCCCTCCTTCATGCCCAAGGTACCGTCGGACTTCCATCTCAACGAACCCTTGGTGTTACCTGTGTTCTTCCCGTCGCCTTCGTCGCCGGCTGAGAGGACTTTGCACTCGCTGGATGTGGCTAGAGCGCTGAAGTTCTACGTGGACCGCACGAGGTGCTTTCGGAAGACGTCACAACTTTTTGTAAACTTTGGACCTGTTAATCAAGGGAAGGCTCTCTCGAAGGCTTCCATTTCCAGATGGCTCTCCGGCTGTATCACGTACTGTCACCGGTTGGCTAACCGACCGCTGCCTGGCCGTCCGAGAGCCCATTCCACCAGAGCGATCGCAGCTACCACGGCGTTCCTATCTGGTGTGCCCCTGCTGGACATATGCAGGGCTGCTACGTGGAGGTCGACGCACACCTTCACGAAATTTTACTGCGTCGATCGGGATTCCAGGGAGGAGTCCAGGGTCGGCCAAGCAGTGCTGCGCAACCTGTTCGCCTGAGGTGAGCCTGGTGAGGAGGTAAGATGCTTAATGTTGAGTTTGATGTAATGCTTAATGTTGAGCCTTTGCCACCTCCCGTGGTTGTGCATGTGGGTACTGCTATGTATTCTTTATTCATGAGCATGTGAATCCATGCCAGACCCCATGCTGGAGAAGGAACAAGTTACTTACCTGTAACTGTTGTTCTCCAGCATGGGTCTGGCATGGATTCACATGCGAACCCTCCCGCCTACCCCTCTGCGGCTCTTCACTTGGTCATACTGCCACTTCACGTGCTTCCAAATCTGAAGATGGCTGCCAGAGGCGGGGCTTAGGTAGAGGGCAGTCATTGGCTGTGGTCAGTATGACGCAGAGACCAGTGATTGGTTATTGCTACGAAAGACAGATCAGAAACGAAACTGATACTGGTTTTTTCTTTACCGAGGATTCCCAGCCTGACGACGGGGAATATTCATGAGCATGTGAATCCATGCCAGACCCATGCTGGAGAACAACAGTTACAGGTAAGTAACTTGTTCCTTACCCGCTGCTTACCTTTAATAGTTTCCAATGCTAGTACCAACTCCAGAGCTGCTGGCTCCCCAGCACCCGAATCCGCCTTTGCCATGTGCGCTCACCAAAACGTTATCCACCCCAGCGTTTTAGGATTGGATGGTCTGGGATTGTGCTTGGGGTGCCATGAAATGCAAATGCTCTGTCGTGCAAAGCTGGGTATGCGAAGGAAGCTCTGTGCTCTGAATGGCTAATACACGTACGTAAGCGCCAGCTGGATTCTTAGTCTTTCGTGAACTCTCTATCCCTGCCTACCGAGGCCTGCAAGTGTCGAGCAAACGTCCTCGGCCCGGTGCAGACGCTGCAGTCCCTCCGTTTCGAAGAGCATTTTCACTCTGTCCCAATTAAGAACTGTGAAGTAATTGTAATGGGTTATTCATAACACGCTTAACACCCAGAGGTTTCTAAGCGCAGACCTGAGAATGGAACCTGTGTTGCTGCACCTCGTCTTGCTTGCCCCTGAGCTATCCTCCGAGATGTCGCCAGCATTCTTTTTCTGCATAAGATATGCAGGCAGCATGGGCTGTCCATGAGTCACTTGATGTGATGTGTTCTCGCTGACCACACATTTGGTTGCCAGGTTAAGAGTATATCGCGGACCACGCCAGTCACGGTCCCAATTCTTATCAATTATGGTTCTATATAGCTAGTAGCTACGGATTTCTATCATTCTTGTTCCCACGCGTATTAGCTAGGAATCGCACACGTTATGTGCAATCTGTCAATTGGATTGTCACCCATCGATGGTTAACATTGAACATTCGATTCCCTCGTAGGGACTTCGGCATTCTATTATCTGACTTATATCTACTCCCTGCTATTGTGTGACTGTACTTCAGCATGGTTGGACTCCCGATAATGTATCTATGTGGAATGTAAGGTTGGTGGTGTTATTCTATTCTTCAAGATATTTAGTTGAGATTTTACTCTGAGCCCTTAGTAATCACTTTCTTGTTAATTCTTCAGGTACCCACACTCTGCAGAAAGGTCTTTGTTTGTTTGGAACCAATAGCAATCTTAGCCCTGAGGATGGATTTTTTCGTAAATCCGAAACGCGTTGGCAACAGAATACTAAAAACTAGGCTTTTTGTCTAGAGGGCTTCCCTTTGTATGATCCCTGTCATATGCTCACTGTATAATACTGTTATGTAACTGTACCAACCAAAGCCAACGTTATATACTTCTTGGGCCGCTTATTGTAACCCTCAAGCAAGCCTGCTTAAGTATCCTTGACAGCGTGCCTCTATACCCGTGGGCTGTAGCGCGCTCTACAAATGCAAAATAAATAAATAAATACACCTTATGATGCGATTTGGGATCATTTAAATAGCACTAATAAGGTTTTCCTCATATGAGTCAGTGTGAATGTTGTAAGCACTAGTCATCCTGTCTGTTTAAGTCTTGGTATTGTATATTGGATATTGGATATTGGATATTGGATTGTATATTGGATGGTGTTCCAATAAATTAATTTTGAAAATGATGTTAAACTAATTCTATCTCTTCTGCCTGACATGCAACTGACAAATGTTGTGTATGTCAGAATTCAGTGCAATTTGTTCAAAAAGTTGGTTTACGTGTTTTCCCTTCACATTAAAGATTCCTTTATTTTACCTGAACACTAACATTTAGAATTTTTAAAAAAAAAACTTGTACAGTTACGTTGGTAGATACATAGGAGTGCATATGGGGCTACCGTGTGGCAACGCACGGTTTCGTTCATCAGTTTGCTAAACTGCCCCGAGTGGCCTCGTGGCATTTGCCCATTTGCACCTGAAGTCACTTCTAAATTACTGTTTAGGCAATTCTTTAACTTGTTAGTGCCTCCCAGCACCTTCATTTTGTTCTCACTGTCAATGAGTCACCTCAGGGTTTGCCTTCAGGGTCTGGTATCAAGGGGGTATTAAGGGTATTAGCGGATTCTTTGAATTCCAAATTGGGGGGGTCATACAGGGCTTTAATTGGGCCGGGACTCCCACCACCGATAACCATCTCAAGGAAATTCACCCATGTCCACCAGAGTAAATGGTTCTCTTTCGGCTTTCACACTCCTAACAGCTCCCAAATACATTGAAAGCAACACATGAGTGCGAGGGCCACACCAGAACTATTGTCAAGCGATGAAAGGAACGTACCACCTTGCGGAAATTGGAGGTAGCCCTCTGCTTACGCAGGGCCGCCCAGGCCTTGCAGACGCACGCTGTAGCTGAACAAATGTGCGTATATGCCTCATGGGTTGCAAACGTTTCACAGTCGGGGTGAGCATTGTCACCAATGAAATCCATGAGCACAAAGGTCTACATGCTTGAATCCCCGGCTGTCGAACACATGTCAAATTTAATGTGTGCATGCTTAGTTCGAAGAATCTGCTTTTTTATGCAAAGGGTCGAGTAGCCCATGTTCGGGAGTGCTCCCCCTCCACTTCATTTACAGAATTGGGGTGATTTACTCACTGAATTAATGGTTTGTGTATTTAGTGTGTGATTTACAGACAGCGATTTGTTTACAGACCTAAGAGAGATGCGTTTATAATCAGCTGAAAGGATGCAAATGAGGCCACACTGAGTGACCCCAAAAAAACTTTGCAGGGTCTTAAGATATTTGTCTTGGGAAGGCACCCCTTGCCTAAGCCGCCACCTCCCCCCCCCCCCTTAGGCCACGCCCTGCATGTCTCAAACCATGCCCATCACGTGGGCCACACACTCTTGTTACAGCCCCCACCTGGATTTCTTATCCGGCTTGAAGCAATGGGGGTAATACACGGAGGTTATTTCCTTGACAGAGCCGAACTTGGTACCCTGGTTGGCGAAACAGAACAGAGTCCACGGTAGACCAAGAGTTACCTGGAGAAACGAAGCACCAAACCTGTACAATAGGGACAGATAACTCGGCAGGCACAGGAAGGTAATCGGGGACAGGGGCCCTCTACCAACTGCACGGATGCGCGCACATACCTACCAATATCCCGACTCTCTCCTCTGCACCCAAAAACAATTGAATGCGGCGATCTCCCATGATTAATTCGGCCTAACTGCACACATAATTGTACACCATGCACACCTCAACTATCTTTAGAACGCAGCTGTCCCCCACGAGAAAATCGGCCTAGCTGCACACATCTCATATACAAGCACCACCTCTGCCAGAATGCAGCTACCCAAGGCAATACAACCTAGCTGCACACATACTACTGGCCTCACCCACCCTTCACACTACTCCTGGCGTTGGAATGCAGCTACCCAAGGCAATACAACCTAGCTGCACACATACTACTGGCCTCACCCACCCTTCACACTACTCCTGGCGTTGGAATGCAGCTACCCAAGGCAATACATGCCTAGCTGCACACATACTACTGGCCTCACCCACCCTTCACACTACTCCTGGCGTTGGAATGCAGCTACCCAAGGCAATACAACCTAGCTGCACACATACTACTGGCCTCACCCACCCTTCACACTACTCCTGCCGTTGGAATGCAGCTACCCAAGGCAATACAGCCTAGATGCACACATACTACTGGCCTCACCCACCCTTCACACTACTCCTGGCGTTGGAATGCAGCTACCCAAGGCAATACAACCTAGCTGCACACATACTACTGGCCTCACCCACCCTTCACACTACTCCTGGCGTTGGAATGCAGCTACCCAAGGCAATACAGCCTAGATGCACACATACTACTGGCCTCACCCACCCTTCACACTACTCCTAGCGTTGGACTGCAGCTACCCAAGGCAATACATGCCTAGCTGCACACATACTACTGGCCTCACCCACCCTTCACACTACTCCTGGCGTTGGAATGCAGCTACCCAAGGCAATACAGCCTAGATGCACACATACTACTGGCCTCACCCACCCTTCACACTACTCCTGGCGTTGGAATGCAGCTACCCAAGGCAATACAGCCTAGATGCACACATACTACTGGCCTCACCCACCCTTCACACTACTAGCGTTGGACTGCAGCTACCCAAGGCAATACATGCCTAGCTGCACACATACTACTGGCCTCACCCACCCTTCACACTACTCCTGGCGTTGGAATGCAGCTACCCAAGGCAATACATGCCTAGCTGCACACATACTACTGGCCTCACACACCCTTCACACTACTCCTAGCGTTGGAATGCAGCTACCCAAGGCAATACATGCCTAGCTGCACACATACTACTGGCCTCACCCACCCTTCACACTACTCCTGGCGTTGGAATGCAGCTACCCAAGGCAATACATGCATAGCTGCACACATACTACTGGCCTCACACACCCTTCACACTACTCCTAGCGTTGGACTGCAGCTACCCAAGGCAATACAGCCTAGCTGCACACATACTACTGGCCTCACCCACCCTTCACACTACTCCTGGCGTGGGAATGCAGCTACCCAAGGCAATACAGCCTAGCTGCACACATACTACTGGCCTCACACACCCTTCACACTACTCCTGGCGTTGGAATGCAGCTACCCAAGGCAATACATGCCTAGCTGCACACATACTACTAGCCTCACACACCCTTCACACTACTCCTAGGTTGGACTGCAGCTACCCAAGGCAATACAGCCTAGCTGCGCACATACTACTGGCCTCACCCACCCTTCACAGTACTCCTGGCGTTGGAATGCAGCTACCCAAGGCAATACAGCCTAGCTGCACACATACTACTGGCCTCACCCACCCTTCACACTACTCCTGGCGTTGGAATGCAGCTACCCAAGGCAATACAGCCTAGATGCACACATACTACTGGCCTCACCCACCCTTCACACTACTCATGGCGTTGGAATGCAGCTACCCAAGGCAATACAACCTAGCTGCACACATACTACTGGCCTCACCCACCCTTCACACTACTCCTGGCGTTGGAATGCAGCTACCCAAGGCAATACAGCCTAGCTGCGCACATACTACTGGCCTCACCCACCCTTCACAGTACTCCTGGCGTTGGAATGCAGCTACCCAAGGCAATACAGCCTAGATGCACTCATACTACTGGCCTCACCCAAGGTCATCTCTGTGAAAGGCTTGGCCTGGCAGATGCCCTGTAACTGCACATGGGTGTTCCTTTTACCCCTCATAGTTTCCTTCGTGATCTCTTTACAGGAGTCCTTTTGGGGAACACCTCCTTGCTTCTTGCCAGCTGTACCGATCTGGGCCCCACAGGTGTTGTCTGGGTCTAGGCATGGGGTAGGGTTTTTTTAAGGCTGGTGATGGACTTTGGAGCCTGGGGGCCAGGGGTGGTAACAGTGAATGCTTGGTGTAGGGCTCCGGAGGAGAAACATCACGAAGCGCGTGGCGGACCTCGCCCTGCCCCCTAGGTTTGCCCCATCCCCCTCACTCTGTCTCAGACATGGGACCTGGTCACATCCACTTGCAAGCAGAAAACAAGCAAGGGGTGCTAGACCTGGGCCAGAGGTGCCAAGTGGCAAGCTAGGCGCTATGTCCCAGGGGCTCTGCGATGGAACCCCCAGACCTGGCTAACACATGTTGGATGCATGTAAGAGTTCAGCTTCAGTAGTTCTAGGATGGGGGCACTGTCACATGGGGTATGAGGGAGGTTGCCCCCTGCTCAAGCTTACAGGTATTCATGCATGGCTGTTTCTGCCACCGCCTTTTAAAGTCCTGTCGGTCCTCCTTTTCCGTATGGTCTAGTCTGCATCCATACAGTGATGGTACGGATGCCCAGGTGGCACCTCTTCCAGGTCTTACCTAGCGCCTCATGCCCAGTTCCTCCACCTCGAGCAGCAGTCACTGGGATAAGTGTGTGTCTGGGCGCTGCTCCAAGGCTGGGCACTCGAGTCACACCAGCCTCAGGCAGGAATAGATAAAATGAACCCTGACTAATGTTTCTTTCTTTTTCCATTTCCGCCAGATGCCCAAAAAGCTGAAGAACGACAAAAGCTGGCAAAGGAACGAAGGGAAGAGCGGGCGAAATACCTGGGTAAGTACCAAAGAGTTCTGCCAGGGTGGCTGTTGGGGTGGTGGAAACCTCTCCCTTAAATCCAGTGAAGCATAGAGCCCCACAGAGCTTGGAGATGGGACAGGTTGAGAAATGTGCTAAGATGCTGATTCGGGAATGTCCATGTCTCACTGTTCCTCCTTCCCCTTGTGCTTCCTCTCGTTTCCGCTCTTTCCAACTCCTGGCCCCCCTCCGCTGGAACTCCTTACCTCTCAATCCGCTCTAGTCCTACCTTTTCCTCATTCCGCACCTCCCTCAAATCTCTCCTTCTCCACTCTCCGCCATGATTCCCCTCCCCTTATCACCCCCTCCCATCCTCTCCCTCTTCCCCTTAATCACCTCCCTCCACACCCCCACTCCTTCCACTCCCCCCTTCACTCCTCCCGTTCCCCTTCTCCTCCTCCTTCCCATCCCTCCCTCCCTCTTCCTTCCAGAACAACTCCACTACTCTCCCCTCACCCTCTCTTTTGCTCTAAATACTGTTTTGTTGGTCTGATTAAAAAATTTCAAAATTGTTGTTTGCTTCTACTGTTATTAATTTATCGTTAAATGTTCCCTGTTATAATGTGAAGCGCTTTGGCGTAAAGCGCTATATAAACCAAATAAATACAAATACGAACGTATTGGGTAAAAAGAAAAACAATGCAGGCTTTCATGCCTTTAATTGGACTAACTAGAAATCTTATGCAGAGATTGAACAATGCATTCACTTTCGAATTCTCAGACAACGTCATCAGATGATGCAGGGTGGAGCGTTCAGCAACACCTGGTGATGCAGGGTGGAGCGTTCAGCAAGACCTGATGATGCAGGGTGGAGCGTTCAGCAAGACCTGATGATGCAGGGTGGAGCGTTCAGCAAGACCTGATGATGCAGGGTGGAGCGTTCAGCAACACCTGGTGATGCAGGGTGGAGCGTTCAGCAACACCTGATGACGTCTACCAGACTTCGGAAGCAAATGCACTGTTCAGCTCTGCATAAGATTTCCAGTTAGTCCAATTAAAGGCAGCAAACCTTCCTTTTTTCTGTGCAATTTTAAAACTGTACCAACACGGTGCAAAGCATTTTTCAATCTATTAAAGGAGAAAAATGCCATGTTATTCCTAGTACCCTGCTTTTTTTGTTCAGAACACCTTTACCGCCTTAGTCATGAGGGTTTATAGCATAAAGCGAATGTGTGCAACTATTATGCAATGGACCTGTTCGTGGAAGTCAGAGGATGAAAGATCAGGGGGTCTGGGTTTAAAGCTGGGTGCCCGGGCAG
The DNA here is from genome assembly GCF_040938575.1 of Ambystoma mexicanum. NCBI lineage: Eukaryota > Metazoa > Chordata > Amphibia > Caudata > Ambystomatidae > Ambystoma > Ambystoma mexicanum. The sequence goes on from NC_090934.1 coordinate 97,964,294, forward strand.
CTGCTCGGGGGAGAGGGGGGTTTGGTTGGGGGGGGGGGGCGTTCCGCCCATTCTGCCAGGTTACCAGTTAGATACCTTGCCTGGCCTTCATGGGATGCCTACACACCAGGGCACCGAGACGAGACATTTCTGGGCAGGGCAGTTTGATGGGAATTTCTTGCAGAACTCTGCTGAGTTATTTATTTTGTGTAGAATTGTTGGATACTTTCTCTTATTGTATTGCTTATAGTGCGACCTAGCTCGAGGGAAGCAGAACGCTTTACTGTGGGAGGGAGCAGCACAGGGTTTGGTACTGTGCTACTGTAAAAAAAATGTCATCGGTGGAGGGTAACTCAAATGGCATTAGTTTATTCTGAACATTTTAGAATCCATATTAAAGGTAAGGAGGCCCTGCTGAGTGTGGGGGAGGGGGGTTTAGGGGGTGGGAGGGTAATACTTGGGCCGATCCCCTTCTCTGCCCTCGCCCTTATTGGCCTCCATCCACCATCTGCGAATGTTCTTTTTTGCACATCATCTTGGAGAAGGTGGTTGTTTCATGGGAGACTGCAATTTTTCTTTCAATTGCTCAGTCTGGCACTCTGGCTGGGCATGGAAAGCCCTGCTGTGTGTTGCTGGTGTCCTCGTGTGGCTGACGCCCTCATTAGTTTTTGGTACTTGTCTGGCACACCCCATGAAGTGTTCCAGGTGTGCTTCTCTGGGGTCCAGCCCTGGCCCCTTTGGCTCTCCAGATGTTTTGGACTACAACTCCCAGCATAGGCATTGTGCGGAATCACGGGAGTCCTAGTCCAAAACATCTGGCGCGCCGAATGTTGCAGTCCTGATTTATGGCAGTTTTAGGCTTGCGGTGTATACCTTGGTAGACGTGTTGCTGCCCCTCTGTGCTGCTGCCCTGGGGGCTTTAGGGGCACCAGGGATGCCTACGGATGGGGACAAATATTTCCTATGTCCCTTTACCACCCCCTCTTGATCAACTCCTGGAAGGCACTGTAGCCCCACTAGCCCTCGCCAGGCACGCCTTTTGCAGAATGCCTCTGCAGTTTCAACTGTCGGCTCTGCTCCTCATTTCATCAGCTCTGCTCCTCATTTTATCAGGACGTTGGGTTCTATCTGGAGTACATCTTAATACACTAGTTTTGTGCTATTTCATGTTATTTTACCAATCTAATGGTTTAGGGGGGAGTCTTCCCCCTGCCGAGTCAGGGCACCGAAATTAAGGTCAATTGGGGTTTGGGGGTGCAAGGTGGGATATTCTTCAGTTTCGAGTGAGAGAGACGTGGATCCCCCTAAGGTGAGATTCCTCGCGCCGCGCTACACAGACTGCCATTTTTAATGTTCGTGTGTCCAGGGAACAATTGTGAGCTATGGTGACCATGGACTTTTCTTTTGTGGCTGGCCCTGTGCCACCACCATCACCAGGGTCTAAGGTGGCCGACACCACAGCGCATGCCACGATTGCCTAACCCCTGGTGCACTGGTGTTGGTACACACCTTTTGTAGTGTGTGTGGTGTGCCTGTGTCACGCACTGTCTGATCTCAAGTAAATCCAGGTCCACCAGGTTGAAAGCCCCGGCTCAGGATTTCCCCCTCGTGGATCCACGGTCTCTTTGTTGGTTGGGAATTGACGGTGCTTCCGTGAGTGTAAGCTTGGTGAGCATGGGTGGAAGGAAGGGTTGGTGCCTGGTTACCCTGAGCTTCTTATCAATTGGGACTGGAAGTGCACAGTCTTGGTGTTTGTTTTCATTGGTTGCTAGCTCATTGTGCTACTACTACTTGTTTTGAGGACTTCAACTCCCGTCACCTCTAGCCGGCATAGTCCTTGGTGAAGGATCATGGGAGTTGTATTCCAAAACAAATGGATGACCATAAAAGGAGTAACCGTGGTTTTTACCCCATATGAGGCCATTTCCTGGTATCTAGGTTTTTCATCTGGGCTCCGTTCTGGATCTGAAACCAGAGGTCCATTCCTGTATCTTAGGCGACAGTTGTACTATGAGAACGCCTGTGCGTTGACTTTCTTATGAGTGTGCATTAAGAGTCCTAAAGCGCAGGCGTTGCTGGGGGGTGGGGGGGAGGTCTGAGGGGGCTATAGCCCTGGGTCTTTTGGTTGTAGCCCCGGATAGAAGCTCATGGGTTACAGCCAAAAAGGCTTGCTAGTCCCCAGTCACAATAGTCCCAGATCTAGTAACCCCCCCCCCCCCCCTGGCCTAAAGTAAAACCCGTCGTCCACAATGCATCTGTATAAGCACCTTAGGCAACCCTCCAGGTAGGCTGCTTTCCAGCAAGTGGTTTGTTTAGTGGGTCCAGGCCCTTGCAGGTCTCCATAATTCTGCAAAGTTCTGCTCGTGGCGATCAGACCTTCCCAGACGGTTTCGGATGAAATGTCAAAATTAAAATTACTGAACCCACCAAAAGACCTAAAACGCACACCACGAAAAGTTCTAACTACCAAAAGTTCGAACTTTTCGTGGTATGTGTTTAGGTGTTTCGGTGGGGTTGGTATGGGTATGGGGGGATGTCACTACAGTGCGGGGGAACGCCGCTCCAGCCCCCCGCCAAAAGAGTGGGGAAAAAAAAAAAGCCAGGGGTTGCGGGGATGTCCCCTGCAAAACCCCTCTCACTATACTATACAGTATATTGAGCGGGGGGTCACTCTTGCAGCTGCCAAAAAAAAAGACCCTGCGTGCCGGTTTCCAATCACGGAAGTGCACGGGAACCAGTGCTGCAGGGACACAGCATGAATGAAGGAAAGTTATGTAGGGTGGTGGGCGTATGTTGGGGGTGTGGGTGGGGGTGTTTTGTGGGTGTATGTATGGTTTTCTGTAGGATGTTCGCATGGGAAATGTCCGAACATTTGTAGTGCGTTAATTTCCCATGCAAACATTTCTGTCGTGAACTTCTCTGCGACGGAAAAATCACGTAGATCCCTCCCAGCCTGTGGGTGCCCACCCTGCTATGGGAGGCCAGCCTTTCTGGAGAACTGCACCACATACGGGTATAAAGCTTTTATAGTGTCGCCACCGCGGAGTGACCGTACAATATGTGTATCTGGCGCTATTCGTTTCCCTTCATCAGGGTTGCGCTGTGTGTCCAAGTTTCATGAGCTGCACAAGACCCCTTTATTTCTCACCCACCGTCGTTGTTGCCTGGCTTTGTAGTCTGTGTGTATTTCTTTCTCCAGCATGGGGTCTGGCATGGATTCACATGCTCATGAATATTCCCCGTCGTCAGGCCGGGAATCCTCGGTATAGAAAAAAATCAGTATCAGTTTCGTTTCTGATCTGTCTTTCTTAGTAGTAGCCAATCACTGGTCTCTGGGTCATACTGCCCCCAGCCAATGACTGCCCTCTCCCTAAGCCCCGCCTCTGGCAGCCATCCTCAGATTTTTACCGCACGTTCAAGTGTTGGGAGTCCTCGTGCTGTAGCTCTCGAGCTTTTGCTGCGTTTTCACACTTTCAGGAGATTTTTCTCATTTTTCGGTTAAATAGAGCCTCAAGCTCCACCGTTTCTACATCCGATCAACGGGGATCCGTTTCGGAGTTTTCTACGCCCCTCAAGGGTGAAGATTTCGTCGAGTTACACTTTTGGAGGATTCCAGAAGTTCCGAGGCCTACCCCGGACATGGCCCAGGAGAAAGGAAGCTCGACGCCCGGGAAGCTGTTCAGGACCTGTCATGGATGCCAGCTTCAGAATGTTTTCAAGGACGAGCATTCGTTATGCCTCTACTGTCTCCATGAGGACAAGACGCACACGGAGAAGGACTGTGCGTTTTGTGGGAACATGTCAGAGCGGACCATGAAGGATCGCCACCTCCGTCTCGCCAACTGGCTGGAAGGGAAGAGCCTGTCGGGCGAGAAGAAGAAAAAGAAGTCAGAGCGGTCTTCTAAGTCCTGTGAGGGCGCCCCGGCGATGGGGGCCCAACAAAAGGCCAAGCACCGGGAGCACCGAACGGTCGGGCTCCTTGGCTGCCAGTCAGGGCGCATCCTCCCCGGCGCCATCAACCACGAGCCAACGCTCTGGCTCGGGTAAGAGGAAGCCCGAGAACCCGGCGAAGCTTCTGGAGAGGCCCCGGTCGATCACGAAGACTCCAGGCAGAGGGGGACTGAGGCCCAGACCCTCCCCCCAAGGTGAAGGCCCCAGGCGTACAGAAGGTGACGATGGCCTTAATTCACCCTGCTAAGACCTCGATTGAGGATGTCGCGGCAGCCCTGGCTCAGCCTGTGGAGGCTACGCCAGTGGAGGCGACCTCAGGACCCAGAGGCTCCCTGCCACCGCGGAGGGAGTCGTCTTTCAGGCCCATTGAGAAGACCCCCACGAAGTACTCATTGGAAAAGGTGGAGGAGGGGCAGGTGGCCATCGTGGATACGGACACGACCTCTGAAGAAGAGCTCATCGAAGTCGTGGAAGAGGCCCAGCCCATCGGGAGAGATCCCGACGAGGGGGACGACGAGAGCGACGGTGTTGCCGACGAGGTTCCTCAAGAGCGCTCGCGCCCATCGTTTCCGGCGCCGCAGGACACGTCGGCGGCCATTTTGTCAGCGATTCAGTCCTTATGCTCGGAGATAAGGACAAGGTTGCCCCTCCCCCTGACGGACGTACCTGAGCCAGACCCGACAGGGGAACCAGAGCTGGGACCTTCGGAAAGTCCACTGCATAAGAGGAGGAGGAAGCATCCTACGCCACCTCTCCCACCTCTGCGGCCTGCTCTGCCTTCCCCCGGTCTACTACCCATGGGGATGATACAGGCACGGACACGGCTACTACAGGTACAGATGACGACGGAGGCGACGACGGGATGTGTTCCCCGTCACCCCCTGCTCGGGCTTCCCCGCCCAACGAGATTGGATCCTTTCATGCCATGATTTCCAGGGCATCCGAGCTCTTCCAGCTCTGCCCAGAAGAGAAGGAAAGGTTCCTTTACCAACTGCGCAAGGCTAAAAGGAAGACGGTCCTCGCCGTACCACTTCCTGATGACATCTGGGATGAGGGGCTCGCCCTCCTCAAGAACCCTGCCACGGCGCCGGCAAAGAAGGACCGATACGAGAAGAAGTACCGGGTCCCTGACGCTGCCACCTTGTGCCTTCGGGCGCAACCTACCCCGGATTCCGTCGTCTCGGCGGCGGCAAAGAAGAAAGCTGGGGGGCATCGGCCTCGACATCAACTTCCCCGCCGGACGGCGAGGGCAGGAAGCTGGACACGATGGGACGACGGGTCATCTCATCCGCAGCGACGACCATCAAGGCGGCCAACGCCCTGGCTATCGAAGCCCGCTACGACAGGGAGTTGTGGTTCAAAATCGCCACTCTGTTGGACTTCCTTCCGGACGCCAAAAGGGCTGAGGCCCTTGAAATCCTACAGGAAGGTGAGATTGCTTCGGACCACGCCATGACGGTGGCAACGGACATCGCCGACAGCGGTTTCCGTCAGTTGGGCAACAGCGTTTGCCTGAGACGATGAGGATGGCTCAAGGCGACAGATTTCTGCCAGGATGTACAAACCAAGGTTTTGGACATGCCCTTCGATGGGAACAACCTGTTTGGGAAGGCGGTTGATGAGTCCCTTCAGGCCATCAAGACAGACACAGAGACTGCCCGGGCACTGGGAGTGCTCCAACGACGACGGCCATCCTTTCGGCGCTCCGGAGGCAGACAAGGTGCCTCCAAGGGATCCGGCAGTGGCTCCTCCATGTACCGCCAAGCGGCAAGATCTTCGTCCCAGGAAGCCTACAGGTGACGCGGCTAGTCAGGTGGTGCCCGTCGTCGTCGACAGGGAGGTTAAGGAGGCAAGGTGGCCTCCAAACAAGATTGAACCAACCGTGGTGTCGGGGCCCCCGCCGAAGCACCCCGGTGGGAGGCCGGCTGGCGAGGTTCGTCAGCGTGTGTGAGTCCATCTCCACCGACCGTTGGGTGCTGGACGCCCTGGCCCAAGGGCACGCCCTCGAGTTTCAGAAGAAGTGCCCTCGCATTCCACCCGTGGCCAGGAAGGAAAATCACGTCCCTCAACTACTGTTGGAAGTAAGGGCGATGCTCAAGAAGGGTACCATCGAGCTCGTCCCAAAGAGGCTTCGGGGCTCTTGAGTTTACTCAAGGTACTTCCTCGTAAAAAAAGAAGACAGGAGGATGGCGCCCCATCCTGGACCTGCGACGACTGAACAAGTACATCAAGGCACAGAAGTTCCGGATGGTCACCCTCCAACATGTGCTGGGACAGCTGGAGGAGGGCGATTTTTATTTATTTATTTATTATTATTTTTTTTTGTCGTCGTTGGACTTGCGTACTTCCACATCCCCATTCTAAAAGTTCCTCAGGTTCGTGGTCCAAGGGCGGCACTACCAGTTCAAGGCCCTCCCGTTCAGATTGAAGTCGGCACCCAGGGTGTTCGCCAAGTGCCTTGCAATGGTGGCGGCGCGGCTGCGCCTACAGGGGATCCACGTCTACCCCTACCTGGACGACTGGCTCATCCGGGCAAGGACAAGGGAGCTCACCATGGAGCACACTGCGAAGACCGTCCAGCTGCTCACGGACCTGGGATTCTCCATCAACTTTCCAAAATCCCACCTGGTTCTGTCGCAAGTCGCCCTGTTTCTGGGAGCCAAGCTCGACACAGTGGCGCGGCTGGCCTCACCGTCGGAGGAAAGGACCAGGACCATTATGGGCAAGGTGCAGCGTCTGCTGGCCATGGACATGGCCAGGGTAAGATCTATCAAGTCCCTCGTCAGGATGATGTCCTCCTGCATTTATCTGGTGCGCCTTTGCAGGCTTCGGATGCACCCCTTACAAGAGTTCCTCGACGCCCGCTGGATCCAGTCGACTGGCAGCTTCGAGGACAGGATCACTCTCAACGAGACGTTCCGTCAGGCAATCTGGTGGTGGGGTACCCGCTCTCATCTGTCGGCGGGCACGGACTTTCAGACCCCAGCTCACCAGGTGACGGTGACGACGGATGCCTCCCTGGAAGGTTGGGGAGCGCACTCCGGAGATCTTCACGCGAGAGGCCTTTGGCTCCTGGAGGAGAAGTCACTCCACATCAACATCTTGGAGCTCCGCGCAGTGTTCTGGGTCCTCGGGTCTTTTCTTCCGTCCCTCAAGGGCAAGGTGGCGAGGATCTTCACCGACCACACCACCATGATGTTCTACATCCGGAAGCAGGGCGGAACCACATCTCCTGCCCTAGCCAAGGAAGCCCAGGATCTGTGGCATTGGGCCGTCGCCCAAGGGATCTTTCTGGTGCCTTATCTGGCAGGAATAAAAAACACGATCGCCAACTCAGTCAGCGGAGAGCTGCGCTCGTGCCACGAGTGGGAACTACGCCAGGATCAAGTGGATCGACTCTTCCGACGATGGGGCGAACCCCAAATCGATCTCTTCACAACGGCGACGAATTCCAAGTGCCGGAGGTTCGCCAGCAGGTTCCCCCAGCCGACAGAGCATGGGCAATGCTTTCTCGTTCCCCTGGGACGGCCTATTTCTTTATGCGTTCCCTCCGCTGCCGTTGCTGCTCCGGCTCATCAACCAGCTCAAGAGGTCCCGGTGCAGGATGATCCTCGTCGCACTGGCGTGGCCGAGACAGATCTGGTTCCCGGACCTTCTGGACTTGTCAACGTCCACACCAGTCAAGCTGCCGACGGACGCAGATCTTATCTCCAGAGAAGGAGGCGCATTCTTCACCACAACCCAGAGTCGCTGAACTTGCAGGCCTGGCTCCTGCAGCACTAGAGTTTGGAGGGTACGACATCCCGGCCGACTGCAGAGAGGTTCTTGCAAAGGCCAGGCCGTCCTCAACTCTCAAGTGCTACGGACATAAATGGAAGAGGTTCGCTGTCTGGTGCCGTGCACAGAAGATTAACCCTCTGCGAATTACGGCCCCTCAAGTGTTGCTGTACCTACTGTCATTGGCCAAGGCTGGACTAGCTCACGCTTCCATCAAGATACATCTGGCCGCCATCTCACGATACACCAGAACTACGGGACGGGCGTCCTTGTGGTCTCATTGACTGGTGAAGGAATTTATGAAAGGATTGTTCTGATCATTCCCGACGGTGAAGGCCCCTGCCCCGGCGTGGGAGCTCAACGTAGTGCTGACCAGGCTCATGGGTTCCCCATTTGAGCCTATGCATTCGGCATCGTTGAAATTTCTGTCGTGGAAGACAGCGTTTCTCGTGGCCATCGCCTCCGCACGACAAGTGGGAGAGATCCAGGCCCTATCTTGCAAGCCGCCATACTTGACGTTTCACGACACGAGGGCGATGCTCAGGACGCACCCCTCCTTCATGCCCAAGGTGCCGTCGGACTTCCACCTCAACGAACCATTGGCGTTGCCAGTTTTCTTCCCGTCTCCTTCGTCGCCGGCTGAAAGGACTCTGCACTCGCTGGACGTAGCTAGAGCGCTGAAGTTCTACGTGGACCGCACAAAGGGTTTCCGGAAGACATCACAGCTGTTTGTGAACTTTGGGACTGTGAATCAAGGGAAGGCTCTCTCGAAGACTTCCATTTCCAGATGGCTCTCCGGCTGCATCATGCACTGTCACCGGTTGGCAAACCGACCGCTGCCCGGCCGTCCGAGAGCCCATTCGACCAGAGCGATCGCTGCTACCATGGCATTCCTGTCTGGTGTGACCCTGCTGGACATCTGCAGGGCTGCGATGTGGAGGTCGACGCACACCTTCACAAGATTCTACTGCGTCGATCGGGACTCCAGGGTCAGCCAAGCAGTGCTGCACAACCTGTTCGCTTAAGGTGAGCCTGGTGAGGAGGTAAGCAATGCTTAATGTTGAGTTGTTGTATTGCTTAATGTTGAGACTGTTGCCACCTCCCGTGGTTGTGCATGTGTGTACTGCTATGTATTCTCTTATTCATGAGCATGTGAATCCATGCCAGACCCCATGCTGGAGAAGGAACAAGTTACTTACCTGTAACTGTTGTTCTCCAGCATGGGTCTGGCATGGATTCACATGCGAACCCTCCCGCCTACCCCTCTGCGGCTCTTCACTTGGTCATACTGCCACTTTACGTGCTACCAAATCTGAGGATGGCTGCCAGAGGCGGGGCTTAGGGAGAGGGCAGTCATTGGCTGGGGCAGTATGACCCAGAGACCAGTGATTGGTTACTACTAAGAAAGACAGATCAGAAACGAAACTGATACTGATTTTTTTCTATACCAAGGATTCCCGGCCTGACGACGGGGAATATTCATGAGCATGTGAATCCATGCCAGACCCCATGCTGGAGAACAACAGTTACAGGTAAGTAACTTGTTCCTTGTGTGCTTTTTTGGTGCAGTGGGAGTGCTGGTTGTCCGGGTTGTGGTTGTATAATGTGGGCACAGAGCGTCGGTGTGGAGGTGCAGTGCAAGGACCTGCCCCAGGGGGCGCTGCCTAGCTGTACACCTGTTGGGATTGGCCATGTTCCAGATTCCTCTTGACCTAGGAGGAGGGGAATTGGCGTTCTGACGTATCCCAGAATGCCGTGCACTAGTGGCTTCAAAGACAGAGGTGCATTTTGTACCAGAAGGACAGTTGTTTTCACCCATTAGTGGCCTTTCACCTAATTCCAGTTCGGTCTGGCAGGACTTTGCCAGTGTGTGGGGACCATGGAACCCAAAACTGTGACTGGGTTCTAGACCCCCCTCAAGGGCATTACCATTGGCTAGCAGAACTTGCTGCAATCCTAGACTTTTTGGCAGATTTGGAAATGTAGATTCTCCTTATAAAGGGCTTTCTGTATGTATCTAAGCCGGTTTATTACCTACCTTCTTACATTAAGAGTTAATCCTCCCCTCCATGTTCCCCTGCCCTGTACAGGGGGTCATGTTAATTTATTACCTTCGCTTTCTACCAGAATAGTCGTTTACACAATTAGCCAATGTGTTTACATTGGTCCCCTATTTTGCCAGAACCAGGTCATTTCAATTTTATTTTGCCCCGTCTAGCTACCTTTTCTGGCCGCGTTATTTCCAAAGACTGGACACAGCCTTGATCATACAGTCACAATTCCTTGTGTTGCCCCGTACAGTTCTTTTTCTACCAGTACGTACTCTATCACTCTACTAGGTTCTCTATCGGCCTAGTCCAAGGTCTGCAACCTCTGGCTCGCCACATGTTCAACTGCAACTACCACCAGCCCTAGCCAGCAGAAGGGGGGGGGGGGTGCGGAGGATGGGGATCCTAGTATAAAACATTTCATTTATCTGGCGTGTTCTGCACCACAAACCTTATAGTGCAGCAGGTGCCGCACTATAGTTAAGGAGAGATCCATAGGAACCTCGAAAAATGAATTGCTATTAACATTTGGCTCGTATTACGGATTTGGCAGAAATGTTGCTAACAAAATTGTCCTCCCGACCCCGACTGGAAATGTTGGGGAAAGATCCAAGTAAAAAATGCTGTTTCGACCTAGCCCTCGTTCATTTGCCCGTAGAGAAAGTCACATTTTAGCGGAAGCGCACAGCAAACGCCACTGGACAGAATTGGACCAAGTATGAAACAGCTTGGGCAGGAAGTGTTGACCTGCAGTTCTAGGCTGGTTTGAGTTAGTTTATTCAGTAGTTTTTTAAAATATTAAAAAGGGAACGGGGTACCCCCTGCACCTTAAAACCTTGTTATCCGTATTGGTGCTTTGCAGCAGAGAGGGTGAGAGAGGCTAATGGCTTTTAAGTAGCTGGACGGATTTGGATGAAACTTTCTAAACCGAGCATGTCTAGTGCTGTGGCAGCGGGTCCAAAAGAAACATATTTGGGGGAACATAGATAGTGGACACAGTCAAAGGCCATGGCTCGTGGCCTGTAAAAAAATTAATGGCGAACAAAACCCTTGAAATTCAATGAAAAACGTTTAAAGTGACAAGATTTAACGCACCAAAACCCTTGAACTTCAGCGGATTTAAGAAGTTCTGACCAGCTTAGCTCACGCGTTCCTGTTGTAAAGCCCATGAGCACATGCACATAAGAGCAATGGCACACAAAATAGCATGATGGGGGACATCAACGGGAACGCGCTGAGTTAAGCTGGTCATGACTTTTCACATCCACTGAATTTCAAGGGGTTTGTTGAGTTAAATCTGGTCAACTTAACTGCACTTGAATGTTTTTTTTCAGTTAATATACAATACATCTGGGGAGCTGCGGGCTGCAGCCTCAATTAAATTGTGTACAGTTGAATAAAAAGAGTTCATTTTTGTTATTTTGATTTGTATCGGCCCATGTATGAGTCACTGCTGCCCCACTCCCTGATAGCGGACGTGTGTGGATGGCCAGGGAATAAATGCGCGCTTGATGAGCAGAACAGAATTTGTGTAAGCTTCACAATTCATGTAAAAGGATCGGTTCCAAAATCGTGCACTGCAATGACCACCTGAAAAGAAGCCCAGAGAGGTAGGATGGTATAGGACGGTCCGTCGCCGATATAAATTTGGTTATGTCTGCCTGGGATCGGGGTAATCGTGACATTCCTGTCCATCTCAGACATGCATTGATTTCTTTACCAGTAAAGGCTGGAAGAGTCTCTCTACCCGGTGCCTTCCTCCGTTCGCAGACCCTGCCTGTGAATATTTCATGGTGTCTGCGAGGCGCTTCATTAATATTTCAAGGAGCTCTGCTGTTCTGGCAGGAAACCCACCCTGACGGGATTCCAAGCAGGCCGCAGGCGAACGGAAGGAAAACTTGAAAACTGCTTCTTCTTGAGTACAAAGGACTGGAGTGCGGAGGATCAGACCACATTGAAAGCTTAGAGCCACTTCTGCCCCAGAGGAGGTGGTGCTGGTTTATGAATGTGGCGCCTGGAAGACTGATGCCCTCATAGGAGGAGGTTTTGGCAACTTGCCATCTTGCGAATGGACGTGTGAGAGATATTGGAACTGCGTGAGGTATGGTGGCTCCGAATGACCCCATTGCAAAATTCCTTTCTGGCAAATTTCTAGGGTATCACTTACTCCATGTCGAGTGGCGAAGTAGGTCAAATATTTGATAGTGGTCGATCAGGATCTGTTGAGTAGTATTCCCCATCTGGAATGTTGTCCACTTCCGGATTACACATCCGGTTGCCGGCCTTCTCTTCTGGAAGCCTCATCTAGAATGTTGTGGTCCATTCTCAAGACCCCAACCAAAGTATCGTCCAGTTCTGAAGTTACCAACTACCCAGGTCTCGTCTGGCAGTCGACAAGTGAAGGATAAAGACGAAGTTGAGGCAACTCCGAGACAAGCAACCATATATCGGGCATGTTTTGGGTTCCTTCTGGAATAACCACCTGGAAGCTCAATACTACTCTGTTTAGCATCCAGCAGTCTGTGCTCTCTCGTCCTGCTTCCAGTTCTTTCAGCTTGGCTCTGTCCTCCAATTTGTCAGTACACTATTTTGGTCTCGCGCCACCTTCTCCATAGACTCGAAGGTGGCACCTCTCCTCTATATAGTCTGGGCTTTAAGTGGGCTGGGGCTGAGCCCGGGAGGCATCCCAAAACCTCAATTGAGTTGGGGCTCACACTACCCCCGACAACCACTTTTCTATTAAAAAAAGAAAAAAAATGTGTTTTATTCTTTCCCTGCCGGTATTTGAAACCTGTGCACTGCAGGTGACTATCCACTGTCATGTTGCACTGTGCTATTCCATAGGTGGAGGATTTCATTTGTTTCTATCAATAGACTGTCACATTCTATTGAATGAAACAAAAGAAATCGAGCACCTACTAAATAGCACAGTGCTATTCCGTAGGAGCTGGATTTCTTTTGTTTAATTCAATGGACCGTTTGCCACACAAAGCCTGTAAGGGGTTTCATGTCAAGCACTCTACTGTAGAAGACAAAATAAATGATGCAATTATGAAATGGCGCAGGGCTCGAGATGGAGTTCCCAGCACAGGACAATAAAATAAAAACAAAACCTGACCGCTTTTCTTTTTTATTGTCCTGTGCTGGGGACACTTTAGGCTACGCCCATAATGTAAGCCCCACCCTTTTGTTGCAACCCACCCCCCCTTGATTTCTCGCCCCACTTAAAGCGCTGCATATAATACTCCCAAATGCAATCGCACAGATTCCAGAAACAGTTCATGCAAACTTAGAACTGCCCAACAATTTCTGAAGCTCCCAGGAGGATAGCTCAGCGGCAACACGCGCGCCTTGGAAGCAAGACAACATGAAGCAACACAGGTTCGATCCCCGCTCCGCGCTTGGAAACCTCCGGGTTATAAATACGCAACTAAGACAAACAAATAAAAATTATGCAGCAAAAAAACATAACCATTCCGGTAAGAGTGCCTCTATGCCAGCGGGCTGTGTGAGTGCTTTAAACATTTTAAATAAATTAGGTGGGGGTTAACCCCAGAATCGTAAAACTCTCTACAGTAACCTCTGTCGTGAGTGAGAGTTTGCGGGCAGGGTGACTCTTAAGCCACTGTGCAGATGTAGGGGCAGGAAGAGGGGGGGCTTGGAGGGGGGTGCAGACTCGAAGGTTTTAATAAGGTCAGAATAGCGTTTCTGGTCATAAAGTGGTTTGTTGGGACATGCATTCGATTTCAGGGCGCGGGATCCGGCCATTCTCCCAGTGTCTTTCAGACGCTTTTGTACTTTCCCTTTTATTGCCTTCAATCAGGGGCGTAGGAGGCCCTTAAAATCTTGGGGGGGGACAGGGGAACATCTGGGGGACTTTGTTTTTTTATTATTTGTTGTATTTTAGTCAAAGAACTCGACTTTTCACAAAATTAAAATAGCAGTACGTATTAAAATACATATATCATCACTGTATAAAACAAGAGAAAAGAAAACCTAAGAAAAAGAAACGCCGTTCAGAGTATAAAATCCTCCCAGCGATGGACCTTTTACAGAGATCTTTTATAAAACTCTCACCTGCGCTTTAAGTGTAGATGCTTTATGGAGTTTCGCCAACCCTTCCTATCCTATTCCACTTGATCCCTCAATGATGGAACTCTTTACAGCAGTTTATGGGCTGCAATCGTACCTCGGCACCAGGGTATTCACTGGATTTACATGGATAGCGGAACAAGTGCTGTTTTGAATCTCAAGGCTCTGCTTTATTTTTTTCTCGGTCTCCCAGATAGCTTATGGTGGCCTCTATTAAAACTTGTCTACAACTCATTATTCCGTTGGTGGTGGGTACCAAAAATGCAATTGCATCCCTATTTTAAAACAAGCGTTGGCAACGGCAACCGTTTGGGCTTTAATGTAAAAGGTCCTTGCCAAGCACCGCCATAGTGGTATTAGGTACCCACTGATGGTAGCAGCTGCAAAATGCTGCATGTACCTGGCAAATGCCCAATACGTATAGACAAGCAAACACTTGCCATTGCTGGTTTTTAGCAGGACTTCAGTGAAGCAAATGCATAGTGCTAAAAGAGTGAGTGATTGATTTTTGATTGATTGTTTATTTGTATAGTGCCTATACACTGTGTTTCACTTCAAGGGGGGAGGGAGCATTGCAGAAATAAAGTTACATTCTTACAGGTCCTTGAAACAATTAAGCATGTGAAGAATAACTATCATAATCAGCCTGACGACATTTCAGAGCAATGAACAATTAAGGAGAAAAGGAGTGGATTAAGGCATCTCTGGATAAGACATTTGTATTACACCAGTAGTATGTTCCCAGCTCCAATTAAGTTATTAACTACCCAGGGCTTTGTAGTAAACATCCCTAAGTCAATGGCTTTATCTAAACCAGAACTGGCATTTTACGTACCCTTTATAGATCATTCTAGTGTATTTTAAAGGAATAGGTTATGGTGTAAAATTAGTCTGCGACCCGCGTGCCATCCATCCACCAAAAACCCACAAAAGTTGCTAAAATAGCCCAAATAATGTGAAACTGTGCCGCAAGGCAAGATGCCACGCACCCTGGCACCAGCTCCCACTACAGGACGGTTCAGAGGTGAATACATCTCATTTAAGGTTAGTCCTGACTTCAGACCTAGGCTACAGGTAGGAGAGAGTGAAAAGGGAGTTGATGCAGGAACAGCCTCCTGTGACTGTCTCTTCCTGGAGAGGAACCAGACAGGGCCGCAGATGACACTGGGGCAGTGGGAGAACGCCAAGCTCAAGCTCCCACGTTCCCTCTAATAAATCCTCCTCATGCCAGCCTGCACCTGGGAGAGGGGGGGGCCACTTCAATGCGCAGACAGATATGGTGTAGTGTATATATCTGCAATTATTTCAACAAACTACTTCAAATCGTCCTCGTGCAGGCCTCGTGAGTATGGATCAAGCATTAGAAGAAGACGCATTCGTGACTCCACCCTTTACCTGGGAACATGAGGCGAGGCACCATTCTCCCTTGTACAAATCTCCCCTCTGTACCCTTCTCTACTCCACATTCTCATGTACTGTAAACCCTTTTCTCCCAAGTCTCTTCCCTGCACCCCACACCAAGTTCCTCATCTGACACACTGCACTCTGCACTTTCTCACTTGTCTGTACTTCTCAATCATTTGCAAAACCCGAAAGCACCTCCTTTGCCATTTCAGCCCCACTACTCTCCCTGTGTTCTGGTCTTTCCTGCACCCCTCTCTCCCCTGCACGCACTGGTCACCCTGTGCTGCAAACCATCCCCATCTTTCATCTGCACTCCGTTCTTGTTCCCATCTCTCCCCTCCCTTGCTCCTCTTTTTCTGTCCTCTGCACCCTTTCTACCCCTTTTCACTTTGCAGTCCCACAGTCTACTGCACCCCAGACCCTCGATTTCCATTCCCCCTTGGCCAGCACCCCACAACTCTCATCTACACCCACTCAGCAATTTCTCCTCAGTCTTCAGAGCACCTTCGATATCCTGGCTTACATTTCACAGGTTTTCTCTTGCATGCCTTGCATGACCCAACCACTCCATATAGCTTCTCAGAATAAGCTGGAACAGGCATGCCAGATCCATGACCTTAAAAGGGTTCCA
The DNA here is from genome assembly GCF_040938575.1 of Ambystoma mexicanum. NCBI lineage: Eukaryota > Metazoa > Chordata > Amphibia > Caudata > Ambystomatidae > Ambystoma > Ambystoma mexicanum. The sequence continues at coordinate 97,980,176 of NC_090934.1, forward strand.
TGTAATAATGTCGCCACAAAATTCTCGCCATGCAAAAATATTGCCGAAAAATGGCCGTGTTTTGTGGCGACATTATTGCATGGAACATGCGGGGGACACCCACGCAACCCCCAAATTTTTTTTTTTTTTTTTAATTTTCTTTATTTTTTTTTTGCTCCTGTCCCCATATATATGGTCACCCATATAATATCGCCACAACCTTTTCCCGGCGATATTATTTACGGCGACCATATATATGGGGATAATATTACCTGATACCCTTAAAAGGGCTCATTGATACCTGAAAGCATTAACTCTTAAGAAATAGTCAGGAGCATGGATATTTGGAAGGGGGGAGGGACACAGAAGTCACTAAATCGACGTACTGTTGAGGCTCTACCCCCAAGATCTGATCGCACAGCGCCCACTCAAGTACGCTGACAGAAGCAGCCAGGCTGAATAAAACAGGGTGAAGCTTAGCCAAGACCGACAGAAAATGACCGCTTGATTTCTTTTAAGAGATGCGCAGGATAGGCACCAATAAATGGTTTTATTTTGGGCAGGGACAGAGTTCAGGTCTGTGCTGGTAATAGTTTGTTTTATGGAATATAATAACACTTTGGTCATAGCACTTCATGCTAGATGCTTTCAGCTTCTAGGCAATGTAATAAAAGGTATTATTACCCTCATTTGAACAGCACTGAATTTATGAAAGGTTAAGTGGACCCTGCTGCTGGGTTTGAACCAGCAAAATGCAGGTAGCCTTCATGTCAGAGACCAAGCTTTAGGTGTGGTGCCATCCAAACTTCAAGCAGGTGTGAGTTGATGGCAAGAGGTGGAGGGGTGTGCCTTAAGGCAGGCCTACTGATATTAGAGTATCCATCAAGTGTTTTCCCTTGCCTACCTTAGAAATTACTATTGGAAAAAAGCACACATCCCATGTAGCAGCCCTTCTCGAGATTGGCTCATCCTCATTTTACTTTATATGGTTTCATGAGGATTTCGTATACAATGTCAGGCTATCTCAAGCAGTGTCTGCACTTTGCAAGCCATGCCTGAGGTACAGGGACATCTTGGAGAAAATCCAGTCTTTGACAGATTGTGTGATCCTGGGGGAATCGTGTGACCCCTCCCCCCACTGTGCATTATTTTCTATATATGTTTACTTGGGATCACCTAGAAGTGATTCAGTTGGCAGGGTACACTATAATGAAATGCAGGGGTGTTGCTAGATCTGGAAAAGGTCCGGGGCTCCGCTAATGCCGGAACTGTCGGGACTCGTGGCTGGCTAGCCTTTTGGTTGTAGCCCCTGAGCTTCTATCCAGGGCTACAAACGAAAGATCTGGGGCTCTAGCCCCCTTAGCCACCCCCTAGCAACGCCTCTGATGAAATGCCTCAATTGTAAATGTTTTAAGAGTTTCTTGTTGCTCCATGTATGCTAAGCATGCTGAGTGAGTGCGAAGAGGGACAAAGTGTCACAGCAATAGATGTCACCTCCAGCTGGGTACCGGGTTTAATTTTGGGAAGCATTTATAAATGCATAGAATTTGTAATGTTTTTTTTTGCAGAGAAACATATCAGGTGCAGTCAGCGTGATCCAACTCTAAGGAAATAAACTAGAAACAATCTCAAAGTAACCTGACAGTTTAGGGGCATTAGTATAGTGTAAGCAGCAAAAATAATCATCACGCCCTTCTCCTTAAAAAAAAGAAAATACATAATATATTAAACGGTGTTGTGGCATTTGTATAGAAACTGCATGTACATGTCAATATATACCGGCTCCCATTGTGCACCCTTGATCCTCTCCTGTATAGGTGAATGGCCTCCATATGTTTTTGTGCGGCCTTGCAAGCCCATGTTGGCCTATGCTTAGAGCTTAAATGTGAGCCCTGGCTTTCCCTCAGTAAGGAACCAACAAACGGCTGTTCCCAAATGTGATGTACCTCTTTGGCAGGGGCTGGGGCACACTTTCATGAATTGAAAAACATGAGGGCACCACTGGCAGGGCCTCAGGCTTTTCATTTCATGAAAGTGTGCCACAGCCAATGTCTCATATACAGTTTATAAAAACAAGCGTGGCACGTTGCAAACTGATCAGGGAATCCTGGCCTATTAATGTTTAATTAAGAGGCCAGGATTCCCTGATCAGTTTTGCAATGTGGCGCACATGTTTAGAAACTATGATCTGACATTGGCACATATCCTCCCCATGCTGCCATGCACCTTGGAGAGGAGGGGGGGTGACACTTGACTGACTTACCTTACGGTAGCTGCTGCCTGCTCAGCCTGTTCTCAGTCGATAACACACACGAGCACAGAGTCCCTGCAGTCGTATTTTACAGCAGATACACAAATAATCTAGGGTGGATAGAAGCCATTATATCCCCCTACTTAAATTGTGGGAGGGGGGGGGATTTGTCCCCTTCACCCCCCAAATGTCCTACGTCCATGCTTTCAATGCTCATTTACAGCTGTCCTCAGTTTTCCTTCCGTCTCTGGCCCTTTGAGTCAAATTCCCAGATTTCTGTGTCTGAGCTCTCCATCGGTCTTTATGGGACACCTTACACTTTTACTACATTTCCCAGCATGCAGCACGTCTGACCCTGCTCCTGCGCTTGCACCTCCAGGGTTTCTCTTACTCGTGTCCTTGTACTTGGGTGTGTTCAGACTCACAGGATTGCTGGCTTATCACAGTACACAGTTCTCCACTCTGCATGTTTGCTTTCCAGCTCTCACAGGACCACACCCATCTTGTGGCGGTGTCTCCAGCATCCCTCACTCCTGGGCTGATGCAGTCTCCTGCCTCCAGGCCGCCGCTCCTCTTTCTCTCGTTCTACTCGGTTTCTTGGATGCAGCATGCCACCTCGGTCTAGGGGAGCCGATTTATGAATTTCCCGGGGGGGGGCGGGGAGGGCCCAAATATAGGACGTGACATCACCAGCAGTTATGACTGCATTTGCACGTAGTCGCCAACTTGGTACGAGGGGATCGGGGGGGCGCCGAACAGTGGAAACATTGGCTAGCATGTACTGCATATACTAAAGTCAAGTAAGAAGGAGGTTTAAGCCTTCGCGTTGCATTCCAGTGTTCCATCACTGCCCCTACTCCACCCCTCTATAATCATCCATGTTGTAGTAGCCCTCAAAAGGCAGAGCAACACAACTAGGATGGGAGAACGAAATGCCGTCCCATCCTGTGAGTGTGTCAAACCTCAGAGCAAAGACTGTGCGTGTGCCTCCTACCTTGGAGCACAAGCTCAAGTAATTTGGTGCAAATCTCGCAAGTGGGTGCATGGGAATCTCATGCGTGTGTGTGGGCTGCAGACTCCGGATCACATGCTCACTTCAGTGTGAAATTCTGGCCAAGGCTCTTTAGGCAAGCTTTCAGGATGGGTCTCACACCTATAAACAGTGTGATATATTGAGTGGGCACCTCACTCCTTGGAGCATAGTATCACCCTTTGCTGGTAATCTCACAACTGAACGTACAGTTTCACTCTTGGTCATCTCAGTGACCCCATGTTTATTAATGGCGTCCGTCTCCCATCTGGGAAGGCAATTATATTTCTGTTGAAACACTCTGAATTCTCACTCCAGTTTTCTCGATCTATACCATATTCATTCATTGTAATTAGGCTCTGCAAGTACTGTCCCATTGAATGTTTTTACACTGAACAAGGTCAACGGTTTCGCAAGGTCCATACCGGGATCCATGATAATTCTGCATTTTGAAGAACAAAAACGACTGGTTTATTTTGGCCGATTTGTGTGGTCTTCAAAAGGGCGAATTATCACATTCTACTGCCTCCCCACCCCGCTAACCCCACACCCCCAAGAAGGTGATCCCACCTCACCCCACACTCCCACCCTCTCCCATGCTGTTATCATCCTTAGAATTCAGGGGAGTTACCTCTCTCAAACGCCTCCGTTCCCCGCCCATAGCATAGCATAGAATTCACCCCCACCACGTACACACTCAGACATGCAAACAGTCTCATTTGTCCTCTCCCTGCCCCCTCCCTCCGCAGATGCAATGCAAGAGGGGTGCACAGATGTACAAATACATCCAACCCAAAACGATTTTTTGAAATTGAGGGACCGATGCAAAGCAAGAGCCTCTCGGTTTGCATCCGTCCTTCAATTTTTAAACCTCGTTTTTTACCCGGCTTTTAGCCGGGCCACCAGAGCAAGACACAGTATGGATGGAACAAAGGGCCATCCAAACTGTCTCTTCTCTCCGGCCCGTGGGGGTGGGGGGGGGGCCTCGGCCCCGACTTTATTCTGCCGGCAGGTGCCAGGTCCCCGGAGCACCCGCATACTCGGCGCCCCTGCCTCGGTCTAACTCTCCCAAGTGCCTCCTGCTCACAACTAAACCTCCACATTGTTGCTGCTGCTGCTGCTGCTGCTGCTGCTGCTGCTTCTCGGCCTCTGACTCGAACGCTTTTCGTCTGTCTCTTTTCTTTGTTCTACTCCTGAGTCTTTCACCCCGTTGGTGGGCAGTCCTTGACTAGCAGATTTTATTGGTCTGCAGGTATTTAGCTCCTCCCTTTCCAGCATTCTCTGTAGACATCTAGTCACATGGTCTCAGAGGGGAGATCGCTCATGGGGCCATCTTGGTTTTCTCTGGAGCAGTCTGGTCGGAGGTCAATGCTCCCTGTTTTCTGAATTTACGCAGGGTGGGTGGCTGTGAATGTTTACACCAAAGGAGAGAAGTCTCTTTTGGTTTGTCACATCTAGACTGGATTGTGAGTATTGCCATTGCCCCATTTAGATATAATCACGAATATTAGCCTGCGTCACTCCTAAACAGTATTGTGAATATTAGCCAGTGCCGCATCTAGATGGAAATGTGGAGATATTCACGCACCACTTCTAGAAAGAACTTGGAAATTAGCACGTATCACATCTAGATAGCGAGGCCAATAACCAACCCACTAACATTCTCACCCTTCTGCATACTCATCTCAAACTCTAACTAAACACAACCCTAAAGCACAGCAAACTGCACAAACTTCATTACACCACAACAACAAAACAAATCGCACAACTTCGCACAACAGAACACGACTGCTACCAACCGAAAAGCACACTTTACTTTAATACATTTGTATAGCGCGTCCATGAACCCGAGGGCGTGAAGCTCAGCGAACGGTACAAGTGAACTGAAGCTGCCAACAACACATCACTGCTCTTTTGCACTTTTCCCACTCGGTCCCACTAATCTCACCCCCACCCCCTTTCCTTTTTTCAGACCCACCAGAGTGCCAGGGAACTACTCCGGTGGTGATAGTGCGCGGTACAAATATCCTTTAACATTAACATTGTGTTAATGGGTTTGGAAGTGGGCTTTGCACCACAGGTTTGTAAATTAATTTCTGCTAGTCTCTCCATAAAGTGAGTTGCACGTTTTGGCAGCAATGAATTCTGGGCCTGCACTTATCGAACAGGCCTTCACATTCATTGATGTGCTCAGTGGCAGTTTTAATATTGGGTTGGTACTGGACCCTCACATTGATAACTGAATGGTACGGTGTCTTGAGGGGTTTGCTGTGTACCTCCCCATCCGCTCCCTCAGTCTGTGTGGAGAAGCCATGATCGCTTCTCCTCCAGGGAAGACCTAGGTTCCAGCAGACGCTGGTCTGCTTGCCAGCTCGCCATCCCTATCCACACCACTCCCACCGCAAATACATCTACTGTCTGCATAAGGCACCCCATCCCCTTCTGAAAAAGTCTCAATTTGTGGGTGTTTTGTTATGGCTGGGGAACCGTGGGCACTTATCAAAAACCTCCTGTGAGTCAATGTGCAATGGAATCTGGTCTTTTGAATTTTCCTTAAATGAGGGGCACCAAAATGATACTCTAGGTGTCCCCCACAGCCGTCAAGGCACTATGTCATTGTTTTTAAGGAAATGTTTCGTCTGTGCTCATCTGACATTGACCCGTTTCTTGCGTTGAGACCAACCTATTCCGTGGATGTCCTATGGGTGCGTGTATGGACACGGCACACTAGCCTGTAGAACGTGCTGTGAGTGTGGTTTCTTCTTCAGGGAAGATTCCTCGCCCTTGCAGTCCCTGCCCCCACCCATGCTTCCTATCCCACATCCGCTTCCTTATTCCCACTTATCAGTGGTACACTTGTCTTGGAGGGCCATGTTCTCTCTACCGTGAGTGAGAAACGGAGGACACCAAATGCTGGTTCCCTGCGAAGGGTTTAATCGAGGCACATCCTGTTTCAAGGAGTGTGCTGCACTAGAACATAGATAAACCTTTAATGTGTTAGTATGTTTTTGTGGGTGTGGCCCTTCCACCTGCACCCAGATCTACTGAACATCTGGGACATGTGAGGGTGCAGTAGTGAGAGATCGACACACAAGTGGCATTTCTGTTGCTGAAGACTTTTATTCAAATGAAAAGTGGGGTTGTGGGAAAGGCCTCACCAGCCCTAACACTAGGAGGGGATTTCCTGCCTCAACCTAAATCTCAAATGGGCCCGTCAGGATGTCAACATCAAGATAAGGCCACAGTCGTGTCAAAACCCTAACTCTAGCCCTCGCACTAACAACCCAATATAAAATGCAAAGGGATTGTCTTCTCAGCCACTTCTTAATAGTTCTTTTCAAAGTTCCAGATGCAAAGTTCCAAAGGGTCCAGTTCCACAGGGGTCAAGAGAATAATAATAATAATAATAATAATCTCTCCCTTCTCTTGACATCTTAGTGTTTGCCAGTTCCAGGGGGAATTGCTTCTTTCTCTTGGTTCCCTTTCCACTTCCTTTAAGAGCTAAGAGAATGTGTCCCCTCCTCTCAGCTTTGCCACAATGTTCACAACAGCTGGGGCTGACTCCCTTTCTCAAGTTTCTCTTCCTTTGCACAGCCAACCAAGTTCACTCTTCTCGCCAGTACTGTGACTAAGAGGGGTATCAACCCGTCATTGTGTGGGAGCGAGTCCCAGACTCACTTGGCTTCAACAGTTCACCTTCTAGGTAGACTTGGTATCTGCCAAGTACTACCCTTTGCACAGACAACCTGGTTCACTTTTCTCCCAGGTACTGTGACTATGAAGATGAGCAACTGATGTATTTCTCTTATGGGTGCGAGTCCCAGACTTGCCTGTCTTCGGCACTTCTGGTTCTTGGTAGGCTTGTTTTACTCTCCTGCCAAGCACTAGCATATATGACCATAGATGTAAAGGTTCCTACAATGTTAATTTCAGGGTCCCAGATCATCGGCTCTAGTTATTTATCCCCCTTCTCTGCTTGCCACCAGTATTGTACAAAATAACCTACTCCTAAAAGTTTGACGCCCAAAAGTCAGACCCCCAATTTAATATATAGGTGTAAGGTGGGGAGACTGGGGGGGGGGGGTGTCTCCTATTCCCCCCCCCCCATATATATATTTGTGGAAAATTGAAAGAAAAATAAAAGAATGGACTTTTGGGAGTTGAACCTTTCGGTTCAGTAAAATCACGTAGATCCCTTGCCACAAACTCTTCTTACTCACAGGATCCTAGACCCTAGGTTTACGTTATTTCTCCCCCGTTTCTACTTGCCAAGACTTTTTCAGCTTATCCGAGTCCCAGACCATAGGTTCAGGGTATTTCTTCCCCCTTTCAACTCGCCACCACTTTCTCAGGTTCCCAATGTCTCCCTGCCCCTTCTTGTACCTGGTTTCTCGGTTTACGCGGACGTCCGTCTTCTCCCAGCTTACTCTGTCAGCCGCGGGACTAGCAGTGCTTGAGAAGTCTGTTTGGTCTGCGGCGTCTCTGCTGCACGAACCGTCATTTGGGAAGCAGTTATGCTTCCAAAGGCTCTTGACCGCCTGCGTCCATTAGCCTCCCATCCCTTCCTGCATCTCGGGACCGGCTCGGAAGCTCTCTGCTTCTTTTTGAATGTCCCGGCTTTGTCCCCGTGCATGGCAGACCGTCCTTGTGCCACCTTCAAGGACGACTGCCCCTTGTCGGAAGTTCTTCTTTCATTTTTATTCAATAGCCAGGGTTGGCTAGTTTGAATAGGCTGGTCTGTTCACTGTGGTTTCACGGGGTGCTCTTCTGCACTCCGCATCTTCTTTGCCTCTGTACATTGTAGGGGACAACAAACCGCTCCTTTGCTTGCATACATAGAAGTATGGGTGATTCCAGGACTCTGGAGAGGGTGAGAGGGCTGGGGCTGGGGCAGGGGTAGAAATGTACTGTCTCTCCTAGGGTGTCATCCCTCATCCCATGAGGGTTTCCCCCCCCCCCCCATGATCCTCATATGGTGCACGACCCCCAGGGGATTATTGCACTGTGGCCACACCGCCCTGGCTACAGGAGAAGGGCCCTGCCCCATGGAAGAGGGGACGACATCCAAGAATTAGTCGATCACTAGAGGAGAGCCACCCATATGTTTGAATCCATGAGCACTGTTGAGTTGCCATGGTACTTTCTACTGCCTTTATGGTGCTTTAGAAGCGTACAGCAGTTCCGTTTTTGGGGTATGCTCATTTTTATATCACGCAAACCTTGCTCTGAAGCAACAGGGTGCTGTACAAGCAGTGATACAGTTTGGGCGGGGGGGGGTACAGTTATACGATGCACTTGTGATTAAGGATACTCTTGAAAGGGGGCTTCACAGGCAGAGGATACAGGTTAGGGCGGGAAATTAGTTGACAGGTGTTTTTAAGGGCTCATTATCCTGCCAATATTGTGAAGTAGTCCTCTGTAGCGTGGTGCAACCCTTACACCCTTTTTCATTCTCCTTGTTTCTCTTCCTCAGCTGCCAAGAAGTCCGTTTGGCTGGAGAAGGAGGAAAAGGCCAAGCAGCTCCGGGAGCAGCAGCTGCAGGACCGGCGGCGGAGGTTGGAGGAGCAGCGGCTGAAGGCGGATAAGCGGCGGGCGGCTCTCGAGGAGCGACAGCGGATCAAATACGAGAAAAACAAGGTCTCTGCCTCCTTTTGGTTGGGTCTTGGCGCAACCTCACCCTGAAGCTCATTGTGCTGAGGAAGCATGTAGGGGAAGGTCTCCAATCCAGGCTGGTGACCTCTGTGGCCTGGGAGGTCATTGGGTCTCCATCCAATCATCTTTTTTTGTGTTTAAATCCGTTAAATTACTTCAATGTTATAGGTTTTTTCGTTGGTTATGGTCCCAGGTGATAATCAATATTTAAATTAAAGTGATAGTCGACCAGCTTTGTTGTGGGCAGTAGCTAGGAATTTTCCTCTGAGCCTTTTCTGCCCCACTGAAGAGCTTTCCTACATATTTGGAATATCGAATGGGGCTACTCTGACCCATTTTCCTGGAGTTTGGATGTACTGCCTTATTTGAAGTTTTGCGCAGGAACGGGTTGCAGTGGGGCAGGCACGGCAGCTTGTGTGGAGTCCACGTGTGTGGTTGGTGAGGCGATTATGTGTTACAGTGTTTTTTTTTGTTTGGCGTGTTTTTTGTGGGTGTTTTTTTTTTGTTTTTTGTTCGGCCTTACCTCAAGCAGGGTGTCCAGTTCATAGTCTGGTGAAGGGTGGATCCTGTGTGCAGGAACATCAGCGGTGGGCGGTAATGGATATTGCCATATACAGACCAGAGCTTCCAACCGCAGGAAACCTAGCGCGGCGCAGTCGGACTGGCCATGGGGACACGTGATATACCTCCTCTTCCATGGAACAAGAAATGCTTGCACTACATGGAGGGTGGGGGGTGTATGTGTGAGGTTTGCGCCTGTCTGGCTGGATGGCACTTAGTAGGCTCTTGTATGAATGAGACCACAGATTGGTATAGACTGCAGAGGTGTGGCGCGAGGCCACTGTGCCACCAGCTGTGAAGTAAAGGAACGGGACCTGCCAGGGGTGGACTAGGAACTAAAAGAGGCCCTGGAAATAATGTCCAAAGTATGACACATATTCAGCGAGCCCAATGCTTTTCTTATGAGAATATTTGGAAATGCCACACAAGAGGCCCAGGGTGCAGAGGCCCACCAGGAAATCTCCAGAGTTCCCTATAGGCCAGCCCACCACTGGGACCTGCCTGTGGAGTGGTGTCTTTATAATCCCTGAGTGCAGCGCAGAGATGTGCGCGCTCTCATCTTGAGGCACCTCCTTTAATGTGGCCGTGCAATGAACTTACTTCTGTAAATTGAGGCATGTACTGTTTGCTCCATTTTGCTCTCATGCGTGAGTGCTTTGTGTGATGGAGAAGCACACCACGGTAGAATTTTGATCTGGCCAAATTAGGATCTACTCTTTAGTCGGTCTGAAGCATTGTATCTCTGAATAACGCATACATTTGGGGACAGAAAAGTTACCCATACAGCCATTTTCTCAAATTTCTTAATTTTGGTTTGTAGTTTTTGAGACAATTTTATTTTGGGGTATTCTGTGGTTCCTGTTTAGGGACCCCTTAACTTTTTGTTTTTTCTTTTTAGGATCGGCAACCTAATCTTGGTGGCCAGAGGGACTCCCCACCATTGAGGCCCTTTCCGACTCCATTAAGATTGTACTGTCCCATGGTTGCCAATAAGGGTCCTGAGACAAGAGTGCTTTTATTTTGGCCCTAGGGTGATTACACAACCCTGCATTGATTCTAAGGAAGTAAGCTGGCAGCAGCTTTAATTTAGTTTTTGGTTCAACCAGGGGTGCAAGACGACTTTACCACATTGGTAGCCCAATGTACCTTTTTGGTAGCCGTTGGGTTACAAATGTATTATTTTTTAATCCTGCCCTCCGCCATTTTATTTAAAAGGTTGCCTTTGTTCATGGGTTGTGGTGGGGCAATAGGGGCAGCCCAAGTATGGCCATTGTGAACATTGGCCTGCATGGCATCTAGATAGGATGGTGAAGGTTAGCAAGTGGCACACTTATATAGAATTGTGAACATTAGCCTGCGTCGCATCTAGACGGATTGTGTATGGCGGCCATTGCCACATCTAGATAGAATAGCAAATATTAGCTCTTGCCACATCTAGACTGCATTGAGAATATTACCAATGCCACATTTAGATAGAATTGTGAATGCTAGCTTGCTTTGCATCTAGACATGATTTTGAAGGTGGGTCAGTGCCACATTTGGATATAATTGTGAATATTGACGTGCGTCATATATAGACAGGATTGTGAATATTAGCTAGTGCCGGTTCGAGATAGAAGTGCAGAGGTATTCACGTGCCACATCTAGAAATAACGTGGACGTTTAGCACATATCACTTCTAGATAGCAAGGCCAATAACCAACCCACTAACAATTTCACCACTCTGCATACACCTCTCAAACTCTAACCAAACGCAACCCTAAAGCACAACAAACCACACAAACTTCACTGCAACAACAAAACAAACCACACATAGCTTTGCACAAGCGCACACGACGGCTACCGACCGGAAAGCACCCCCAAGCTCAGCAAACAGTGTTAATCGAACTGAAGCTGCCAACAGCATATCACTGCTCTCTTGCACTTATCCTGCTCATTCCCACTAACTCACCCCGCCCCTTTGATTTTCGGGTCCGCCAGGGGACCACTCCGGTGGTGATGGTGCGCGGTACAATTATCCTTTAACATTAACACTTGTGAATTTCTGAGCCTGGCCTTGTGCACTTTCTGAGGTGGATTCTACTGTTGTAGACCAGTTCCTGAGCCTGGTGGGCAGTTTCAAATCCTAAAGTTGGTTGGGCGGGGAGGAGTGAGAGGGCATATTTAGGACCAAACCATTATAACTGGCGGCTTTTTGGTAAAACATGTGCTTACACTCAGTTCTGCAGGATTTTTATCGGCAGGCAGGTGGATTCCTGCCGTTTTCCCAACATTGGTGCATTTTCTTTTAAGGACCAAATCTGGCCATACTGGCTGGCCTCTGTATGCTGTGCTGATCTGCCGTTGGGGTTCTGGGCTGTAAAACATGCTTCTTGGGCCGTGGTCCTCCTGCTGGCTCCATTCTTGGGCCACCGCTGTCTCCCTGCTGGCTCGAGTAGTCTGCTGGGCCAGGCATTCTGCACTGCAATCTTCTCTGGGCTCTTTTACCACTGGCTTCCCACTTTACCGCCATCGTTGTCCCCCCCCCCCCCCCCCCCTTGGTTAAAGTTGTTGCCATTACCTGGAAGGATGTTGAGACCCCATAACACAACTGCTCTGCAGGACCGTCCTGGGATGCCCCATCATAGTCTTCATCGTGGGACTGTTTTCTTTGGCTGGGCACCCTCAAGCCACTGGACGCTGCTTTGCCTGATTGACCGGTCATCCTGGGGTTTTCCTCGTTGTCGCTTTTGCTTCTGATTTGATGTCACACCTAGGAAGGGTAATTGATCTTCTTTTCAATCATTTGGGTTGTCGTTAGCCACAGGTGTTCAAGTCCATAGGAACTTGCATCCTGTAAACCTCAACTAGCAAAGCTTTGTACTGACCAGTCTGTTTCCCCTTCCGGAAGCAGTCTTCGAGGAACAAACTCTATAGTACTTGCTGCTGGGGATGATGGGTTATCCACAATAATCAACCCGTGGGGTACAAATAGTCACGCCTTTTCACATTCCAGTCTCAGCCACTTTTCTCCTTTGGTTTCCATTGAGGCACGTCCTGCTGTGCTGCCGCTTGTCCTTGGGATGCTGGTTCTCAAACCTGCCTTGGTAACTCTACGTTGGGGTCTCCTCTGGTCCTCCCTGGGTTTGTTGGCTGCCAGAGCCACCCCCATGGGGTTAAAACTGTGCCATGCCTCCTTTTATAAATAAATTCAGATTGAACTATTGACTTTGTCTTGTTGGCTTCTGTGAGGAACATTGTACTCACCTGACACTCTTGTAAAGTGGATTTGGGTGAACTTACCTGCCTAATGGGTGCTTTTCCTGCATCTAGTTTGGCCAATTGAGTGATGGGCCAAAGACTAGAATTGTAGCTCTCAACTGATTTTCTTATAATTTTTTAAATGTATTATTTCTTTCACTTTTGCAGATGTGAATGCTTTGGTTGAAGTGTAACTATTGATGTTGACTATGTATCTATTTTTCCCTGAAGGGCAACGTTTTGGTTGTCTTGGCTGAAATGGATCTGTCTAGTGGTGGTCTCTGGTCTCTTGCTGTGCTTTAGTAACGACACCTGACCTCATGCATGGACTGCGAGGTGCACATTTGTATGGTCCAAATACTATGTCCCAAGAGATGTAGGAATACAGTCTTAGTTAGTGTTGGCATTGGGATCCTCTTTTGACTATTCGAACGGTGTGTTTTAATGTCTAGTTATCTTCTCCTCGCCGTTGTGCCCATCAACACATATTGGACCTGCAATACCGTGTAGGAGTGTGTTTTGGCAATTTACTGTTTTTATAAAACAGTATTTTTTTTACCTGTCATTTTGTTTACAAATGTACTTATTTTACTAATGGAGGGGTGCATGTGTTTGTGTATATTTTTATTTTTGTATCTACATTTAGGATTAATCTAACAAAAAGCGGGAATAACCACGTTAAGGTACACACTCTGTACACCACTACAAATTCAACCATGAAACTCCAGAATAAAGACTCACTTCACACCACTAAGAATAGAACCTTAAAACTAACTTCAAGGAGGGATTCCATGTAACCTGCCTTGTATTTGTGTGTGCAATGTCCACATGTACATCACATTCTACATATACATATTTTGTATAGGAGCTGTGTAAGGTACATACTCTACCTGTCCATTTAAATTTTCTTTATAAGCTGTACATTCATTTTTAGCATGTGTAATGTAAGTGTACGTTTTAGTCTAGAAGCAGCACATTCGTTTTTAGCGTGTGTAATGTACGTAGTCTACTTGCATGTGTACATTTTGTATAAAAGCTCTCCATTAATTCTGAGCATGCATAATGTGCATACATTACATGTACGTGTATATTTTGTATAGAGGCTGTGCATTTGTTCTGAGCAAACTGAAATCTAAGTGAGTCCTAACTCTGACGTTTCATAATGTATGATAGTCTACATTACCATATGTACATCTTCTAGATGTACGTTGTGACGATTATCTAGCGATGTTACTACTTTCGCAGACGAAGTCCCTCCTCATGTGGCCAGGGAAAGGCTGAAGCTACCTGACTTTGAACCTGGGGGTGGTTACATGCAGGAGGACCACGTGGAGGGCATGACAAAATCCCCAGCGAAGCAGACCACCATTGGATCAAAATACTCTTGGAGTTACAATTCCTACTGACACGCATGTTCCCCTTCAACATACCCACATAGCTTATTGGATGTAGTTAAAGAATGCCCATGTTTTCTCAACCAAGCACCTTATTTACTCCCCCCTCCTTTTAGTACTGAGACGAGAAAGAGGGATGGAGCAATAAAGATTACCAGAAGCGGGAAGCCAATACTGTGTTCTAGTCTTGGGAAATTGTTAATCAATGCCAGGAAGTTTTAAAGCTGATACAGCTGACCAGAAGGCGAGCGAGAGGCAAAGACTGAAACTGTTAGTAACTTGTTCTGAGGCCAGCCGGAACATTTCATCGAACAGACTGTAAAGAGCAGTACGGAGGCTGACATGAATGGCGTGCAAGGTGGCCAAACCGAAGGAAGCTCACTGCTTGATGGCCTTAAGCAGCTGAAGCCGCACAGATCAGAAGAAGGCAAAGAGAGAGACAACCAGCTAATGGGACGCACACAATCAGCAGACCGAAAAGAAAGGAGAAGAAAAGACGTGAGGAAGACCAAAGCCATCCAGTAAGCACAGGAAAAGCAAATGGGTTACCGGAGTGCCTGAAGGTGAATGCCGTGTCACACGAACAGCACAAGGGAAGTCAAAGTGATACTATTAAAGGAACTGATATGGATGCAGGCAATATTAAGACTGGATCAGCAACCCAATATTGAAAAGCAATTATTGTAAATGTGACCTTTGCTGAGAGGGTCGGGACCCAATATTTGAAAAGCATTATGACGTGGATGAAGGAGAGCGTGATTGGAGAATGGAAAAGCCCTGGCAGGCTAGTGAACCAGACAAACAGTGAGTCTGTAACTCGCACACATTCGGGAAGATAAAGTGAAAAAGTAGTGTGTCCTCCTGGAATGAGAGTAAACCAGGAGTGAGCATAGAGATAAACCTGAAATTGTGAAACAGTGACAAACTGATATAGAAGAGAATAATCATCCTCCATCCCCTTTTAAGCATCAGTGAGAAAGTCACAATTGCCCTGGCAGGAGAGTATACCAGGGGGATAAAGAGACTAATGGAAGTACAAAGTGTGATAATCTGAACATTTGCGAGAATTGTGTATTTAAAGGATGCACAGGGGACGACTCAGATCCCCCTTACCCAAAATTGAACTGTGATGGTGGCTTTTAAAACACCAGAAGACATTTAGGGGAAGGGAGAACCCTTTCCTGGTTGAACTTTATTAACTAAAACGCATAGCTTAAAAAAATTCCCTTATGTTATATTGAGGTTTAGTGTGTAAGGGTCAGTTCCGAGTTTTTGGACACATGACACTCTTTTGTTTAGCATCCTGAGAGACGATCCTTGGTTTTGTTGAGGCAGAGAAATCCCTCTTAGGATCAGGGATAGATAGGACTTCCCACAACACTCTTACTGTTTTGATACTCTATAGCAGGCATCTAACCTCCCACTGTGTCCGAGTCTTACTCTTGATCCCTTACGTGTGCAGTTGGTTTGAAAGAAGCGTATTCCTTCTGAAAATGCGTCGTATATAGATAAATCCTAAAATGTTAATCTGGAAATTGTCCCATTTGATTTTCAAAAAAATGTTTCCAGTGCACTAATTCAGAACATCTAGGGGCAGGCCAGACATCTTGAAAATCGAAAATCCAAGTAGCCTATTTGATGAGCAAAACTGTCCATTCAGGGGCCGCTACCTCGAAATGTTACTGGGCCATTTTTCCATTGAAGGGTTCTAGAGTTATTTATAAAAGTTATTTTCCGAAGCTCTATAGACCATTTGTTTTAAGCTCAACTATGCCATGCACTAGCACACCCAATCACTGTAAAACTTGGTTGAAGGGACGTTCTGGTTAAGTTGCGCTACTAAAAACCTATGAAATTCAGTGAAAAAAAACGTTGTTAAAGGGATGTTATGGTTCGAAGTAAAACCGAAAAAGCCCAGAAATGTGCAAGTTGTGGTAAGCTAAGCAACCATAACTCGTGCCACCGTGCACTGCTAAGACTATCACTCAGGACATCAAAGATGACATCACAAATATCATTGACATCACTGAAAATAACCATTTGCTGAACGTCTCACTACTGTGCCCACCATGAGGTGTTCTCAGAAATAAGGGACAGTCTTCTTAAAAATATAGGAAGCGCATATGCTTTAGTTTACCTAAAAACCCACACGTGGTAACACCTCTGCTACAGGAGCATTTAAAAGCACACTAGTGGGCATAGCAGAGTGTGAAGAGCAAAACCTGCTGGGAGCATGAGTTTTTGATGAACACTTGCATAGCTGTCAAGTGCTCCCATATAATGCCTGATAACCGGAGCCTGTTCTCGCTTTTGACTTTACATGCTGGAATTTGTGGGCCCATACTTAGCACAAGAAACATGAAACTACAAATCCAATCGTGCAACGAGAAAAGCCAGCAATGGCTCTTAGTGGCTCACGTGGCAGCAATGCACTTGGACATCAAGTAGTGGCAGGGAGTTTGGCAATGCAAGCAAGGCTCAAAAGTGCACTGACTGGACAGCATGATAGGAAGACGACCATTAAATGTAGCATGAAGCATATCGGACTGAAACCAATGTTTGGCAGACTAGTTACTGATAGTGTGATTGGAAGCATGTGTGTAGTTCTGCATTGAAAAGACACAGAAATCCTCCTTCGTCGTGGTTGAAAATGCCAGCATAATCAGTTGTATACAACCTCTTACCAGAAGTCCAAGTAGGCTCACAGTGTGCACCCCCTCAACCGACCATTCAGTGGCATTCCTTTTGTTAATGCCTACGCATTTTAAGACCGGCCCACCTAATGGAAAACACCACACTTCCCTATATAAACAAATTAGTGCCTATTACTTTGTGTACTTTGCAACAAAACATTTTTTTAAACACACCATACAGACATTAAATATAATACAGAAACAGACCTTAGAAAATCATCTGCACTGAATGCAGCAATATATTGAACTATTAAAATAATAGTGCACTCAGAAATATTATTTTCCCAAGTGTTCGGGCATGTACTTCTAAGCATAGATTGATCGATTGTACAAACATTTCCTATGCACCTTACCGTGCTTTTACCCCTGGCGGCACCAATGCATATTCCCCGCCCCTGAGTCTAACATCACCAAACCTAGTGATATGCTCCACCTATCTCCAGAACATTACTATACAGCATAGTAAAATGCACCGAATCCTCACCTACGTGATAACGTGGCTTGACGCAGAACCCGGAATATCCACACACATCATATCACAACACAGTGTGTCCCAATTTTGAATATGAAACCATACTTTCAAAGGAAATACCAAATTGTACAATTTGCAAAGTACTTTTATTTCACAATAAACGCTCGGAGAACATCCGGAGACTTACATATGCAAGCAAATAGGTAATTGTTTTCTTCGTTCTCGATCTACACATGTTTATCGTGAGTCACGCAATATTCCTGAGAAGACTTTGCATGAACTTCCGCTAGGCCACCACAAAACATATGATGTTACTCTGTATCGCAGGTATGGCATATGGGCCTGTGCCGATCATCCCAAAAAAGTGTCACTGGCATCCAACCACTGACGTATATCTGTAGCTGACGGTTAAAAAAACCATCAGTTGGTATCTGGAATCCATGACAATCGCAGAAACTCAAGATGTAGCTGTTTAAAAAAAAAAAAAAAATAACAAAAATGTCCACCAATCTTATTACAGTTTATCATTTTAACCATCAATTTGGGCCCCTGTTACAACTATTGATAAACACGTACGTCAAACAATAACTCAAACAAAAGAATGTGCAAATTACTCTTCAGTTTGCTGTACACGTCAATGCTACAGAATATGGTGAGCTTGAAATGGGATGCTAACACTGACGCTGCAATCAGAGAGCTAAATAAAAGCAAAATGAAGAGTTGCATAGAATTTTAATTAAATATTAGTGTTCAATTATGCGTTTGTGAACCTGGGGGAACCCACAACTGCACTGAACCCTTCTCGATGCTGCACTGACCATATCTCCACGACAAAATACAATTTACCCCACAAATATTTTCATCAAAGTATAATTTGACTAGTTCGTGTACAAAATCGTCCAAAGTAAAACTTACATAATATTCGGCATTTCCATTGTATCGGTGTAAAACAACCACTCTGTCCACTTCAACGAATTTTCATTAAATGAAATTAAATGTTCCTTTCTCCAATTTTTGAATAGTGAACATTATCATATTTGAAAGTCTTACATCGCTCCAGTCCTATTACAAACTGTACAATCTTAACTGCATAGCCTACCCAAAACGTGACATACAAACTCTACTAATGCAACAGTACACAAACTTTTGCGTTCTGGATATTTGATGGGTGTTTGATTCTATGGATGTGTACGGCCACGCACCCAAGACCACAACCATCGCAGCATAACACACCTATAATACCAAACATTTTGACTGTGTTATGTGGGCTGCTTATAGGGGATATTGACCACTGACATGGCGAACACATCAGGGGCACCTGCCACCTAAATAAATGCAGTATTTCACCCATCTCTTACTCCCCAACCCTCCCCAAGCACTTCTGCACACCAACACACTCCCCAAAATTGCATTTTGCCTCTGTTCGCCGCCATGCTGTCGGCGGATGCAAGATGGCAGGCGCATCCAAACAATGTGACGCACCTCACGGTTCATCCCAGCCAATTAGAGAACACGTTGCGTGTCCGCGGACATGACGTAAGCCGATTAGCCTATCGGTGTCCTGTCCGCAGAGCGAACAGAGAAGTGTGTCCGCGGAGCGGACATGGATATCACTATTTTTGGACTTGCGTTTTGCCTGTTTATAAAAAAACGACTGGATGGATTTACACCAAATTAATAAAAGCACGCTTTCGGGGCTAAGCCGCCACTCCTCCCACAATTTTGGTGGGAATCCATCCAGCGGTTTGAGATGTAGGCGTGTGCAAAGTTTTTTCCTATTATGTCTATGGGAATAAAATACATTTTGGGACCCGCCCCTATAGTTCCTCCCCCCCGGACTAAACCTCACAAAAATGTGCAGAAAACGTCTGAGTGGGCCATATACTTTGTTTGCAACATTTGCTGAGGATTCGTCCAGGGGGAACAAAGTTATAAGCCGCCCAAAAGTGCTCTTCCTATGGGATTAGCAACTTAACCACATCTACACAGCCACTACAGTGGCTGTTATATGAAAGATCCAATTTCTCTTTTGAAGGCCCCCCACCCCTCCTTGTTCAATGGCAGCTCATGGGGGCAGGGGTTAGGGGGGGTTTCTGTCATATAGTGTTTAGTAAGGCTTGGTGATATGGACCAAAAGTCCGATCTCATATTTTTGGGCTGAATGGCGATATGCAATATATATCTCGATATTGTTTGTAAGTTAATGCTCAATTGTAAGCCACCAACTACATGTGAGGTGTCACAAACACCTTTTATTTATAAGACATTGATCAAAATAAAGTGCAAATACAGGGTTCCTCTTATTTGAGAATTCAAACAGCTGTATAAATATCAAAATGTAAATAAAATTGGTAGTATATGTAATGTATATATCTCGATGTCAACGATATTGTCTTGTCCTATATCCATTCTGAAAATATATCTCAAACTCTATGCATTGCCCAGCCCTAGTGTTTGGTATTGGGCGTGATGTAGAGTGGGGAACTGTGGCCAGCCCATTAAATTGCTCTCCTTTCCTTCCTGCGGGCAGGAGCGCTATGAAGCGGTCATCCAGAGGTCAGCCAAAAAAACCTGGGCCGAGATCCGCCAGCAGCGATGGTCCTGGGCCGGAGCATTGCACCAGAACTCCCCGGGATCCAAAGACAGTGAGTATTCCTCTTCGCCCGGCTGCGTGCCAAAATCCTCTGCTCCCCTCCACATTTCATAAGTAGCAAATGCAACCAGTTCTATAAGCCCCAGGTTTTCAGGCAAGTGAGCCAGTGTGGTGCCCTTTGCAGTGTTCCATCGTGAAGTCTGAGCCAGTCTCTGATATTCAATTGAGAAATCATGATTAGGGAAGAAGCGGCAACGCCAGCTTCCGCCTCTGCCTCCAGGGGCATGGATTGGCTCACTCTTTACAGAAAGTAGGCTCTTATGCTGCTTACGCCTCCTCTATAAAGCAAGACGCTCAAGCGCTGACCTGTCCAGTTGGTGCTCCTTACTTTATTACTAAGACTAATCATCCCTTTATTGCCTTTACTGTTCTTCACACCTTTACATTCAGTATCTGAACCCAACGGGTATACAAGGGTTTCATAAGAAGACTCTTGGCTCCACCTGAAAGACCTGGCTCCAAAGGTATCGCTGCTCCCCAAGAAGCAATCGATGTCAGGGCTTCTGGGATGTGCACATTGGTCAATCAGGGAGTCGTTTTTGACTCCCATTCCTAGGTCAGATCCTGTAAAGTTTATCCCAATCTAATGCAAATTACATTCAGTGCCACACTGGGGGGGCGGGAGGGGGGTCAACGAGCGAGGGCATGAAGCGGAGTCGGGCGTTGCTTTTCCTTACCTTTCAGGGTCGTGAGGATGCAGGCGTTGCTGTGCCAGTAGAGGGCACTGATAGTTGCAAACCAAGCAAATCTTGAGCAGGAATTGATGAGTGTACAAGTCACCTTTCCTCCTGCTGTGGAAATTGCAATTGTTAGGGCTTGTAGCATGGAGTTTAAATGCACACGTCAGTAACTGTTATTCGCCAAGGTACTGTTCATGTTAGTGGTAGCCTTGAACTGGTCTGTAAACATCCTTGGCGCTGCACACAACCACCTGAAATTGCACGGGCAGTGTACAGAGGTGCATTGTGTGGGCACAGCGATGGTCCTCCTTTCAAGAACTCATTGAAGGGCAACATGTTGAACACTCGGATGGGGGAGACCTGCAAACGGCATCAAACATAAATAAAAAAAAACTAGTGTCCCAGTTCAAAGGATTGATCAGAGAACCCCACCAAACATCTCTAGTGGCACAGCATACTTGCATGCAACTCCAGGAGCTGCAGTGGGTGTATTTAGCATTTAGAGCAATACTGCTTTAACTTGCCAAAAGGTAGGTGCTACAAGGTCACACACACTCCTCCAATCACTCTCTCCACACATGCACACGTGTGTGGTCACTCACTGGGTCTCCCCCCACACTGGAGCAAATGCATAACCAAGTAAATATCCCCTAAAACTATATCGGAAGTGTAAGGATGTTGCACAAAGGAGCCGGGCCAAGCATGCATGCAGACCTAAGACCAAAGCAAAGGGCACCCAAGCTGCACAGGAGTCTAGGATGATCTCATCCCCGGCCCATCCTAACTGGGCAGAAACCAGGGCAGTGAAGCCTCGAAAGAAGGCCATGTCTACCTTTTTCAAAGATCTAGATTATGTTCTGTTTCGTTTTTCGTTTTTTTTATTTTTTATTTTTTTTTTTTTTTGTTTTTTTTTTTTTTGGTGGGGGGCAGGTTATAATTGAGGGGCACAAGTGCTCTGTATGGTCCTGTGGGATCAGCCGCTTGGTCTGTGCCGCATAAGAAGTACCTAATACTGACCCAGTGTTTAAACTTGCACAGCAGAAGACCAAGATGTGTTGGAGGCCCCCCAGGAGGCTCTGTTCGAGAAGGGAGATTGTTCTCAGCTTGGATCAGGTGGCGCAAGCGTGTGGCGCATGCAGCATGCCGTCCTGGTGCAGTGTTGTGCGCACGAATGGGGACCTGGAGGTGTGGTGCCGAATAAGGGTCCTCTAGCCGCTGCTCGTCCATGAGGGCCACAAGGGCACTGTCTTTGGAAGATTGTTGTGTTTCTGGAAAGGAAGGCCCTGCCACTTCCGTTGCACTCAAAGCATGCAGCACTTGAGTGCCTGAATAGTTCTCGACTTGGCATGACCACGATGGGTTTTGTGTGGTGCCTTGTGAAATGAATGTGCATTCGTTGATCAGTGTGGGGCTTAAAGGTCTTTACAAGCCTTTCAGCACAGTGTGGGTAGAAGGCCGGTAGAAGACCTGGTGGCTAAGGTGGGGGGATTACAGGTGGGAGCAGGGATCCTGGTGGCTGGCATGAAGTTGCCAATTGTTGTTCGTTCTTCTGTGTAATGTTCAGGGTGGGTAGACTGCATTGGTGTATGGGGATCAGGGTGGGAGAGTGCAGGGAGTGATTTCCCGATCTGAGAGAGATCCAAGGTGGGTCGGGTATTGGGACACCCTTTTGCATTTGGGGGGGACTGCGCATTTGGAGTTTGCACAGAGCATGTGGCGGAATACCTGCATGAGTGGAGTTCTGCATCGTGGGATCTTGGGTGTTTGTTGGCTAAATGTTTTCTCCCTCCTGCTCTCCCCATCCTGCTCACTGATGAATCTCTTCTCGTTAGGCACCCCCGCCCCTAGGTCAAGGTTGCCAACTGTCTTCTCCATTACATTTTAGCATGAGTTTGGGAATCTTCCCTCCCGGGCTCAACTAAAATGTGCCCACTAGTGGTTTTGGTTTGTTTGGGCTGCGTGTATGGTCACTGAATAGAATGAAGACATGGGGCCCTTTTCTTAAAGAGGTTCCCAACAGGTGGTAGATTGTCTGTGGATAAGCCACTGGCCAGGACATGCAAGGTGGTGTCCTTCATAAATTGTGTAGAAACTAGTCCACCAGTTACTTTGTCGCCCACATCAACTTTTTCTTGACCCGGCACTTGCTTAAGTTGAAATGACTAACAGTGGGCGGAGCATTTGCCAGCAGGCATGTCAGGCTTGTGACATGTGACCGGTTCTGACCCGGCCCTGCCAGTGTTACAAAGTGATTTATTTGTTGGACTGTGCCCCAGTTTCCATAAGAGACCATGCACCATTGGCATCTGTCCACCAACAAGGGGATACTTGGTCTGCAATTGTTTGTGTTAATGCGTGTGTTTGTACACGTAGAATAGGGATAGTGTGACGGAACACGCCTGTTGATATCCTGGTTTTGATTTTGAAAAACGAGATGTAATGGCAACCCATTTAATCATATACCTCTAAGCAGATACAAGCCACAGAAAGACAATTACAGGGCAAGTGGGGGGCCACGTTGGTAGTTTGACATATCGTAGGTGGTGGGGAGGCTAGTTTTAAAATGGAACGAGACAGATTTGGAAGTGGCTCAGATTTGGAAGTGGCTGCTTACGGTATCCTAGTGATGGGTTGGGGTGAGGATATGACCCCATGGTTCGGTCAAGAGATGGCCGATGAACAGAAGCGACATTTCGTTATACCTACTTCCTCAGGCTTCACACAGCGAAAACCTCTAGCATGTCTGCCATGGCCTATAGGTGGATGGCCTGATCTTTCAAGTGGGAGTCTCGCAGCATTGAGAATGTACCCTCTGGGTGTCCGCTGTGAATCGAAGTGTTTTAAACCGGACCTCGCACTTGGAAGATTGTCCACCAGTGGTTGTGCCAGCATTGGGTAGGAATGCATTTTTAATAGTGTTTCGCACTTCATTTAGTGCAAAGTTTATTTTTTTAATTTAAATTTTGCGCAGGGCTTTTCTGATTCCAAGCGGAGATGTGTGTGCACTGTGAAATGTTGTATATGTACTGTTCAGAATAAGTGTTTGCCAGAAAAGAAATCTAATGTGCTACTAGGTCGGGAAGCTGCAGGGTGACCAGGTTACCCGTGGTCCTCAAGATGATGCAGGAAGACTCGACCTGTTGGGCGAGGCAGAGACTATGGCTGAGCAGTTTTTGTTCCATTAGTGCCTTGAAGCCTTTAGTATCCAGGCTTTGCGATCAATGAGACGAGGGTAGTGGGATGCCCAGTAATGGCTGATCTTAATTCCTAGCTAGAGGGATGCGGAGTGCCAATGTATGACGGATGTCGATTCAGGGTAGTGTTTCGGTTTGGTCACACACTGGCTGGGTTTGAGGATTATTTGTGGGAGAGACTACTCAAGCTACCTTGGTAATAGACTGAAATATGGGGAGCTACCCATTGGGGTTCTCGAACCATGTCGAAAACCCTTGTGTGATAAACTTGCCCAGGTCTTTGACCTGCAAGGGCACGCCAGTCACGTTGGTAAAACATCCAAACTACGTAGACTTAAAGGCGAGTATGCAGGTGTCTCGTGAAGCGGCGACGTTTGAACCGCCAAGGAATAGCCTAAGTTGGGGGAGGGGATACTCCTACTGGTCTGCACCTCTCCCCACTACTGATGGCTTGAGAAGTGGTAAGTGTATGGCTGCCTTTCAATGACTTAGATTTGTTAAACGGATTTCTTGAGCACCCAATAGGAATTGCTTTAGGGAGAGGGGCGGGTAGATTGATTGATTGATATTGTATTTCTATCGCGCTCCTACACAAGTGTTTCAGAGCGCGAGAAGGGAGATTTGAGTGGCAGGAGGCTGGAATAGAGCATAAGGAGGCTTCATGGGCATGGGGCAAGAGTTGGACTTGTGATGACGCATCGTGCATAACATTGGGGCTATCCAGTGGGGTGAACTTGGAATATTTCCATGCCCTTGTTCAAATAGCATACCAGGCTAGGTAGTCTATGGGCTTTCCAGCGTCCTCTTCCCACCTGACCATGCATGTGTGTGGGGTAAGAGGGGTGCGGGGGTGTTACATCTAATTAATTTGAGAACCTTGTGTAAGTAAGAAACCTTGCCAGGTGCCACCCCCGGAGCTAAAGAGTAATGGGTGGGAAGGACCCCCTGGTCACCCACATTTAATTCCTGCCCCAAGACCAAGGGCTGTTGCATGAGGCCTGTCAAGGATGCTAGCGCCATGGGTGTGACCTGCCCCAACTCTGGGGCTCTGAGGCCTTATGCAACGTGTAGTACTGGTCTCTTGCCATTCCCAAGCTGGAGCACTTTGTGAATCGAGGCAGGATATGAACACTGGCCCTTTAAGACGGCTGAACACTGCACGCGAGCGAAATTGTGGAGTAAATCCCGTCGTGGGTCGCGAGCACTCTCTTGGACCTGGGGGGCCCATTGTGTTTCTCAGGTGCTCGCACTGCCAGTCCGCTCCAACAACGGGGGCCCATCAGATGTTCTCATGGACCTCGCAGTGTCTGCTTCTATGTCGCACACCCCGTTTTCCTGTGATACTTGCACAGTGTTTCTACTGCAGACACACACACTGCATGCGTGTCACTGCATCGCCAGCCCAGGAAATGCCTTTACTCTGCATTCCTACAGAGCATGAGCACAGGCTGTGTGGCTGGCAAACGGGACCTGCTCTGGTAGCCTGAGACCAGCCCTGCCCAAGCACGGACTGTACCATTTACGATGGTGGCTTGCCCTCTTGAAGGCTTGTTCCAGGCCCAGGGTCACAAAGTGCACACAGGTGAATCGGTTAATTCCAGCCAATCAGAGCCCTGCAATCATTTACATCCTCTCGTGCAGACAGGAAACCCAAGCTTGTGGGGTGGCTCACAGGGCTGTATAGACTGAGTCAGTCGGGTAGTGTGGATGCTTGGAGCAAGAGCCGGCGGAAGGGCTTCGGTAAGAGGGGTTGGAGGTAGCCGATGACTAAGGAAGAGGAGCCATCAGGCGGAGGCGGAGGTGGGGGTTGGGGCTGAGATGGAGGCGGAGGTGTGGGGGTTGGGATGGAGGCGGAGGTGTGGGGGTTGGGATGGAGGCGGAGGTGTGGGGGTTGGGATGGAGGCGGAGGTGTGGGGGTTGGGATGGAGGCGGAGGTGTGGGGGTTGAGATGGGGGAGGTGGCATGGAGGTTGAGATGGAGGAGGAAGAGGGTGGGTTGAGATGGTGGGGGGTTGAGATGGAGGAGGAGGAGGAGGCTGAGGAGGTAAAGGTGTGGGTTGAGATGGTGGAGGAGGTGTGGGGGTAGAGATGGAGGAGGAGTGTGGGGGTAGAGATGGAGGAGGAGGAGGAAAAGGTGGAGATGAGGCGGCGGTAATGGGGTGCTGTGCGGTGTAAAGTGTACCAAAAAAGTAGTGCAACCGGCGTGGGCCAGAGTAGGCAGCAAGGGAGCAATGCGTAAAACATGTTTCAAGGTTTGAAGTCCTGCTGGTTGACAGCCAATTAGCGTGAAACAGTTTTCAGTTTAGTTGATGGTAAAGTAGAGCAGTGTGATTTAACTTCACAAAGAACAGTTCTGGAATGGAGGAAATGCTTGCAAAAAGTACTGCAACTGTTAACAGTAAAACATAAAGGTAGTGGAACGCTGCTCCCGACCGTTCCCACTCACTATGACCACTAGGGCTGTGAGGAGGGGGAGGAAGTTTTGAGGGTTGAGAGAAGGTGAGGTGGAGCAGGGGGAAAAGGAAGGGGTCGAGAGGAGGTGGGGATTTAGGAGAAGGGGTGGTTGTGGGGATTGCAGGGAGGAGGTTGACGTGGATGTAGGGGTTGGGAGGAAGAGGTGGTGGGGTGATGGGATGGGCTGGTTGGTGGGGTTTGAGAGGAGAAAGTAGGAGATAGTGGGGCTTGAGAAGTGGAGGAGCAGGTGGGAGTTGGTGTCATCCGAGAGGCGAGGGGGTTGGAGGGTTGAGAGGAGGTGGTGGGGGTGTTTGAGAGAAGAAGAGAGGAAGAGGTGGGGTCAGTGGTGGGGGTTGTGGTTATTTGAAGAGAATTACTGAGGGATTGGTGTCATCTGGCAAATATTTGCACTTGCCTCTGTGGAAACCTAGGGAGGCAACTCCTATGGTCTCCATGGTGAAGCTGTGGTGACCCAGAGAGGACCCCCGAAGAGCTATGCAGGACCCCTTTAAACCTGGACCTGAGAACTGTGTAGAAAGGAAAGAGCCTCTGAGAAGACAGTAGAAGAAGGCTGCAGGAAGCCCTTTAAGGCTGAGCGCGTGCCCACCTGTGGGGTAACTGCTAGACCCCAGGCTGTACTGTTGGTCCCCATTTTATTTACCAGACCTATATCCTAATCCCCATGTAGAGGATTGCTCAGCACATGTCCGTCTTGTCCTGGTGTTTGCCTGCCTGGTCGCAGTGGGTGCAGACATGGTTGCAGGTCCCGATACAGGGTCATCGCGCCCACCCTTGCCATGCAGGGCACCCTGTAGATACGTCATCACCTGCCTTTACACTAATGCCAAGGCATTGCGGTGAAGGCATAGGCGCAAGGAAAGTAAATAGAACAAAGGGAAAGGGGTGCAGGGGCTCAGTGGTGAGTGCCCCCTGCCGACCCCCCCCCCTCCCCCTAGCAGAAAAGAAATGCTGCTGTAGCATGGTTGGGAGTGTCCCCAGGGCAAAGGCCTAGCAGTGGTGTGATCAGCCGTGGTGGTAGTCTGGGCATGCGCTCACCATGCACGTCCCATTAAGGGCTCCAGCTGTCTTCCCGAAAGGGCATTATTTGGATTTCATAAACTTTAGGGCTCGAACATGGCCAGAGAGCAGAATAAGGGGAAAAAAGCATCACTGCAACAAATTGTGTTTCTGCTCAATCATCTGGTTCGGAGGAACGGTGGCGATTAAAATGACCCTGCTAACACGGCTGTCATGTATGTTTAAGGAGTTGCCGATTTGCAATCCGAGGGCAGTGCTTGAATCTCTTCAATCCCCCAATTGTAGGTTTATTTGGGCAAGAAAGTTCCCCAGGGTGACTGGGCTGATGACAAGGGAGGTCTGGCAGTACCTGATATCTAAAATAATCTATATTCTGCCCAACTCACCCCGGTGTTAGAATTCCGCGCAGCTCTACAAAACCCTAAACACTGGGTCAACATTGAACAAGATAGACTTGGGGTTTTGGGGGGTGCATGACTGGTGTTGGAGCTCCCCTATGACGAGGAAGCGCGACGGTGTGGGTTCTCACAGGCTAGAGTATTGACTATTGGGATAAGGCCGGCCGTAGATATGCAACAACTACCTTCCCCTCCCCTCTAACAGGTATATGGAACCGTTGGGCACGCCCACCAGGGCGGGACACGGGGATGTACTCGTTGGATTGGGGGTGGGCTGTCGCGACTGGGTCAGCTGTTTGAAAACTAACAACCCCTGTTCTTTTGAGCAGTGCAAGCACGCCTTCATGGTGGTTGAAGTAGAGCACTCCGCCACAAGACCGCTTAGATCTTTCTACGCCAACACCATTGTCAGGCCTACCTCGTGGAAAGTGCGTGCTGGTGGCTCCAGTTTCCCCACCCAAGCAGCCACGCACTGGAACGCCCTGCCACCTCACCTCAGACTCATCGAGTCACACCTAGCCTTTCGCAAGGCTATCAAAACCAGACTCTTTGTATGACTTTAACCTGTCTATATGCCTGCTAACCTGTAACCAAGAGCCTCCTGCACCCAAATGTAATCTTAAATCTGTGTATCCTCTGTAACAGCGCCTCGATGCCTCATGGGCTGCAAGTGCGCTTAACAAATGCAAATAAAATTAAAAAAAAATAAAATAAAAAAGAAGTATGGTTATACCCAACTCAGAATATGTCCCTGCCCGCGTCCAAAAATAAGTCGTTTCAGCTCAAGGGGAACAGTTTCAAACTGATGCTTAGATGGCCCTTTACCCCAGAACGTTGGAATAAGATGAACCCAACCCACATGCGGGAGATGCTACGGCACCCTGCGTCCCTTTTTCCACGTGTGGTGGGCATGTCCAACCATCCCAGTGTTTTGGAAGGAGGTGTTGCCCCAAATTTGGGGCTAAAACCTCTAATAAAACACTTTTTAGTAGTGGCAAGGCTGGTTGCAGTAGAAAATTTGAAGTCTTCGACTGTGTCAGAGATGGAGTGGCGGGCAACGGTATGGTTTGTGGCCGCAATGTGTAAAATAGATGCATTGCTTCAAGGGGAGATGACGGAATACATCGTCGAATGGGGAACCCTTTGTGAGTCGGCACGATAACCCTGGAATACACAATGAACCTCATGAGATGGCCTCCTTCTCGCTGCTAGAACATCCATACCTTATGCTTTGTGCTCCAACCACCTCCACACTGTATTTTGTGATTATTTTCGATTTTGTTTCAACTTTTCTTATTTTATTATTTTTATGAAGTGTCCAGATTTACGTATTCATTTCGATATGTGACATTTTCATGTGAAAGATATTGCCATGCACTCCTGTCTGCAGCAGTTTTATGCGGCAGTGAGGACTGTGGTATCATCTGTTTTGAGCTTTAATAAAATGTAAATGATTTTTTTTTTTTAATCGGATTTCTGCCCCGATGCATACCCTTTAAATCCAGTTAGAAACTAGACGGATTTGAATTTTATTGTGGGGGGGTCGGGGAGAAAGGTCTTAAATTCTTTCTGAAGGCACAGCAAGGACGGTTGATCGCTTTAAGCATGGCAGGAATCAGATTAATTCATCTTTACTGCCTTGTATTCCCACTGTCTGATATCCCTAAAATCCCCCCTACTTCCCACCTCCCTGCCCCTACGCGGATAGCCCATCATGGCTGGGATTAACACGATTGCACGCGAAGGTGCTGTAATCCCCAGCGGGGCGCCTGCTAGGGCAGAATCCTGCACGCGGAGCAGCAGCCGGCGTCTTCCTTCTGCCTCGTGTCCTGCCCCAGGAAATGATGGCCTCGCTGGCTGCAAGCCAGGACTGCCTGCCAGCCAGAGCTTTACTAAACCTGCTGCTCTTTGCTGATTTCTTAGAACCACCCAATCGTTTTGTAGGATTACTTAACTGCGGAAGTGGATGGAGCCTGCAACGATTCCTTCTGGGAATTCAGGACGAAAATTCTCGCCCTTAGCGTAGCACTCGGGCTGCATGTTCCTGGGCAGTGACTGGTAGGGAACAGGCTGTGATTGGGTACACTCGCCCCCACTCCAGGCCCCAATTCCCATTACCCCTTATCTGCAAGTAGGGGAATGGTATTAGTTGCCCTAGGGCTCAATTCCCCCCCCCCCCATCTGATACCAAAACCTTCTATGGGGTCGCCACTGTTCCTTGGGTTCAGCCCTTCTCTCCATTTTCCCTGTTCCCATCTATGAGCTAGAGGGTAGTGTTGGACCTCTTAGCCCCTATCAAAACAAGAGTGGGGGCTGCAAGGTTTAGAACTGATCTAACTCTAAGAAACCCTCCAGACCATCGTTCTTCACCTGCCAAGCCATTAGAGAAGGGGAAAGACCAAATGCAAATCAGGCTTGGTCCCACCCCAACAGGCGCAGTCGAGCCCGAGCTGCTAGGTCACATCCCTTCTGCACGAGACAACCCGCATCCCCAGATCTGTAGGCCTCATAGGGCGTCATCTGTGAGGTGTAGCCTTGGTCTCTAGGCCCAGCAGGCTTTGGTCCAACATGTGGGCATACCTGCCCCACTCGAGGGGACAGTAACAAATGCCCCCCCCCCCCCCCCCCCCAGTGCATATCCAAATCTCCACATGCATCCACGGGCCTGCTTAATATTGCACATTTGCACGAGTTTGCTTGCCCCTGTGCCTTACAGAACGGACTGGTTTTTGGAAAAACGTCCATTTTGCGGAGTGTCTTCTGAGCAGAGGACTAGTCTGTAGGGAATTGGGGTAGTTGCGTGCTTAGTCGTCCTACGAGTAGCTGGTGCTTTGTCTGCCTTTCTGAGTTATAGACACTTTTGGGAGGAGGGAGTAAGAGTTCCACCCCTTCCCGACGGCCAATGGCTGCTGTTGTCCAGAGTATTTCCCGGGTCCGTTGAGCTAACCTTTGTTCCGCTGCCACCTCCGTATTGAAGTGATGTCCTGGTAAATGCGGTTTCCCAAAAGTCCCTTTGGTGACGGTCCCATCAATTTTTTTCTTTTTTTTTTTATGGGGACTCCACTTCCACCTTTTTGAGGGGCAGTGCACAGAAAAGAAGTAGCCATTACTGGCCTCTCGCCGGAGCTAGTATTGTCAGAACTTCCGGTAACTGAATCTGTGCTTCAAAGGTGACTTTGCATCTTTTTAGTTTGATGTAAAGACGAGAAGTGTGTCGCTCTTAAGATGGAAATGATCCAAACAAAGATGGTTTTATTTTTTTTAATCTAGCGAGCACGCTCGCTGCCTTTAATGAAGTGATGTGCTGTCCTTGCAATTCTGCAGGCATGAATGCCGATACTTTTATCAGCCAATAGAAATTGGCACCCAGGCCAGGGGGTGGCAACCAATCGGGTTGCTTGAATCGCGGGCTGAATACCACGTTCCAAGCAACCTGATGGCTACTGCCCCAGCCCTACATCGCCATCTCTTCTCCCCCCTCCCCCCCCCAATGCTCTTTTACCATCCATTTTTCTGTCCTCAACTGACGTCCCTGGCCCACTTACCTGCTTGCGGCGGCATCCGCCACCCTTGCTCGCTCAGTCTCCTGCAGGGTCACCATGGAAATTGAAGAGGAGCTCCGCTTGGAGCCCAATCTTCCATCTCTGTGGCGGCTGTTACAACAGTGCCGGTGCTCCCATTCACAGAGGACTCGGGAGTCGGGCCTGGCCGCGGCACACACTAATCGCAGCGCGATCAAGGACCTGTCTCACTCGATCATAACTTTGCCTGCGACTGCCCATCCTTCTCGGAGGATGCCGCAGTGTTTATTCCACATCGGCACGTAAGCGTGGTGACATCAACATAACGGCGGCCATGTTGTGCAAGTATTTTCTTTCAAAGAGCGGGATGCCGCAAGGTGACCCATTAACTTAAAGAAAATACATTGGTCCTAGCACCCCGGGTTACTGGATTGGCAACCTGGTGTACTAATAGCAATCACTCGTTCCAGCCAGTGGAATGGGTGATTATTGCTTAATTACTAATTGTGGGAGGAAGCATCTTTCCTTGAATGGAAGTAGATCACTGGTGTGGGCACAAGCTTGCATGTCTCATGCGGTCTTCATGCAGGTATTGCAATAAAGCACATCCATATGCCTGTTTGCTCCTGGCTGCCTAGACTCTGGGTGAAGGCGTAATGGTCTATCTGGCGTCTGTTCTTTGGGCCAGTGCCTCCTGTCGCCTGATTGTGGCTTTCCTAGTTATTGCTGCCCCCTGCCCTACAGGGCATACCTGCTGAATATGGCTGCGTCTTCTTATAATGTTCTATGCATCCTGAGCAAAAAGCACATGGGTATGTGTACCTGTGAGCAGATTTATCAGAATAAAATATTGCACTGACATTAGTGTGGTGTTAGTGTTAGAATGTGTGTTGAGCTGGCTTTGGTAAGTATTTTCACTTGATTAATCGTGTTTGAAATAGAAGCTGCACTTGCCAATAAGATGATGAATAACACGAGTGGTGATCTGTTGGATCCTCTTGCAGGTGCTTTGCATAATTACCTCTGTGTTCACCTGCATGTTTTGTAATAATGAGCTGTGATTTGTATCATTATATATTTTGACTTGTAAATCCAGCTTGAATTTGATCAGTACTTGCACTTTAGCTTCCAATTTTGAATTACTTTATTTTGAATCATTACCTAATTCATTATAGTCTTTTGGTGTTATGATGTGTCAATGTACTGATCTGATAGTTATTGCGCCATGAAAATGTATCTACTATTGTATATGTGGACACTGGTCCAAGATGGCGTTGCTCAACTACAGACCGAGGCCATGTAACAAAGATTGTCACATGACTAGACTGTGAACAGGAAGTAACTTGATTCAAAACATTTAGTGTAGCAGATCATGTTCTATTGATCCTAGTAACCGAGGGAACGCATAGCGATTCAACCATGCGGGTTTGATGGTCATCCGCCATTACTCTCACTGAGAAAAGATGGATATTTTATCTTGATTGTAAGATTTTTTTTCTTGAAATAAATACAGCATTTTGCTGCACTTTTTAATAATACCCTACGAGTGCCCGGGTCTGTTTCTACTTTCTTAGTTGCCGCCGTAGTGACTCGCGTGTCGGCCACTTGAACATCGATTTTGAATGTAAATATACCCAGATATAATATATATATATCATATTTATTTTTTTTTTATTTTTTTAACGTTTTGTTTTCATTTGTAGCACACTACCTGCCAACCTCACTACCCCTGGGTAAAATGTTTCTCTTCTTTTTAGAGCACGTTTTCCCCACAATTTTGATTGGCTGTTAAAATATTCAAGTTGACACAAGAATGTTAACACTGTAAGCCACTAAAGTTACACTGTAGTTAGCGGCCTACCTGGAAGAGGCGATCCGAGTGTTAAGACCCAGTAAGTAGTACGGACCAATGCATGTTCTATGTAGCAGCCAAAAGCATTCCTGGTCCACCTGGGAAGCCAGGATGTCTGCATCTTGTGCCAGTCCAGGAATAGGGTGCCTATTTCAGCAATGTTGTCTAGCGTCTTGTTTAACTTGCAAGTTAAAAGCCATCTCTTGGCTAAAGGGCAAGTTGCATGTGTGTTTAATTTTTATTTTTTTGTGTAATTGTTGTTAAATCTCTGGTTGACCAGCCTCTTAGCATTTATTGTTTTGAGATTTTGTGAGTTTCGTGTCTTTGTGGGATTGTTTGGGTTTTGGGAGGATGAGGTGGCCATCCTAAGCATGGGCCATACCAAGGAAGGGTTCTCCCAAAACCGTTTGCGTTTTGGGATGACTGGCGAGAAGGTGGGTGCATTCTGCGTGCGGGGACCAAATGTTTCCGGAAGGTGCCTGCATTTTTTGTCTTAGGTTTGAATGTTTTGTATAGAGTCCAGAAAATTCTTGCATAGCTTTAGTCCTTCAATCCTGACTTAAATGCAGAGAAGAGTGCTGGTTTAGGACCATCGGGGCACCCCTCCACCTCAGATGGTCCTAAACCAGATGTTGGTCTGAGTAGCTGTAATAGTGATGGGTCAGAAATAGTGAACTGGGAGTAGGGGGCAAAGCAGAGCTTAGAGGTCAAGAGAAGATTTCAAGACCTCAATCGTCTGCCTAACAAAGTATATTTTTTCCCCTTTTAGGTACAAACAGGTGCTCGATATCCGCCGTAAACCTCCCTAGACATGTGGATTCTATAATCAACAAAAGGCTCTCCAAATCTTCTGCCACCCTCTGGAACTCGCCCAGTAGAAGTAAGAAGTGCTTATTACCCATAGGTCTCCAGGGGTACGGTAACGACGTTGATGGGCATGGGGGAGGGCAGGGCATAGTCCTTGTTCTAGAGCATGATACGTGGGGAATGGAGCCATGCAGATTGGGCACTCCCGAGCTATACACCCCTCCTTTCGAGTCCTGCTCGATGTCTGCATGGCTGTCCATCTTGAATGTCTGCCCAGCGTCCTTGATGGGATGCAGCGTTCCATCAGCAAGAACGTGCTTAAGTGAGTACCAGTGTTCCTCATCACCCAGTTCCCCCTTCTCCCTCCATTCGCCTGTCCTAGCTGTACCCCTTCCCGCGAATCGACCATCTTCTTGCATCTTCATATTCTTAAGTTCTCTTTGGGCGTTTTCTGTGATCCTTTTTTTATTTCTGGTGATTGGTTTTCATGGCGAGTACCTGCAGTCCCCTCCAGAATCCTGCATGGTCGTGCCGCACTTTTCCCTTTTGTGAACTCTTTCTCTGCATGAAACTTTCGTCCCCTGTACTCTTGTTCCCTGTTTGGTCGGTCAGCAAGTTCCCTTTCCAGGGCTTGCCCAAGGGCCCTTACGGGAGCGGAAGTTGGTGATCGGATCGCAACCTACCCGGGTGACTTGTTTTCTCTACCTATCAAAGTATCTGATCCTTTCTTCAAAGAATGTCAAGGTGTCTTTGAAGCTTAGCTATCTTGGGGATGAGATGTTTGATGGTATTATTTACCCTTTACTCTGCTGTCTCTGATTTTTCTCTTGCCCTCTCACCCAGTTTGTTGTCCTTGTTTTGGATGAAAACAGACGTTTCTGAAATGTTTTTGTATAATCAGTCCAACATTGTGTTCTGAAGATGGTGCATGGAATGCAATCTTCAGTATTGATAACCTGGCTTAATGGACTTGGATGATCTATTCAGAGGTGTAGAAATGAATACAATGGTGGTGATGCAGTCTAATGGCAAGAACGAGGGACACTGTTAAACAAATGAAGCATATTTTGATATAGGTTTCATGGGGGGGGGCGATAGAACCAACCACCCCCCTTTTTTATATGTATATATTTTTTTATTTATTTCCTCAGTAGGGAGACTCCTACTGGCACTGCAATCGTACTTCCAAAAATCATTCTACCATTGCTCTGTTTCGCCGTTTCAATTTTCCTTTATCACATAATTAAATGGACTCTGACAGACTGAACTGATGCGTTTTACCCCTACAGGCTTCCTCATAATTGCTGGAGCCTTGTGCACAACCACAATAATTACAACAATGTGATTATTAAGTCCATCTTCCATATTCATTCTCAGAAACTCCTTGTGCTACCTGATGTTGAAACTTGGCTGCCATCTTGGAATGGACAGTTTTATATACACATACATTTTACTATCTGTGTTACATATTTTAGAATCAAACACATGCCCAATCTGACTTACCATCATTTCCAATCCTACCTCTTTGTTTTAAATGTAGTACATAATAATAAAATAACAATTTTGCAAATATTAAGAAAGCTATATGTTATAAGCCGTTTATATCCTCCCTGTGGGGTGCACAATGTGTTGTACCCAGCGCAGCCCTGAAATGCCCATTACCAATATTAAAAGCATCATGTTGGCTGTGTGTCCAAAATAAAAAGTACCCGGGCCGTCTATTCTCCAGCCAGCAGTGTGCCACATTGCACTAGTGCATTCTATTCTATTTCTGATGCACTCTAATTCCCTTATATCTTTCTCAGAAGGCTTTATGTCCACTATAAGGTACATAGTGCTTGCCTGGCACTTATGTGCTTATTCTTGGTATAAAGTGCTTAGCTCCATATTGCATCTTCTCATATCTTCAATATGAAGTGCAATATATAATTGATATATATATATATATATGTGTGTATATATATATCAGATGTTCTGCTTAGCCAATCCTCTTTTCTATGTTCGAGCTTTAGTTTTTCTGGGACCCAGCAAGATTCACTAGTCTGCCTGTTCATCTTAGATTGACCCGGGTCGAAAGGAAAAGTGTGGATATTTCTTGCTGGCCAAGGCATCTGGGTCTCAGGAGGGCATGCGGACTGTTGTAAGAGTGGCAGGGTTGTCCTGCAGCTTCTTTCCAAACGCATTGAAATCTGTGCAGGAGGAAGGGGCGCCCAGTAGGTCGATGCTACAAGGAAAGCAGCAGCATCATGTTGGCGCGTGTGGTCCTCATCGGTGTGGATGCGTGTAATGGCCATAGCAATCTGATTGGAAAAGGTCATCGGCTCTACACGCATCAGGTCTAGTTGCCTTGAGGGTCAACCTCAACAACAATCGTCCGAGACCAGACCATGGGATAGTCTCTTTGCTTGGCCGTCACTTTCTGGTACTCAAGGGACGCTTTTTTTTCCCCCCCATCCCAGCCCCCCCTCACTAACGTTCTTGTGGGTGGCAGAGTCCATTATGGAAGAATTCTTCAGGTCTTGGTGTCTTGCAAGTCACACTACGATGCCCAGGAGCAAGCAACAGGTTGAGGATTTCACCATCCCTCCACAAGACACCCTTCTGGGACACAAGAGTTAAGGGACTGTTGCAAACTGTGTGTGGAGAGGATCAGACGGGTTGGGCTGGCACTGGCGGGCAGTAGGCTCTTAACGCTGATCTTTGCAGACCACTGGCAAACTTTTTTTATGTCATTGTCCAGTCGTGGTAATGTACCAACAGAAGAACTGACAACATTGGCAGGAAAATCTAATGTGTTCAATAAGAAAGATTATTGACCAGGTAGATTTAACCTGGCCCACGTTATACGTAGAGTACAGTTTTACAATAGTAGTGTCGCTTCGTATGCTGCTCACTCTACGGCATTCTTGCCTTTTGGCAATGGAGATGGAAAAAACGTAACACCTGTTTTCGTGGGGTTTTTCTGTATAGCCCCTTCAATAAGACCGCCATTTTCTGAACTGTGGTCGCACGTAACATTTAGTTGAGGGAAAGGGTTACCACTGGCCAAAAGGCATGCCTGCTGATTTATTTTTGTGCTGTTTGAAGAAAGTCATCAAAGGATATTTTGAAGAATGCCAGAGTCGCTCAGGGAAGCAGTTATAATTCCGCTTCCTAAACCCAATAAGCCTGGACACAGTTGTGGCTCCTACAGACCACTATCAATGCTGAACCAATACAGCAAGATACTAACAGCTGTCTTGGCAAGCAGACTGCGAAGAGTCATAGACCAACTCATACACCCAGATCAGACGGGTTATGTTCCAAATAGGAACATAACTCATAATCACAGGCGACTCCACCGAGTCATCGAATAGGCGGGTGAGAACGAGGGTGACATGGCGGTAGTGTCCTTGGACGCGGTAAATGCTTTTGACTCTGTCATGTGGCCATGGCTACTGGCGGAATATGGGATGGGGCCCGGATACATAAGATGGGCAAATATACAGTGAGCCGTTGGCCAGAGTTAAGACAGGAGCTGTTATTTCAGAGAGATGGCGGCTAAGCAGAGGTACTAGACAAGGGTGCCCATGGTCCCCTATGTTATACATATTGGCGTTGGAGCCTTTGGCCATATATCTCGGACAACAGTATGACACTATAGGCATCGAGGTGGGGGGGAGGGAGCGACACTTGATCTCCTTGTATGCAGATGATCTGCTATTGTATCTGAGGCACCCGGAGGAGAACCTCCAGTACATCTTGGAGGCTATGGATCGGTACGCGGGGCTGTCTGGAATGGCTGTGAATCCTCAGAAGTCTGTACTGTTCCCGTTAGGTAGCTACAAGGGACTCCCTGTAGAGCAGCTGCCGGTGCTGCAAGCCCCTTGGGCCGCTAATACCTTTCGGTACCTTGGGATAGATGTGTATCATACGGTTGAACAAGAACATAAACCTAACACTGAGGTAGCCGCAGCAAAAATTGAGATAAGTATGCAATTTTGGGGGAAGCTGCCGCTAGCGATGATGGGGCGTAGTGCAATGCTTAAGATGGTGGTCCTGCCCAGACTTCTGCATTATTTTGGAAACATCCCACACCTCATACCTGGGAAGTTTTTTACCAGGCTCAACAGTATATGCAGGGACCTTTTGTGGCAGGGCACTAGGTGCAGGGTGGCACTGTGGAAGTTGCAGAATTTTTACGAAAAAGGGGGGTTACAGCTCCCCAACCATGAGGCCTACTATGTAGCGAGCCAATTGCAGTACGTTGCTAAATGGCTCTCGGATGAGGGAACTCACAAATCCAGATTGTTCAGTGCGGACTGTGCCCCATTTTATTTAAAAGAAGTGATCTGGTTGTCCGAAATGGAACTGCAGGTGCGCCCTAGGATGTTGATGCTTGGGTGGAGGATTTGGCGTTGAGCGTGCCGGATGATGGAAATCCCGGCTCCGTGCTCCCCGCAGATGCCGCTGGTTGCACTGGCCAGAGGTGATGTGCAGCTACGGGTGATGATTAGAAACCACTGGGAATCGGTGGGGTTGGCAACAGTGGGAGATGTCTGGCGGGAGGGAGTCATCATAAATTTTGAAGAGCTGGGTGAGGAAACAGGTCTACACGTGGGTCAATATATTACGTATCATAGACTGATACGAGAAATTAAGAAAACTTGGCCCGAAACGGTTCTTGAAGAAGAACCAGATGGTACGGTGGACATGATATATGATATAACAGAGGGAGGGCACGAAATTTCGAGATTGTATGACATGTTGATGCTTAAGGTTGGTAGAGAACCAACGCAACTAAGATTAGACTGGGAAACTGAGGTGGGAGTC
Source organism: Ambystoma mexicanum (assembly GCF_040938575.1). Lineage (NCBI taxonomy): Eukaryota > Metazoa > Chordata > Amphibia > Caudata > Ambystomatidae > Ambystoma > Ambystoma mexicanum. Next base: position 98,018,856 of record NC_090934.1, read on the forward strand.
CCGATGGAGGATGGGATGTGGGAGCATGCTTTGTGGTCTCACAAGGTGTCGAGAAACGCCAGGGTGAAACAAATACAATTATATATTATGCACAGGGCGTACATGACACCCCTGAAGATATCAAGGTTTAAAAATGCAGGTAGACAAGCATGTCCCAAATGCGATGAAGAACAGGCCGACATGGTACACATGTTTTGGTCCTGCCCTGTGATTGAGCGCTTCTGGAGCGAGATAGCGGCGAAACTTGCGGATAAAGGAGTCACTTTGGTTGTAGAGTCAGCCTGGGCCTACCTACTGGGGGGGTTCCCTAGATCGCAGAAACTAAAGCATGGTAACAAATTGAAGGATTTAGCATATGTGCTGACCAAGAGGAGGATCGCCATGGGGTGGAAGGCTTGTCGTAAACCACGGGTGGAGATATGGTGGAAGGAGTTGCAAAGGTGGGCGGAGGCAGAGACCATGGTATGGCAGGAGTCAAGTAATGTAGGAGGAGAAGAGGTGGGAACCCTATTGGCTTGGAAATCACTGATAGCGGAACTGTTTGGAACGATGTCAGATTTGGCGGATTCCAATGGAAAACAGACCCCACCACGCGGTGCGAATACAGAGTGAATAGACTTCTATGGGCTCGTAAGGGGGGTGGGATTTGGGGAATGGAGATCAAATTGTATAATGAACAAAAGTGAAATTGTACTATTGAATCTTGCACTGTATATTTGGTCTGTATTGTTTTGTTGGTTGAAATATAATATTGTTTTAAAAAAAAGATATTTTGCCCCATTTCTCAAATAACGGAGCCTTAAGGAGTTACCCAGCTTGCATATGATCTGTAGTAAAAGGTGGATCTATCCCGGTTTGTCAATTACACAATTTAGATCGTCGAGTGCAGCCTTCGAACTGGCGACTATGGGTGGAGCATGCCCCGCCATTAACGGGCCTTGGCTTTTTCATTGTGCATTACTAGATTGGTTCGCCTTGTTCCGGGAAGTGTTGGCCGAAATCCTTGCTCCTATGTGAAGAGCAGTTTATTTTATTTATTTAAGTGTTTTAAAGCACGGACCGAGCTGGAGAGCAGCAGAGCGCTTCCCTTGGTGTGCAGTCTCGGTGTCCATTGGGGAGTAGCCCTTCATCAGATGTTGTAGAAAAAGCAATGTTTTGGAGAGATTTAGGAAATTGGAGAATTGTGGGGGCAGTGGTGGTCCATACCGGGATAGAGTTCCAGAGGGTGGGCGTGCGACAAGAGAAGGACCTCACATCTCTGCTGTAAAAAGTCCTTCATTCTCGCGAACATGCGTCCTCCTGCAAATACCTACTTGTAACTCACAAGTTCTTACAACATTTGGTGGGGCAGCTGTTCTAGAGTATTGTACCAATACAATTGGTCTTCGATAAGATCCAGCTGTTGTCTGAATCTAACCGTTCTCTTGGCTGTTAATCTTTCTGGTGTCCCCAAAACGTGAATGTCTTCACCTCAAATATGTAGACTGTATTTCATCTGTGTACAAATGCTGTAGATCCCTAAACTGTTTAGTATTAACGCCATGAGGGCATGCTGCAGTGGGTAAGGCGACCGCATGTCATCTGGGTGTTGGAATCTTCTAAAGGTGGGCCTGCTTGGGCATTGACGCCACATCACTTGATGACCGTCTAACAGGCGAACGAGAAGTACAGCAGATGTCGTCTTGACTATCGTTGAGCGCGTCTTTGTCTGATGGCAAGGACTTGTAGAAAGAAATGCTTAGAGTTTAACGTGAGCTTATTTTGGGGTTGCAGTGGGCCGTCTTTCGACAGAAATCTGGGGGACCTGCTGTGGCTCATCTGTAACATACCTGATGGGGTTACCGTTGGCATGAGGTGCCCGAATTGGATGTTCGGACCCAAGTAATGGATCATTTGGTTGCCAAGTAGAAAATGTAAGTGCCCACTGATGTCTGTTCTTTCTCGGCGCAGCCCTGTGGTCTGAGAAAGTGGCGTTAACACCCCATTCCAAGGCCTGGGACGGGGGTTACGGCCCGGTAGCCCAAGTTAACTGCCTGAGCGAATTACGTTTTGTTTCCACGGTAGAGCAAGTATTTTGAAGTATCTGGTTACAACAGTCGCCGGCCTTCTCAGGTAGCTTTGAAGCAATGAAAACAAAGTTGGAAAATAACAAACAGTATTGAGCTGTGTCTTCCAGGCAGCCTGTGGGTGATCATGTTTCGCGAGGATCGACTTCCGACCAGCCCCAGCATGCCATGGTTGTAAGAGGCACACATGGGGAAAAAAATGGATGGATGGATGGCAAATGGGGGTTGGGGGGAGGAGGTTGAGTTACTCCTCCTGCCAAAGCATAATTTCCAGGACTGTGTAAGAAGAGGGGTGGGGGGGGGGGGGCAATGGTGGTTAAGGCAGCAAGAAAGACAGTCTGCTTGTTATTGGTCCATGTGGGTAACAGACGCTCTCAATATCCGAGAACCGCACTCCAATCTCATGTGTCTAACATCTGGGGAGGAAGCAAGAGGCTGGGGAGGGCGTATGGAAGCAGGTCTTGAATATTCAAACTGCAATTCACGTATGGAAACCCACAACCTTTAAGCTGCCGCTCACGCAGGTTGATGCCAGCCATGTGATGTTTGCTGTCTTCTTTTACCAAGCAGTTGATTTCAGAATATCAAATATTAACCCTTGAAAATCTGTCTACTTTTTCCTGGGTCGTGCCTATTGGGCTTAGTTGTAATTTTGCTATTTTATGAAATTTGCTATATGTCTGGTTAATGTGCCTTCAAGCATTTTGTGTAGTACAGCGGTCTGCAGGATTTAACCCTTGTGCGGCCGGTCATTCTCTAAAATGCAATGTTGTTTTGTGTATGCTCGTTTAATTGTCATCTTTAGTGGCTGATGGCTGGATTATGCCCCAGCTGCAGAGATCATGGTTTTGAATCCTGGTGAAGGAGACTTGGCCTTATATTAGTCTATTCTCCCCGTCCGCATCAGACTCACCCCATCACTCCTACAATTCACAAAAGAACTGGAGACCCACCTCTTCAAGGAGTCTCTCCCATCGTGTTGCCCTTCGCGCCACTTGACACGCTAGACGCCCCTCCTTCCTGCTACCTGGTACAGCTGTACCCCTCTTCTGTGCCCCTCATTACCCTACGCCCTCCTGCATATCTGTTCTGTTACCTCTGAACAGCGCTCAGTTATGCATCTATACGGTTTACCTCTGTAAAGTGCTCTGTTATGTATCTGTACTGTTGTATACCTCTGCAAAGTGCTCCGTTATGCATCTGTATTGTTGTTTACCTCTGTAAAGTGCTCAGTTTCTTCTCGAAGCTAGGTCAGCACTCTATGTACCATAATAATTCTAGTCCTTAAAATGCACCCTTTATTATGAGTACAGTTAGTGGGGAAACCAGCAAAGTGCTGAAAGGGGGATGTTTGGATGGAACCAGTGTGGGCTGTAGAAGATGGCAGTCGGGAGGCATACTAAGCTGGGTAGGTTTGGGGTGGGGTGTTTCGAACAGTGTGTGAAGTAGGTGCCCTTGCAGAGGACGATCTCCCATTTATTTTCTGGGTTGCCTGAGGGCGGGAGCAAACCTTAAGGTGGCTATCAAGTTCCAGAGTTTGGGGGGCGCAGACTGAGAATGCGTGTTTCCTGGTTCATCCTTGCATCCAGGTCCTGACCTCTGGTACTGCGTTGACCAGGGATTGTAGCTCTGTGGCAGCTTTGTATGATACTTCTGGCTTTGTACGTGATGCGTGCTGGTGCGAGGTAGCAGTGAAGTTTGTGTGTGGGCTTTATAGGGCCCGGTGTGGAGACATTTTGCCACTGCCATGGAGGATTCTTCTAGGCAGGTCAGTTTCTGCATTCAGGTAAGATGGGACCAGGGCCCGTACAGTGGATCCGAAGCTGGCATCTGCTAGGAAGGACTTGATTGTCCACACGAGGGATAGTTGGCCCGTATAGTGGATCCGAAGCTGGCATCTTCTAGGAAGGACTTGATTTTCCACACGAGAGATAGTTGGCCCGTACAGTGGATCCGAAGCTGGCATCTGCTAGGAAGGACTTGATTGTCCACACGAGGGATAGTTGGCCCGTACAGTGGTTCCGTAGCTGGCATCTGCTAGGAAGGACTTGATTGTCCACATGAGGGATAGTTGGCCCGTACAGTGGTTCCGAAGCTGGCATCTGCTGAGAAGGACTTGATTGTCCACATGAGGGATATTTTGGTTCCGAAGCTGGCATCTGCTAGGAAGGACTTGATTGTCCACACAAGGGATAGTTTGTCCGTACAGTGGTTCCGAAGCTGGCATCTGCTAGGAAGGACTTGATAGTCCACACGAGGGATAGTTGGTCCATACAGTGGATCCGAAGCTGGCATCTGCTAGGAAGGACTTGATTTTCCACACGAGGGATAGTTGGCCCGTACAGTGGATCCGAAGCGGACATCTGCTAGGAAGGACTTGATTGTCCACATGAGGGATATTTTGGTTCCGAAGCTGCCATCTGCTAGGAAGGACTTGATTTTCCACACGAGGGATAGTTGGTCCGTACAGTGGATCCGAAGCTGGCATCTGCTAGGAAGGACTTGATAGTCCACACGAGGGATAGTTGGCCCGTACAGTGGTTCCGAAGCTGGCATCTGCTAGGAAGGACTTGATTTTCCACACGAGGGATAGTTGGTCCGTACAGTGGATCCGAAGCTGGCATCTGCTAGGAAGGACTTGATTTTCCACACGAGGGATAGTTGGTCCGTACAGTGGTTCCGAAGCTGGCATCTGCTAGGAAGGACTTGATAGTCCACACGAGGGATAGTTGGTCCGTACAGTGGATCCGAAGCTGGCATCTGCTAGGAAGGACTTGATAGTCCACACGAGGGATAGTTGGTCCGTACAGTGGTTCTGTAGCTGGCATCTGCTAGGAAGGACTTGATTGTCCACACGAGGGATAGTTGGCCTGTACAGTGGATCCGAAGCTGGCATCTGCTAGGAAGGACTTGATAGTCCACACGAGGGATAGTTGGCCCGTACAGTGGTTCCGAAGCTGGCATCTGCTAGGAAGGACTTGATTTTCCACACGAGGGATAGTTGGTCCGTACAGTGGATCCGAAGCTGGCATCTGCTAGGAAGGACTTGATTTTCCACACGAGGGATATTTTGGTTCCGAAGCTGCCATCTGCTAGGAAGGACTTGATTGTCCACACAAGGGATAGTTGGCCCGTACAGTGGTTCCGAAGCTGGCATCTGCTAGGAAGGACTTGATAGTCCACACGAGGGATAGTTGCTAGTGTGTTTTGGTGGCGTTTAAATGTAATGACCTTTGTTTTGTCTGCTTAGTTTCCCAGAGGAGGAAGATGCAGAAGAGCAAACGCTGAGCCTTGATGTCTCCTTTGGACCCAAGTAGGTTCAAGAGTGTTGCTGACTAGGACTCTGAGGTGACTGTATTCTCCCTTATAAGGCTATAGAATGCCTGGTGTAGAATATGGACTTGAGTGCTCAGTATGCGGTAATGGACTGTGGAGGCCTTCGTTGGAAGCAGACTTTAACCAATGTTACCGCTTTTCGCCCAGGACATAAGCTGTCTGGCAATGGGGGGCTGAAGAGGGTCTGATTTTTTTAATGCTTTTAGAAGTGCCTCTCGGGAGATGTGGACCTGTGCAAAACTGGTGTTAAAAAAATAATAAGTCCTGTTGGTCTCCACTGATTGGCCAGTAGATGCAGCACTTCTCAGCAACCCTCGTCCTGATAGGCTGCTCTTCAGGTTTGGGGTGCTAGTTATCTGTAGAGCACGTCTTCTGTTCCATTCTAGCCCTTTATTAGTGTGCCAACACCATCCACTTGGACCCCACCTTGGGAGACTCCAAATTAGTGGTGCGAGCACTCTGTGCCGCCAGCTTTGCTATCGATTCCAGATTGAATGCCCATTCATTCCGTGCAAGCTTCACTTTTTCTAGTGAATCACTAATTTGTGACGGATGCAGGAAAGTGAATCATTATTGCATCTTTGGATAGCTCCGATCTTTCACAAGAGCGCACTTTTTCCTTCCTTCGTGGAAACCTTTGCAGATAGATCACCATACGTCATGTTACTCCAGAACCGCGCAAATCACTTGCGCAGTCACGTGGTAACGCAACACTGCCTTTTGGCAATCTGGTCTGTCTAGCCAGTTTGGCTAAAACCAAACCAGTCTGAACAGGACGCTGGCGGAAGACGTTGGAGGACTCTAGGCCTTTTGGCTAAGCCGTTACCAGTCGGGTACAGGCCTATTGGCTAAGTTGACACTGCCCGGTGCAGTCCAGGTGGCTGACACTATATCGGACGGTACAGACCTCGTTGTTGAGTTTCTTTTTTCGGAGATTGAGGCCAGTGGGTATAGTGTCTTTGGATAGTACGTGCTGGAGAAACCCACGTGGTATTTTGAGGCCTGGGAGATTTAATTTCAGAAAGCCATGCCCTGGGCACAGTTTCGGGGTATGTCGCTCCCTGTGTCCTTTGTTTAACACTGCTGCCTTCTTTTCCTGTTCTCGTGGTTGGATTCCTTTGCTGCAAGTCTTGGTTCTTGGAAGTCTGTGCTGTCTGGGCTTCGTGTGCCCGCCCGCCCGCCTCGCGTTCTCACGCTGGCCATGAATCGCCTCTTGCGCCCTGTCTTGGGTTGCATTGCTTCGTGGAGGGGGCGGTGTTGCCGGGAGGGTTCTGCTATTTGTTGTGCAGCTCCCTGGCAACCAGTGCTCTCTGCCCGAGAGTTTCCATGCCACAGCCTCCGAGAAGGCATGCCTGGGGACGATCAGCTGAGCGGCCCCAATCGGGCCCACTTGGGCATAACAGGAAGCAAGATGCCGACTTCTGCGCCATTTAATCACCGCTGCTTCCGGTCCATGTGGCATGGGGCTACTCTGAGGTGCAGAAATTACTGCCCACCCGCCACCTCGCATTTCAATGCCAACTTCTCAGAGGAGGGGGCAGGCTTGGGAGATGAGATCAATCCATGTGACCAGGGGGCCCATGATTTCCAGTCCTGTGTCCGTTATTTTTTTTAAATGTGTTACACTTCCGGTTGGTCTGCTCTTCTTCACCCGGGTCATTTTCCGTTACGCTGTTCTTTGAAGACTCTATTCTAGCGGTTCTATTTCTTTTTCTCTTTGCTGCTTCTGCTCTCTCCAGGTAGAGCCATGAAGCCCCCATGATGCGCTTTACAAGTAAATAACAGCGTTTGAACAAGTTGGAAATGCACGCCAGATATTGAATTTGTAAAATTAATTTCCACACATAGGGAAAAGGGTCACCCAGAGCCATCCTAAACCTGGCGCCCTCAGTGCGCTGCTGCAAATATTAAGATACAAATCGTACATTTTATTTTAGAGAAAAGTTTTACATTGGTGATGAATCTGGAAACAGTAAGGGGTGTGGTGTGGCGGGGATCTAGAAGTCGGGGTTAGTCAATTGTGTAGCAGTCTGCTCTCAGTAATTGTGGAGTTCACCAGCAGGGCAGTGCCCGGGTTTGCAGAAGCGGTCTTACACTGGGCGAGTCCTTGTACGAGTACAGTCTTTATTTCCTCTCGTGAATATTTTCACTTGTTCACCTTTTTCGCTTTTCACAGGAAGTGAGGTGTTTCGGAATTGGGGCTGTTATTCTTCCGAATACCCCACCCCACGACCCCACGCACACCATCCAGTATAGCTTTTTGCTGCATGCCCTCTTAATATTAGAAGGGCTTCTCTCTGGACACACTGGGTCAACAACCCAGGTAGCTCGTTTGCTTGAGAACTGCTCATCTTCCAGAAGAGCCTGACCTCTTGGTTTGGACTCCAGGGTGAATTCTGCAGCCTCCCCTCTCTTGAAGGCTTGGTGTCTTCCATCCACAGAGCAGACCTTCTCCAGGCATGGACATGCGGAAGACGGCGAGGAAGGGCTACTGGACTCGAGGGTGAATTCTGCAGCCTCCCTCCCATCTCTTGAAGGCTTGGTGTCTTCCATCCACAGAGCAGACCTCCAGGCATGGACATGCGGAAGACAGCGAGGAAGGGCTACTGTACTCGAGGGTGAATTCTGCGGCCTCCCTCCCCTCTCGAAGGCTTGGTGTCTTCCATCCACAGAGCAGACCCTCTCCAGGCATGGACATGCCGAACACAGCAAGGAAGGACTACTTTCCATCCAGAAAGGGAAGTCTGGGCCCTTGCAATGGCGAATCCTCTCCCCCCATCGCCCTGTGGATGTGGTTATTTCATTCATTCTTAACCAGACTTGCATGTGCTTTCCACGCAAACAAGTGTAGGAGCTATTTTGCAACCATTGGGGGCGGGGTGCACATGAATGTTTGCAATTATTCGCGCCCCTACCCTCGCCAACGCTCTTAATAGGAATAGCCAGTCAGGTTTTCAGAACTTTTACGAAGACTATATGAAGCAAACTTACACACCATGAAATATCTTGTAGGAGGTTAATTGCAACGAGCTGCTACTGTAATGGGTATCATGATCGTTGGACCATCTCTCTCAGGCATGTCATTTCTATTGTCCAGAGACCTTTCTGAGTCAGTTTTTTCCCCCAGTGGCAGAACCTCATCATTGTTGGGTCGTCCATTCCGTCCTGGCACAAGTCTTTGAATTAGGATTCTGCAACCTTTGGCTCACTCAACAGACCTAGCCAGCAAAGTCGACGGTGAAGGGTCATGGGAGTTGTAATTCAAAACATCTGGTGATTCATAGATGTTTGACCTCTGGTGTAAGGTCTTGCTCAGGGTAAACACTTCTGCTGAACCTGTGATCGCTGGCTTATGCCTGCTTGAGAGCCTGCTGCATTTTTAGCCAGAAAATTCTCAATCAATCTGTAGAGGAGCAGTTCTATGCCTCTGCAGGAAATTCCGCTACCGGCTATATGTTGCAATCCTAAGATTGTGTCATGCTTAAAACCCAGTTTTGCCAATTCCGCAGCGTCAATTCAAAAGAAGGTATCCACTGGGAAAACCTTATCAAATATGTTCCCGAGGAGATGATAATCTGAGGGAGGTACTCCCGGAATGAATATGAAAAGCGAGAATGAGGAGCTGGTGGCATAACGAACCACAAACGTGACGCCCTGAGAATATTGGCTGAAGAAGAGAATGTACGGACCCTATAGATGCTGATGACAAAGTTAAGAATCGAGTAAACTTTTATGTGCAAAAAGAAGATTGCACGTGTGAGAAGCGATGCAAAGAATGCAAGCCGTTCAGTAACTGTACAGATGCCGTAACGCAAGTAGATTGAGTAATCTTAGGAGCTGGCTAGAAGTAGTGAACAGACTGTAGAAGCTGGACATCGGTGTCACAAATTTAGTAAGCTTGGACCCATGGAGAGAAAAGCTGAAAGCTGTGTCGCAGCATGAATTAGCTGAGATTGTGGAAGAGTCTGGAAAGGCTGTCTGGCCTGGTGTCCAAGCTGAAGCAGCCAAGACTGGTTATCTACTATGGAAGATGGTAATTGTGAGATGCTGAATCATCCCTTGTTAAGGTGCAGAGCAACAACACCATGCATGTCAAGTTCTATTCATTTAAGACATTTAAATGCTGCAAAAGGGTCCAAATCGTGGTCTCCTGTCACGTGAGCCAAGGATGGAAATATAGTTGAGCATTTAGTTCTAGAACGACCATAGTGCATGCTCGCATTCTTATATTCCCAGAGACATAAATGCTCTGCAAGGTCAAGTTCAAAGACAATCTGTATGGCAGAAGGCATGGGTGATGAGAGATGATGGGCTCATTGAGTGCGGAGGTACAGTCAAGTCCATCTCCTAGCACCTGGGTCTGAGCTCACATGCTGTTAAGTGAACCGAATGTTCCAGACATGGCACAAGCATGCCAACCAATTGTAGAGGGCCATATAATGAAGGGCCTTCTAGTTTGAGAGCCAATGAGACACTGTACTTAATAGTTTCGAAGATGACTTGCTTTAGAGGTGGGCATAAGTGTCCACCTGATAGTAGATATCCAATCACAACCTAGCCCCTTATGGAAAGTATACTTATGTTCCCCTTGAACCTATCACAACCCCTCGTAGTTTTTTCTTATTTGCTACGTAGTATGACTTCACCTATGATGAATTTTTAGTATAAAGTCTGTTTTTTTATGAAATGCATTGAGTTGAGCTGTGTACGTTGGAGAGGCTCGAGCGAATGTCCGTTGTAACTCCCTGTTTTAGATCATTGTTAATAAAGCGATAAACTTTGCCATCTTCCTGAGTTGGTTCGATTATTTGATGTCCGAGTTATTCTGCATCCCATCCATTGCATGTGTGCTACCCAGAGGGCCCTACGCTCAGACCCATTCTGTGTTCTTGAGGCTTTTCTCAGATGTCTTCATGAGCCAGGAGCTTGCTCTCCCAGTCGTCTTGCTTAAATCCCATGTAAATGCCATTCTCCGGTACCCCAGAAAGGTTACCTGGTCTTAAGGTGGGCCTTGCTTACGAATCTGACCCTGCCCCACCAGCGTTCACCATGTCAATCTCCTAAACTTTGTTCTTGGGGAGGCAGGGGGTGCATCTGGAAACAAGCATTGGCAATGCCAACAGTTTTGGCTTTTTGGTAGGCATGGGATAGGCATTTGCCAGGCACTGGCATTATGGTACTGACTGGCGATTAATGGCAGCACTTGTGTAATGGTGCAAGCCAAAACTGTTGGCTTTGCTTATGCTCGTTTTTAACAGGATTCCAGTGAAGGACATGCGTAGTACCTATAAATCACGTGGCTGAAGGCAGACCTGTTTTATTTTACACCAGTAGCTTGTTTATAGCTACGGTGAAGCCATTTATTTGCATATGACTGATTTGAAATAACACTGGCAAGCACTTGGAGCACAAGGTTTGATATTACTGCTTGTAAAAGCTATCTCGGAGATGCCAGAAGGATGTGGTTTGGGTGCGTAGGGTCAGAACGTGGCTGGACATAACCATAGGAAGTAGCACGCCATGGGCCGCCCATTGATGGGTAAATAACCAAACACATACAAGCGCTGTATCCCTCCTCGTATCCCATCTCCCTTCTAGCTGTACTTCAAAGCAATGCAGCAAAGCAGCAGCACATTTCTCTACAGAGGCTATAAACTGGATTAGATCTTTCCTAAGTGAAAGAACAATGAGGGTCTTCTCGCCCTCAGCTGCGGCCGACCCCATACCCATCAACTGTGGTGTGCCACGAGGGTCCTGCGTCTCGCCCACCTTGTATAACCTATTCACTAAGCCCCTTTTCGATGATCTGGATCATCTTGTTATCACCTGCACTAACTATGCAGACGATGCTCAGATCCTCCTCCCACTTTCAGGGGATTATGACAATGATTTGGCCTGTATGAACAGAGTGTACATCATCATCCAGGCATGGATGGCTATGCATGGTCTATGCCTGAATGATGCCAAAACCGAACTCCTCATCTTGGGTACCTCAACTAACTTAAAAACTAGGATCCAGTTACTACTCCTTCATAATTGATGGTAACCTCATAAAGGTGGACCAAGAGGTAAAAACACAAGGCTTCTACCTCGACTCTACCCTATCCTTCTCCAAACAAGTTAACATGGTTGCGTCTTCCATGGCGTACACGTGCAAACTTATCAGAACAGGTAGACCATTTCACTCAAACAGTAGCTGTATTATTCTGGCCAGAGCCCTCATCCTGTCACGGCTGGACTATTGCAATGCCTTATACATAGGAGCCAATATCCATCATTACTAGAATACAAACCCTACAAAAGCCCTTAGAGCGGCCCCAGGTATCTCTAGAAGAGAGCACATTGCTGAGAGTAGACGATTGAACAATTGGCTCCGGACAAACGACAAAATCCTTCTCAAAACTGCCTCACTCAACCACAAATCCCTCAATAATGCCGCACCGCTATACCTTTCGGAGAGATTTGATAAAAGATCTTTCTTAAAACCAACCAGAACAGCAAACCGAGACTGCTTGTCCATCCCCAGATTCATCTACGGTCGGAGGCAACAGTTTCCCTGTCAAAGCGGCCAAACTCTGGAACTCCCTACCCCCCTCATTGAGAGTTGACCAGTCGTTTCAGAACTTCAGATCTAACCCCATCCTCTGGTTAAAATCTACGGACCACTAACTTGCACTTGGCAGGATGCCTGCATGCACTCTCAAACCTAGTAAGAACACTTACTGACCACATCAGTGACATCTCACGTCCCTATACACTGCCAATAAAATCTGCAAAGTTGTACATTTTGGACTGTATATATCTGTGCACCACTGTAATTATTGTACTTCGCTCTGTCTGTATGTAAATAAGCTTCGCAAATTCTTGTAATTGTTGCGCCCTAATGCCCTCGGGTCTGGTGCGCCTTATAAATAATAAAACAGTTTCAGTTTTCAGGTAATATGATACGATATGATCGATTATTTATATAGCGCCTATACACAATGTGTTTCAAAGCGCTTCAAGGCAAGGGAGGGAACAATGGAAAATACAATGACTTTCTTACAGGCCATGAACAGTAAGGATGTGAAATTAACTATCGTACTCGGCCTGACGACATTTCAGATAGTGCAAGAGCTAAGACATAGATAAGGAAGGGGGGAGGGGAGAGTGGGGAGGAAATGGAAACGGAAACAGACAGGCGACTACCGTACTAGGCCTGACAACATTTCTGGTAGAGACGGAGAAAAACAAAAGGTGAGGGAGAGGGGTGCAGAAAGGGAGGGGAGGAACAAAACAAGCGACCATCATGCTAGGCCTGACGACATTTCAGATGGTGCTGGAGGGATGGTGGGGAGGAAAAAAACAGTAATGGGAGGGTGGAGGACACAGACGAGGTTGCTATCATATTGGGTCCAGGGACAATTCTGATAGAGTAAGTGCATAGAAGAAAGTAAGGGGAGGAGATGGGGGGGAAAAGGGAGAAAGGAAAGGAGGAGAGAACAGAGAGTAAGCAGTCAAAAAAGAGTAGAGAAACAAGAGTGGAAAGCGAATACAATTGCAGAAGTCAGTAGTAACACATAATGTTGCAAGCCAGGATACAAGATGCTGGTACTAGGGGACTTTAACCTAGGATTTAATGACCAAGCGGACGTGCACGCCTTGACCATTTCCAACACTATTAACTCCCTAGGATTTTCCCAAAAAGTTAACAATCCCACCCACACGAAGGGTAGAATATTAGATTGGGTCGCTGACTCTAACTGTACAGCGGCCATCTCTTCCATCTCGCCATAACCCTGGACTGACCACTGATTAGTTTCCTTTAACCTCCTAACCATCCACTACAGTTGCACCCACGGTACCATTATGCCTGACTAGAAATAAGAAGAACATGACAATAGACCATGTCATACCTGCCATCCTCCCTACATTAAACGCAATGCCTGACAACTTAGACCCTAGCATACTAGTTCATGAGTATAATAAAATCATGATTGATAGTATGGACAAAATTGCCCCACTCAAAATGCATACAAGTAAACCTAAAGCCCACTTAAATAAATGGTTTACACCTGAACTTAAGGCTGTACGCCTCACTAAGAGAAACAGTGAATCTAATTGGAAATTATGCCCAACTGTTGAGAATAAGGCCAACCTAATATCTATCTCTCGCCACTACAAAAATAAAGTTTGCCTGGCAAAGAGGAACTCGTATAATGACCGTATTGCCAATTCTAATTCAAGCATGAAGGAACTCTTCTCCATACTGAAGGTGCTTGAATCACCCATTGCCATACCAGACACCTGCACAAAGGACCAGATCTGGTGCACAGATATCCAACACGCACTAGCTAACAAAATAAACGCCCTCCAAAATAAAATTCAACTAAAAAAAGCCTCGCTTAACCTCTCTAATCTGCCTAAGCCACCACCTAATGCCACCCACAATCCCCAGACCAGTAAATTATCCTTCACCAAAACCACTACACTAGAGGTAAAGAAAATGATCCTCTCCCTCAAACCATCTAACTGTAAAGGTGACATCTGCCCTGCACAGTTAATAAAAGACGCTGCCAGAGATTTATCACCTTTTATCTCCATACTTGGCAATGCGTCCTTCTCCACAGGCATCGTCCCTGCTAACCTAAAACAATCTTAGTTGCTCCCGCTGCTCAAAAAGCAGACACTAGACACTCTCATCCCAACTAATTACCGTCCAATTACCACAGTTCCATTTCTTCTGAAGATCTTGGACAAAGTGGCCTATACACAGATTCAAAAACACCTTGAATTGCATAAGCTACTAGGAGCTAGACAATCCGGCTTCCGCCTACTACACGGAACAGAAACAGCCCTTATCGATTTAAAGACCCAAATAGACGAACTGAGAGATCAAGGTAAGACAGCTCTCCTCCTCTTACTTGATCTCTCAGCTGCCTTCGATCTTGTGGACCACAAGGTCCTCTGCAGACATTTGGACTCTGCTGCTCACTTCTCCACCCAAGCCATCAGATGGATGGAATCCGTTCTGAGTGAGAGAACTAAGAGTTTTTTCCCCCATCGGCAGCAGCGGACCCTACACCGATCACATGCGGAGTCCCTCAGGGATCATGCATCTCCCTACATTATACAACATCTTCACCGAACCTTTGTTCGATGATCTGGATAATCTAGGTATCACATACACTAACTATGCAGATGATACACAGATTCTCCTCCCGCTTTCTGGGGATTATAGCAAGGACAGGGAGTTGGTGAGCAGTGTATCTTCATGGATGGCAACCCATGGTCTCTGCCTGAATGATAAAAGACAGAGCTGATCATTCTGGGCACACAAGCCAACATCAACAAATTGGGCCCTGACTACTCTGCATTCAGCATAGATGGAAATGTTATCAAAGTCTCGAGAGAAGTAAAAACACTTGGCTTTTACCTTGACTCTACCATGTCATTTACCAAACAGGTCAACGCCCTAGCTTCTACAACAGCCTACACCTGTAAACTGAGAAGAGCAGGCAAGCCCTTCTTATCTAATAATAGTTGTCTGATCCTGGCGAGAGTCTTAATACTTTCCCGACTCGACTATTGCAATGCCCTCTACAGTGGTGCCAATAAAGCCATCACCCAAAGACTCCAAATTTTACAAAATAATGCTCTTAGAGCAGCACTTGGCATAAAGAAAAGGGAGCACATTTCCTCTATTAGGCGGCAACAAAAATGGCTTTCTACTGATAACAAAATCCATCTAAAAATGATCTCCCTGACCCATAAGGCTTTTAATAATGCTGCTTCTAGTTACCTGACGGATAAAATAAAAAGAAACATTTCCAACAGACCTATGAGAATTGCCAACTCCAACTGCCTGGTAGTAACTAGATTTAGACTTAAAAAAATTGGTGGCCTAGTTTCCCTGTGAGAGCTGCCAACTTGTGGAACGCTTTGCCACCCAACCTAAGAGTAGACCAACCTTTCTCACACTTCAGAAGGAACTTCATCAAACACATTAATGCTAACAATGCCTAGACACCTGTAACTGACTCCACTGCACGTTCAGCCCAACTCAATTGTACATGGGTATTTTAGCTACCCATCACTGTTTATAACTGTTAATATTGTATGTAAACTCTTGCACACTACTTAATTTTGCCTGGTAACCATTCTATGTATATTGTAAGTATGCAACTGTACATTCATGTAATATTGTAAATTTCTTATTCATGTAACATGTAAGCCTCGCATATACTGTCTGCTGCGCCCGGTAACCTCTAGGTCTGGAGCGCATTGTAAATAAATAAACAAACAAGCAAGATGATGGGAACAGCATGAATCAGGGCCACCGTGAGTACAAGATGCAAAGGAAGTCCAGCATGAGAGTTGAGAAAGGGTGACACACCGTGAATGAATAAAGTCCATAAAAGTCAAATCCAGCATTGGCCACAAGACAGTGATGGTGAAACCAGAACGTATCAGGACAGACTCCTGCAGAAGTAGGCTGGAGGAGGTTGAGGGGGAGCAGGGTAGAAGAATCAAGCAAAACAGGCAACACCTGTGTGCAAGAAGGTGGGGGGGCACAAGTGAACATCACAGGTGGACCAGCGGGGGTGGGGATGGCCTGTGGGGACAGAGGGGGTAACACATGTTGGTGCATGCTTACCTGCTGTCTGAGCAGGGGGTCGGGCCCTGAGTCTTCCTGGTCCGAACAGGAATTGCCATTTTCTTCGTCTGCCCTTCACTGCAGACACCCGGGCAAGAGACGCCCTTGATCTAATAAGTAAGAGCAGGAAGGAAGAAGCAGGGCTAAGAAGGTGGGTGGTGCTTAGACCAGGTGACCTAGATCCACTTGCACCTGCTCCCCATCTGCAAAGGAAAAGAGGCTGGAGGGCTCCTTAAGTAGGGAAACATAGCGGCAAGCAGGAAGGCACCAGGTGGGCGGGGCTTGCTAAGTGGTGAAAAAGAGCAGGAAGGCACCAGGTGGGCGGGGCTTGCTAAGCTTTAGCACCACCTAATGGACAAAACTAAAACATTTGCAGTGATTAGCTGCCACTTCCTAGAGTATTGCGTTTTGCATCTTCCATAGCTGTGTCCACAATCCCCGGATGAAGCGACGCCCATAGAAGAGGGGCGTCCTGATCTATCTATATGTCTGGGCACTATAGGGCAGCCATGTGAGTCTCTATTGGCACCAGGGCTTGCATACAGGTTCAGAACAGATGCACTCTTTTTGACACTCCTTCCTGATCCAACCGCTGTCCTCTTCGCATCATTCTTTGCTTACGCATCAGGAGTAGCTGCAAGCAAAGCCTAAGAGCCCGGCAGTTACTTCTAGTTGCTTTGATACTTCTAGTGGTTTGAATGGTTTTGGCAACTTCACAGCACTGTAAATGGCAGATGTCCATGTTACCGAACTCTATGTCCTAGAGGCAGTTTTGAATCTGCAGCAGATGCAGCAACCCACTGAGCGATCTTACTAGATATCAGATGGACGGTGGTGGCTCTGAACAGTGGTTCTGGCAGTCTATTCATATTTGGACTTTAATGTCCAGGTGCGCAGTCGAGGTAGTCCAAACCCACCCACCCAACACCCTCCCTGTTTCAGCAATACACTGTGTCCAGTCCCACCACAACCTGTGACCTAACACCTGGGGCCACACACCCTGCTCTGCCCACCCTAGCTGAGACTCGATGATGTGCTCCCTACTGCCCCCCCCTGTTTTGTAGATCCCTTGCTGCCAATTTACCACCCTCTCCTGTTAGCCCCTGCCCCGTTTTTTTTCTTCTCTGCTTCTCTCACTGTGTTCTTCCCCCTATGATTGTAAAGGGCTGAGTTGCTTCCGGAAGCTTGGTCCGTGCTGAATCAATACCATCATAATAATGGCAGTGTACCGGCTTTGATGCAGCTCAGTAGCGCTTGCTGTAGTAACTACTCCTAGAACATGGTGATTTTCCAGTCATTAAAGGCTGTGCCTGTGTTGGCGCAGCCTGTGCTCACATGAGGGTTGCCCGGCTTTGCAGATGGCAGCCATCGGTGGTGAGAGCGGGCCATGGTTGCCTGCATTTGTGAGCCATCGTGTCAGCCGGTGGTCTGAAGGCACTAGGAGGATGCAAGCAATAGACCTGACCTGCTCCGACTTGGATTACTGACTAGGATGACGGCCTAGCTGTGGCGTGGGGTTCAAGCTGCTCACTTGGTTGGTCCCCTTTTTTGATGGCACAGGCGACCCGCCCCTCCCCCCCCCCCCCCCCCACCCACCCAAGGGATCTTGCTCAGCAGTGCCTTGAAAAGGTTCAGTTGTGAGCTAACTGCAGGGGCCTCCGGAGTGAACGCTCTAGTGGCAGGAAACTTCAACACCTCCTCAAACTTATCAGCGTAGTCTATTCAACTGCCACTCCCACAGTGCCTGTGCACCCCCAAACCCAGGTTCCATGTAGGGTTTGACCATATGTGATCCTGGAACTGATGTAGTGGAATGCCTTTTTTTCTTGCCCACAAGAGCCATAACCTCTGGAAACCTGCCCTCCACCGCTGCCTCGTCCAAACCCTCTCCACCACCGCCACCTGCATCGCTTCAGAACTCCATTCCTGACCAAACACCTCCCACACATTGTGCAGTTTTGACCCTCTTGTAGTTAAGATCTGCAATGTGCAGCTTCTATATACCACATTCTGGCAACAAACGCAGCTGTGGGCGTGGCCGTCTGAGTGGGGTCTTCTCTGGAGGTTAGAATTACCTGCTGACAGGGGGCAAGAGGGGTTCCTGCTTTTTGGAGGGAGGGTGATGGAGGTTGCCTCCTGCGGGGGATTGGAGGTTGCCTCCTGCGGGGGATTGGAGGTTGCCTCCTGCGGGGGATTGGAGGTTGCCTTCTGTGTGGGATTGGAGGTTGCCTTCTGCAGGGAAGAGTTGGGAGATCCCTTCTGCAGGGGTTGCCTAATGAGGGTGGGGAGAGATTGGTGGTTGCCTTCTGCAGGGATTGGTGGTTGCCTTCGGATGGGGTGAGGTTTGTGAAGTTGTCTTCGATGGGGTGAGGTTTGTGAGGTTGCCTTCTGCAGGGGTTGGGGGCTGCCTTCTAACGGTGGGTGGTTTGGGAGGGTGCCTTTTGACGTGGGAGGTTTGGGAGGGTGCCTTTTGACGTGGGAGGTTTGGGAGGGTGCCTTTTGACGTGGGAGGTTGCCTTTTGACGTGGGAGGTGGTTTGGGAGGTTGCCTTTTGACGTGGGAGGTGGTTTGGGAGGTTGCCTTTTGACGTGGGAGGTGGTTTAGGAGGTTGCCTTTTGACGTGGGAGGTGGTTTGGGAGGTTGCCTTTTGACGTGGGAGGTGGTTTGGGAGGTTGCCTTTTGACGTGGGAGGTGGTTTGGGAGGTTGCCTTTTGACGTGGGAGGTCTGGGAGGGTGCCTTTTGACGTGGGAGGTGGTTTGGGAGGGTGCCTTTTGACGTGGGAGGTGGTTTGGGAGGTTGCCTTTTGACGTGGGAGGTGGTTTGGGAGGTTGCCTTTTGACGTGGGAGGTGGTTTGGGAGGTTGCCTTTTGACGTGGGAGGTTGCCTTCTGACATGGATGGTTGTCTGCTGCAGGGGTTTGGGGCTGCCTTCAGACGGGGCAGGTTCGGGGGGGGGGTTGCCTTCTGGCGTGGAGGTTTAAGGGGTTGCTTGCATTCTGCTGGGGTGCCTGTTTTCCAGCCACACACTTGGCTGAACGTGCGTGCACTTGACTTTCTGGGCTGCTCCAGCTGTCCAGCCGGACGGGCACGGTCTGTCAATTCCCTGCCGTATTTGGGTCCGTCGGGCATGCTCTTGGCACGCGGCCCTTCCCAGCGTGCACGGCTCTGCCAGGGCCTGATGACGTGGGCAGGATGGCGCCTTCTGCAGTGCTGTTTAATAGACGGGTTGCCCATCACTGCCCAGATCTGCAGTCGCATACGTCATTTGCGTGGGCTTTCTCTGGGGAAGTAATGGGCGGTGCGCTGTTTGCAGTAGTGCTGTAGCTGCCTGCAAGCCCCTCGAGGCACTGGGCTCCTGTGACGCTACCTGCCTTCTCCGCTGCAAGCCCCGTGCTGCCAATCCGCTGGGAGCGTTTTCTGGGGCTCTGCCCGGATAGTTATTGGAAGCAAAGCGCCGCCGCCTCCCTTGGGATTCGCGAAGTGGGAAGCGCGCTCATAAATAGAAACCGAAAACCACTTAAAGGAGAAGGAAGTGGGGAGAGGGGGGCGGGGGGGGGGGGACAGCTCTTACCAGGGCCGACGATAAAAACCCAGCACTATACAATACATTAAAAATGAGGCGGGGCTCCCGAAATAGAGGTCACGAGAAAAGGACACAGATGGGAAATGATGGAGCAGGAAACGATGGTGTGGGGCGCCACCTAGTGGCCATGGAGGGGAAAGCTGCCTCGAATTTAGTTCACACCTTTAAATCCCCAATAGTAAAATCAAGCTACCATTGGCAAAGCCAAGAGTTTTGTTTTTGTGTCGGCATGTGATGGGCATTTTCCTGGCACTGCAATATTACCTGGCTATAAGATGTCAAAAGTTGACAAATGGAGCTAGTACCGGGGCTTATGGCACTGCCGATGCCTGCACGTGAACCGGAACGCTTGGCTATGCCAATGCTCGTTTTAACACATCCAGTGCAAGGACTGTGCACACTGCGTATAAATAAAGTGCCTGAAGACACTGGGATGAGGCCATTTTGATTACAGCAGGAGCTGTTTTATAGCTCCAATTACCTTTCAGAAGGCTGCCCTGTTAGCACATGACTAGCCTCTCAGATCCCCTGAGAGTGTGAATTGAGTGGGGGGAGGCAGCTAGGGGGTGGGAATGGCCATAGAGTCTAGCATGGCCATGGGTGGCCAGTGGATCAGTAAAAACACCAAAGGCCGAGCCCTCGCTGCATCCTGTACCTCTCCTATCTTAGTTTCCCATGACTATAGTTTCGCTTAAAGGCCGCGCTTAGTGCCACCTAGTGGTCAAAACTAAAAAGGCGGCAGTCTGGGTTTGCTTCGTGTCTGACACGTCGAGTCTCCATTTTAAAACTCTTATATTGTTGTTTCTCGGCTTTAGTCCCATTTTGTTGTATTTCAGGTTTAGAACAAAAACCTAAACTGAAAATAGGTGCTGCCCCTGGACATTGTTTTTGGTGCTCCCCCAGGCTTGACGCACAGCTCGCGAGCAGTTGCGTGCACCATGAACACACATTATGGTATTGTAGTCAACGTGGCTAATGCGCCGGCTGTGGCGCCTTTACTTTTTCAAATAAGCAGATGGAAACCTTTTTGATTCTGTGATCATAACTGGGACTACATTAACACATGCAGAAGAAATGGCAAACCTATTGTCTTTGTTGTGAATGTAAATCGCAAAATATTCCGGGGAATGGGGAGGGGGCTGGATACACTACATGGGCAGTGCAGGAAATGGGCCGGAGCGCACCGGAGCCGGGCTCCGGGAAGACACGTCTTGCCGCCCTGTTCCCAGACCCAGGGGCTTGCCCCAACACCCGCGCTTCAAGCAGGCGGCTTTGAGAAGACCATGAAGCACTGACGAGTCTTCTGAAAGCCGCCTGCTGGATGGAGCTCCGGTTGCTTGTGGTGTGACGACAACACGGCTTCAGAACAGGATGCTCCCAGCAAGATGTGTCCTGAATCAGAGTTATCACATGAGGTGGGGAAATGGAAAATATGATATCAGGTAATATTATCCCCATATATATATGGTCGCCGTAAATAATATCGCCGGGAAAAGGTTGCAGCGATATTGTATGGGTCACCATATATATGGGGACGGGGGCAAAAAAAAAAAGTTTGGGGGTTGCGGGGGTGTCCCCCGCATGTTCCATGCAATACTCTCACCACAAAAACTGTCATTTTTCGGCGAGATTTTTGCATGGCGAGATTTTTGTGGCGACATTATTACATGGAACCGAAAATATTAGGTGGTGGATCTCACAAGGGCCTGTTGTGGGGACCGAGTTTGAGGGGGTGCTGCCCGAGGAGGCAGGGTTTAGTGGGGGTGGAGCTGGCAGTTGACCTACGATCAAAGGAAATGTCCAAAATAATAGTTTAAAACAGCGCTATTTCTTTCATGCTGCTTCTTTTCCAGACTATATATCAATTCCACTTTAAACCACTTCCATGGCACTGGTGATGAGTTACTTCACTAATAGTTTTGACCAGTGTTGCTGAGTAAATATTCATTAAAATACACAATTTGCATCACATTTTATTGAAGGAAAAAAAAATCCCCTGGCTACTATTCAAACAGGGTGGTTTCTGCTCGCCATAAGCAACGTTTTCTTTTACTTGAACCACAGCCGACACAGCTCCTGCAGCTCCCCTCTGAAAGCAGTTGGGTGGGGTTTTTATTTATTCATGCAATGTTTGTCGGATACAGGTATCTGACAAACATTGCATAAGTAAATAAACCGGGACGTGCCTGAGGACTTTTAACTTCCTCATGTGACCCCTTGCACGGGATCAACAGAGAAAATGAGTGTGCTCGCGGGCCGCTTTTATTTATTTTTTTATTTATTTTTTTCCCCAGCGTGCCTCTGGCCGGATCCCGAGGTCTGGCTACACATCTGTTGCTGGATCTCAGATCTGGTGAGAGCCGGCCCAATCGCCAGTGCTGATCGCATGCACAAGCAACCCACGTTGCATGGGCAACTGAATGCAGAAACAGCCAAAGCTTCACATACGTGTTATAGCTGTCCAGACTGCTTTATATGTCCTGCAATGTAGAAACATTTGTTTCTCGTGGTAAGTAGGGTGACCAATTAAAACTGCAGAGCCCAACTTCCATTATTCACTCAAAAGCGTTTCTTACTGCAGTAAGACATGTTTCAAATGAGAGTTCTGGACATACTTATGTTCCCATAATGCTCTTTTCTTTCATGCAAATTGCCAGGAATGGATTCCATGAAGTGATACTGTATTGCGTGACCTGCCCTGAGATCACAATCTTCGAAGAATGAGAGGGTACCCCATTACATTTTTCCCATTTCCAGCAATGTACATGGGCACTTATCAACAATGGCGCTCTTTTAAAATTAGAGGCCCAGAGTGACAGGCCAGTGGCATATTACTCCCATTGACTATGTACTTGAGGAATAGTATCACAAGTATGACACTGGCACAATGGGTACAATTTGTAAACCTTTATTGAAGTTTCTGAGGTTGGAAAATCTCCTACTCTGCCCTATAACTAAGATGGGCGTAGTCTCAACCATCAAACGATAAACAAAACAGTCCTAGTGGAGTCCGTCAAATTAAAATGGCCTATGCTAACACAACCTAATGCCTGCCCTGTCTCTTGTACAAAAAGTGTATAAAGGAGAAATGTATGCAAAGGAACAATCGGTGTTCAAAATAATAAATGTGGCTGAATCTTTACAGACCTCCGCAGGTCCACTTCGACTAAAAGGTCAAGGTGCAACTTTCACTCTCCACTTCTCGGAGTTAATTTTGCTTACTTCGCTTTTTTAGTTCATGCGCTTTATCGTTACAAACAATGCACCTTTCACAGAGACTTTCGAGTGGGCTACTTCCTTCGCCGGACCACTCCATTACTTAGTATTGCTGATTTCACAGCCGTCCTTTCTTCAAAGTTCAATCACAGGTCTGCCTTTCTTCGCGTCTCATCCACGCACGTGCAGCTTTCACTTGCGATATGATGTTGCCACTTCAAACTTTCTTCAACACACGCCGGTCTCTCAGGTCGCTTGCCAACTCACCAGCTGTGTGCGTTTCTTTCTTGGTTTTACGATTTCCCATTCATGAGTCAAGGTTAGTACCACAGGCTTGGCTTCGCATCCACCAACTCTGCCATTCACCCGGGAGGGTCTCTGGCGTCCTTGAAACACAATGCAGCCTTCTGATGTGGGATCTGGCCGCCTTCATGTGCCTTTCGGGGCCTGTCAGAGGCAACGACCTCCAGTAGGGAACTCTTAGGGTTTTCTACCCACTGCTCTCGCCCTTTGGTCCGTCGCTCTGCTCCAGTAGGCTGCCTTGGTCCCAGAAGTGCTGCTCGTACTCGTGTTCCGCCTTGCTCAGAGTATCTCTTTGGGTTCTGCCTTTAAAGTCGTGTGAGGACGGAGAGCTAATTGGTATCAGGTGGTATCAGGTGTATGCACGTAAGTGCCTGACTTTGCCTGATACGATTAGTGGGACATGTCCGGTACAATGTATGAGAGATACTATTGTTACTGTCAGTCACCCTCTTCCTCGGCCCAGTGTTTGTGTAAAAAGGGCAGGGGGAGTTGGGACCTCGGATAATCCTAAAAATAGGATGGGTTAGATTAACAAAAAAGTGCTGCGTATCACCATCGGCTACCTCACTACCACTCCCTGAAGACACCTCACCCAGGTGATCCTCCTGCACTGGTCCACCCCCAGGGTCTGGATCCAAAGGTGATGGCCGTGCCCTGAGCATCCGAGAGAGAGATCCCCGCAAACTAGCTGGTGAGACGCCCTCTGGTTTGTCCCAAATTATCAGACGTCACTCGGAACCTATTGGGGGGCTTATATCCCCCTTATTTGTAGTTGCCCCTCTACAATTGCATATATGGTTACACCCTACGTAATCCTCTCATTGGTGCTCATCCTAGTATGGCCAGCCAATCAGTCACCAGAGAGGAGGTACATATGCATTAGGCATAAAGGACAGCCCCTTTTAGTCACACATGCCTTGTGACCGCACAAGGATTGTTCGTAGGAGTAACAGATTTGCCATGACATTCGGGCAGCCGAGAGGAGTTGCATGTTTCTCGGCCTTTGTACAGCTCTGGGTGTAGTGTATTGTGCCCACCACCCCCCACAACGAGGTCTCCAGAGATTAGTCTGCAGAGGAGTGGAAAAGGGAATGGTGGGGGGGTGACATGGGGGCAGATTTCCTGAGAAACCTGAGATTTGCAATGTCCATAGAGGGCATATAAGAAGGTGTAGTGTTTTTGATGGCTGGAATGTGTGTGGCCTCCGTGCACAAGAATCGGGGCATGCTGCTTGTTGGGGAACGGGTTCCCTCAAAATGCACCTTAGAGTGAGGGTATACCTATGAGGGCAGTTTCTAGTTCTTTCAAGCATTGCTCAAATGAGTCTGCAAGCAGTCGTATGGTGAGCTTCAGTTAGGCCCCCTGGCAGTACAGGTGCTGGGTTGTGTATTGGGTGGTACCGTAACCTGCCAGATTCCAGGGGAGAATGCTGGGATTTCCCAGCCAGCTGTGGCAGAGCCCGGAGTGGAATGCAGTTGGCACAGAAAGGGTCAAGGCTTAGGGAGTGTAGGCTGTCGCCCAGAGAGGCATACCTGCAGATAACGGGTGTACCGGCCACTTTTACTCCCCGAAAATTGGCAAATACCCCAAAAAATTAAAATGGGGAGTAAAAATAATTCCAACAAATAAGAAAAAGACCTGTAGAATCTTGCACACCTGCTTTAACCCTCACAGCTCCATGGATACGTTTGGACCAGTAGTACACGTAGTACCACAGCAAGAACTATTTGAACTGCCTAATTGTAAGAAATAAACATGTATTTCTTTAATATGCATGAATAACTAGGTGCAAAGATATAAATATTACAAAAACATTCAGTTGAAACACATTTTTCCCCGCTTATAAAATACTCCTATTGGGAATTGGACTTGCATTCTTACTCCCTAAAAAAAAATCCTTTTACTCCCACAAGTCGTAAAATACTCCCACTTCCAAATCTCATCTGGAGGACTGGGTGTCAGTGCTTATATTTTAAGAAAATAAGTACCAGGGCCCAAATATTTGTAAGCACGCTTATGACACGGCGGGCAGGCAGTTCCTCCCCACCATTTCTGCTGCCACTCACACCTGCTCCCCACAGTGTCGACACATTTCGGGTTACCCTGCTGCTCGCGCCTGGTCATTGGGGTTGATGGATGCTCTGGCTATCATCACTTCATAATCAATCTGAGTCTGAGACAATAAGTGCCGGGGCTCAGATATAAGTGCCAGGGCTGAGCCCCGGCAAACACCACCACAAATTAGGCAACGTATATACTGTTTCTCAGAAGGAGGACCCGAGGTAAGGTTGCACAGCTATGCATGACAGGCTAGCAAAGTCATGCCTTCTGGCATCAACGATCCAAGAACCGCTCCGAAGTCGCACATGCACTGACGTCACAGCAGCGGCCCAGAGGAGCGATGCATGCATTACGTCAGATTCGCGATGGCTGCTGCCCAAACAAATGATTTGCATGAATTTGGACCTCAAATGGTCCAGCATTCCAACTGCTTTGGGGAGGGCGCCGGGAGGAAGAGAGCCTGACCTGGGTGCTTTAAATGGTCATAATTAAATGAATAGAAACCAGTGTTCTGAGAGTGCAAATTAAGAGGTTGGTGCAAGTGACACAAGAGAATGGGGGGTGTGGGGGAGGGGTGCTATTGAATGATTAGGTTATTTTGTTTTTTAGGGCAGCACTAGTGGTGGTTTAAGAAAGACTGCTCTGTAACCCAGTCTCTGAGCACTCCTCCTGTTCAGCCAAAGTAAAATAGCTGTTTACATTGCTCTTTTCAGGAATGCCGGGCAATCGTACTCTGTTTGTTATTAGCACATGTAGATCATTATTGACCTCCTCTAAGCCAATCAGAATGTCAAGAGAGCAGTCTATAACTACTGGTATTGACTCCATTCTCAGCATTCTGTCTTCAAAAGCAAACTGAGAAACCACGATGGAATTTCCAGCAAAGAATTCTTTTTTTTCATCACAACACTTCCTCTCTGGTGTGTGCTTTTGTTGTTGTTGTTCCAGCGCCCTATTTAACACAATAAAGAGAAAACGAACCCGGGGAAAATGCTTTCGATTTTGTTAGAGAAATCTTTTCATTTTACATGACGCCTAACGCAGCCTCTTGTTATGTTGAGTTATACCGTGCACCGCTAACACCCGAGGGCAGTCTCCAGGCGCTCACGTGTTAAACCCGCTCCAGTATAACCAAGTGGGCAATTTAAATGCTTAATTTATGAAGACAATATCACATTTAATGTAGCAACTCCGTTTGCCTATTTACTTTATTCTCTATACTCTATACTACACCATAACATTTTAAAACCTTTGTTGCATTTACCTCCATGTGCTAATAGCAGGTAAGATGGCTCAGCGGGTTAAGCGCTGTTGCTGTGTTTGATCTTCAGGTCGCAGGGGCAGGTTGACTCAGCCTTCCATCCTTCCGAGGCCGATGAAGTGATGATAATAATGTATGTAAAGCGCTATGGATCAAAGCACTTTATACACATCAAATTATTATAGACCAAATTAATATTGGCATCAGGAGGGGTCATTATCGCTTGGGTTAATGATCTTTCTTCCACTTATGGTCCTCTTCTTCGCCTCGGTCCATAACCTTGTGGTGGGTCATTATACCACGATAATGACCTCCCCTCCCACGATCTATAATGCTATATTAGAATATAACAATTAATAAATGCATAGTACTACTGTATCTTTTGGAACCCTGTGAAGTCTCCATTATTTCTGTGTAGGCTGGTGCTGCACGTCTTGGCAGGAGGGTGGTGTGCAGCTGTGCATCGCCCTTGCCTATTCGTGACTGGCCCACAATATCCGCTTCTAGAAACCTTGGGCTCGTGTTCGAGGGAGCCTCCACTCGGGGTCCGTAGAAATCCTCTGACATGCTGATAATTCTGAACCCCTTCTTCTCTTTGGCAGACCGGAGCACCCCGCTGAGCGCCTGGGAGAGTAGCATCGTGGACCGGCTCATGACGCCCACCCTGTCCTTCCTGGCGAGGAGCAGGAGTACCGCCACTCTGATGGGCAGCGGCAAGGATCTGGGTAAGAGGCATCCTGCCAGAAGCCCAGGTCAGACTCTGTTACTTATGTAACCTATCCAATATGGCTACCAACCCGCATCGAGTGCATGCACGCCTGATGCATGAGCCTGGACCTGTGCACCTGCGCGTGAATAGTAGTGTTACTACAAACCTGTATGTGCAGAATAGTGCATCTTGTTAACTTTGTGTGCATGGCATCTTACCCATTATATATGTGTGTGTGTGTGATTGTGCATGTGCAGCTGCACATCGAACAAGGCCTCTGTGTACGGTAGGGTTTGGCACAGACTTGCAGGTGCATGGCAATGTGCCTGTTACTGCAGTGTGTGCCCAGACATGGCTCTTTCGCTGATCAATGTGGCTGGTGGATAGTTTTGTTCAGTTCTTGTCTGTGTGGCTGAACGTGGTGTATGTGGCAATTGGGGTGTTGTGTGCACATGGTGGTAAGAGGTGTGTTTTTACGTGTTGGCAACTGTCTTCAATGTGGCTAGAATGCCTGAATCACCCTAGGTGTGCTCCACAGCACTTATATATATCATTTTGTTTTGGGTGGTGCTTAATGCTGGCGGCCATTGCAAGGTGCTATGGGAGGTGGCTGAGAAATCGGGAACAGGCATAAGGAGACCGGGCGAGATTTGAGAAATTGGTTGACCTTGAAAAAGAGTGGTACCAGGACAAGTTCTCCACAGCTGCAGAAATCCTTGTCCCTCTGCCAAATTGATACATTTGCCTGGAGAGCCCTGACTTAATATAAAAAGGAGGGGGGGGGGGGTGCGGATCGGTGGGCACTGCCATGTCTATGCCCCCGGATTCCACCTCTTGCTTCTGCCTAAGCCGCCGGGGGCAAACACCAAGCCCCTTCTCCTTTCATTTGTTTTCTTTCTAAGTTGTTGCCTTGGTTACCATTTGATGCTGCAGAAAGTGGGGGTACGCAAGCATTGTGTGCCTTAACTTGTTCCTCGTTCACGCCTGCTGTCTGCATCACTGGTTGGTCGAGCTGTTGGAAGGCGCCTGCTCGTCTGGAAGGTGCTCTTTCTAGAGTCTCCAGTTTGGGCTACGGAATGTGTTGAGAGACCATTCTGGTTGGTTGTCATTTGTCCTTGGAGAAGCCACCTTGGGGGTCCTCTTCCTGGGCATCCGATGGCCTCGGGGGTGCAGTAGAGGTTCCTCAAAGTCCATGTAGGACTGACTCGTGGCTGTTTTTATGCCGGGGAACCCGCATGCCATGGGCATGGTGTTGGTCACCAGAGCAGCATGGAGGACCCTCTCCACTCAATGCAGAGGGGCTCTGAGGGTTGCAATCCATACATGGTCAAAGTGGAGGTAAAGTGGTGGGCCTGCTTTATGAACCTAGCTCCGCTCCATTCTTTGGTAATGCCGCAGGACTTCACGCATGTAAATGACTACCACAGTACCTGATGTACCAGACTTCAAACCGCGTGGTGTGCAGAAGGTGCCGGCAGGACCAGCCAACCGCACTGAACTCCAAAGGGTGTAGATATTATTAAGCACATCTGCGTGAAAGTCACTCTTGAATTTACCTGTGACGTGATGCATCTGCAATGTGGCGCGGTGCGGTCCAGTTGCTGTTGCCTTTGAATAAACTATAACCAGCTGTGGCTGAGACTTTTACCATAGGAAGGCAAAGCTGGGCGGGAGGCAGTCCTCCATCAGGGAGTGGTAGCCATGTGGCTGACATTCTTTGGGAGTGGTGGCAGTGTTAGAACATGTGTGGGTGTTGGCGGAGTCCGTCTGGGGACAGCGGTCCAGGTGTGCGGTGCAATGGGGATAGCCTGTGTTAATGTGAGCTATGATTGTGGTCGTTGGCAGTGTGCCTGGCGGTGTGGAGTGGTGGCCGTATGCCTCCATGTGTGTGAGGGCCCTAGAGTGCACGTATGTCGGCGAGGGGGAGTGAAAGACTATGGATTGTGTGGTGTGGAGGCAGGGTGCCCCGGATGGGTGTGTGGCAGTGATTGCATGCTTTTTTTTCTGGCAGCTTACCATTGTTGCAAATTAACATCACGCCATCTTTCTCCTCTGTAATTGCTACTTAAATCGGCTGCAGCATGGAAGCCTTTGCTTGTCATTGGCCAGACACAATTCAGCAAAAATGACCTTTTCAGAAAGAATGTTCGCAGGAGTTTTGTTACCTTGTTTCAGCATTTCCGGATACTTTATTTACTTTTACGTTGCCATGGGGGGAGGGGAGGTTTATCAACATCCTGCCAACTGTGACGCCGGTTTAAGGAAGTTAAACCTGCCTAGAAGTCAAGCTAGCATAATGTGGGGTGCCTCTTTACCACAAAGCTCCTGCGGCTATGAGGGTGCGGGGTGAGGTTGAGGGCTAGGGCCCCTCATTGGAAAGGGCCACCTTTTCTGTTCTGCCTGGTATTTCCTACAGCAGGACACTGCCTTCTGCGGAGGGAGGCAGGGTTGCGGGAAGAATCTGCGACCTCTGGCGGGTATTGGCAGCTGTTAGTTAGGGGTGATAGTTGACCCGCTCGCTATCCGTGCTGACTGTTCTTTCTATCCCAGCGATCCCAGTGTGCCCGCGCTCTGCTTCTGCCAGCCCCCTGACACCTTGTGCCAACCACCGACCTCACCACCCCTGCGCCGACCGACGGAAGACCCTCAGTACCCCCAGCACGACACCACGGAAAAGACTGGACTCCTCGCCTGTGAGTTACATAATCAAGGGCCGGGGAGCAAACGGGTGGTGATGAGGGGAGCGCAATTCAGAAATGATCTTGGATTCTCCTCCTTAAAATTGAGTCTGGAATTCCAAATGTTTGTCTGGTGTCTGATTTTCTAGTAAGTAGGCTTTTATTTTGTGCCCGTCACACCCATAGTGATCTCCCAGCGCTGAGGCTTGTCCATAGGTTGGCGAATTGTGCTTCAGCCTGGTGAAGCTAACTGGCACCTGAAGAAAAGAAGAGCGAAGGGGAGCAGCTACATACAAACTGAACATGAATGTTTGTTACGGGGTACTTGTAAGGCGCAACTACCACACAAGGGTATCCTGGTGCTATAATTTGGTGAACAAAACAACCCAGAATGAGAAAAAATGCCAATTCTAAAAAGGTTGTGATGGATTGGCCAGTACACAAATCAAAATGTCCAACTTGGGCAGAGAACTGAAAGGTCATAGTGACATGTTTCTGCTATGCAATGATTGCCAGTGCTTGTTCATGCTCAAAGGCATGTAGATTCAAATTTAGTGGCTCTAGCTGAGTGGGTACAACAGTAATCCAGTACCTACAGCCTAATACGAGAGGCGGGTATAGGTGGGTGACAGAATATTGATGCCAATAGAAAGTTCCGTTGGTAGGTGTCTATGCGATGGGCTCGAGATGTGCCCACATGCAACCCTCGTAGGTCAATGCTGGGACTGCCGAGCCCTCGCCTGACGGCGAGGATAGAATCAAGAGGCGACCGAGTAGAACAATGTTGAATGTGGGAAGGGAAAGCGACAATTCAGACCAGCCTCGGTCAGGTCCCCAGCCGGTAAAGCATGAGCACGCACTGCTTGGAGTCCGTGAGATCACGCCTTCATGAGCATGCACTGCTTGGAGTGCGTGAGATCACGCCTTCATGAGCATGCACTGCTTGGAGTGCGTGAGATCACGCCTTCATGAGAATGCACCGCTTGAAGTGCGTGAGATCACGCCTTCATGAGCATGCACCGCTTGGAGTGCGTGAGATCACGCCTTCATGAGCATGCACCGCTTGAAGTGCGTGAGATCACGCCTTCAGGAATACACACTGTGAGATCACGCCTTCAGGAACACACACCGCTTGAAGGTTGAGAGATCACGCCTTCAAGAACACACCGCTTGGAGTCCGTGAGATCACAGCTTCAGGAACACACACTGCTTGAAGGTTGTGATATCACGCCTTCAAGAACACACAAAGCTTAAAGGTTGTTTGCTCACGCCTTCAGGAACACACACCGATTGGAGTCCGTGAGATCACGCCTTCAGGTTTTGTAGATTTGCTTTTTTTCCTCTTCCATGTGTTTTGTCCCTGGCACCTGCCGTACCCCAGAACGCTTCACTATTAAGTCATTTAGCTACACTTTGAGTTTAGCCACTGAAGCCACACGCAGCACATCACAGCTCTCTAGCGCTTTCCCTCTCTATCCCAGCGCCTGGAGGCCATGACAATGGCAGCGGAGTGCAGTATAACTCACAATAACGCATCGATTTAAGCTCATTTTAAAGGCGAACTGATCATGCATGGATGAGAAGGCTCTTGCTGGGTCAGGAAGTGACCGTCTGTCTAGCTGCCTTTTTTTGTCATTTATCTGTTCTTGTTCTAAGAAGTTATACCATCAAGAATTAAATGCAATCTCATTATAAGGCAAAAGAGCAGACCCAAAATGAGCGGAAAGAGATCAGGTGTACAAGTAATATTGTCTGGTTATCTAGTGCTTACCACACACTGAATAGCCTCTTGGCACAGTGACGGGAATCTGGGATTCTTAATTCTCCCCCTCGAGAGGATGCGATGCTGGGTCACTTCTAGCATGATTGGAACCAGCGACCTGTAACTTAAAGTACATGTGCATGTTTCAGGCAGATTTAAGAGCCTCCTTCTTAGTGTTGCTTGTTCCTAAATTTAGGAGTCTGCAACCATTGGCCCTCCTGATATTTGGGACTACAACTCCCACCAGCCCTAGCCAGTTTAGTCAATGAGGAGGGATCATGGCAGACTGAACCATCGGGGGTCACAGGTTGCAGTACCTTGTCTCTGCACACTGCATCCAGAGATAATGATTTAGGAGGGCTGGGGAGAGGGTGGGGGTGCGGGGGGGTGGGAGAAGGGGGGAGGTCATACAGCCACAGCAGAAGAAATGTAGGCGCATTTTAGCTTGCCCTAGTCACTGATGATTTTCTGTCTCACCCGGGACCCCCTACCCTATTCCTCTCTCTTCTGCACCCACCCACTTCCACCTGTTAAAGAAAAAGAAAGAGAAGAAGGACAAGGAGCGAGAGAACGAGAAAGAGAAGAACGCTCTGGCCAAAGAGAAGATCCTGAAACGGCGCCAGTCTGCTCCGGGGAGCAAGAGCCGCCTCTCCGCTGCGCTGGAAATCAGGTTAGTGGGATGGTGGGCCTTTGTGCGGTTACGCCGTCTCCTAGTTTGGAGGCGTTCTCCGTGCTTGAGTACAGAAAAAATGAGCAGCCACTGGTTTTCCCTTGTGGCAAAACTGGAAGATGTGGCACGACCGACTCCCAAATATGCGTGGCAGCGCCATAGAGGAGTTGACTTAAGGTGTGGATGTTTGAGGAATGCCTGAACATGGAAGCACAGGGTTTCCAGAAAGATGGGGTGTTTGTTTGTGGTTCTTGATATGAAAGTGTATACTTGTGCATGGTTGGTCCGGATGTGTTGCTGTCATTTGATGCCATCAAGTCCTGCGAACGACATTGGTGGGGGTGTGGACAGGAATATGGGATTGGAACAACTCATCTGGAATCGGCCAACGCTAAACCATTTCATCAGGTTACTGTGCTAGTAAGGCTCACAGCACGAGTTATTGTGCCAACAATCCTACTTCAGCCCCATTGCAATCCTAACCCAATGAGTTTATTGTGCCAGTAATCCTACTTCAGCCCCATTGCCAGTCAGATAGCACAGCGAGTAGAGCGCTCGCTTTGACATCCGTGCAGAGCAATCCTGGCAGGGCCAAACCCATCCTTTTGAGGTTGATAAACGCGCACCACACGCCGTGGGTAATTATAAGCAGCGCTCAGAGGCCTGAGGGTTCGTAGCGCTATATAAATGCAAATTATTGTTATTGGTTGCTGTACCAGTTGCCCCCTTGATTAGTGCCCTTGTCCTTAGGTAGTCCTGCCCCCATTGGTTGCTGTGCCCATAGTCCTGCCCCCGGTGGTGGTCGTGCCCGTAGTCCTGCCCAATCAGTTGGATTAGTGCTTTCTAGACTGCCCAGAAGGGCTTGCAGAGAAAACTTAGTTCCCTGCGCTCTAGGCACAGAGCAGCCAAACGAACCTCTGGACCAGCAAGGACATTTGTGGGGGTGGGCAGGGAGATCTCCAGAGAGGACTGTTTTCCTTACTAACAGAACTGCTGTTGGAAAGGAGGCGCGTCTTGTGGAAATGCCTGCATAATCT